>NC_074721.1:32905675-33560675 GCF_947242115.1 Biomphalaria glabrata
CAGCTATTGTGGCTGATTCTGATATTCAGCTACAGTCCATGGTTGACAAACTATCTGCTGCTTGCCAGAAGTTCGGCTTAAACATCAGTCAAAGCAAGACTAAGATACTTGTCCAAAACACAAACACTGCACCTCAAGTAAGCATTAATGGCCAACCACTAGAAATTGTTGATCACTTTTGTTACCTTGGCTCCATCATATCCAACAACACTCTACTGGATAAAGACATAAACAACAGGATAGCCAAGGCAATGGCCACCATGTCACGGTTGCAGAAAAGAGTCTGGGACAACATATTGCTGACTAGCAGTACTAAAGCCCTAGTCTACCGGACCTGTGTGTTGAGCACCTTGCTGTACGGAAGTGAAACATGGTCAACCTACTCATGGCAGGAAAAAAAGCTGAATGTCTTCCACCTCCGATGCCTAAGGCGGATCTTTAAAATAAGGTGGCAAGATAAGATAACAAATGAGGAAGTGCTACATAGAGCAGGATGCCAGGACATCCGCTCTGTTATCAGCAGCAGACGCCTTGGCTGGCTTGGCCACGTTCGTAGAATGCCAGTAGGTCGACTTCCACAGGACATCCTGTATGGCGATCTAATTGAAGGCAGGAGAGCCGCTGGTCGCCCACTTTTACGTTATACGGATGTATGCAAACGCGACATGAAGCTCTTCAAAATCGACACTGGCAACTGGGAAGAGGTGGCACTGGACAGATCCACATGGAGAGAGAGCATAAAGGAAGGGTCACAGATTGCAGATGTCATACACAACAGAAGCAGAAAGAAGGGTGAAAATGCAATGGCGCCTGGTGATTTTATATGCCCAACCTGTGATCGCAGCTGTGTATCAAGGATTGGCCTCTTTAGTCACACAAGAAGTTGCAAAGGGAAAAGATCGTCTCACGAGACGTAAAATGCCACAGATATATATATATATATATATATATATATATATATATATATATATATATATATATATATATATATATATATATTATATATATATATATTTATATATATATATATATATATATTTATATATATATTTATATATATATTTATATATATATATATATATATATATATATATATATATATATATATATATATATATATATATATATATATATATTTATATATATATATATTTATATATATATATATATATATATATATATATATATATATATATATATATATATATTTATATATATATATATATTTATATATATATATATATTTATATATATATATATATTTATATATATATTTATATATATATATTTATATATATATTTATATATATATATATGGCCTCCTTCAGTCGCGAAGCGACTATGAATCATCTCGGTGAGATGAATGCCTGGGCATTAGCTGTATCGGAACGATGTCGCCCACACATCACTTCCCCCCTCTCCACGCATCTGATGTATCCAAAGGAACGTCAGTGCCGATACAGTTTGGGATCAGCGGCGTCGCAGGTTCTGCCAGTGTGTAGCACTGGGTGCTGCAAACTGCCTTAGGGTCGCCGGCTCCTGATTTTTGCTCAAGGTTGACTCCCGAAGCCTTTCCCTTGATTGTGTATAGCTGCAAGGCAACAGAGGTTTGAATTCAGAGTTTTCCTTCTCCTAGGTGTGTAGCCAGCCATGGCTAACGAGCCCCTCCTGCCCAAAGCTTACTGGTTAAGCGCGCCAGTTACTCGCCTTTGCCCCTTCTCCTGTTAGTGAGAACATATATATTATGTCGATCAATCGCGGATAATAATTTGTTTCCGGTTTCCAGTCTAGATATAATATATTTAAGTCTATGTCTGCAGCTCTATATTTTTATTTGCCAGGTCTTCTTTTGATGCCCTTTTTTTAGCCAGATAAATGGTCGCATCTTTAAAAGAAAACATATTATACCATTTACGTCGTAGGGTTTAAAGACTTCTTTGTGAAACGTTAAAAATATTATTTTAGATAAAAATGCAAGAAAATCTGCGTACTTGCTGATGGCCTTTGGAGTTTGTTTGTTGTTTTGATTTTTTTTGGACGACTTTGAGAATTGGAAAAAAAAACAAGTGTGTTCACACTGTCATATGTCCAGATATTATTTTTATGGAAAAATCGTGAACTAGATTTTTGTTTGTTTTGCATTATTTAAGTTGAGTAAACGTAAACAACATAAAGGAAGTGCTGGAAAGTGCCTGTTTCTGATGCTTCTTCTTCTTCTGTGGCATTTTACGTCTCGAGAGACGATCTTTTCCCTTTGCAACTTCTTGTGTGACTAAAGAGGCCAATCCTTGATACACAGCTGCGATCGCAGGATGGGCATGTATAATCACCAGGCGCCATTGCATTTTCACCCTTCTTTCTGATTCTGTTGTGTATGACATCTGCAATCTGTGATCCTTCCTTTATGCTCTCTCTCCATGTGGATCTGTCCAGTGCCACCTCTTCCCAGTTGCCAGTGTCGATTTTGAAGAGCTTCATGTCGCGTTTGCATACATCCGAATAACGTAAAAGTGGGCGACCAGCGGCTCTCCTGCCTTCTATTAGATCGCTATACAGGATGTCCTGTGGAAGTCTGGCATTCTACGAACGTGGCCAAGCCAGCCAAGGCGTCTGTTTCTGATGCAATCATAAGCAAAAGTATGGCGGATAATGTATGTTTCGATCAGCTCAATAGATTCTGATGTAACCTCGAGGAAATCTTTCGTTATTGAGGTTATAAGTAGGGAAGTGAAAGTGGAGAAAGACGTGTATTTTTGTTATAGTTATAGTTAGGGTTTGTTCAAAGTATCATCACTTGTTTATCAACACATATCTACAGTGAAGTTGAAATCTGTGAATACAAGTTACATTCATTACAGCACCTCTATTCAAGTAACAACTTCATGGAGGAACCTGGTGGAGCCAAGGTGGGCGGAACCTGGACACAGTTAATGTATATCGCTAAGAAAAGAATTATTAACTTGTTGGCCACATGGGGAAAATTCTAGTTTGACTGTTATAAATTTTAAATTAAAAAAAAAAAGAAATACATTTATATTTGGCTAGAGAAAGTGGTCGAGATCTAAATCCAACACCGGTTTTAAAAGGAATAACATGTTCTTGAAAGGACCATCGTGTTCCGGAATTTCTGAATGTAAAGCATTATATTATATAAGATAAGATAAGATATTGATTCAAGATTTTGATAAATTAATATTCACGAAAATCTTGCGCATTGTCTTCTAAGTCTAGATTGAAAGGCCTATCATTGGAATATTATAAAGTCTAGTAGATCTATACATTATCTTAACCAGAAATCTTTTTCTCGGGAGAGGGGGAAAGTGTTTTTTTTTTTAATCTAGCATTCATTAGTTATTTTTAAAAAAATCAAACAATCGCTCTATAAGTTGTAGCCATAAAGGAGCTATTTTCTTTTTTTTAAAACCTATCTTTAATGTTTTTCTTATTTTAAAAAAAGAAATTTGTAAAAGTGTATTCCAGTTCTACAATAACACTATATACGCCTACAACGGTTTTGTGACATTATGTGTATGGCTGTTCAGAGCTACAAACCAAAGACCGTGTATTAGCAGTAAGCCCACCTCAATTTTCATGCTCGCCTTTGACGTCCTGTATTGATAGTTGTTGTTTTTTTTTTCTTGAATCGATAAACAAAAATATGTTTACGACAGTACTTTTTGTACTCCAATTTAAAAGAAAAATTTCCAACACATTTTTTTTTTTGCTGATAGAACACAGATGTTTGTCACAGAAAGATCTTGAAAAAACTGGCATGTCACGGAGTCTGATATCGATATTACTATTAACTATAATTTGAGCTTTTTTTTTTCTTCTTCTTTTTCTTAAATTTTTTTTCTTAGCTGGCAAATGCCAAAGATCTCATAGATCTAAATCTCATTGAAGGCAGTCGGTAAGGTAAAATTGCCAGGTTTTTTTTAGGCATAAAAAAAGCAGAAGACCAAAATTCACAGCAAGAACAAATAATAACAATAATGTGTATGAAATGCGAACTCTTAATATTTGCACAGACGCGAGGCGGCACTTTTAGACTGATAGTCTGATGATGGTATTTACTCTGACATTATGACGATGGCAATAGCCGTATTCCAATAAATATACTAATCAATAGCAATGTTAAATCTTACTCAGAGAAAACAGATACTCTAGATTTATTTTTATTTTTTTTTTTGTGAAAGATTACCGCGTTTTGAATCTGAGTGTAAAAAAAAAAACAATTTAAAACTTGTATCTCAATAACCGTGTTTAGAATGTTGGATTTACCTATAGGCTGTTCTCGTGTTAATAGGTCACCTGGTCGTGCGGGTTGCGCTCCGGACTGTCGTCCCAATGGTCAAGCCCTGCCCGCCCCCAACCCGTCCTGGAGAGGACGTAGTAAACTTCATTTCTGAAGGGGCATCTTTTTACACGTACAAGTCACAAAAGCTAAGAAAAAAAAAGATGGTGAAATTTAGACCGAAAGATTGGAAACGTTTATTTAGATTCTCTCTCTACCAAAAGGAAAATAATTGATATTTTTTAGATCTTGTATTGGCATGTCACATATTATTGAGATTGTTTCGTTTTCTAAGGTGGACAAGATTTGTAAGGCATCACCTGCAGACGTGTCGAGCAGACGACATCTCCATGGAATACAACGACGTAAGTAAATTTTAATGGCGTCAAGACTTTCTTGCACGGAGACTTGTTTTCCAAAGAATACTCTGACGTCATGTATGAAAGATGAAATCAATATGCAAGTGCAAAAGTTTTACGTGGAAATTTCAAGAGCAAATCGATTCCAGTTTTGTAAATTTGGTTAAAGATAAGCCAATCAGAAAGTTCCACTAGGTTTGACGAGACGTGAAGGGTGCTTTATAAGCTTAGCCCTACTTGTATGGTTGTTAATAGTATAATAGCCTTCTTGGTCGTTGGTTCGTAGCTCCAGATAGGTACAATAGCCAATCCGATGTAGGCGTATTGACTTCTTAATATAGAACTTTGAATAAACTTGAAGAGAGTTTTTTTTTTCCTGAATGTGAAATGTATAGATATACTTAGATTCAACTTGAGATATAGAACTAGTTGTAACAAAGTAAAAGGATATTTAACTCTTTCTCTCCGTAATTATTTACCACATTCTGGTGGAATCAACGCTGGTATCGTCAGCTAGGAGAGAAAGAGTTAAACAAAACAAACTCACTAGAGTCACTAGAAAACATGTCTTTACTCTTTTACGTCTCTGATTCTTCTCTCGTTCAGCAATCACCCACGTGACTATTTAACAAAGTATGACAGACCAGCTCATGGTTTCATCATTCTACACTACAAACAAGATAACACTCTCTTTCCTCGTTGCTACGATTGAAGAAACACACACATACTCTCCATAACAATGGTGTGTGTCACAGCAGTGGAGTAGTATCCATGGCACGAAAGGGTTCATTGCGCCCAACCCCGGACTGAATGCCATTACCTTCTAACGTAGGCTACTGAAAGATAGCAGTGCAATACTTTTAAGAAGATGTACATGTCTGCAGAGTCATGACACTATTGCTTGTTTAAGTTGATGCATCATTGTATGTCTTTGTGTAAATGTTGGCTACTGCTAAATACAAAATGACTCGATTTGTTGTTAATCATGCTCGGCCTTCAAGTTGCTTTTGGAGGGGGGCACCATCCTGAACTTGGGCCGATTGATACTTTGCTATGTCAATGCGTGTGGGGAGGGCAGAAAGGATTATTGCCATTGGCGTACCTAGGGAAGTAATTCCTGAGGGGGCCTTCTCTTTATTTCCAAAAAAATAGTGTACGTCAGTGTTTCTCAAACTTTTATCAGAAGCGTCCCTCTTGTGAGGTCCCTTCTAAGGGAAACAGACACGCCTCACAATTAGAAAAACACTGGTGTACATGTTTATATTTGCATTAGACCAGTCACCAGTGAGCTATACAAAACTGAAATATAATGCAAGAGAAGTTAACTTACAGAAGTTGTTGTTTTGTGTTTTTTTTTGTGTGTGCTTTTGCACTTGCAACGTTCTCAGTTACATGTACAAAGTTAGCCTCATTGTTTAGACCAGCTCCTTCTCAATGCAGCTAAGACAAACGCTCCTGTCTCACTGTAGCTCTCAAGTAGGTTAATTAAAATGCATTTTTGTTAGAAAAAATTATGCAGTGTTTAGGGGTCTAGGAGAAGTGAATTTAGTGGCCAGTCCGCCCCTGCTCCAGTCAATCAGTAGATCAGTATAACACGAGGCGTGTCTACTGTCTACCTGTAGTTCCTTCCATAAGTAGACCCGTGTAACAGTTAAACTTGCCTAATGGTAAAATCATTGCATTGTGTTTTAAAATCACTTACAATTATAATATGCACAGCGCTCTCCATTATTGTTGTTGTTTATTACAGACAGAATTTAAAATGCAGAGAGGATCCCTGAGGCCAAAACTTCAGAATCTGGAACCGGAAGCATACCCGGACGTAGCTAACCCCGACCTTCAACCCCGGGTCAGCGCTGATGTAATCACCGAACTGACAGACCACCGGATGGCCAACGGACAAGAGCTAACTAAATCGGACACTGAAAAATGGCCGCGAGAAATCGATGGCCGTTTACAAATGTCCCACATGGGACGCGACTCTGTGATAGATCCTTCAGGAAAGCTAGCAGACGTGGGGAGTACGTCTTCCCTTGTTCAAGCGAGGTTATCCTCTTGGAAAGGTATGAGTTATGCTCCCTGTTAATTCATTGCGGCGATTTCTTCTGATTACATGTATCTGAGCGTCAGATTTGCATTTATATATTTAGTTAAAGTGAGAGATTTTATTCATGATCACTTGGTTACATTTTAACTTAAGTATCTTTATAAGTAAAAAAAAAAACAACAACACTAAATAAAGAGCATATGCAGACTTGTGTAATAATGATTCGGCTTATGCCTCTCCTCTTTCTTTTTTGTCTCTTTCTCATTCTTTTTCTTCCTTTCTCTTATTCTCATTTTCTCTGTCTCACTGATTCTGACATCCGCTCATATTATCTTACAATCTCTATTAATACCTCTCTCTTTCTCTATCTTCCTTCCTCTCTGCCGTTCTTTCTATCTTAAACTATTTTTAATTCTGTCTCTAATTCTCTCCTATTCTCTCTTTTATGTCTCTGAATTTCTCTCATTGTCTCTTTTATCCTGATTCTCTTTAATTCTTGGAGTTTCTATCTCTGATATATCTTTCATTTTATTAGTCTCTCTTTCTGATTCTCTTTCATTCACCGAGTCTTTCTTTCTGATTCTCTTTCATTTACTGAGTCTCTCTTTCTCTATCTCTAATTCTTTCAGTCTCTAAACAATATCTATCTCAATCTCTGTCTTACTATCTCGTTCATTCTTTCTCTCTGATATTATCTCATTATCTATCTCATTCGGTCCTTCTCTCTCTCTCTCGCTCTCTCTCTCTCTGTCTCATTCTATCTCTCGTTCTCTCATTCTCTCTGTCACTCTATTGCTCTTATTTTATCCCTTTTCACTCTTTTATATTCTTTCTCATAATCTCAATCAATCTATCTCTGTCTTTCATTTTCTATCTTTTTTTTTTCTTGTTTAGAGACTGAGAGAATTAAAATAGGTTATTGACGTTTTTAGTAAATGATTTAAACTGATTAAATTAGATTTTGAATTTAACTCTTCTCTCCGTAATTATTTACCACATTCTGGTGGAATCAACGCCGGTATCGTCAGAGAAAGAGTTAAAGATATTTTTGTTTTTTTATTTCTTAAAATATAGCAAATTAATAAAACTAATATAATAACATACATTTTGCTAATATAGAGATCTAAATTTCACGATCCATAATGCAAACCAAAATTGCTCTATGAATTATAAAAGAGGCACATAAAGCCCAAAAAAAAGAGGCAAAGAAAAGAGGCCCAAGGCCCAAGGATTCCTATGATGATAAAGCTAAAACTGAATAGCGCAAATTCTGAGGTTTCCTTTTTTTAAACAAAAAAAAGAGGACATTGTTATCTTTAATATACTGTGATTACATTCTGTAATTACTGCTCCGCCATCTACAACATAATCTACTTGCACGCATCTTAATTTATTGTAATTTGTTAAGAAATGGAAGACCTGAAAACATACATTTTGGCTTAAAGATTGGCTCAATTAATGTTCTTTTTCTTCATTCCACTCACCGAATGAACTAGAGACTTAGCTATTGATAAATACTTAACACAGGCCCACTTGCCGAAACTTAAAGTGTATATAAGAAACCAATAGAACACAGCATCAATTACGTAGCCTACATAATCATGTAAAGAAAGGCTTTTTTATTCTTAGACGTTTACCTTCACACTAATAATATAAATGATTCAGTGGCGTGGCTAGGGTATTTGATGCCCTTTGCGGCAGTTCCTCATGATGCACCCCCCCCCCTCCAAAAAAAAAGTTTTAAAACAGCGAAAAGTTTCTAATTTCGAAGTAAAGTGCATTCATTATTTAAGCATTGCTATTTCGCAAAGAATTGATTTTACAAAAAAAAAAAAAAAGAGAATACAAGTGAATCTCACGTGCTTTCTCGCCGGCAAACTATCGATAATTTTTTCGAAATCAGTTTTTTCCACTAATTGTTCAATAGACGAAATTATTAAATTAGTGAGTCGTAAATTCGTCATCGTTGATTGTAAGTATCTCTTCATCAAAGTAAGTTTGGAAAAAATTTACTTGCATGTAGCCACGCTTACCAAAACAGTAAAAAGAAAAATGTGAATCAAGATGGGGATTGACTTTTTTTTTTTATAAAACTCCAAAGCTCAATAGATTCTTGTTTTGGAAGTTCGGAGACTTCTGGAGAAACTGCGACAATTACCTGAAGCACCCAGACAAAATTTGTTTTTGTCTATGCCGCTGGGAAAACCATTCACTCTTATATTCATTTTTTAAGTGAAATTAAATGTACGATGTAGACCGCTTTGTTCATGAACTAATAACCCCCTAAGAACAGGGAGATGACTATTTACCATATTTTTAACACAATTATGCAAACGGTTTTAGATTTTTTGTCATTGTATTGCTAAGTGAATTAAATTCTGTCATACTATCTACTATACTTCACTTTCACCTTTCCCTTAGACTGCTGGACCGTTGGGGCACCACACAAGATCTGTCAACCTTCTTTCTCCATTCTTCTCTGTCATTTGTCTTTGATAGAATTTCATTCTGATATTCTTTCTGAAAATATTGAAACCTGTATTCTTACATGTCTGGGTGGAGCACTCCGGGGGCCGATTTTGAGTTTGTGTTTCCCCACAAACTGTCTTTGTAACCTTGTTATTGTTAGTCTAGATCTATTACAAATTTAATGACACGACTGATCCAAACTAATTGATACAACTACACTTTATATAAGCCTTTTTTAAAAAGTATTTTCTTGTTGTGGAGTAAAGAAGTATGCGAAGTTCTCGATCAGTTTTAAAATACCACGTAAATCTAGTTGGCATGTTCATCGGCATAATTTCCTGAGTCTGGCATCTTGAATCTTGTCTATGGCGCCCCCTAGTGAGCGACAGGCTTTGCGAACGACGGATCGATTAGCTTATGTATTTTTAATGAAGGAAAACAAGGCCGTGTTAGAGGACGCTTCGTATGTTCTTTATAATTGTTCTGTTTTAGTATGTATGTCGAAGATTGACTGGACAGTAGGGGTTTGGGTTTTATGAGTCGTTTATTTGTTTTTTATACTCTTTCGACCATTTATGTATAATCTGTTAATGGGCCAATTATTTATCAAGTCTCACTTGTTTAGTCAATCTAACGTCTAAACGATTAATATGATATATCTATGTATCTGCTACCATTCAATTATCTTTCTTTCTCTTGACTGATACAGCTTCGTTTCTTTTGCACTCGGTGAAGTTCGTACCAGCACGTACAGTCTGTCACCATGCTATCCGGGCTATCTCCTCCCACATACTTTGTTCATTGCCCGTGGTTCTCATGTCTCGCTTACAGACATCTTTATATGTTAGTCTTGGGCGCCCCTTGGGTCTGGCTACATAAGCCTACCAAAAATCTATCACATATCTATCAGCTACATATTTTTTTTCTAGCTACATAAGCCTACCAACCTACCTCAATACCACCTTATCTAAGTGTCACAACGTGTGTTGTGGTGCCGGGGATTTCACTTGAATTAAAATTGTTGAATAAATGACGATCTAGGATTCACAATAAAAGATTCTTTGTTAAAACACAACTCTGGAACTTTATTTAAATATAAAACGTAAGTACAGCTTATGTACAAGTTACAGATCAACAAGCACAAATAACATTACAAAGGCTTTAAATCAGAGCTCTTAGAAAACACGACTGTCTACTAGGATATTCTTTCATCGACTGGCGTTCTTTCTACTCTCGTCAATTCTCTGGCGCTAAAATGTCTTTATTTATTTTCAAATCAACCAATAGATTTGCAACATCGTAATTACGTCTCGGGTAAAACCTGAGGCGCTGTCAAGGATCTAGATTTGTGGGGTAATTCCTGAGGCTCAGTCAAGGGTTTATATTTCTATTTACACATAAGCTTTTAAATGTGAAATATACAAATAAATCTATAATGGCATCTGTGACACTAAGAAACACCTACATCGACAGAAATACTTTCTATTTCCTCTTACCATATTTTTGGTTCCGCAAGGTTATTAACGCCGGAAGTGGTAATGGTTCGCGTCTCCAATAGCCTCTGACAACCAGTCCAACTCCTGGCCTTCACGTGTGGTTTAGATACTGAGCCCGGCGGAACCGTTATAACTGGCAGGAGCGGGGGCAAAGGCGAGCAACTGGGGCCTAAACCAGTAAGCTTCGGGCAGGAGGGGCTTGTTAGCGTTAGCCTTGGTTTGCTATCCATCTAGGAGAAGAAAAACTCTGAATCGAAACTTCCGCTGCCTTGCGGCTATACCCAAACACAGGAAAAGCTTCGGGAGACAACCCTGAGGAAAAATCAGGAGCTGGTGACCCTTATGCAGATTCTGGCACACCGTGCTACAGCCTAGCAGAGCCTGCGGTGCTACTGTATCGGATATTCCGTTTTTTAAATCACATCAACTGCGCGGACAGGGGAAACTGCTGTGTGGGAGACATCGTTCCGACCATAAACAATGCCCAGACTTCCATGTCTCTTGTTCGAGATAGACCATAATCGTCCTACGACTGAAGGAAGCCAATAAGACCATATATTTACACCGGTGATCGGAAACGTATTAGACCTAACAATTAAATGTTTAGTTTTTTTCTTCAAAAGTATTTACTATTCTTGACATTATCTTCCTTGTACATGTCTCCACCTACCTTCAACCTGTTTAGCGTCTTTTCTAAACTAATTGTTGCGCTTGGAGAATATTTACCTCTAAAGATAATATCGTCACCTTAGGAAGCAACTATTTTATGGACAAAGTCGTTCAATACTATTTATAAAAATGAATCTCTAGAATATATTGCATAATCTAGTTGAGTACAATTTATTTCAGCACGCCTGGAGGCCAGACTGGAAGTGGTCCGGCTAATCTACCCTTACATGGCGTCTTTCGCCCTGACTTTCTATGTGTCTGTGTCACTCTATCCGGGTATCATCTCAGAGGTGGTCAGCTGCCGGCTGGGCACCTGGATGCCGGTAGTGCTGATGGCGTGCTTCAACGTGACCGACACAATGGGCAAGGTAAGGGACACTGCTCTGGGACACTTTAGGCTGATAGAATGGGCAAGGTAAGGGACACTGCTCTGGGGCGCTTTAGGCTGATAGAATGGGCAAGGTAAGGGACACTGCTCAGGGGCGCTTTAGGCTGATAGAATGGGCAAGGTAAGGGACACTGCTCTGGGGCGCTTTAGGCTGATAGAATGGGCACGGTAAGCGACACTGACCTGAGGAGAGTTAGAGTGATAGAATGGGCACAGTGACACTGCCACGCGGAGCTCTGATATGATAGAATGGGAAAGGTAAGTGACACTGCCCTAAAGAGCTTTAGGCTGATAGAATGTGTAATGTCAAACTGCCCCGAGGAGAGTTAGACTAATAGTGCGGGCACGGTGAAACTGCCTTAAGCAGCTTTAGTCTGATAGAACAAGTGACACTGCCCTATGCAGCTTTACTCTGATAGAATGAGTGACACTGTCCTAAGCAGCTTTCAATCCATCCATCCCAGTGGCGCTACAGCCCATGGAGGGCTTTAGCCTGCTTCAAAACATCACTTCATTCAGATCTCTCCTGGGCCTTTCGTCTCCACGCCTAAGCAGCTTTAGTCTGATAGAATGAGTGACACTGCCCCGAGGAAGTTTAGGCTGATAGAATGGGTACTTTCTGATTCTCTCTCTGATTCACTCTTATTCTCTCTCTCTCATCCTCTCTCTCCTTCTCTCACTCTGATTCTCTCTCATTCTTATTTAGAAAGTGTTTTTTAAACAGTTCTTGAGGCCACTAATGAGACCAAAGACCATCGTTGGTCTGCGAACCCAATCCCATGTAAATAATCTTTATTTCTGACTTAATCTGAAGACATACGGTTACCTATTTTTCCTAAAGGTCCTTAAAGTTATTGGGCTATAGAACTAAATCAGAAAAGTATAAGGGCATTTTTTTTAAAGCTGCATTTAAGGAACTAACAAAGTAAACATTGTTTTCATCACACATAGTACTTTTATTTTCACTTGTAATATTTTAGAAGTTCCTTGCTTAAAAAAAATATATTACAACTTAACCCAAAACCTCATGCTGGAAAGCGAGTGAGAGAGATGGGCAGGGTTTTAAACCGCGAGCATTATGACGACAGTTTGGGAGCGCCTATGACATGACCACAGGGGCGTAACTAGGAATTTGCCATCATTTGGGGGCCCGGGGCTTGACCTCTTTTGGGGCCCTGCATTTTGCGTAATATTCAATACTCATTTGGGGGCCCCCTTCAAGTGGGGGCTCCGGGGGATTTTCAAATTCTCCCTCCTCCTCCCGTCACCCTAGCTACGCCACTGAATGACCAGTTACTCAAACACCCTAAACACATCGGCCTGCAATAGCTCTCAGGTCTTCAAAATAACCATATTTTGTGTATGTGTGTGTCTGTTTCAGATGCTGGCCGCTGTCATCCATAATTATTCAAAACTCCGCCTCCTGCTGTGCACGTTAACAAGAATCTGTCTTATTCCATTGGTTGTTTTGTGCATCAAGCCTCGATCTCGTCCGATTCTGAGTGGAGAGGCGTGGTCTATATTCATTACTATTTTGCTGGGTTTGTCGAACGGTTACTTTGGATGCCTGCCACTAGTTCTGGCCCCCAGTCAAGTTACTCCTCGTCTTCGAGAGTTGTGTGGTGAGTTATACATACATTTTCACGAATCAACCAATAAAATGTAAAGTAGCAATTATTCATAAAGCACTAAACCATAATCTTCAAATACAAAAACAGAACCTAATAAAATACTCAGGAAGACACAAAGATGGAGAGCAATTGTTCCTTCCAATAATTATATTGATTAGTTCGGATCAGTCATGTAATGAAATTTATAATAGAACTAGAATGTAGACTAGCAATAATAATGTGCGATTAGAAATATACTTCTTAATTGTTTTTGTTTAGCAAAATTGTATGCTTTTAGTTTTCTGAATGCGCTATTATCATATCACTTATCTGGACCAGTTGGGGATAAAAGGGGAGAGAGGGTTTTTTGTGTGATGTAACGGATGTATGTATAAGTTGTATTTGAGGTACATCTACAATACCTTGATAATCCTAAATGCTTGGGTATCTTGTATAGTATATTACAGATGCAAGCTCCATGACTAAAGACATACGCCGTTACGAGATAATATAACAACAACCAACAAGATCAATGCACAGTAACTAAGTTCAATCAAAGTGAAAGTAGAATAACAAACTTTAATACAGAATGGGCCACAGTCGAGTCAGTCACTAAAACGATATTAACCCTTCAAGAACCTAGCAGTTTAAGTCTACAATACTAATCTCTAACCCAATATCTATGTCGTCACTAGAAAATGTCGTGTTCAAAGTCAGTCTACTAAAGTGTGTCCCTAAACTAAACTGGCTAATAGTGAATGTTACCATGATTGCTTTTTAAATGCATAAAAAAAAGTTGTACTACTTACATTTGAACTCAGGGCTCAAGCCTCCTAAGGGAACTAATTCAACTTATACCACCACATCTGTCAAGTACGATTTCTTTCCTTTGTTCGATACCAACAAAAAATAATTATTTACTAATAGTTAACTAATTGCTTTTTTATTCTTGTTTTGTTAGGAACAAAGAAAACAAAAAAAAAGGTTTTTTACTTCATTGGAGTTAGGTTTATGATAACCCGAGCAGTGCTAAGCCTCACCATGACGCTCAGTTAGAGAAGACAATTAGATCCATTGAAAACAAAAAAAGAACACTCGTTGGGGTGTCTAAGGACCGAGTTTATTGCACTGGTGGGGATGGCAGAAAGCACCGACGAACAAGTCACCGATATAGTACAGAGAATGAAAATTGGGTAGTTTTCCCGGTGTACTCGGCTTTTGGCCTCGCTTCCAATCCAAGCGTCTTGGGATACGACCCGTCGGTAATAGAGATGTAATATTTTGCATTTGCTTGGATCTCTCCCAGACAGAAGTTCAGACATTCAGATTGAGACAATCTTCCACAGTATTACCGAGTTCCATCAGTCTTAGACTCACCTCTATACAAAATAATGAATTCCCCTTAATCGATTGTCTAATTGATTACTTTTTTTTACTGATTCATGTCTTGTCTATGTCAATGAATAATTGTACGAAGCTTCAGCTTGATCCGAGAATGGGTGTGGGAGATATAACGTGTACACAATTTTTTAATAGCACTAGGGAAGAAGGAGCATTTGTGCAAATTTGTCCTAGCATATGGAACAAGGAATGTGCCTTTATCTTTGTGTCTTTCTGAGTATTTTATTAGATTTTGGGAAATAAGGGAAATAACTTCTACATTATTGGTAGATATAGTTTTAAGGACGGAGTTCTTCCCTTTACATATTTTTTTTTTTAATATAAAAAGGATTTTTTTTATTTTGCTTGTTTGAATACAATATCCTCTATTTGCTTGTGATTTCTTCATGGGTTCAAAAAGTGAGTGATTGGAAATCCGTCATTATGTGGACGGGTATTTCGAAAACGACTCTAACGATTTTCCTAGAAATTTGACAATTTATGCAAATTATTTGGACCTAATTTGGTAAGACAGTGAAAACTCTGGTTTGACCGTAATACTATTTCACTTCCCACTTTAGTCTTACAATATTATTCACACTACGCATTTCCCCCCCCCCCCCCTGTATTTTATCTGTTAAAAACAAAGGTAAACTTGTTTGCTCCAAATTTGCACTTTATGGAAAATGTAAAATATTCTGTTAAAAGATTTTGGACTTAAACGCTTATTTTTTTTTCCTAATATTTTTTTTTTCTTTGCAGGCAATACAATGATGTTGTCTTTTACCTTAGCCATTGTTGCTGGAACATTCACGTCATACGGCCTTGACATTCTGGTAGGACCACATCCGGATTTGGAGCTTTGCCACCGGGACAATTCAACGTTTTTTCACCTAGTGGCCCATGGAACGAATTTTTCATCCGTGGCGACATAATCGTTTTATGTGGCTTTGTTGTTTTCGTTGGTCGTGAACATTTGATTGACACTGACCTCGGTTCTAGTCCCCAGCTGAATGCCTTGAATGGTTGACATTGCTTTGGGCAGACTTACTTTGCACTAGATATTCACCCACACACAATATTGATCGCATGTCCCGATTTCCTGGAATAGCTTACACAGATGTCTTGGCAGTGAATGCTTCATTATCGAATGAAGTACAAATACTTGCTTCCGGAACTAGAGTGGTCCTCACTTTGTTCAAATAGCAGTGCTTGTCACCTTCACCGTACGAACCATTACTTTTGAAAAGAAATAGCACGTTGACAACTTTGAAATTGCTTTGTGGTTTAATTAAATGTCTGATTTCTTGTAATTTATATCGGCTTGTTGTTATGAAGGCGTGGTAAGGACCGGATTTAGACTATTAAGGTCTTAAAGCAGACTTGAAAAAATCTGTATCCACTTCACCAATAATGACGTTTCTTTGAGAAAGCAAAAGGGGATAGTTTTTAAGCTAGCTACACAAATCCTTCGTGATCTAGGTTCACGTCTTCCCCAAAGGATATCTGGTCTCGAAGTCCATTTAGAAGATGTCAGTTCTGCTCCACACTTAAGATTGTCTGTCACTCCAACGTTCATACATTTAACTTTGTTTCTAAATATGTTAAGCACAGTCTGATAAATTAAGACTATATCAGGGTGGCTGCCTTGTCGTGTGGTATGCTCTCTGGACTGTCATCTTGATGGTCCCGGGTTCGAGTCCTGCCTCCCGCCAATCACTTTATCTTTACTTCTGAAAGAAAATCCGAAACATGTGGAACATATCTTTGTGGGTCAATAGAGAAATCTTTTTCCGCACAGGCATTCGCCGTCTAGGGGAAATGTCGACTGAACGTCTATTGACATTGGTGAGACATATCCTTAGACATGACGAAACAAGTTTACAAAATCAGACTTAACATGAAAGCCAAACGGAGGAACACAAAAACATGGCCGTCGACATCTATTTTGGGCGTCACACCGTTTTAGAAGTCAGGATTTTCGTGGGCACCAGTTGGGAAAAGGCTGTGAAAGTTGCCATAGATGATTTCTGTGTAGAGAGCTTGCAGCCCTATGTGTGGGGAATGCGTGCGAGATGCTTAATTCTATGTGTTTCTCAATATGTTACAAAAACATGAATGTTACGTTCGCCACTCAACTGGTCAGGTGTTTGGAAAGAGCCTTATGTTCACTCAAAGTCATGGAAATACATCAAACAGGCTGCATTTGGCTTGGCGCCAAGCGTTTTTTTTTACACTTCTGAGCTTCAGAAACTCTTTTTCCGGGCGTCTACGATGCATTATTTTTCTCATACTAGGAAGATTGCAAGTCAAATAGAATGAAATTAAATTAAAAAGGCTTAGGACATGTTGATACTAAACTGTGAGAGACATTCGAGGTAGCAATTTTTATTATTAAAAGTTGCATTTTGGAAAAGTGCATTTTTCCAACTTGGGTGTCACCCCCTGTTGGGTGTCACTCGGTGCGGCCGGCACCTCTTAGTGACGCCACTGAATATATATATAATATAATATAATATAATATAATATAATATAATATAATATAATATAATATAATATAATATAATATAATATATATGATGGGCGTGCTGGCTGAGCGGTAAATCGCTTGGTTCCCGAACCTAGGGGTCTCGGGTTTGTGTCTCGGTCTTTTTAATTTCGCAACTTTGAACACACGCACCTACTTACGTTGAGTACTTGACTTATAGTTGAGGGAAAATACAGGCGGTTGGTCGTTGTGCTGGCCACATGACACCCTAGTTAACCGTCGGACATAGATTTTACATCATCTGCCATAAAGTTTACAAGGTCTGAAAGGGGCTTGCGGGGGGGGGGGACTTCAATTGTTTTGTATTTCAATAAAAACGCACGATGTTGACCAAAGCATATAGACCTACTCTAAGGTTTAGAATAAGATTATCGTTTTTCATTTTTGTGTGTGCAGGACATATAAATCTGAGTTTTATCCTTTGGTTATTGTGATTTCAAATCTTTTTTAATTATTCTGTTCAAATATGTATGATTATACAAAAGTTAACATAATTTTTATCAATAAAAAAAGTAACCAATAAGTCAATTGATTACTGGTAATTAATTTATTTTGTTTGATACCAACAAGGAAAACTACTCCTTCAGAATTCGCAGATATGGCTTAATTTGTTGGATTTTGTTCCCTTCAATAATTGTGAACACAATTTCTCCCATACGCATTCTCCGATCAAGTTGATATTTAAAACAATTATTTATTGGACCTAACTAAACATGAATAAACAATAAATAAATAAACCAATTAATTATTGTCAATTAATTATTTTGTTTGATATCAAATAAGCGAAATAACATGTACATTAATGATATATATAGTTTTAAGGGCAGGGCATATAAATCTGACTTTTATCCCCTTACGATTGTGATTTCAAATCTTTTTCATTATTCTGTTCAAATATGTATGATTATACAAAATATTAGTTGACAAAAATTGTATATTTGCTTTTCATAAAAAAAAATTATTGATCAATAAATTGCAAATATTACAATACAAAATGTTTATTCTTCAGAAATATGCTTGACCCATATTCAATATAGGTGTTGCCATATAGTAAATTGATGAACGAATGGGGACCCACATCAATAGAAACAGAGAGAGAGAGAGAGAATGAAAGAGAGAGAGAGAGAGAGAGAATCGGAAAGAGAGAGAGAAAGATTCAAAGAGAGCATGAAAGAGAGACTGAGAAATGATGAGTAGATCAGTGGTGCCAACCTATTTCGGCCTGTTGGGTCCTAGTAATAGTTGCACGGGCCTCATCACTGTGAAACAAGCAAACATTAAATTAAAAACAAAAAAAAGTTTATTTAAGGAGAAGGTCGAATTTACGGCCATATTTCTCAATAATGTAAGATTTATTTCCCATTTTCTTTATTAATGAATTAATTATCACTATATAATTAACTAATTGGCTAATTTGCCTTTTATTGATTCATGTTTTGTTAGGAGCAATGAATAATTGTTCAAAAGTTTGTACTTGATCCGTGAAACTGAAGTGGAAAAGGGGGGGGGGGGGGGTGAATAACGTGTTCAAAATTTTGTATCCGACAGACAAACAGAATTAGTTGATACAAGACTTGGATATAAACAAAAATCAAAACTAAAGGATCAGAGCCTCCGTGGCCACAGTTTGCATTGTGAGCTGATGTTTCAAGGCGCCTCTAGGTTCAAATAGTAAAGTGCAAACAGGAAATCTTGAAAACTACATCATTAAGATTGTTTAAAAAAAAAGATTGAGAAGATTGAAAAGAAGATAATATGTTCAAAGCTTTTCGAAAGCCGAAAGTTTTTCAAGTCCTCCCATAGCCTCCATCTCCCTTTCTGGCCAACATTTTTTTTGTTCCCATTTAAGGAGCCGGAGGAGGCGCGATGGCTAAGCGGTAAAGCGCTTGACTTCCGAACCGGGGTCCGGGGTTCAAATCCTGATGAAGACTGGGATTTTCAATTTCGGGATCTTCGAGTGCCTCTAAGTCCACCCAGCTCTAATGCTTACCTAACATTAGTTGGGGAAAAGTAAAGGCGGTTGGTCGTTGTGCTGGCCACATGGCACCCTCGTTAACCGTAGGCCACAGAATCAGATGACCTTCACATCATCTGCCCTATAGACCACTAAGTCACAAGCTCTGAAAGGGGAGCTTTACTTTTCTTTTTAAAGAGCCTTAATTACGAACATTTTGAACTATTTAAGTGCACAGAATGCCTGCATGTTTTCCTAGAATATAATTTATCGCTGTTTTAGGCAATACATATGTAGCCTACATTAGCCATTATTTAACTTTTGAACAAAACACTATTTTATAGTTATTGATTTTAAAATGAGGACTATTGATTCAAGTAGATCATTGACTCAAGCAAATCAACTCCACGCTCCGATAGTCAAACTAATTTGACATATTTATATTTTTAATGTACCCCATTACAAGAAAGCTAAAAAAAAAAAAAAAGCAGGAATAAAGACGAGGTTCTAGATTATATAATTAACTTAGACTGGTGTTATAGAGTGTGTGATTGCGTTTTTATGGTGTCGGTGGAATGAGGTAAGCTATGCAGTATGAGTGATGCAAGATGAGCGGCATTGTCGTCAGCTGCCTTATGTAGGACAGACAACTTCAGATTGCCGGAGTGAAAAGACGTGTTTTTGTAGTGAGTTAGGTTTTGTTCAAAACATTATTTGTGTACTTTATTTAGTTGTTTGTTTATAAAATAATACAAGTTATATATAATCTCGTTCACAAAAAGTTTTTCAAGCTATTTCCAGTTTTACAAGTTGAAATATACTACGCCTGCAGCGGTTTAGCTGCCTACCATCAGCTTGGTGCTACATGTCAACGACCGTCAATAAAAACTGGCTTATTAACACTAATCATCATAATTATCATCTTCGCCACGGTCCTCCTTCTGCTCTTCTTTCTCCCCATCGTAAAAAGTTATTAATATTATCATCTTGAAACGAAAGGCTCCCATAAGAGTTCTTGAATGTAAAATTTAGTAAAAGAAAATAATAAGAATGTTTCTTAATTATGTAAACAATACTTTAAAAAAAAAAAGGTTATAATAAGAGCACTTGTATCAATTACTTTAGATCAGTCATGTTATTAAATTTGTAATAGATCTAGACTAACAATAAAAAAGTATTTATAAAATAAATTTAAAAAAAAGAGAGAACTAAACATGAAAACTTGTGGGATAAAGCCTTCTCATGCTTCTCAAGCCAACGCAGTAACCAATCAGCTAGCGAAGAGTCTATGAACATGGAAGATTGTATGGTTTTCTCTTTTTTTTTTTTTTTTTTCTATTTATGTTTGCGTTCACTATGACTGAGACGGCAGCCTAATATATAGGGGACTAATTTAACCAAAACAAAGTAATTTATTACCAATATTTAATTAACTAGCTGGTAAATTCTTTTTATTGATACTTGTGTTGTCAGGTTAAAGAAATAGTTATGCAAAATTTCAGCTTGATCCGAGTTTGGGTGTCGGAGAAATAACGTATACAAACTTTTGGCCAGACAGACAGACACAAAGACAGACAGAGTGAGTTGATATAAGCTTTGTAAAAGAAAAAAAAAGTGATATTTGTTCAAGTCTCATCCTTAGATGCTCGTTTTCTGGTTCTTTCATTTCTAGCAGAGAACATCGACGACGGAAGAAAATGCTTCTCGGTGACTGGGAACCACTGTATCAAGTTTTGTTGGTACAAAATCTTGCTGGGGGTCTAACGTCACGCAGGTTGCATACACAATAGTCTGTCTCAAGGAAATAATAAAGTCTTTTGTATTTATCTCAGCCTGGGCTTTTTGTTTTGTCAATTTAAAGAGAAATGGAGGTTCAGAATTCAGATTACGGAACGTATCAAATTTTATTTTATATCACAAATAAAGCTTATGTCACTTTTGAGTATAGCCTATGTTTGTTATGTTGCCAAAATTAAATGGTCAATGTAATGACAATTATATTATAATTTAAAAAAAATGGACATTCTGTTTAAGGAATATATGAAGGCCAAAAAAAAAAAAGGCTAGTTTGTTTTAGGACATTTAGCCAAAATTAAATTGCCAGTTTGTATTATGACTATACGATGCTAGATTACATTGTATTATTTATTAGTGTGACAAGTAAAAAACTCGCTGTCAGAGTCACTCAAATTTATCACAGCATTAATTATTATTTTTCCTTATTTATTTATTTTATTTTAATTATTTCCCCATCCTACCCCCAAATTCTTCACCCACGCCACCTTTTCCCCTCCAGGCTAGACTTAGTTGACCACATTGGAGATAGCTAGGCCACGTCTTTCGAGCTATCTTCCCTTGACCGGGGCAAAGATACGCACAGACTTTGATCTTATCGGCAGGATGTCTGACAGCCGCAGTTGACACCACCTTGTGTGGAATGCAAGTCACCCCCCCCCCATTTTTTCCTATGCCTCTCTTTGATCTAGGAGACCACGAGGACAAACACGCCCATTGACCTCCCAATGTGCGAATCCCATCTCTTGTCGGACTTCACCCACGTGTAAGATAATTCTAAGCCTAGGACATTTCCGGCTTCCGCCCACATTTCCCAGGCATATATAAAGTAAATCAAATCAAGCCAGACTCTCTTTCAGTTCTCCTTCGAGCTGAGCTATCGAGTCTGGACTATATCATTTATTCTTACTCCTAGAGGAATACCTGGTGGTAAGCCGAACTTAATCACAAGTTCCATCTTAATTACTCTGTGTATATTTCCATTGGATTTTATCATGTGTATTTTGCCTAGTTCATTTATATTTAATTAGTGCATTGTGTATTTCTCACTGGCGTAAGTAGAAAACATAAACATGTCCTATGTATTTATTTATGTATTGCATAAATCTATTAATGCTATGTTGCTCAATTGATCGTTGATGCAACCATGTATATATTTGTACATATTATTCTATTTCCTTTATCTCGGTTGACCGCCTTGATAATTTTACTAGCGCACTAACACTGCGTCTAGAAAGGAGTTATGAATCATCTCCCCTTTACTCATTTTACTCTAATGAGAGTTGCGCCGCTTGAACGGACACCCTCTCCATTCAAGCGCGCCCCATTGTTCTCGACCCACGGTCATATGTAAACAAATCGTCTGGGTCGCTGACCACCGCCCATTTCCCCCCCCCCCCTTTTTCTTTCTCTATCCACCTGTGTTGTTTATTTCAGATTATTATTTCCCCTTCTATGTACATTTTATATTAGTATTTCCCCTTTTATGTACATTTATATAATGCTACTATCTGCCATCTATTTTCCAAATCCCATTTGTCATCATCTCCTCATTGTGCTCTAAAGCAATTTCACCAATCTGACGAATGCACCTCAGTCGAGGGCATCGATAAGATGTATGAGAGACATGTCCTAACTTGTCTTTATTTATCCGCAGCCTCCCTCAGGTGTCTGCCTATTGCCTATTTACCTGCCTATTTATTTATTGGATCAACGATCTATTTACCTGCATCTGTGCTTAGTGCTATTCAGCACTGCACTTGCCTACTGAGATCTACTCAACTCTACCACTTGGCGCTATCGGCATTGCCCGCCTATTCGACAGCCCACCTGTCAAGCTATTAGGTGCGACGTCCCTATAGATTCAGATCTGTGTGAGACGTCATAGCTACGCCAACCCTCTGCAACTCACTGGACTTATCCTGTCAATTACGCTGCCCACGGCAGATCAGCTCTGCCCGCAGTAACCTTGTGCCCACGGTAGCCGGCCACCCGCCCTACTGTGCCCACTACAGATATTAGATTTTGGGGATTGAGACTCCACAAGAACTATATCACCGGCGTCCCTCTATCTGCTAGAGCGCCACCTCCAGCTGCAGAACCTCAAGCCAGGACACAGCCAGCTGCGACATCAACAGGAATACCAGCTAAGTCAGAGGACAAAGTGACATACTCTCTTATTAGGTGCAAGAGTGATGATTAAACATAGAATATACTAGAGGTAGATGCAAACCCTCCCCCTTTTTATCCTTATATGTATATTTATGTAAATAAATATTCTTTATTTTAACTTTTGTATCTATCTTTCATTGCTTCGTCTCGTTGCGTGTCTGCTCCCGATTCATATGCTGATAGGTTGGTGTGTGATAGCTTTAAAAATAATCATCCCCTAGACAATAAACGCGCCAAACACACATCACATTTCCCCACCTGTCACAATTAGTAAGTAAAAGTAAAATATTACTTTCAGACAGGTCATCTGTCTCTGTGGCCCACAACGACCAACAGCCTTTACTTGGCCGAAATTTAAAATCCCAGTTCTCACCAGGGACCTCCGCTTCAGACGCCAAGCGCCTCTGACTCTAACGACGGGTAAAGACACCAACAACACGATTGCCAAGGCAATGGGCGCTATGTCACGGCTGCAGAAAAGAGTGTGGGACACTACCTTGTTGACTACCGACACTGGACCTGTGCGATGAACATTCTACTACACGTTAGTAAAACATGGTCAACCTACTCTTGGCAGAATATCTTCCACCTCTGATGCTTAAGGCGGATTTTTAGAATAAGGTGGCAAGATAAAATAATTAATGAGGACGAGCTGTAGCATCACAGTTATCAGCAGTAGACGCCTTAGCTGGATTTGACATGTTCACAAAATAAAGCAAGATCGACTCTTACTAGACATCCTCGCAGTTATCAGCAGTAGACGCCTTAGCTGCCTTTGACGTGTTCACAAAATGAAGCACGATCGACTCTTACAAGACATCCTCGCAGTTATCAGCAGTAGACGTCTTAGCTGCCTTTGACGTGTTCACAAAATGAAGCAAGATCGACTCTTACAAGACATCCTCGCAGTTATCAGCAGTAGACGCCTTAGCTGGCTTTGACGTGTTCACAAAATGAAGCAAGATCGATTTTTACTAGACATCCTCGCAGTTATCAGCAGTAGACGCCTTAGCTGGCTTTGACGTGTTCACAAAATGAAGCAAGATCGACTCTTACAAGAAATTTGGCATGTTATCCAATAGAAGTTATACTGATGTATACAAACGCGACATGAAGCTCTTAACAAGAAAAGCGTAAAAAAATATTTTCAAAAAACAAACAAAGCTTATATTGATTGTAATTGTATCAATTAATTTGAATTAATCACGTAATTATGATTAAAGTAACGTAACGTTCCCCTTTCAGACCTTGTGGTCTTTAGGGCAGATGATGTAAAGGTCATCTGTTTCTGTGGCCTACGGTTTACGAGGGTGTCATGTGGCCAGCACAACGACCAATCGCCTTTACTTTTCCCCAACTAACGTTAGTTACCCATTAGAGATGGGTGGACTCAGAAGTGCCCGAAAATCCTGAAGTTAAAAATCCAAGTCTTCACCAGGGTTCGAACCCCGGACCCCGGTTCGGTAGCCATGCGCTTTACCGCTCAGCCACCGCGCCTCCAATTATGCTTATGATTGACTAATTATACATAATAAATAATAGCTTACTCAATGCACTATGATCCTGTCACTTGTCTGGACCAGTTGCGATAGGGGGAGGGAAGAAGGGGGTATATTGGTGAATGTTTGCATGATCGTTTTTTAAATGCAAAAAAAAAATCAAGAGTCGTCAAGGGGCCTAATTCAACTTACACCACCACATCTGTCAAGTACGATTTCTTTACCTTGTTCAAGATACCAAACAAAATGATTAATTACCATTAGTTAATTAACTACTTGATTCAATTTTTATTCGTGCGTTGTCAGGTAAAAGAAATAATTGTGCGAAATTTCAGCTTGATCTGAGATTGTATGAGAGAAATAACGCACAAACTTTGATGTAAGCTTTGTAAAAAATGACGCCAACAGTTGGGACAATGACGCAATAGATATATCTAGATGGAGAGCAAGCATGAACGAAGGGTCCTGGATTGCAGATGGCGTTAACGACAGAAGAAAATAGAAGGTTTAAAGTTCTACAGCGTCTGGTGACTAAAGATGCTCAACTTGTGACTACAGTCAAGGATTCGCCTCTTTATTCAAACGAGAAGTTGCAAAAGGAAAAGATCGTCTTTTGAGACTTGAGTGCCAAAGGTCATTCATCAAGAGCAAAATAATCCCTGTTACTAAAAGTTTTCAGCTTCATAAAGGAGGAATGAACTTTTAAAAACAATTTTTTTTTTTACAAAGCTTATATCAACACACTCTGTCTGTCTGGTCAAAAGTATGTAGGCCTACACGTTATTTCTCCCACACCCATTCTCAGATCAAGTTGAAACTTTACACAATTTTTCATTGGCATAGACAAGACATAAATCAATAAAAACGTAACCAATAGGTCAATTGATTATTGGTAATTAATTTATTTTGTTTGATACCAACAAGAGAAAGTACTCCTTCAGAATTCTCAGATATGGCTTAATTTGTTGGATTTTGTTCCCTTACATACCTGTGGCCATCTTTACGCATTCTCCGATCAAGTTGATATTTTAAACAATTATTTATTGGACCTAACTAAACATGAGTAAACAATAAATAAATAAACCAATTAATTATTGGTAATTAATTATTCTGTATGATATCAAATAAGCGAAATAACTTGTACATTATTGATAGATATAGTTTTAAGGGCAGAGTTCTAGCTATTTTTTTTAAAGGATTTTTTATATTTTGCTTATTATGTCACTTGTTTAATTGTAAGTAAAATACTTCGATAAATCTACGGAATTATTGATTGATTGTTTCATGAAAGTAATCAGTATAATTGAAGTGTTCTTAGAACTAGTTGCTATTCAATGACGCGTGCAGTGTCAGTGTCAGCATAACCCTCTCTATACACTTAAACTGTTGAAAGATTGTTGGAAGCTCAATGTCAGGGTCGTCAATATACCATGAAGTTCATGATTCTGCAATTCATATAATAGTTCGATGGTAGTAGCGAGGGAATAGTCATCTGGACGTCTTCGACTCTGGGAACGTTGCTCTCTTCAAACACAAGAATTACTGAGACATGGTAGGTACATGTTAGATACTTGGTATGTAGGTACTATGTTGCTTCATGGTAGACAGATTTTTAAAAATTGATTTTGTATAGAGCATCTTTTATGCTACGACTTGCTCAGACCGCTCTGGTCCACTCTCTTTCGAGGACCAGTTGGGAGAGAGGGGGGCTTGTGGGAGAGGGTTTTCGTGCAGCCCTTAGGGCTAAGGCTTAAGCGCTCAGCAATAACAACTCAGCTTGGGATTAGAACTCGAACCAGTGGCTTAGCGAGGTTTCGTGAGTCCGTGTTAGGATGAACCCCCTCTCATAAGAACGTTGAGTATCGTTGAGTATGACAAACAACAGATTGAATCAAGAGGACATTGCAATGTTACATGTAATTACCAGCCTTTACAAGTACCAGCCTTAACAAGTACCAGCCTTAACAAGTACCAGCCTTAACAAGTTCCAGCCTTTACAAATACCAGCCTTAACAAGTACCAGCCTTTACAAGTACCAGCCTTACAAGTACCAGTGTCACGAAACTTCTTCAAGTTCATCTTTTTAAAAGTCGGTTTAGAGGAGACTAATTTCAAGGCCCCTTGGGACCAGACTCGATGTGTAATGGTTGACACCAGTGCTTTTTTGTTTTGTAGAAACATAGGTACCAGTACTCAAAGTTGGATTGCCTATCTTTTAACTACTAATAAAATAATAATAAACGTTAAAATACAAGAAAATCAATAATTTTTCCCCACACTGAAAAAGGTGGCGGTACGCCGTACCGATGCGTACCATCACAAGAAAAAAAGCACTGGTTGATACACCACTGACTTGAGACCCATTGATAATCAGGCGATTAATGCCCACTCACCATTCGCAGCCGACTCCCATGTAGTAGAACAAATTGCATTTGTTCAGACCCACAACTAGCGACCGTAATTTTTTAAATGCTGGTCCAAATTACCTAGTCTTTAAGGATTTCGGACTTTTGCAAATAGATTCAGGCCTATTTCACCAGTAGCCATATTTATCGTGAACAACATTCACACTGTGACCATAAATTATGACACTAGAATCTGATCGCTGGCCAACAGATTTATATTATTATAGTGGCCGGATTGATTGGGCCATCTTGTGATTTTTTTTTATGTTAAGAACTATGTGTGAATGCTTTAAAATTTGAAAATAAAAAAATTATGTTTTAGACTAAGTATATATCTATACCGAATACCGAATATATCTATAGAATTTTTTTTTCAAAGTGAGAACATAAAATATGAATTTCCATGCACTCTTTATAATACAGGAAATGAATATATAACAACAGTATGCCTTTTGAATGAAATAATATATGTTTTATTATCAAATATCATGGAGACGTTTTATAGGAGGTGCTGGTGTTGGTAGTGTTGCCCAAACTACAGCCCGATGACCCATGACGCGATGTTATCCTGTCCCTGAGCGCATTATAAAGATGCAGAGGCTCGGTTCCATTAGGCTATGCGCGCGTCAGAAGTGTGTGTGTTTCACTGACCTAAAAAAAAAGATTGGACACAACAGGTGTAGAGGAAACGATTATAACAAACTATACGTGAACTGCAAATAAACACTACATCTATAGAACAAGTAAAAGCATATAAATATCTAGGCGTTATCATCAACAACAAGCTTTCATGGGAAGACCACCTTGGAACTCTGACAAAGAAAACAGCCCAGCGACTCTTTTTTCTATACAAACTCAATAGCTTTAAACTAAACAAGAAGATCCTTGAGACTTTTTACGGCGCGACTATACAAAATCTGCTAACATACGGAATAACTTGTTGGCAAGGCAACGCCTGATCTAAACTGTTGCGACGTCTAGAAAACATCATTTAAAAAAGCATAAAAATTACACTCACAACATTACCACATTTAAAGAAGCTTTTTGAACAAAAGTGCCAAAAAAAAATCGAAAAAATCTTGGAAGACAACGACCACCCGCTCCATCAGAACTACGTCAGGTCGTGGGCGACTGCTGTCAATCAAAACAAGAACGTAGCGGTACAAAAACTCGTTCGTACCTCACTCGGTCAGACTCTATCACCGCCACTCAGTGATCAGGGAACATGAAATGCACCAAGATACCTGTGTATAGTCGCTGAATGAACTCTTTATGTTGTATCTGTTGTATTATGTGTATTTTTCTGTTGTGTTGTCTTTATATGAGAAAAGAGTCCTTGTAATCACAACTAATTTCCCTAAGGATCAATAAAGCAGTCTTAATCTTAGTCTTATTACATCTGTCCAAGTCATTTCAGAAAGACTTCTTCTACATCAATGATGTCCAACCTAATTTGACCTGTGGGTCATTTTAATTTCCGACACTCGAAAAGAAACGAAATGAAATTGCCCTGAAAGTATTTTATTAGAAACCTGTGAATCTATTAGGCCCTACTTACATTAATTAATGGAATGTTTGAAGTTTATCTTCTTTTTTTTTTCCGCGTAGGAAAATGGCTTTATTTCTCTACTTAAGATGTGAGCAACATTGTAGCTAGCTTTACCACCGACTCATTTTCTTGTCTCTTTTTAGTAAATTCCCAATCTCTAGGTGTAATTTAATAATCTGTTATTCGCTGCTCAAACCAAGAATGCCACCATATTTGTTTCATTGTGCTGTTTGTATGTTGTTTATATGTTGTTTTTTTAAACAGCCACACTTTCTTTAAGAAACAAACATATTGGCTTCTTATAAAAACTGTAAAGATCATTTCACTTTTCCCTGGTAGATTCTACATTCAAAGTCCCATTTCATAAACGTAAAAATGTTAAAGGTCACGGTACCCATTCATCAGAGAATAATGAGAGCCCTAACGTACGTACATTTTTCAACCTTTTTTTTCTTAGGAGGGTGGGATTTTTCTATATTTTGTGCTGACGTTTCCGAGGGCCGTATGAAACTACGTCCGGCCCGCGGGCCGTATTTAGGGCAACACTGCTCTACATCATCATACTTTGTTGTTTCATTTCTAGGAAATGCGTATGTTATAGAAGCTGAGTGCGCCTTGGTGCTATTTCTTTTGTAGACATATTGGGAAAAGGGTATTTGGGAGATGGTTTCCATTGCTACAAACACTACTAAGCTAGAGTCTTCTTTTAAAAAATAAAAACTTGTTTAGATCGAGATTCAAACTCAAGGCTTCTTATGTAGTCATGCAGTCAAGCGATGTAGGCCAATCATTACGTCACACAAGGGGAAGACTGAAAGAGATGCTGAACGGAAATTAAAAAAAATATTGCGTTTCCCAAGCCCCTTGGACATTCATAAACTTTTTTTTTACCTGTTATGAAACTGTTCCAGTGAAGACTAGGATTTTTAATCTCGGGAACTTTGGGCGGCTCTGAGTCCACTCAGCTCTAATGGAGTCCACCCAGCTCTAATGGGTACCTGACATTAGTTGGGAAAATTAAAGGCGGTTTGTCGTTGTGCTGGCCACATGACACCCTCGTTAACCGTGGGCCACAGAAACAGATGACCTTTACACCATCTGGCCTATAGATCGCAAAGGTCTGAAAGGGGAACTTTACTTTTATGAAACTCTCCACCCACAATTATTTACCTATAAACATACAATATTTAAAGATATTGATTTTTAATTTAAATGATAGGACGAGTAGGCCTTCTCCACGCTCTGAAGATTTATTTGATTATTTCGCCATTAGATCAATTCAAAGAGTAGTTCCAGATGAATGCACACGATCATTACCCCAAAAAGTAATGCAGAGTAATGGTCTACCAACACGTCTTATCAAGGTTCATCATTAGTATTTGTATTACATCAATGTTACCTTCATGTCTCTTGACCTTTTCTCCTCTACATTAACTTCGCCAGGACTCACCTTCTCATCATCATTAACAATCGTCATGACTCTCATTCTCATCATCATCAACATCGTCATCTCATCATCATGATCTATCGACATGACTCTCATTCTCATCATCATCAACATCGTCATCTCATCATCATCAATATCGTCATCTCATTCTCATCATCATGATCTATCGACCTGACTCTCATTCTCATCATCATCAACATCGTCATGACTGTCATTCTCATTAACATCTACATCATCATGACTCGATCTCATCATCATCAACATCGTCATGAGTGTCATTCTCATCATCATCAACATCGTCAATGATTGTCATTCTCATCATTATCATTTATCGACATAACTCTCATTCTCATCATCATCAACATCGTCATGACTGTCATTCTTATCAACATCGTCATGACTGTCATTCTCATCAACATCTACATCATAATGACTGTCATTCTCATCATCATCTACAATCTACATCATAATGACTGTCATTCTCATCATCATCTACATCATAATGACTGTCATTCTCATCATCATCTACATCATTATGACTGTCATTCTCATCATCATCTACATCATAATGACTGTCATTCTCATCATCATCTACATCATAATGACTGTCATTCTCATCATCATCTACATCATAATGACTGTCATTCTCATCAACATCGTCATGACTGTCATTCTCATCAACATCGTCATGACTGTCATTCTCATCAACATCTACATCATAATGACTGTCATTCTCATCAACATCGTCATGACTGTCATTCTCATCAACATCTACATCATAATGACTGTCATTCTCATCATCATCAACATTGTCATGACTCTCATTCTTATCAACATCATCAAACTTGTTATGACTCTGATTCTCATCAACATCATCATGACCCTCATTCTCATCATCATCAACAACATCGTCATGACTCTCATTCTTATCAACATCAACATTGTCATGACTCTCATTCTCATCATCATCAACATCGTCATGACTCTCGTTCTCCTCCTAATCATCAACATCGACAAGTAAAATATGTATCCTGCTGTAACAATGTAATCACGAGGTTGATTCGACAATATCCGTCATATAATAACGCAACAATAAATGTAATTTAAAATTCCCTTTTCTTCTGTTAGTAAATGTAAGGAAGAAGGTGTTTTCAATTCTTGGGTTTAAAGAAAAGAAAATAATAGTCTTCTTTTGTTTTCTTTGAACACAACTTTTCCATTTGTGGTTCTTTGAAATGTTTTCTGTCACAACTTTTATTCTATTGAGTTGTTAACAAAAAGTGATCAATTGTTTACACTTGCACTATTACATACCAAATGTAGACTACATACAAATAAAATAAAACTCAAACATATGGTAAGAATTTTCTTTCTTATAAAATCAGAACAAGAACGACCCTTTTAAAAAATAATAATAAAATTGAACCACAATCCTTGAGGGTCGGCCTTGATTATATTGTCTGATATCGTACGGATGGTGATAGTTACTATTGGGAGACAGTGAAGTCTAATGTTGAAATATATGAGAAATGTTTGCATTCATCTAGAACAGAATTAATGTTTCTTCATTATCCAAAATAAAGAAAATATTAGAGGAACACTTTGCTTATTTTTAAGAGAGATATTAATTTACGTGGTGGTTTACTATAGTTAACAATTCCAGTAGTTCGTGGAACGCTTTTTCGGGCCTCGAGGAACACTATGGGGTTCAACAGCACACAGTTTGGGAAACACTGGTCTAGAGTTATAACAAATTTAATCACATGTCCGAGGTACAATTATATATATCTTTTTTAAAAAGTATTTTTAATGTTTCTTTTTCTTCTTCATAAGTAAGGTAAAGATTTGGAGCGATTAAAAACAATAACATGTGGGAATGGGGCCACTTCCTCATTGCTTTCATCATATTCGGTAAGCTATCTATGATTAATTAAGCTAGATCTCTATTAATGAAATTAAACCTCCGTCATGTTACCAGATAGATATTTAATTAGCCATCTTGGCCCCAATGAAACCTCGTATATAGACATTTATGTCTATGCCCACATATTAAAGGGCATAACTCTTCTTAAGATGTCATAGACCTAAAAGGAAGATAACTCATAATTAAACTACATGAAGAATAAAAGAAAATTGTTTGATTTAATTTATAATCTAATTAGACAAACATATGTTTTGCGTTGTAGATTAGAGCGTGGGTGTGTAAAATAGTTTAGAGCTAATAATATATATATATATATATATATATATATATATATATATATATATATATATATATATATATATATATATATATATATATATATATAAATAAATAAATAGTCATATATTCAAATTTTTACATTTCGTGCCAATTATATAAAAAAGCTGATCCAACGCTTGAGTGACCAAACATGTACGATAATTCATATATAATTAAGGCACATATTATGTATAATACTACAACATTGGGAGACATGGTGTTATAATGACACTACAGAGTTGAAAGACGATTTGGGCCCATATATATTTTAAAGATTTTATTTTGGTATTGAATCTATCATCTCTGTAACATTGATTCTAATTCAGACATAATGACGACTTTGCAGTAGATCTGCTCCACTCCACTACTGACTGTAACCAGTGAGAAGAAAACGTTCGGATGGTTCGTAACGACTAAAATGGGGGGGGGGGAGGTATACACATTTGTTACAATTGGTTACAAAGGGGGGAGGGGAGGGGGTCAGAAGATTTGTTACCTAACAAAAAGAAATGCTCAAATGAAATAACAGGTACAGTGGTCCCTTAACTTACGCGGGTCCGACTTTCGCTATACTTTTAAAAGAATATTAATGGGTAAAAAATACTCGGCGTTTTTTTTCTAAACTTCACGGCTTCTTTAGGCGACCGCCCGCGAGGCTTATGTAGCCTACATTATTGAGGGGGGAAAAACGAATGGGTCATCGAAAGAAGTAAATACTTTCCAATCATTTGTATAAATACCAGGATGAAACAATGTAATTTGGGAAATTGATAATACATAAGTCTTTTGTACAATTTGGATGTTCATGTTATGTTACTCTCCCGTGAGGGGGAGGGGCATTGAGTTTTTTGTTTGTTACGATTTGTTTGTTTATTCGGTCTTTTATGTTATACCAAAAAATATGCAATGATCATCTTATTTCACATATGTTCCCGCCACCTGCAAAAAATGTTGTTATGCTGATGTTTCATTTAACATTGACTTGAATGAATCAACTTTTTTCAACATCATGGAAATTCCACCTTCAATCATGCGTGACAAATAAAACATCCCTTAATACTGCGTCACAATAATCAGAGAGCTCAACAAGCGATGTCACAGGTAAATTACTGTTTTGTGTATAAGCGACATTTCTTTTACCATTTGTATTTAAAAAATGAGTAATTTAACATATAAATTACGGTTTTAAAAATGAGTGAGTTAACAGGTATATAACTTTTTGAATAATGAGGGATTTAGTAGGCAGGTGATTACGGTTTTAACAATAAGTCATTAAACAATAAGTTGGGGTCTCAACAATGAGTAATTATGCAGGTAAATTAAAAACTGTTTTTTTTTTAAATAACCTTATTAAATATAAATATTAATAACAAACTAGTTTGACTTTCAAAACACAAAGAAGAAAAGAATACTTATTAGTATTAACCATACATTTCTATTATGTTTGTAGTATACACCCGATTGACTTTAACCCATGAAGACCTTCAAGTGAACAATGATGAAGTCGCTGCCGCCTTCCAACAGATAATGCAATCTTGGATGGATGACCGTGTCTGGGGCTCTACACAAATAACTGTGTCCATCTATGACATTATGACGAGGTATTGTTAGTCTGTATACATTTTTCTCTTCAGGGGCTTGACATTCGAACATGGAAGCAAATAGCTTTTTAACGTTTAAAACGAATAATAGTGTGTGGGGGGGGGGGGGAGAAAGAGAAAAAAAGAGTCAGAGTACTCGAGGGATTTGTTTTAAAAGCTTATAAGTTATACCAACTCTGTCTGTCTGTCTGTTTTAAATTTTGAACACGCTATTTCTCCCTCTTCTCCCTCTCGGATCAAGTTGAAACTTTGAACAATCCTTCCTATCTAAACATAAATTAATTTTATAAAACAAAATAGCCAATTAGTTAACTAAATAATATCGGAAAAGAGAAATATTTTTTTTTTACAGAATTGAGATCTAAAAAAAAAAGCTCCCTTTTCAGACTTTGTGATCTATAGGGCAGATGATGTATAGATCATCTGTTTCTGTGGCCAACATTTTACTAGGGTGTCATGTGGCCAGTACGACGACCCGCCGCCTTTACTTTCTCCAACTAGGTACCCATTGGAGCCGGGTGGACTGAGGCGCCCAAAGATCCGAAATAAGAAAATCCCAGTCTTCACCAGGATTCGAACCCGGAACCCCTGTTCGGAAACCAAGGCTTTTACCGAGCCTGCATAGTATTGAGATCTTAGGACTGTAAATGTGGAGTTCTTCCTCTTGGATAATCTTTGTCGTTTTAAAGTATTTTTTCATTTACTTTGCTTGTTGTTTCTTTTATTCATTAGCTGACTTTTTCTTTATACTCCTTCTTACAAAAGGAGTGTTGGCTACCAACAAAAGATTTTCATAATCCCCAGTCCCGAACATTCATTTGCTTCTCGTTGCCTTGTTCCATGTGTAAGAAAACTTCATGTGTAAGAAAACTTCATACGTCTGTAATTCGTATCGCCCTCTCGTGACTCTAGCCTTGTGGGTTCCACTTCAGTGCCTTGTGGTGCTAGTTGGCGAGTTGCTTATAGCGTGTCCTGTCGGACCTATCTCGCACGATCTTGACTTTCTGATTTTTTCTAAAAACATTTGACGTGGTTCTTTGCAGGAGGTCATTGTTGCTGATGGTGTCTGGCCAGCGGATGTAAAGCATTCTACGTAGGCAGCTGTTAATAAATGTTTTCTAATCGCAGTTTCAGTTGTCCTTCATGACTCAGTTCTATATAGGAAAATGCCTTTAAGAGATTAAGAGACGAATGTTGTCAAGCAAACTATAACTCTACACTTATCTAAAATCCTGATTTTTTTCCACACAAAAAAAAAAATACGACTCAATTGTTACTACGGTTCAGAAATATGTCAATTCTTATGTAAACAATCTGCTTTCATTCATAATTTAGAAACTGGCTCTAATTTAACCTTTTTTTTTAATTCACAGTTCGTATAGTACAGAAATTGTGTATAATGTCACTTTGGAACAGTTGAGCCTGTATGACAGTGAGATAATGGACGATTACTTGAAAGATTTTAGTTACAACCAGATTGTTTCTCAACCAAGAGTGCTGTCAGTCAATGGCACTTACTATGAAATCTTAACTTTCAAAGTCTATGAGACGTCAGAAGAAGCAGCACTTGGCATAAATCCAAAAAGTAGGAACAGAATACAATTTTCAATAACAAAACAATTAGAAATATTTTTATAGAATTTTCCTCTAAGAATTAAAACTCCTTAAAATCAACAAATTGTCCTCCGGTATTATGTTTTATCGGAACATTATGACCCCAAAACACGTGTGTATTACAAAACTACATATTAATATGTATATTTTGAACTCGTATGTTATTTTTAAATCAATCTTTTAAATTCACTTCCAACAGTCTATAAAATGTGTTATAACGGACTGTGTCCAGATGACAGAACTTGTCTTAATTCAGAATTCGCACCTGTTTGTCAAGGTAATTTGGTAAATCTACTTATAGCCTACTGTTAGGACTATTTGGTAAAAGTAAAGATTCCCCTTTCAGAGGTTGTGACCCATAGGGCAGATGATGTAAAGGTCTTGTGTTTCTGTGACTTACTGTTAACAAGGGTGTCATGTGGCCAACACGTTAGAACTGGGAGGACTCAGAGGCGCCAAAAGATCCCAAAATTAAAAATTCCTACTGGTATCCGAACCCGGAAACCCCGGTTCGGAAGCCAAGCACTTTACCACTCAGACACAGCAATAGGTACACTCTGCCATCATATTCTCTCCTCAACAAATGTCAGATACGTAGTTAAAATTTGGTCGTCAACCGTCAGGGTTATCATTATTATTATTGTACCCTTGGCTTGCCACGTGAGAGTGTTAGGACGCAGCGTGCTATCCACCACCTCCCCTACCTCTCTAAGACTTTTATTATATTTTTATGCCGCTCCGGGCATTGAAATGGTACATACATATGTTACACAAAGTGTAGGCCTGAAAATAGTTTCAAAAGCTTTTTTGGTGTATCCGGTGTAAAGAGATGGGATGTGCGGCCGCGTTGTATGTTCTAAAACTTAATTGATATTATATATATTGTACTGTCATCGTTTGGAAGGTGGAACACGATTTGAATTAAATTTTATTTGACTTAAATTTTCTGCTAAACGCTTTTGTTTGTAGCTTTTTATTTAGTTGGTAGCTTAACATTAACGTTCAATTAATCGTCTTTAACATTGTTGAGATCATCGTGAAAATCATCAATAGTATGAGTTACAGATCTAGATGCATCTATTTTTTTCAAATTCTTGGTGAGTACCATTTCTAATGGACATTTTCTTTCTGTTTATCAAGACATATGTGACTTTGGTTCGTATGCTGAACAAGAGCAATGTGTCGCCTGCGATGAAGGGCAGACAACTTTGGTGAAAAGAGCTAATTCCCGCTATTACTGTGTTGGTAAGCTGAAGATGTATCTTCTTTTAAAAATTAAATAAATCTTTTAAATTAAGGTTGTTGTTTTTTTAATAGAGGGGGAAAGTGAGTCATAAATACTAGGTAAAGGAATTTAATCAAACTCTGTTTTTTTTTAACATAGCTCAATGTTCTTACCATTTTAAATTCGTTGTCAATTTAAAAATCCCAGTCAATTAATCAATTAATTAAATGGGACCTATGTGAACATACAAGATAGCAGACGCCTAAAAGTCCCAAGACCATTATAGTAACTTAGGCAATTTAGTACAATTATAATTGATTCAAAATAATTGATGTCATTTCACTCAACAAAAAGAGAGGTTTTTAAAAAGGTTTTTTTTTTTGTTATTTCACTTGTTTTTACATCAGAAAACTGCGAACCTGGTTACCGTTTGACTTTTGATAAACTGACCTGTGAGCCTTGTCCACAAGACATGTACTGGAGTGATGCAGATAAAACATGTCATGTCTGTCCATACACTTCATACAACTCAACTTCCTGCTCCTTTGGAGAAAGTATGTACAGATAATCTTTAATCATGTAATCAGTAGAGCCAAACACACAAGAAAACAACAATAATCTAAAAACCTTGACCCCATGTTAGATAGATATTTCACTTCAAAAGTTCATAAACATAATTGTTAACTTACAAATACAAAAAACTCAACTGAAAAAAATACTCAGAAAGGCAAAATACAAATTCGTTCAGCTGCTCCTTCTTCCCTAATGCCAATAGAGCATAGACTGGGCTCCCTCAGGAAAACCAATGACAGAGCAGTTTACGTCTCCAGTAAACATGCAAGACTAGATACTCGTAGTCGTAGGACGTAATTATCTTCTCTATTGAAGGAACGTCTGTAATTGATAAGATAAATGTGATAGACACCTAGCTTTGTTTGTTAGTGTTTCTCTCGCTTTGATAACGATCTTTTGATACACTTATTTGGCAATAAAAAGTCTATAACGTACTAGTAATCTATTGACTTTTAATTTTTACATTTTTTTTTGTTTCATTTAGGTTAGAATTTTTTTTTCAGTTTCTTTTCTCCTTAATCTATTTATTCTTAAATAAAAAAGATTATATGGTTAGGCTAAGCCGCCACATACAAGAAATAAACATGTGTATCCTTTAATACATTAAATATAAAAACTTTATTTATTCTCCCTTAGTGAGGAGTATTTACAATCCACTTATCAACGTTGAACTGAACATTACACTGTGGACTCCAAAATGTATGAGAAACGACACTGACTATTTCAACAACATTGAAGAAAAAGAATTAATTCGAATTTTAGTTTTTGGCAGTTACCCTTATACAAAGTAAGTCTTTCTTTAGCTTTAATTTTTAAAAATACAATTTAGATATCTATTACTAAGCATTTAAGACAATATAGAAATGTGGGAGATGAGTGGACAGACAAATATAGAGGTGCAGATCTAAGAGAGAAAGTGGAGATGGATAGGCCACGCCCTAAGAAAAAATACCAACAGCAGAGTTAGGCAGGCCTTAGAGTGGAATCCCCATGGCAAAAGACGTAGAGGAAGAACAAAAAGAACGTGGCGACGCAATGTACTAGATGAAGCCGAAGGGACAGGAAAGAGCTGGGAAGCCATTAAAAAACTAGCAAGAATCCGTGGAGAGTGGCGTGTTTTTACTGAGGCCCGAGGCCCTATGTTCCATTAGGAACGCAAAAGAAAGATGACGATGATGATGATTAGGCTACTTTGAATTTAACAAATTATCTTGAATTCTTGATGAAAGCTATAAACATTGTTAATATTTAGGTCAAATATTTTAGTATGTAAAAGCGTCTTTTGCTTCTTAGTCTCAATCTGTTAAATCTCTGAAGTCCAGTGAAGTTTGAAGCATCACATTTGTACAGTTGACAAGTTTTTGTCTTATCTTATATTGACTTATATAATACAGACGTTAATTCAAAAAATAAATGATTACGTCCTACGCGTCATGCATATTAACCATTATAACCCATCACCTAAATTCTGTCTTTCTGATGATGTGTCTCGTCTAGTAAATATTTGTGTTAGAAACATTAAAACATCTAAAATTCACTTTTCTAGATCTAAATCTAGTTCCAAAATCTATCCCCCTCCCATCCACCATCCTTTCTTTTCGTAATGATTGGGCGGTAAAATTGCGATAATAGAAGTTTGACGAAAGGGGAAATATTTGTATTTACATATTGTGTCAAAGAGAATTAGCTCCCTTCTGTAAGTTATTTTATAATAATAATAATAATCTTTAGTGAAAGTTTAGTGTCTGTAAGCCGTAAAGAAATTTGTCTTACAATTTGTGCATTTCTCCAAACAAAACATTGTAACTATAAAAACAAAAACAAAATGTACATTCACACCAGACTCACTCATAATTTACATATGAAAAGATTATATCAGATTGTTTCTATTTAAAGTATTTAGATCTAGATTGTATCTAGATCTAATGATTTAATTTTAATTATTTAATTGGCAGGGGAACAAAAGAGTCACTTGACTCGACTTGAGTGCTTGTGACAAGTGACGTGTCGTGTGTGTCTATCTGCTAAACTCTATTATCTATTATATAGATCTAGATCTAATTACTATCGGTGTTAAATCTGTTATTGTAGATACTCAGATAGTACTTAGATCTAAAAAGACTAGATCTAATATCTAGAGTTAGAGCTAGATCTATACTAAAATCTCATTTGTGATGGTAAAATTATAAAATCCTGACCCAAAGTTTGGCCCAAAGGGTGATTTTTTATTCCTAGATCTAGATAGATCTAGAATCTTTTATGCTTTCTTATGGATGTTTGTCTCAAACAGCTGCACAAATGGGGTTTGTTATTTTGCCAATGACTTTAATTTACCAGCAGCATTGATTTAGTAGGATTCTATGCCTATGGAGTTAAGTTTCATTTTTAATACTCAAATCGCCATACCGGGCATACTAATATTAATACTGATATTAAAACTTAAAATATTGCAGGTGTGAGCGTGATAAAACATAGCCAAGGCCTTTTCACTAACATTAAGTTTATTAAGCCACTTTCTTAGTTTCTATTGAGTCTTGGAGCTGACCAGTGCTGGACATTATTTAAATCTAAATAGAAGATCTATGTTGATATATTTTTTCGGTAATAGTATATAATATGCTGTTCACCTCCGATGCGGCTCTTTCTGTGGTCTTACTGTAGACAACAGGCTCATACAATGAGTCATAGTCATAAAATAAACCTGTAAGTTTAAGTGTAAGACTAGAAAGAACCAGATCAGAGGTGAACAGCATAATATATATATATATACAATCTGCCTTTATTTCCGTTTTCATTTATGATCTTTCGCTTTTTTGTTTGTTTGTAAATACACTCCTTTTATTATATTGTTTGTTTAACTACAACTTTGTTAAGTCAATTATTTGTATGTCTTAGTAAGTTATATATCTAGAGGTTATAATTAATAGCCTAGGTAATATAATTGTGGAGCAATAAGTATACCACTGGAATAACTTGCCAGTACTGAGGTTGCTGCAGTTATAATCTAATCCTATTACTAGGTCACAGAAGGGAGGACTCTGTTTAAATACTGATATAGAAAGGCATATTTAAGTAAATTCTCGAATATAAGCCTAGATCTAAATATACAAATATCCAGAGATCAGGAGAGATGCCTATGGACATGAGCAATCAGATAAATTCCTCTTCACTGTTGACCCACATAAATTGGTAAATCAATTACCAGTACCACTATTAAACATAGGTCTCAAACTCATAAATTGTTAGCCCCCATAAATTGGTAAATCAATCACCAGTACCACTATGGAACACAGGTCATCATAAATTGGTAAACAGATCTACAATAGCACTGCACTATGGAAGGTAGACCTAAAGAAATGGATTTTTCTCATCATGTCATGTATATGCTATTTCTATATGTAATCTCTATTTCAGTCTCCTTTGCTTAACACTTAATGACTGTGGGAACGTGATCACTGAATACATTGATGACCAAGTCTGTGTGCCAGATTTGTCTTGTACTGTTAACGAAACTTGTAAATTGTTTAGAACAAGTATTCACCTGGGTGTTTATCACATAAGGTAATTTTTTTTATTTAGTTATTATTATTTTGTAAACAAAAAACAAACCAAACAAGAGATAGTAGAAAAAGTTATGTTTTTTTCAGGACCTTTATATCATCACAAAGTGGTACAAATGGCCATGATCAAAGCTCTGTGGACATACTATTGAGTGCTCTCTATGATACTAATCCATTGTATGGTTGGATTCCATTCATGGTAATTTTTATTTTTGTAACTGTTATAGTTATAGCCTAGGCCTACAATGTATGTTAGTTTGACATGTTTCAAAATGGTTGTGGATGGTGGCTGGGGGCAGGGTTTAAACCTAGAACTGCAATCCAGAGTGCATATCATATGACCAGGCAGCCATCCAATGTTCACTTCACTTTGCTTTTTGTTTTGCGTCCTGTAGCTAATCTAACTCACCTTGAAAAAGTGTTATTTTTGTCAACTATCAATATTTTATAATACACATCTTAAATAATGTTCAATTGTCCAACTGAATGTGTTTTACAAAGAATCAAAAAGTAAAGTCTAATAGCCTAACTGGTATCTTATAATAGCCTAACTGGCAGGAGGTAGTCAGGATCAGTTGTGAATTTTGATTCATGTCAATGTGTCAGCGAAAATTCATTTGTCCTCTCTCCTGCCCCCCTCCCATTTTTAAAATCACTTTTAAAAAAAATTAAAGAATCTTAAGATTATTTATTTTCTTAACAAGTTGAACACAAATGGAATGAAAATTTCAAGGGTATCTTAAATACCATAATGAACATCGCAATGAATTTGTTACATTCCTACAATGAATCAGTACACTGAAGCACAGCAAAAAAATGTTGAAAAAATTTTGAAGCAATTTTACATTTAGAAACAAATAACTGAATTTGCAAGCTTTATATGTAAATTAAAGGAGGTGTATAAACATTCCACTAAAGCCTCAGAGTCAGGTTTAGACATGTTAATATTATATTTGTATGGCTCCCCTAAAGCGTGCCATTAAGGGACAATGTGGCTGCAGACAGAGGGACTAAAAATATCATTACAAACATGACCTAAGATAAGGAGTAGAGATACTGTCTTGTAATAATGTATTTTGGAAAATAGATTAGATGACAAAAGAACTGTGTAGTGATAGAGTTTATTCAATAATGTCACCATGAAAACATAAAGTTAAGGGCCAAATTTCCATTTGTCATTAAAACACTAATCTAACCAGGTTTAGAAAAAAAGGGCTTGGGGAAGGTATGGCCTAATTAGATCTACTGAAATGGAATAATATATAATAATAAACCTACATTGCAATAACCCAACATTGAAGTTACAGGAGGAAATAAAAGATTCTATAATTAAATGAAATGTTTCAATGCCTTGAAAAATTTAGATATAATATTTTCTTCCCACATATAGCCTACAAGTTATTAAATATTTTTTTCATTATTTTATTTAAAAGTTCTTCCAGAACTATATTGTTGAAATAATTTGTAATGTGAATGAAAATCTCTGTTAAAAGGGAGGGGCCTACATGATGATGACCACTATGCCAAAAGCTATTTGGATCAGGATGTTTTAGAGACTTAGTAGGCTCACTTTCTATCTTAAGCTTCTTAAAAATGTAAACACAATGACCTCATTTAGGAGGAGCAGACTGTAATCTCCTTTTACAATTATTATGATACATACAAAAAAAGGTGAAGAGCTGTTGGTTATTCTTAGAATTAGTAAGTACCAGTCATTGATGTTACTTGGATATCATCAGGTAGGGGAATATGATGTGGCCTATCAATCTCTATCAGCCAGTCTATCAAAACATATAATTCATTAGAGATATTTTTAAATTTTTGTCCCCTACTGCCATCAAGTGTATTAAATTGTAATGTGAATAATCCTTTAAGAGTGCATACAAACGAGATCTTACTAAAGTTCTTTGATGTATTGTTCAGAATTATCCAGCTATTCGAGTGGAACTGCCATTTCAAGTTGATGTTACTACAATAGGTTTGTTGGCCTAGAATTTTTTCAAAGTATTATATGTGCTTTATATTAGATCTATAAACTACCTAAATTTAGATCTAGTAATTTTCTTATATCTACATTAACATTAACATTTAATGATAAATGCTTAGATTTATGAACGTATTTGAACATTGAAAGTTATGTAACATTTAGTTCTTCATTCATTTTGAAATACTAAAATAAATAATTGCTGTCTTTTTCTTTATGAAGATAATGTTACCAGACAAATGTTCTACATAACACAACAATCACGGTATTACAACAGCCCATATTTGACAATTGAGGTAATTTACAATAAAGTATGGAAATATTCTGTTATCTCATGTAATAGTATTATAATTTGTGTGTGTCTTATATTTTGAAGATCATAAAGATGCTTAGCACAGAAAGGATTGTTCAATTGTTAGCTTTGAAAAAGAACTTTTGAAGAGTTAAAGCTTTGTTTCCATTCATGTTCCAATATTAACAAAAAAAGTATTTCACAGGGACACACAGATCAAGTGTGACCTAGAAATTTTTGCTTCAACTGAAGAAGACAAAGCCATTAACATTTTTTCCTTATCTAGTTTCAGATGCCTGCTTTTTATTGATAAAATAGTGCCATTGATAAGGTTTCCTTTAAGAAATATTTTTTTAAAATGTCCAACTTTTCAACTTCTAAAAGTACACTTTTTTTATATTTTAATTAATTCTGGTAACCTTTTTCAATGTGCATATTAACAAAATATAGTGGTTAAAGGTTTTCTGGTAGGGAGAGAACAAACTGTAATAATAAATGGCTCTAAATCAACACAAATAACATTAAACTCAGGTGTACATCAAGGAACAGTCTTAGGTTATCTACTATTTTAAATTTACATAAATGATTTACCAAATTGCATTAGTTCAGGAACAAAAGTCAGATTATTTGCAGACGATTGCATAATAAAATAAAAACATAAGATACAGAAATTTTACAAAGAGAATTAGATGAATTACAGAAATGGTAATCAAATTGGAGCATGTCTTTCCACCCAGAAAAATGTCACTTATTAAGAGTAACAAAAAAACTAAAACTAATAAATTCCACTTATCTTATTCATGGTAGACAGTAACACAGTCTAAAAATGCAAAATACCTAGGTGTCATAGTAAATGAAAAACTGTCATAAAATCCAAATATTGATGAAACTATAAAAAAATCAAACAAAGCATTAGGGTTTATTAGAAGAAATTTCTATAAATCAAATAAGAACATAAAACAAATGTTATTTAACCTTCGTTAGGCTAATAATAGAATATGCATCCTCTGTTTGGGACCCCTCAACTCAAGAAAACATTTAGAAACTGGAACAGACACAAAATAGAGCAGTGAGATTCATAACAAACGAATATTCATATTTGACTAGAGTAACACCTTTAGTAAAATCCCTAAATTTAGAAAGCCTTCAGGATTAAAGACTCAAAAGTAAAGTAGCAATTATACATAAAACACTGAACCATAATCTTCAAATACAAAAACAAAATTTAATAAAATACTCAGAAAGACACAAAGATAAAGGCACATTCCTTGTTCCATATGCTAGGACAAATTTGTAAAAATAAATGCTCCTTCTTTCCTAATGCTATTAAAGCATTGAATGGGTTACCTGAGACAGCCAAGAAAACCATTGACATGGCAGAATATAAGTCATTGGTTAACATGTATGACTAGATGCATGACACGTATTACGTAATCATATTTTTTTTGTGAGTAACGTCTGTATTATATAAGATAAGATAAAATATCTATTATTTTTAAAGCTTTCAATTTAACAAGCAAATGTTCATTAGTTATCTAGCTGCTGATTAAGATATTATAAAATGTTTAAACATTGATGCGCAAAATATTTCTGTTGACTTTCTAGATTTTGAAGGCTATCTTCAATAGTACTCCAGAATTTGTTACTGTATCTTTGCTGAATAATTTTTAGTAAGTATTTTTAGTGAAATTCTTATTTTATTCATTATAACTAGCTTGGTTAATAAATCTATCAAATTTTTGTAAGAAAAACAACAGGTCTATTCTATTCTATATTTTCATCAACAGCATATACTATGACACCTATGTATCTGAATATGAGATTTGGTTCAGAAAAGATATAGAGGATACAATGTGGAAAAACATTGCGGAAAAAATAATCTTGGCTAATGAGAAAGTTGGAGGCAATCTGATGGGAAATTTTCAGCTGTACAAGACCTTGCAAGACAAAGCTAATGGAAGATCAGGTAAGATTAAATATTTAGAAAAATGATTATTACAAAATTTTGTAATTAAAAATACCTATATCTGTTGTGGGCTTGGCTCATTTTAAAGTCACATCGATAGTTTGAACCAATTAGCATGTCAGATTCTCACACAAAGTAGACAATGATAGACATTCATCTAACAGTGGAAATGTGCTATTGTAAAACCTCTCCAGGTGAAGATAGTAAACATTCTCTTTATTGTTATGTCTCTCTAACCCTTACGAAACTGTCAATCATATCCTCTTTTAATGTCACAATTTAATTCACCTGTTACCTTTAAAACGGGACTGGATTGAGCAGAAGGGACAAGAGGCACAAGCAGCTGCAAGCAGAAATGACACAAAAACCCTCCATCGTATTGTCCGAGATCTCACTGGAGCAAAGAGTGGACATGGGGCACCAATAAAAGACAAGCAAGGCAAAACTTTGTTAACGAAAGAAGAACAGGATGCAAGATGGGTAGAGCACTTTAAAGAGACCCTTAACCAACTGTCGCCAGACATAACTTACATATTCAAGGACCCCTCTCCAGACAATGATCTCAAGGTCAAGACAGACCCAATAACTGCTGAGGAGGTTACCATGGCCATTGCAGTGCTAAAGAATAACAAAGCACCAGGACTAGACATGATATCAGCAGAAATGCTAAAATATGGGGGACAGTGCATTGTTAACAGAATGACTGATCTCTTAAATCTCTGTTGGCGAACTTCAAAAGTCCCAGAGGACTGGCAAAAGGGAGTGATTGTAAAGCTTCCAAAAAAGGGCAACTTGGCAGACTGTAACAACTGGAGGGGCATTACTCTCCTCTCTGTCCCAGGCAAAGTTTTCAGCACTGTTTTGTTGAGACGGCTTCAACAGTCTATAGATGAAAGGCTCAGAGAAGAACAAGCAGGTTTCCGAAGAGGCAGATCATGTACAGAGCAGATTTTCGTTTTACGAAATATCATAGAACAAAGTCTTGAGTACCAACAACGGCTAACGATCAGTTTCGTGGACTTCAAAAAAGCGTTTGATAGTGTCCACCGAGAATCACTATGGAAAATAGTTAGAGAATACGGTATACCAGAAAAATTCGTCCAGATCCTATGACACCTTTACAGTCAGTCTAGTTGCTGCATTAAAACAGAAGAGGGAATAACAGAGTTTTTTACAATCGAGACAGGTGTGAGACAGGGGTGCATCTTATCTCCCTTCCTTTTCCTCCTAGCCATTGACTACATAATGAGGAGAGCAATGAACCAGACTGCCTTTGGTATTCCATGGCATGAACAACTCCGATTGACGGACTTGGACTTTGCTGATGATGTTGCACTACTCGGGGCTACAAATAAATGCATTCAAGAAATGACGGAGAGCCTAGACAGAGAGGCACCCAAAATTGGCCTCCGCATAAACTTGGATAAGACTAAAATTATGCGAGTGGGATATAAGGCAAAGGGTGTCCCCGTCAGACTTGGCGAGTCAAAGCTTGAAGAGCTGGACAAGTTCACGTACCTTGGCAGCATCATAACAAATGATGGAGATGCTTACCATGATGTAGCGTGCCGAATAGGAAAGGCAGGGAGCATTTTCCAAAGGCTGCAGCCTATTTGGACTAGCCAAGCCATTGGACTCGAGACAAAAATACACCTTCTCAACACAATCGTCATTCCAACTGCTACATATGCATGTGAGACGTGGAAGTCATCTGTCAAAATTGAGAAAAGACTAAATGTGGCTCAACAGAGATGGCTGAGACGGATTTTGGGAGTCAGTTACACAGACCGGATCTCAAACAAGGAAATCCTTTGCCGAACTGGGAGTCGAGCACTTAGTGAGGTTGTGACTGAGCGTCGCATGAGGTTTGCGGGACATGTTCTACGTCAAAATGAATTACGCACACCAAGAGTTGCGATAACATGGAAGCCAAAACGAGGAAAGCGCAAACAGGGACGTCCTCGTATTACCTGGCGACACACCTTCATGGAGGACCTCAGAACAGTGGACACCAGATGGGAAGAGGCTTCAGACATTGCCAGTGACAGATCATTATGGAGACAGCTTGCCGCCCAATGCGCCGAACGGCGCGGGAGGACCTAAGTCTAAGTAAGTAAGTTACCTTTAATGAAGTTCAGTAGAGAATAGGCGCCGAAGGTGCCATTATCCCATTGATCATTAGAAAATCTTTTATCCAACAAACAAACAGGCCTGGACATGGGTCTCTTCACCCCTGTCTTGTCTGAGGGCTCTCAGCAGTGACGGCCATGGACCAAGTAAGGTGACTATACCATGTACACAGCGCACAGTGCCTCATTACTGGGTCCCACTCCCTATAAGTGGCTGACGGCAGCGTTAACCATGGGGAGTTTGTCTCATATTCCTATACTGTAACTGCCACTGTTCCGTGCAGGGACTGCCACTCCAGCTAACAGGATACTGATGTCGGACCCCTTTGTGGAATGGCGTGGCAGATTTTTTGGACTGGGGTGCTGGCTATTTGTTTCATCCCCACCCGGAGTGAGATAAAAAAAAAGCTCAACTAAGGTATTCTGCAGGGGCCTTGTTCGTGTTCTGTTCTTAGCCTATCTAGTTTCCACTACTAGACGTTTCCATGGAGGCGCCACGCAGAGGCGAAGGGGCTGAATCCTCTGCACCTATTACCACAACAACATAACCACCTATTACCAGAACCTATTACCACAACATAACCAAAACTCTGTATGGCAGTGCAGAACAACTGAAAGCAAAAGAGCATGCTATGTGACGCAGACTGATAGAGATTGCATTTGACTAGAAGAAGAAGAAAAGTCTGTTACATTAGGTCAGACAGTAGAATACATATGACATTGTTAAGTTTTTATGCTGGGTGGTCGAACCTGTCAAGTAGAGACTGTGGCCATGACCTTTACCAAGTCACCCCCCCAACATGTATCCCTCAAATATCTTAATGATATGAGGATATTTGACAAGACACAAGGATAGAGAAGAATGATGATTTTCCTGACTAATATGACCTATACTATTAGTCATTGTATTTAAACTTGTAAACTGACAGTTGTTAGTCTTGATGAAATACAATAGTGTGTAAACTACATTTAGATCTTACCTGTATTTTACTTGGATGACTGCCATAATTGTTTTTCTAAAGAAAATGGATCTAACCATTTTCTTCTATAAAGCTTTTTGCTAAATGTTGACAGTTCATATTTTTATCTGGTCATCTGATTTAAAAAATGTACTTTTTCACTGCCGAATTATCCATGTCTTAAAAACTATACATTTAGTTATTATGATATTGTTGATTTTTTAAAATTTCAGCTTATAAATTGTATTTTTATTTAGCAATAAACTGGATGGAAGTAATCAATAGTCTTTCTCTTGGTCAATACTTTTGTGCTGGAGGAAATTTCATCATCTCTGACAGGGGCAATATGAACTTTGATTGTGTGTATGGTATGTCATCTCATTATATATTAGATTTTTAACATCATTAAAAATGTACTCAAGCTTGATTTCATTGCATTAAGTGAATAATAAATGAACTAAGACAGAACCTCTCATGATGAAATATCCTGTCAGGGTGCTTTGCATGATGGTTGAAAAGGAAAAATTAGAAATGAAAAAAAAAAGGTTCTAAAATGCAATCTAAACAGATATGAAATGTGTAATCTCATTAAAATTGTGTTACCCTTGAACTGTTCATTAAAACTTTTTTGTAACCTCTGTTTAAAAGAATAATAAGAAGCTGTTTAAGAAAAAATTGTAAAGATAGAAATATGCAATTTTCTACAGTGCATTGGCATCTCACATCAACTTGTGTTGTTTATCTAAAAAGTGAATTTTTTTTTTACAACCATTTCAGGCAGAAGTTCAGAATTTTTTTTTTAGCTCAAATGTTTAAATGAATGTCTAAATTAAGAACGTTTCTCTATTGAGTTTGTAATAATGATAAGCAAATGTTCACTTTTAAAGAAATTTATAAACACTTATTGTGAGAACAAAGAACATTACTAGAGTATTTTATCAAGAGTGTTAAAATTGAAAATGGTTTCATGTTTTAATTAAATTTATCCACTTTTCTACAATAAGAGATCATTTGATGAAAAGGAATATGTGTCATAGCTACTAATTTGATGTCTAAAGTTGGCATAATGATGCACCACCAAAGTTAAAAATTGGTGATGTGAAAAAGGTGGCTTTATTTCTTGGCATCAGTTTCACTAGCTAAAAATTGTTTTTTGAGTTAATTTATATAGAGATTTCCTAAATTCCCTTTACTGATGATCAAGAGCCCTCTGGAACTGCCGAAAGGATTTTCATGACATTTTGTACACAGGTGCTTTCTAAGAAACAGTTATGATAGATTAAGATTTGAGCATGGATATTCTTGAAAAATTGCAAGCTTTCTAATAAACCTTTGTATTTCTCCAAATGGCCATTCTCTGTAGGCCTATATAAAGCTTTAAACAAATATTCAATTACACAAAATAGATTCCATCTTTTTTTTAAAACATATTTTGTTTCATGGCTCTTAATAGGATATAACTGAATATTTTTTTTTGTAACAAAATTTATAAAAACAAATTAGATAATTAATTAATTGGTACATAACTCACTAAGCTGGACTCTTTGAAAAGTAAACTATCAGAACCAAATTGATATTTTCATTTTTTTTGTCCTCAAAAACACCAAATATCTGTGATGGCCTATTAAAAGGGTGTGTGTGTTTTGGGGAAGATTTTTTGTGTTTAACACAGTTCGTATTGGTGGGCCTATTAAATATTTCAATGTTGAATTGAGAAGTTGAAGTAAAGTCCGAAATTGTATGCAGGACTCAGAAGAAAGAAACTCTAGTTTAATAGAATCTTTGACTATTTCTATTTAAAAACAACCCTTTATTTTGTTTTTGTGTAACAGCATGTGGAAATTGGAACTGGGGAGAGAACTGTGATATGTCCTGCAACTGTACACAAAGCAATTCTCTTGTTTGTGAAAAGTATCAGGGGTCATGTTTTTGTCAGTTCAATTTTGAAGGTTCTTTGTGTGAGAAAGAAAAAGATTTATGTGCAATATACACTCCTTGTGGGGAACACTCTGACTGTATCAGTACTAAGGACCACTATGAATGCCAATGTCACCAAGGTTACAGAAACAGTCCTTATAACTCTTTAATATGTGAAGGTAATTTATACATTCTAAATATGATAATTAAGTTGACAGTGGATTGAAGAATCATAAATAATTGATCTAGGAACAGTTTTGTTTTAATTTTGTCAATATCTTTGCACAAAGCTAATTATACTAATCGTCTAATACTTAATCATTGATTTGCATTGACAATTGTCTTTGTAAACCATTTAAATTGTATAAAAAGACTATTGTATGATTAGACTCATTGTTAAATAATTCTTATGGTCTCCAAAAGTAACTTATTTCCTTTTTACTCCTTTACAGCCTGCAGTGGCTGGACCTATGGCTTTAACTGTAACACTTCTTGTAGTTGTCTTATTGACAATACACAAAGCTGTGACATTGTGACTGGCAACTGTACATGTAAACCTGGATTTGAGTCCATAAATTGTGAACTGGATGTGAATGAATGCAATCAGTCTAGCAATCCTTGTGCTGGAAACTTACAATGTTATAATACAGATGGAAGTTTTCTTTGTGAGTACTTAATCAAATATAAAATTATTATTAATTAATTAAATTATTATTAAATTATTATACATTTCATATACATTTCTAAAATATTTCATATATACACAGGCGGTCCACATATGATGATTTGAAAAATGTTTTTGTATTTTTTATGTCTTTTTGTAGGTACTGAACAGTTGGGTGAGTTAAGCAAAGTCAATATTTAAGCCATTTTTCAAAATTATAGCTTTATATCACTTGCATAAACAAAACTATCCTATAGGTTTAGTATTTATCTGTCAAGAATGTTGAACTTTTGAATACATTTTATTTTCTTTATTGTCAGTGAAACATTGGCATTGTTTAAAAATAAAAAAATCTACAAATTATTTTTAATTTACTTCTATTAATTTTTTTTTTTCGTTCATTATAATCTTCTCACTGATATTTCATGTTAATAATAATTAAACTTTGGAATCATTGTCCACAGTCTATGTTAGAGTTACTTTGAACCAATCGGATTTGGGGGCATATGAAAAAGACATTGTTGACAACTTTCAGGACACATTGAAATCATATATGAATTGGTTGATTTACTGGACATATACACAAATTATACATAAAAACACTGAACATGGGTAAGGATTGTGTCAGGGTTCAATTTTATATATATATGCTGCTTGTCTCTTGTCTTCTTGTGTTTCTTAACTTGGTTCCTGTGGCTCACTAGCGGGTTTCTTGAATATCAAATAATACTTGCTTGATACTTTCTCAATTATAATTCATCAATAATTGCTTAACTCAAATACCAACACTTAATATACATCAACTCTAACTCCTTATATTCATGAATATCGATAATACTTTAATACTTAATAAAGCACACAATTATATTACTCTTATGAAATAGTAATACACAAAACACCAGTCCATCAACTTATAAATGCATAAATACCAGTCCAGGAAGTAAACGTCCAACCTTCCTGGACCGGGAGCAAGACCTTACTGACTTAACACACTCTCTCGCACATTCAACGAAGACTAAATCATTCAGTTCAAAACACGTGCAACACTTCGCATTCACAAGGGGATATAACAATCATACCAAAATATTAAAGTAACATTCTCGCCATACCTCTCCCTGACAGATTGTACCAATACTTAATGTTTTTTTTTAAATGTTGTTTGTTGTTTTACATGTTTCGGATGTTCCTTCAGAGTTGAAGATAGTTTACATCCTAGTCCAAACCTTCGCAGGACGACGAGGGATGGGAGCAGGCAGGGTTTGAACCCGGGACCATCAATAAATCCAAACAACAGTCCGGCATGCAAATCACACGACCAGGCAGCCATACTTATCTAGGTCATCAGTAGGTATATCCATGAATGCAACCACTTTGTTTTCCTACTTGACAAAGAGGCTGCATAAGTGGGTGGTGATTGGGGTAACCACAGCTGAAGGGGGCCCCCTAATAGTTTCTGATTTATTAGTTATGTTGGTTAAAGGCCTCTAAATCAATAACAGAGAACTGGGGATAAAATCTTACAAGCAGAACATTTACAATAAAATACATAATGTTGTCAAACAGCCAATAACACAGTACCTACGTAAGGTACTAATGTAACTTTAGAGTTGAACAAGCTCCTTAGCGTGCTGTGGCACCGTACATACAGATTATGCTTACCTCTGTGTAGGACTCTCACCTGGGACTTAACATACTGCTAAGGCCACCTCTTTTAGACTATTTGTTTAAAAACCCTTTTCTGGTTGTCCATTTATCTATCACAGGGATGTCAGTGATATGCTAGGGTACATATAGTCTATGTTCATTTATCCTGGGCCTGTGTTTGACACTTACCTGGGGCCCCCGCATTCTGCTAAGGTCACCCTTGCTTAACCATATTAAAAAAAAATTCTAAATGTTCATTTATCTATCACAGTGATGCCAGATGACCTGGCCTGTTTTAACATTTCTTTCCATTCATATCTCTGAGAACTTATTTTGTCTTCATGGCGGGATACCATTGAGTTGTGCTAATACCAAAATTATTTGTATTCATTGGGCTGTTTCCATATTTATCTGGTCCAGTTTTACTTTCATAAAAATATTTATGTCACTAGGCAGTTAGCCATGTGCATAAAATTCTGGGGCATAATTACTTTTAATTTCAGGTAAGCTACTCTTAATGAATCCTTCCATTTCTAGCTAAGCGGCAGGTTTTGATTTTGGTCCCCATTGGATATTTCATTTTGTCATGTTTTTAAATTGAAAATGAGTGTTCAAGTTTTTTTGTTTTTTTTTTATTCATTATATTCTAGTTGTCATGATTAATTTCGGAGGTTTCTTGTCGTTGTATAATATAACATGACACAAAATAGACAAAAGTAAAAACAAAAGAAAGAAGAAAATTAATAACTCTAAATTTTTAAAATCCAATAAGAATGATTTCACACAAATATTAATAATAATGAAAAATTACAATGATGTGTTTCTAAATCCAAGTTGTTGACCCAAACCATTTCTTCTTCAAAAAAATGAAACTTCAAGCCTTGACATTTAGTTTAAAACATCTTAAAGGACTACACAATTTTAGGTACAGGAAGTTATGTAACAAGATAAGCTTTTAGTTGGCCAATCTAGAAATGGAAATTTCCATTCTGCTTTCAGTTGCATAAGTTATACATTGTAATATCACAATAATTCCCCCCCCCCCCCCCCTCTTTACTTTTTTCTTGTTAAATTTTGTATTTAAATAATTTATTTCCCTTGTTCTTGTGTTGCCCTGCTTTGTGACACATTTCCATGTGGTACTTGATCCAGTGCATTTTCCAGTGTTTCACTAGGGAAATCACTAGTATTTCTTTCTCCTGACATGCAGTAACTTGATAATCCTCTGGCCCAAATCTAGCTGACATTTATTTAGATATCATTTGTCTTTATTGCATTAAGTTATTTATTTATTTTTTTCCTACAAAAATAGACAAAAGCTTCAACTCCGATGGTTTCGACAATTTTTGATATAATGTGTGTTTTGATTTACAGATAATGAATATATTATTATTTTGTTTTTAATTGCAATAATAACTTAGTAATTGATATTTTTCTGACGTAATTTTCCTGTGCATCCAAAACGGTCAGACTTTCACCAGGTTTCTATGTGACGTCACACATGCCTATTAATTTAATCTATTGACTAACTGTATAACAGAAAACAATTACAGTAACGTTTACATTCTCGTAAAAGAAATATATCTTCGTCTATACAGTTAGATCTAGGATCTTGTAAGCAAAGAAAAAATGCGTGTTAAAGGAGATTTACATGCTTGACTTACCATGGCAGTGTGTATCTTCTCGCCTGACCACTCAACACACAACAAACACTATCGCTTGGTTGTCTTGTCATGACTGACTACACGTAGTTTAGACTAGCCTTACACTGACCAGTTTGTTCAAATCAGTCAGACCTGCGATCTATTCACTTCTTGGGACAGGGAGGGGCTTAGACGAAAATGTTACTCTTTTTCTAGAGTTGGTTGTCCTAATGCTTTTAAATCTATCTTTCTATATATAACTGTACCATAGCGCATGACTAGGCTGTTACTAAGACTTACTTATTGTAAGAATAAAGCGATACGATTGGTCAAATCTAGTTTCCCTTTCAGTATTGTTGAGAGAAGTGACGTATGCCTAACCTAAAAACAGAATATTAAAGAATCCCTTTTTTTGGAGATGTCAAGAATTTACTGTCTAATTTATTAAATATAAATGTTTCTAAGTATTTAAATAAAAAATGTTTACTATTACACCTTTTTACGCAGAATTTAAATATGTCAATAACTCAAATATGAAAAACCATCGGAGTTTCTCATTAAGGGTTAAGACTTAACATTAGAAATGTTTACAATTGTATTGTAACTTTTGTTCTGTTAAAAATGTTCTTTTTTCAGTGTATCAACAGCTGATATTTTCTATGATATCGCAATAGTGTATGATAAAAACTTCCCTGACTACTTCATAAGCAACTTCATTTATTACTATTTTGTGACTGGAACAAGAAAGATATCAATAAATGGCACTGATTTTGAAATAATAACTTTCAAATTTTTTAGTAGTCCTGAGGAAGCAAGACTTGGAATAAATCCAAAAAGTAAGTTTATCAACATTGTAATTTATATTGTTTGTTTTTAAAATGTTTTACATGTTTCGAATGTTCCTTCAGAGTTGAAGATAGTTAACTTCCTACTCCAAATCTCCGGCAGGACGACAGGGGATGGGAGCGGGCAGGGTTTGAACCCAGGACCATCAAAAAGTCTGAACAACAGTCCAGAGCACAAACCACAAAACCATGACTTGATATTGTAATCGCTCTCTCTCTCTCTCTCTCTCTTTATATATATAACATTTTTATATATATAACATTTTTATAAATATAAAATTTAAAAAAAATATGTTTTTAGTTCAAAATATCAAACATATTAAAAAGGTGGTAACATTATCAAGAATTATTCAAAAGTGTTTTATTTATACTAATAGTTATTATATTTCCTGCTTTTGAAAAAAAAAATCTGAAAAAGAAAATCATAATTATTTTTAACTCACTTTAATTTGAATTATATCTGTAAAACAGTTATCAAAGTCTGCCAACATATTTATGGAATTTGTCCATCTGACAGAAGATGTTTAAATTCTGAATTTCTACCTGTTTGTCAAGGTAATTCACTGTGCTTAGACGTTACAAATATATTTTTATGTTTTATTCTGTTCTCTTGACTAAAACTAGAAATACCATTTTTTTAAATGATAGTAGATCTTGTGTTTGTCAGAAATATTTAGTATAAATTATTTTTTTTATCACATTTATTTTAAATGTTAGGCTGCAAAAGTAAAACATACCAATTTTTTTTTCTTCTGTCAGAAATATGTGACTATGGCATGTATACTGAGAATGAACATTGTGAGGCCTGTGATCAAGGACAGACAACTCTTATTAGGGGAGCAAACTCACACCATCTTTGTATAGGTAATTTTAAACAGAGGCAGAGAAATTTACTTTTGAAATGTACACTTACATAAATATAATTTCAATGAAAACAGTTTTTTTAAAGTAAAAAAAAAAACACCACCACCACATTTTAAATATAAGAACACATCTATTTCTAAAAATAATAATTGTGTCGGATTTTTTAAACTAATGAATTAATTAGTAATGTAAATTAGAGAATTATTGTATTTTCTTTAGATGACTGTAAGGAATACCAAGGATATCAATTTCAATTGGATAAATTGTCCTGTGAACCTTGTCCACATGATATGTATTGGAGTGATGCAGATAATACTTGTCATGTTTGTCCATACACTTCATACAATTCATCCTATTGTTTTGGGGGACAAAGTAAGTGTTGTGACCTACTAAATTTAAATAATACTAAAATAATGTTGCTCATTACATAATAATGAATAGATGCACTTTTTTTATATCGTTTGTTTCAGTGAGATCTGTCAACAACCCTCTAATAAATATTGAACTAAATGTCACCATTGTAACACCAAAATGTATGAGAGATAATCCTCAATATTTTAATAATATAGATGAAAAAGAATTAGTAAGATTGATGATTGCAAAGAATTGGTATTACGACTCAGTGTAAGTGTCTTTTATACCATTCTAAAAAAAATTACTTCAAGCAAAAATATACACATATAAAAACTTTAGTTCCTTACTTTTTGCTAACATAATTATTAAGCTTAGAACTTTGTTTGTGTATGTGACAAACATACTTTATTTTGTAATTATACATCAATAGGGTTTGTTCTCAATATGTAAACTGTGGCAATGCGATTACAAGTTATGTTGATAATCAAATCTGTGTGCCAGATATTTCTTGTACTTGGAATGAAACCTGTACACAGTACTACACTAGGATTCATATTGGTGCCTACCACATTAGGTGACTTAATATTTGGTTACACAGTTTCCTACTTATTTTTTAGTTAATTATTGTTTATTATAATAACATAATATCAATGAAGTATTTTAAGTGTAATATAAAATTAAATGCTCTGTTTGACAGGTTTGTTGTTTCAATATTGTTATATATGACTATTTCTATCTTTTATTTTAGAACCTACATACAATCTTCAAGTCCATACCTCAATGGCCATGATCAAAGTTCAGCAGATTTCTTAATGAGGACTCTCTATTATAATACAGAACTTTATCTAAGGATTCCTTTAATGGTACCTAGTGGCAATCAAAGTTGAAATGATTGATATGTTTATCAATACTGAAATTTTTGATGATAATAGGCTTTTTATTCAATCCATATCTACCCCAAAAAAATTACTTTTTGTTTGACTTTCCAAAAATAATTACTTTTAAAAAAAAAAATGTTTAGTCCTTTTTTCAGTAAATGAATTTAATATCCTATCCTCCTTTTATAAAATTTGATTCAGAGCTCTTCAGCCATTAGAATTGAACTACCTCTAGCAATGGATGTTCAAGTCATAGGTATATTAATTAATTAATTAATTTTATAGTTAGAAATTATGTGAATCATATTCAAATTATAAAAAAAAAATGTTTTAAATAAGTATTTTAAAATGTTTTGTGCAGAAATCACTTATTAAATTTAAAATTAAGAAATGTGTCTTAGATATGTTGCTTATTTCAATTGTTTTAAAATAAAAGAACTCATAATAAAAATTAAAATATATGCACAGTGCTTAAATATTTAAATCATTGTAGATGATGTCACCAAACAAACATTGTACATTAGACAATTCTGTCCATGGTATAATGCCGATCCCCAGAGAATTCAGGAGGTTAGTTGTTTTAACATTTGAAATCAAATTCTTTCAGAGTGAACCGAATTTTGTGTCGATAATGTTTGAATCTTTTTTCTGATTCTGTTAGGTTTTAAACAGTATTTTCCAAAAATGGCCTGCATTTATAAGAGCCTTTCTTATTAACACTTATGGGTAAGTCATTTAAACAAAAATTAACTTTTTCAGTGCTAATTTTTTTTTTATTGAAAAAGTAGTGTTTTCAGGGACAAACAAAACTATCCTTTTTTATTTTATTAAATAATCTAACAGATTTTATTTTAAAGTAAAATGAATTGGTTACAAAAGTGTAATAAATTAAAAAAAAATATTCAAGAAACTATTATATTTTTTTTATTAAATTTATATTGAGTATGAAAAAAAAAAAAGAAATATATTTAAAAATTCATAAAAAAATTGATATACTGAAAGGTTTAACCTTTTTATTATACATTAAATTGATAAATGTTGAAAAATCACAAAACTAAATCACATTTTTTCATTTTCAAATTTCATAAAAGAACTTGTATTATTTTCATTTTTTCTGGTAATGAATAAATAATAAACTAAAAAAGAGGAACCACTAACACAATGATTTTTTTTTAAACACCATGACTCTCACATCTGGAAAAAAAAAATTGAGAAATAAAAAGTTTAACATTAAAAAGATAGTGAAATAAAATTATATACCAAGTGTCTCCCTGAGAGTAATGCTGCACTTGCCAGTACTATCGAAGTTACTCCCTGAGAGTAACGTCGCTCTGAAAGAGTTGAGATTAAAAGGTGAAGTTACAAAGTCTATCTCAAACGCTTCCATCATGTATGTTCTACCCTTTTAATCAACAGATATTAATACTATGAATATACATTTATTTCTGAATATGAGATCTGGTTCAGAAAAAAATATTGATAAGAAATAATTTACCTTATCTTATATCTTTTTTTTTTTCATTGACAGAATTTACACCAACTACTACTATTATTACTACACATATGTATCTGAATATGAGATCTGGTTCAGAAAAGATGTTGATGATAAATTAATACGAAACATTGCTGAAACCATTGTCATGGCTCATGAAAAACTTGGAGGAACTCTAACAGGGACATATTCTATATACAAGACAATGAAAGACAAAACAGATGGAATAATAGGTAAAACTGCAATCAAAAATGAAACAATACATTTCCTTGTTTATTTAACTTTTTTCTATTTGAGTAATAGTTAATAAGATAGCAGCATTCCTTTTGTTGTTCATTGTACAGCAATTATATACAATCACATTTATGTCTAGCAATTGACTGGATAGAAGTAATCAACAGACTTTCACTTGGCCAATACTTTTGCAATGGAGGAAATTTCATCATCAATATCACAGGCAACTTTAATTTTGATTGTGTTGAAGGTATGTTTACAATAAGGATTCTAGAACATTTGTGTAGGAACCGTTTGTTACAGAATTTATCATAGGAACAGATCATATCACATTTTATAATTTCCTCAGTTCACATCTAGTCTTCTCTGAATGTGAATTTTTTAGGTATTATTTCAATCCTATGTTTTAATATTGGATATAAAACAAACCAATAATTGAAGCCTTAATTCTGTCTAACAGCATGTGGAAATTTGACCTGGGGAGACAACTGCACTGAGACATGCAACTGTACACCAAACAATACTGTTGCTTGTGAAAAGTTGAATGGGTCATGCATTTGTCAGTCTGATTTTGAAGGATCTTCATGTGAACAACAAATAGATATATGCTTAAAATATTCTCCTTGTGGAGAACATGCTGACTGCATTAATACCTTGAAATACTATGAATGCCAATGTCATGAAGGTTACAGAAACAATATTTATAACTCCTTGATATGTGAAGGTAAGTTATACATATTAAATATGATTCTTTTAGTGCTGTGGCTTTCAAACTGTGGTCTGGCATCTGCAAGATGACATTAGGGGGGCACACAGAAAGATGAAAATCGTATCCATGTTCAAGCTTTGTCTATATGAAGGGGTTAAAAAAAAGTATGAATGAGATAACAACATTACAACATTTTTCATTGTAATTTCTTCTTTTTTACAGCCTGCAGTGGTTGGACTTATGGCTTCAACTGTAACACTTCTTGTAGTTGTCTTATTGACAACACACAAAGTTGTGACATTGTATCTGGCAACTGTACATGTAAACCTGGATTTCAGTCAATAAATTGTGAGCTGGATGTGAATGAATGCAATCAATCTAGCAGTCCTTGTGCTGGAAACCTACAATGTTATAATACATATGGAAGTTTTCTTTGTGAGTACTTAGGGGAAATATATACTTGATATTAATAGTAAAGCCTTATAAAAAATAGATTTTTTTTTGATGTAATGAAATTTTTGTGGATTTTAATATATTGCATACACAGATATATCTTTTATAATACAGATGTTATTTAAAAAAAGAAGATAATTATGTCCTATGCTTGTTCCTAGGTCAATCTAGTCATGCATTTAATCTATGACTTAAATTCTGCGAAGTCATTAGTTTTCATGGCTAACTCAGGCAAACCATTCCATGCTCTAATAGCATTAGGGAAGAAGGAGCATAGTTAGAAATTTATCCTAGCATATGGAATGAGGAATATGCCTTTTTCTTTTTGTCTTGAGAATTTTATTAGATTTTGTTTTTGTATTTGAAGATTATGGTTCAGTGTTTTATGTATAATTGCTATCTTATTTTTAAGTCTCTTTCCTGAAGGGTTTCTAAATTTAATGATTTTACTAAAAGTGAATTCGTTAAGAATTTCACTGCTCTATTTTTGCAAAGTTTATATCAAATCACTTTTTCTGTCTGTCTGTCTGGTAAAACGTTTGAACATGTTTTTCTTTCATTTCCCCTTGTTGGATCAAGTTAAAACTTTGCACAATTTTAGATTGAACCTGTCAAGTCATGAAGCTGTTACAAAAATTAACCATTTAGTTAATTATTGGGGATTGATTATTTTGTTTGATATTGAAATAAGGGGAATAAAAGCTACTTAATTAAAGATGTGGGTGTATTTATTGATTTACTGCCCTTATTACATTTTGCCACATTTTTTCTTCAACTTTCCATTCTTGGATTAAATGGAAATTTTGCATAGTTTTTCATGGTGAATGGCAATACACGAATCATTCCAAAAATTATTTTTTTAATAAAGCAAAAAGGGAGCTAAACCCTTTATTTTTCAGATAAGTGCCAGTAATTAGCAGTTTGTTCCCTTAGATAAGCTTTGTTTTTTAAAAAGTATTATCTGTTCTAAATTCTTAATGTTTTCTTGAGTTGAGGGATCCCAAAGAGAGGATGCATATTCTTCTAATTGGCTTACCAAGGTTAAATAACATTTTAGTTTTATGCTCTTATTTTATTTGTAGAAATTTCTTTTGATAACTCCCAATGCTTTGTTTGGTTTTTTAAAAGTTTCAATATGGAGATTTCCAGGATAGTTTTTGCGTTTATTATAACACCTAGGTATTTGCATTTTTAGTCTGTGTTACTGGTTTACCATGAATAAGATAAGTGGAATTAATTTGTTTTAGTTTTTTTGTACCTGTTAATAACTTAACATTTTTCTGGGTGGAAAGACATGCTCCAATTTGATTTCCATTACTGTAATTCATCTAATTCTCTTTGTAAAGTTTCTGTATCTTGTATTGTTTTTATTGTTCTATATGCAATTGTCTGCAAATAATCTGACTTTTGTTCCTGAACTAATGCTGTTCGACAAATAATTTATATAAATTATTACCTTATAAGTAAGGGTTTATTTCAGTAAAAACATGACAGATGTAATACACTGTTACACAGTTATGACAGACTAAGTACACTCAACATTTTGTCCACTATAGAAGGAGACCTAATAATGTGTTTTTTTCTGTTTATCTATTTAGGTACAGAAGAACTAGGTGAGTTTGATATTAAACACAAACAATTTGAACTATACATATTACCTTATAAGTAAGGGTTTGTTTCAATAAAAACATGACACACATGTAATACACAATTACACAGTCATGACCAACAGACTACAGTACAAATACAGACACTATTACAAATACTAACATGAATACAAGCATAAATAACATAGAGGTTCAGTTCATAACTAATTTTTATTTCACAATTTTAGATCTTCTAAAATTGTTATTACCTCATATAGAGACTTTTCTTCAGTAGCATTGTTAAATAAAAGGAATAAAAAAGTGTATTAAAAATGTTTTTATGAAGATTTTATTTTGTTCTGTGAAGTCATCTCATTGATGTTTTCATATTTCATTTTAAATTTTGAGCTTATTGTTCACAGTCTATGCAAGAGTTACTTTGAACCAATCAGATTTTGGAATGTATAAAAATGAGACTGTTAACAGCTTCCAACAAACTTTGCAAACATTTTTTGATACCTATGCTTATTGGACTTACTTTAAATTTGTTGTAGTACACAACACCTTTGAACAAGGGTAAGAAGTGTAGTTTTGATCACATTTTAAACATAAGTTGGCAAACTATCTTTCTGTATCATCATTATATTACTCCACATTGTCACATTCCAGTGTGTTATCCAGAAGAGAAAGAGTGGGATAGTTACATGTGTATTTAGTGTCATGCTTGACAGCATACAATATCGACTGACCAGTAGTAATCCATAGTATGAGGTCACATTGAGGTTCAAGGTTTAAGTACCCTTTATATATAAATATAAGTACTCAGATGACAATTAAATTGTATAAATAGTAGGGTGAAGGTAGAAGCTTAGAAAATGTACTATTGATGATTTCAAGGATCCAGAAAGATCAATATGCACTGCTTTATAAGGATGTGAAGCTACCTATTGGGGGCACTAGTCATTGTTCATGTGAGTCTTTGGTCATCGGTTAGTCGCTAATCTTCTGTCATTATTCCATGTGGGCTATTTAGTGTGTTTATTCTTTACTTGATTACTATTGATCATCTGCATCTTAACTGTGTTACATCTCAACTATACTATTTCATGTTAGCCAACAGGGCTCTAAAAGGGTCATCAGTATTAAAGGTGAAAAGCCGACTAGTATATGTAGCTTCAGATACCTCAGAGCTACTGTCTCAGATGAGGGAAAGAAACCTAAACTACTGGCCCCAATTGCACAGTCCACAGCAGCCCTTTCATAACATAATATATGGAAAGACAAAGGCATAGCCCTCAGCACCAATGTCAGACTGATATGCTCCCTGGTCATGGCCACATTTAAATATGCTTGTGAGTCTTGGACTGCGGAACTAGAGAGGAGGATCCTAGCATTGGAATTGAGATGCTACAGAAGGATCCTATTATCACATTTAAAGACATCACAAACCATGAGATTTGAGACAGGGCTACTGCAGTGATTGGACCCTATGATGACATTCTAACTATTGTAAAAAAATGCAAGCTAAAAATCTATGGCCATTTTCTTCGGGGCTCGCAAAGACCTTCCTTCAGTATCAGGACAAAGAAGAAGAGACAGAGAAAGCGATGGGTAGACAACATTAAAGAATAGACGGGCCTGCCATTGAAAGAGGTTGTAACTAAGGCAAAAGAGAGAGGAATGGAGAAAGACGGTTGACAAATCTTGCTTGGTGACCCAACAGGTATTGGTAAAGGACAGTACTTCAAGCAAACCAGGAAATTATGGTGACAGATGTTTAGTTGCTAAATACTGTAGAAAGATATTATAAGCTTATTTTATTGAGTCCTTCAAAGGAGTAATACCTGTTTTTTTTTTACTTTATATGTGTATTCCTGTTCCAATTATGTAGATTTTTTATCATTATTTTTCTTTACAACAAAAATACAAAAGTAATTTTAATAAACCTGCAAAACATCAGATTTTAAAAAGCATTGTTTAGATTTATATGTGATAAGGCTCCACAATTAACTTTATTCTCTTGTCAGTGTTGGTATTATGGTTTTGTCTTTACAAACACAGCTGGTCCCCTCTAAAAACTGTTCATATAAAAGAATTGGGTCAGACATGCGCCTGATCCAAGCTTTAAAGTGATGTGGAAGAGTAGGGATGGGAGTACTATATTCTCCACCTTAAAGTGTCCACAGGACCTCCATTTAATTGGATGGTGGAAGAACATTTCTGTTCACTGTATCCTTAGATAGGAATCTGAATTAAGTTCTATTTGTTTTTCGTTAAATATTTAAAACTTTGTCTTAGGTTCTAGTTTAGTTTATTTTTACATTATTTGGTTATTTTTAAATATTCAGGCCTTTTTTTTAAATAGAAAAATGTTTAATATATAAAGTTGTCTTTTTTCTAAACAAAACATGAACAGCTCATGCCAAAATGGCCCACTTCTATTGTAGATCTATATCAAAATCATTCATCCATCCTTGTTGCATTACAGTTAAAATTAAAGTCAGGTTCCATTATATTGCAAGTTATTTTCATGTTTTCTGGCATTTAAAAAAATGTTTTCTGGCTTATAAAACAGTATATATTAAATATGAATAGGTAGTTTGTCATAAGCGTAATCATTTTCATATGTGCCTTCTTTAGCTCTCTGAATACATTCTTACATCATGAGGTAAGGAGCTCCTAATGACCTAATGTATCCTTCCTATTCCTGCGAAGTAACAGTTTTTAAGTTAGATCCATCATATCTTTTTCCCTAAACTAACTATGTGTTTGGTTGTTTGCCACATACACCACATGTGGAGTCCCGTTTATGGGAGATCAACAGCTCCACAAAATGGCTCTCTGGATGTTTTAGTTGTATTTTTTTTTTCACTACTTGCTCCAAGCAAGATTGTAGATTGTACTCAGCTATTCGTATTGGATCTTTTTCCGTAACATAAAGTTTGATATATGTATTAATTGTCGCTTTCATTTAATCATGGTCTTGTGCTTTTTATTTCAATTTTATTTTGGTTATTTTTCATGATTAAATATTTTGGTGTAATCTATTGTTTTTCAGTGTGTCAACATCTGATATCTTTTATGATATTGTGGTGGTGAATGGCAAACAAGTCTTTGATAATTACATGTCTGTCTTCATTCATAACAATTTTATCTCTGGAACAAGAAAGATATTGATAAATGGAGCTGAGATCGAAGTATTAAGAATTATATTGTTTGATAGTCCAGAGGAAGCTAGACTTGGAATTAATCCAAAAAGTATGTATATTTATGATGCTAAAAACACTTTATACAATCTTTTACATTATTTTCAACATTATCATCATCATCATTCCTTTGGGTTCCTCATGGAACATAGGGCCTTGACAAAAACACGCCACTCTCCACTGTCTCTTGCTGTTTTTTTTTTGGCTTCCCATCTTTTTCTGGTCCTCTCAGCTTCCTGTAGTATACTGCGTTGCCATGTTCTTTTTGGTCTTCCTCTACATCGTGTTCCCTGGGGGTTCCACTCTAAGGCCTGCCTAGCTCTATTGCTGTTATCTTTTCTAAGGGTGTGACCAATCCATCTCCACTTCCTCTCAAATGATCTGACCTTCTATATTTTCCTGCCCATTCATTTCCCACAGTTTGGTGTTTTCTACTTTGTCAACATTATAATGTTATAATAATTATAATATAATTAATAATCTTTATTGTCTGTTAGGAATTTTGTCTTACAAATGCTCCTTCTTCCCTAGCACTATTAGAGCATGGAATAGGTTGCCTGAGCTAGCCAGGAAAACCAGTGACTTGGTAGAATTTAGGTCATTGGTTAATATGCATGACTAAATGCATGACACATAGGACGTAATCATCTTCTTTTTTGAAGTAACGTCTGTATCATATAAGATAAGATAAGACACTCATAATTTACATGTGAAAAGTTTATATGTTAACAAAATAATTGAAATTTTCTACACTTTGGCCTAGACGTATTAAAAAAAAGGGACAATTTTTGTTCTAAATAAATCTTCTTAGATTAAGTTGTAAAATTTAACTTAGTATTTATATAAACTAAAAAAGATATTTAAAATTTTATGACAATATGGCTGCAAAGATGATATTTATTGATGATGGTTATTATTAGACATAATAAAAAGTTTTAATTTATTAACATATATTCTTCAACAAAAATAATTTCAAAAACAGTTTTAATAGAAATACCACTTTTGTGTTTGTAAAATAGTTAACAAAGTCTGCCAATATTATGGAATATGTCCATATTACAGAAGATGTTTAAATTCAGAATTTCTACCCATTTGTCAAGGTAACTTTAACTTATTTAGATTTATACAGTAGTAACATAATTTCATTACTATAAACAATCTTATATCTCTATCTTGAGATTTCTAAATCTTTTGCTGTAATTCAGATGCTGTGTTTTGTTAAACATTGTTAAATGTTATACTAAAAGAAAAAAAAAATGTGCCATTGTTCTTTTCCATCAGAAATATGTGACATTGGGATGTATGCTGAAAATGAGCACTGTGAGACTTGTGATCAAGGCCAGACTACTCTTATCAGGGGCGCTAATTCACACCATCTATGTATAGGTAATGTAAAACAAAGGCAATACATTTACTCTTTTTTTATATGTTTTGTTTACTTACCAACTTATTACTAAAGTAAAATAATTTAAAAAAATGAATGTATTCTTTCTAGATAACTGTACTGATGCCCGAGGCTATCAATTTCAATGGGATAGACAGACCTGTGAGCCTTGCTCAAGTGATATGTACTGGAGTGAAGCAGATAAAATGTGCCATGTCTGTCCTTACACCTCATACAACTTATTTGATTGTTATTGGGGAAATAGTAAGTAGTGTGATTTACATTGAACTAAATATGTATATGTGGCTGCCTTGAAGCTATACCCAAACATGGGAAAAGCTTCTGAGTCAGCCCTGAGGGAAACTCGGGAGCCTGTGACCCTTATGTAGTTTGCAGCACACAGTGCCTGCAACACAGCAGACCCAAACTTTAATGACACTTGCAGTTCTTTTGGATAGATCAGCTGCTTTGAGGCGACATCGTCTCACCATATCTGATGCCCAGGCATTCATCCCATTTCTTTAAAATGATTCTTAGTCATTTGTGACTGAAAGAGGCCTTACAAATATTGAAAAATAGGTGCTGTTGATTACATGTGTATATGCTTCAACAATTTTTTTTTGTTTCAGTGAGAACTGTCAACAATCCACTGCTAAATATTGAACTAAATATCACCATTGTAACACCAAAATGTCTGAGAGATCATCCTCTGTATTTCAATAACATAGATGAAAAAGAATTAGTTAGATTGATGATTTCACAGAACTGGTACTCCCGGTAGGTTTCTGTAATCCCATATATCCATTCAAAAGATCATAATTTGATAGATTAGGATAATATTTTGTATTTTTTAAATTGATACACATGTTAAAATTTTTACATCTCTGATTTTCAAGTGTTAATATCAACACTAAGTATAATAAATCTTATTGTGAGTTGGTTTATATTTTTAAAAAATTCTTATGCTTTAATAGATTCTGTTACCAATACTCAAACTGTGGCAATGTGATTACTAGCTATATCGGAAACGAAATTTGTATACCAGATGCTTCCTGTACTTTGAATGAAACATGTACACAATACTACACTAGGATTCATATTGGTGTCTACCACATTAGGTACTTTACATTCAGTTTAGAGTTTTACATTTCATTTCATCAATAACTATTCATATTAGAATAATTAAGAACCAATAAAAAAATAAATAAAATGTGCATTTGATGATTGTGCTAATGTTTATATTGCATCATTGTTTGTTGAGAATGTTTTGTGAGAAAATACTTGAAAGGATGTGACGAAATAAAATGATAGTCTTCAAATTCAGATGATGACATGGTTATGAGAATTCATAGCTCAACAGCACAGTTTCCAGGAAGTGATCAGAAGATTGTTAAAATTTGACAGAAAACTGAATCTGATGCTAAATTGAAACTAGTAAATAATTATGTCAGCAAAGGTTGGCCAAAGTTGAAAAATCAAGTTCATGAAACAGTAAAAGTGAATTGATCATTAAAAGAAAGTATTCATGAAGAGAATGGAATATTGTTTTATGAGAACAGAATTATATTTCCTTCAAGTATCAGAAATGCAATTCTTGACAAGGTGCACACAGGTCATTTTGGTCTTGAGAAAATTAGATTCATCACCCAGATCTTACGTCATAAAGACAAACGATGGAAAAACATACAGAAGAAATCAATGCTTTTTGAACAAGAGTTTTGATAAAGACATCTCTGGGTACTATGATACCGATGAAACAACAAACTGTTAGAACAGAGGAAACAGACAGTTATAGACCAACGTCTAGAGAACTTGTTGTGCCAGTCAAGACAACCAGAAGTGGACGAATTTTTACTAGTTGATATCAGTCTTAAGAACTTTAAAAGGAAGGATGTGATAACAACTTTAAAAGGAAGTAGGTGCTAATATGTTTATATTGCGTCATTGTTTGTTGTGAATGTTTTTGTGAGAAAGTACTTAAGGATGTGATAAGATGATGGTCTTCAATGTCTACTAAACACAAGTCTCTGTTTATTCATTTTTTTTATTAATGTCTACAGTATTTTATTTATTTCTCTGTGACAACAGAACAATGTTCAGACACTATTTTGACTGACTAGTTATTTCAATAATCTCTCATATTTTTATTTGCTTTTAGAACTTATATAGCATCGTCCAGTCTATACAATGGCCATGATCAAAGTTCAGTGGATTCACTAATGAGGACTCTCTATGATACTACCAAATTTTATCAATGGATTCCATTCATGGTATTATGTTGTAATCAAAATAGAAATACTAGAGCTTCTAATTAAAAACTAAAAGGGGTTGACTCTTAATTAATGAACAGCTATTGAATGGCACATATTGTTTTATTACTATCCGACTGGAATGGTATCTTTTGGAAAAATTTCAATAGGCCTATATTGACTTGCTGAGTATTACTGAGTCAATGGAAAGAAGTACTGAACAATTAACTCTGCAATTCTGACACTTGTCTCATATCCTCTCTTTGCTGGACTTGTCATTAGCCTTTGAAATGCAAGAGTCTCAGCAACTTTTGGTTGCTTATGAAATATCTTTAAGTGTCTCCATTAACTCTAGTTGTGATGCCTTTCTCCTAAAACATATTGCGTAAGAATTTTTTTTTTCAGTAACAGCAAGCTCTTGACAAACCACATCTGAAAAGATAATTGAGACCTATCTCTTCAAAGCTTATTGAAATTAATTTGCCTTATAATTCTGTTATGTCTGGCCTGTATAAATAGCGCCCTAGCCTACATTGTGTTTGGTATTAGTGATATAGAAATAAAATTTTTCTTATTAATTATTATTATTTATCATTTAAAATATTCTTTTTTGTAAAAGCATTCTTATGCCTTGTATTAAATGAAAATTCAAAGCAATGTTTTTAAGATATATATATATATAAATATTTAGTATCCTATCCTAATTGTCTTTTATTTAATATAGACCTACTCAGCCATATATATAATATCCTATCCAAATTGTCTTTTATTTAATATAGACCTACTCAGCCATATATATAATATCCTATCCTAATTGTCTTATTTAATATAGACCTACTCAGCCATATATATGATATCCTATCCTAATTTTCTTTTATTTAATATAGACCTACTCAGCCATATATATAATATCCTATCCTAATTTTCTTTTATTTAATATAGACCTACTCAGCCATTAGAATGGACAAGCTACTAGACATGAATGTTAAGGTCATAGGTATACTTGTTTCAATTATTATATCCAAAAAGTTTCTATTGAAGTCAGTAAGAAACAAAATACCTTACTTAACTTTAAAATTACATTTAGTTTTAGACGTATTGATTGTTTTAATTGTAGCAGAAGTGAAAAGCATTTAGAATAATTTAATTCATACTGCTTAAATATTTATACAAATTTCAGATGACGTCACTAAGGAGATATTGTACATTAATCAATTGTCTCAATGGTATAACTTTAATCCCTCTAGGACTCAGGAGGTTAGTAATCATTTAAATCTTTTTACGAAGCTCATATCAACTCACTCATTGTCAGTAAAAAGTTTGTACACATTATTTCTCTCACACCCAATCTCGGATCAAGCTGAAATTTTTCACAATTATTTGTTTTACCTGACAAAACAAGAATCAATTTTTAAAAAAATTAACCAATTAATTAATTAACTATTAATTATTTTGTTTGGTTTCTTTAAAAAAGGGAAAGAAATTGTACTTGACTGATGTGGTGGTATACTTTGTAGAGAGAAAAATTTGAATTAGATAATTATAAAACCTTCTATTTTCATAAACATTTCCCTGGCACAAGTTTGAATTCAGGTTGTTCAACTCTTTTTTTTTTATAAATGCATTTCAAAAGTGACCACCTAATACGTCTGTTGTGAAAATTATATATTGTATCGGTTGTCGTTCTTATGTTTACATGTGCTTGCAACTCATCCAAAAGAATGTGTTCATAAAATGTTAGAGATGTGTGTTGTGTAGTCATTCAGTGTATTAAATCCATGCTAAGCAGACATGGTTTTTGACTATTATTATTATGTTCATAACGAATTCCCTTCATTTTCCCCCACCCCTTTCCAGCTGGTCCATACAAGTGATAGGATTATAGCTTATTAAAAAGCTAAAAACATGAAATTGCGCTAAACAAAAACAATTGGTAACAATATTTGTAATCAAACATTTATTATTGTTAGTCTAGATCTATTACAAATTTAATTACATGACTGACCCAAACTAATTGATACAAGTACGCTTGGGTACGCTTAATATAAACTTTGTTTTAAAAATGTTTTTTAATGTTTTTTCTTTCGTTCATACTTTTTATCAAGTGGCCATAATTGTTGTTTCTTGTATCTAGGTTTTCAACAGTATCTTCAAAAAAATACCTGGATTTATTCAAGCCTTCCTTTACAATACTTATGGGTAAGTTTATTTTTTAAAAAGCCCTAGAAGAGAATAAAGCATTAATACATTTTATGTTGTATTCCAATTAACATATTTAGAAAGAAAAAATTACCTTTTTAATGAGCAGGTATTACAGCTATTACAGTCCGTATGCCTATTACTACACATATGTATCTGAATATGAGATCTGGTTCAGTAAAGATGTTGATGATGAACTGATAAGAAACATTGCTGAAACCATTGTCAAGGCTCATGAAAAACTTGGAGGAAATCTAACAGGGACATATTCTATCTACAAGACACTGCAAGACAAAGCAGATGGAACATTAGGTAAAACATATCATTAGAACTAATTACTGATACAATACAATGTTTTGTATTTTAGGGTGTAACAGTTAATCAGCAATGTGTGCATTAAATACTAGCATGCATATTGTCTATTGCATGTTGACATTGTACAATTACATTTATGTCTAGCAATAAACTGGATAGAAGTAATCAACAGACTTTCACTTGGCCAATACTTTTGCAATGGAGGAAATTTCATCATCAATATCACAGGCAACTTGAATTTTGATTGTATTGAAGGTATGCTTTATCTCTTTCTCTCTGCAATTATTTTCCTTGTTCTGATAAAATTATTTATGCCATATTTGATATCAAATTAATGGGGAAATGCATGCTCTTTTTAAACAATTCAAATTTTTTAAATCCAAAAATCAATTTAGTTAAATAGGGTCAAATCAACCTTGGCATTGTCAATCAGGAGGGAAAGAGTTAAAGATAGCTATTTTTAAAGATGTTGGTAGGAATCACTTTATATTTATAAAAAGATCTGATTCGATTACATTTCATGATATTTTTTATTATTTATTTATTTTTATTATTTATAGTGATGGGAACTAAACTAACTTTTAAATGTTAAACTAAAACTAGTTTTCAACTAAAATAAAGTAGTTAAACTAAACGTTTATCATGAATTTCAAAATGTAGTTAAACTAAACTAAAGAATATTAATTAAACTATAACAAACTTTTTCATAACTTTTATTTTGGGGGGGAGGGCAGGGTTGAACTATACCTTACTTACTTAGACTTAGGTCCTCCCGCGCCGTTCGGCGCATTGGGCGGCAAGCTGTCTCCATAATGATCTGTCACTGGCAATGTCTGAAGCCTCCTCCCATCTGCTGTCCACTGTTCTGAGGTCCTCCATGAAGGTGTGTCGCCAGGTAATACGAGGACGTCCCTGTTTGCGCTTTCCTCATTTTGGCTTCCATGTTATCGCAACTCTTGGTGTGCGTAATTCATTTTGACGTAGAACATGTCCCGCAAACCTCATGCGACGCTCAGTCACAACCTCACTAAGTGTTAGACTCCCAGTTCGGCAAAGGATTTCCTTGTTTGAGATCCGGTCTGTGTAACTGACTCCCAAAATCTGTCTCAGCCATCTCTGTTGAGCCACATTTAGTCTTTTCTCAATTTTGACAGATGACTTCCACGTCTCACATGCATATGTAGCAGTTGGAATGACGATTGTGTTGAGAAGGTGTATTTTTGTCTCGAGTCCAATGGCTTAGCTAGTCGAAATAGGCTGCAGCCTTTGGAAAATGCTCCCTGCCTTTCCTATTCGGCACGCTACATCATGGTAAGCATCTCCATCATTTGTTATGATGCTGCCAAGGTATGTGAACTTGTCCAGCTCTTCAAGCTTTGACTCGCCAAGTCTGACGGGGACACCCTTTGCCTTATATCCCACTCGCATAATTTTAGTCCTATCTAAGTTTATGCGGAGGCCAATTTTGGGTGCCTCTCTGTCTAGGCTCTCCGTCATTTCTTGAATGCATTTATTTGTAGCCCCGAGTAGTGCAACATCATCAGCAAAGTCCAAGTCCGTCTATCGGAGTTGTTCATGCCATGGAATACCAAAGGCAGTCTGGTTCATTGCTCTCCTCATTATGCAGAAACTAGACTGACTGTAAAGGTGTCGTAGGATCTGGACGAATTTTTCTGGTATACCGTATTCTCTAACTTTTTTCCATAGTGATTCTCGGTGGACACTATCAAACGCTTTTTTGAAGTCCACGAAACTGATCGTTAGCCGTTGTTGGTACTCAAGACTTTGTTCTATGATATTTCGTAAAACGAAAATCTGCTCTGTACTTGATCTGCCTCTTCGGAAACCTGCTTGTTCTTCTCTGAGCCTTTCATCTACAGACTGTTGAAGCCGTCTCAACAAAACAGTGCTGAAAACTTTGCCTGGGACAGAGAGGAGAGTAATGCCCCTCCAGTTGTTGCAGTCTGCCAAGTTGCCCTTTTTTGGAAGCTTTACAATCACTCCCTTTTGCCAGTCCTCTGGGACTTTTGAAGTTCGCCAACAGAGATTTAAGAGATCAGTCATTCTGTTAATAATGCACTGTCCCCCATATTTTAGCATTTCTGCTGATATCATGTCTAGTCCTGGTGCTTTGTTATTCTTTAGCAATGCAATGGCCATGGTAACCTCCTCAGCAGTTATTGGGTCTGTCTTGACCTTGAGATCATTGTCTGGAGAGGGGTCCTTGAATATGTAAGTTAGGTCTGGCGACAGTTGGTTAAGGGTCTCTTTAAAGTGCTCTACCCATCTTGCATCCTGTTCTTCTTTCGATAACAAAGTTTTGCCTTGCTTGTCTTTTATTGGTGCCCCATGTCCACTCTTTGCTCCAGTGAGATCTCGGACAATACGATGGAGGGTTTTTGTGTCATTTCTGCTTGCAGCTGCTTGTGCCTCTTGTCCCTTCTGCTCAATCCAGTCCCGTTTATCTTGCAGACAGCTTCTCTTTACTTTCAGATCTGCTTCCCTATAGGCTTCTTCCGCTAGGCTGCGATCCTGTGTTTCATTTTTCTGATCTCGTCTACGTTTGGCCTCTTTCCTCTCATCTATCAATTTCCATGTTCTGTCTTGTATCCACCGTTCCTTGTATGAACCTCACCTCCTTCCGATAACTTCTTCCGCGCACCCAATAGTGGTATCTTTGAAGTTGGCCCACTCTTCTTCAAGGGTCAGTATATCTGCAAGAGCCTCAAAGCGGTTCGTTAGTTTCAATTGGAACTGTGCTGCAGTATTGCCGTCTTTAAGCTTCTCTACATTAAATGGGCGGGGTCGTGTGGCTCGTTTTGGTTGGTGTTTCAATCGGAGCTTACATTTGCCACTGACAAGGCAGTGGTCTGAGCCGATATCAGCTCCTCTGCGGGTCCGCACATCTAACAGAGATGACCTCCATCTTTTGGAGATGCAAATGTAATCTATCTCGTTGAAGGTTTCTCCATTTGGTGATCACCATGTTTTTTTGTGTATTTGTTTGTGCTTAAAATATGTGTTTCCAATTGAAAGATATAATCATCTGACTGTATGCCTGCGGTTTGATCTTATTCTTTTAACATTGTAGTAATATTTATTCATAATAAAATCAGTAATAAGGAATATGTTTCTTACATAAACGTTAACATTTTTAAAAATTATATAAATTTATTAGGCTATATAACGGAAAATCTTAGTTATACCTGTAAAGATTTAGAATTTCAAATTTAGATCTAGTAACCAAAGAAATTGAAACAAAACCGTTGGAGTTTTAAGAAACATTTGACCTGTATAACTATTTTATAAAGTAAAATACATGTTTGACTAAACATGCTGATGTGCTATTTTCTTGTCTGACCACTAAAAATACAACTAACACTATTACATAACCGTTAAACGCGCAAGGGAAAAAAAACAGGGTGGTCTTGTCATTATGAACTGCACACTCAGTACACTATATAGGCCTACATGTGTATGTCCATCTGGTCAGGTTGTTAAAATCAGTCGGACACACTTTTCTTTCTGGGCAGGGAGGGTGTGTAACTGTTTTAGTGTAAAGATATATCTACGAACATGCTTGACTGGCCACGCCAGTGTGTTATTTTCGTCTGACTACTCCACATTAAGCAAACACTATTGCATAACATGTAATGAAAAAAATGCAGGGTAGTCTTATAGTATCATTGACTACACATGTACAGTACACTAGGCCTACATGTGGTCATGTGTATTTCTAGCTGACCAGGTTGTTAAAATCAGATGAACTAGTCTATTTACTTTATGGTCAGAGAGGGTGTGGATTAAGATTTTTTTTTCTAGAGTTGGTTATCCTAATGCTTTTAGATCTATATAGGCCTATTATAGCTGTTGATTTAGACTTAGATCTAAATAACAAGACTATAAAAAGGGTGTACTTGATGTTCCTGCAGTTGAAAAATTTTTGTTTACCGCAAATGAATTGATTAAAACCACTAAATTTTGACCTAACTTACTAATCATATTCCCAATATAAACAGAAATTAAACACCACCACGTGGCTCACAAAAAAATTCAGAAAAACCCCATTCATAATATTGCATAGAAGGTTTTGGTAAAAACTGTTTAACAATTTATAATAATGCTATTTTCAGGTGCAAATATTTACTCCCATAACTTCTACCAGGATCTTATTTTACCCTCTTTAAATGCACACTGACTAAATAGTTAACTGCATATTTTTTTTTGATAATCAAAGTTATTGATATCACATAACCAAAAAACAGGGATGTCTGTTTCAACCCTGACGACATGTTGAAAAGCTGTACAAATATTAATTAAACTTTTTAGTTAGTAACAAAAAAAAATTAATTAAACTACGATTTTAACTAAACTTTTTTTTCTAGTTAAAAAATAGCCTTAATTATTTTTTTTAGTTAAACTAAAAGTTTCTAACTTTTTAGTTAACTTTTGCCCATCACTAATTATTTATTATTTTTAGTATTGTCTCTCAGAAGAAATAACTGAAGTCTACATTTTGTGTTACAGCATGTGGAAATTTGACCTGGGGAGACAACTGCACAGAAACATGCAACTGTACACTAAGCAATACTGATGTCTGTGAAAAGTTTAATGGGTCATGCATTTGTCAGTCCAAATTTGAAGGCTCTCTATGTGAGATAGAAAAAGATTTATGTGAAATATACACTCCTTGCAGGGAACACTCTGACTGTATCAGTACTAAGGACCACTATGAATGCCAATGTCATCAAGGTTACAGAAACAGTCCTTATAACTCTTTGATATGTGAAGGTAATTTATACATATTTAATATATATTAAGTATGGACATTATGTTAATAGTAGAATTGAGACCTAACAATTACTATTTACTTTTTTTTTTAAAAGGAAATTTCTCTATATTACAGCCTGCAGTGGCTGGACCTATGGCTTTAACTGTAACACTTCTTGTAGTTGTCTTATTGACAATACACAAAGTTGTGACATTGTGACTGGCAACTGTACATGTAAACCTGGATTTGAGTCCATAAATTGTGAACTGGATGTGAATGAATGCAATCAGTCTAGCAGTCCTTGTGCTGGAAACTTACAATGTTATAATACATATGGAGGGTTTCTTTGTGAGTTCATTTTTTTAAAATTTATATTAAATAGTTAAAATAATGCACTATAAAAAATATAATGACATTTATAAATTTATATTTTCTTAGAAATGGCATCCGTGTTAATCTAGTATACATTCGTGGAATTGATAACTGTTTATTTTGGTACTTTTTGTGTCTTTTTAGGTACAGAAAAGTTGGGTGAGCTAAATATTTAAATTTAATTCATACAATTCTTATAATTTAAAAAAAATTGTGTTCTATCCTCATGATATGTATAGACATTTCTTCAGTGACATTTTCAAATACAATTAATCGAAATTCTATAAATGTCACTGTTATCAAAAATGCTTTACTTTAATAAAATATTATTTTTTTTTTTAGTTTTGTCATTTATTTTTCACATTTAATATTAAACTCATTGTTTGCAGTCTACGCACGAGTTACTTTGAACCAATCAGATTTTGGAATGTATAAAAATGAGACTGCTAACAGCTTCCAGCAAACTTTGCAAGCATTTTTGGATGTGTATTTATATTGGACATATTTTAAAGCTTTTGTTGTACACAACACCACTGAACAAGGGTAAGTACTCTACTGTTGATCACATTGTTTTGTTTTTACATGTATCATTCAGCATGCCCCATTTGTTGTAAACATCTCTATTGTTGGTAATGAAGTTGCCCCAATAGCTTTAAGTCATTGGTTAATATGCATGACTAAATGCATGACGTGTAGGACGTAATCATCTTCTTTTTTGAAGTAATGTCTGTATTATATAAGATAAGAAGATAAGATAGCTCAACTTTTTTATTACCTGAATCTGTTCACCCTGCACCTAGCCTATATTAATGTGTTAATTGCTGCTGTTTTCCCTAGTAGCATGGTAGTTGTTCAGCTGGACAATATTTATACAGGCTCTCTCTCATGTCTGTTTTTTTTTTTGGTTATTGTGGTATCACTTACTAAGGTTCTATTAAATATCAATGGTTTTGTGAAGACATGTTTAGTGTTACATCATTTCCAGTGAAAGACCCGAAGTGATATTCTTTATTAGTAATATGAATAAACATACTTATATAAAGTTCTTCTTTCAGACCTTGTGGTCTATAAGGCAGACGATGTAAAGGTCATCTGTTGTCAGGACTGAGTTCTGGTCAGCCTGGGTCTCCTGTTAACTGTAGAGGAGAAGGGAGGCAATTCAGGTTGTTGACTTCAAAACTGTTATTGTTTTGGATTGTTTTACTTGGTGAGATGTTTTTGTTGAATATAATGTAACTCATATTAAGGCAGTGTGGTTTTGTTCCTAGTCCAGGACAGTTGGACTTTTTGGATATAGATAGAGTTGAAGTGTAGACTCTCATTATTTTCTGTGTAGTCATTATTCAGTCTCTTTCGGATATTGAGCTGTTATATTTTAATTGATACTGGATATTTCAATTGTCTGAACTGAGCCTGTAGTATAGTACAACGTATGTAATAAACATGTTATTTATCCATGAATTGGCATTCTGAATCTTTATTCTGTTGTTATATGTGTCGTTACGGTATTGCCCAGGACTTGGGTACATTTAGTAATTAGCATTGAAGTACACATACGTATATTAGAAAAGAAAGGAGTCTTGACATTTTGGGGGCCTGTCCAAAACAACAGCATGCGATGGATGCATCAATCTCCAGTGAAGTATCTGCTGCATCCAGACAGCGCATATCTATGAGTACTGTAACTTGAAGCATCTGCTGCATCCAGATAGCGCATATCTATGAGTACTGTAACTTGAAGCATCTGCTGCATCCAGATAGCGCATATCTCTGTGGCCAACAAGTTAATGAGAGTGTCATGTGGCCAGCACAACAACCAACCGCCTTTACTCTTCTCCAACTAATGTCAAGTACCCATTAGAGCTGGGTGGACTCAGAGGCGCCCAAAAATCCCGAAATTAAAAATGCCAGTCTTCACCAGGATTCAAACTCTGGAACCTCCGCTTTACTGCTCATCCACCTCGCCTCCAAAACATACATATATATATAAATTCGCATAAAACAATAATAATAACGATAATATACCATAGTTCTTATCTTATTCAGCTGGACAGTTTTTATATAGGCTCTCTCTCATGTCTAATATATTTAGTAGAACAATATTTTCACCAAAGTCCAGCTCATGAACCAATTCTGTTCATTCTATGAAGAATATTTAGTTCATAGATTTATTCCTTACATAGTTAGGAGGAACAGAAAAGAAAATGAAAATCACTTCTATTGTACACATGTATGCAGTTTGAAAATTCCATTATTCCTTCCACTGTTTGGGATCAGAAGCAAGACTTGCTGTAGATATGTTGCAAGATCTGTACAACATTCAAGCATATTATATTCCTTCATAATATGGCTCATTAATTTTCATTTTGCATTGATTTGGAAGGTAACTAGTCCATGCAAACAACATGCCAGTAATCTATTTTTAGCCACATAAATTATATAACCGTTTAGACTTAATCTGTTAAAATTGTCAGAATGCAATTTAGGCGCAGCCATTTTTGCATCAGTCATTTTGGTGCTGGCTATTTCAGTGCAAGAAGTTCTGTCAATATTTTAGTAAACACACAAGATTTTATAATATATAATTCTGTCTAAAAATATTTTTAATTTATGAATCTGAACTATAAGATGTCTGTACCTGAGAACATGTAAATGGAAAAGTTCACACACACACACACAAATACACAAAATAGTTGGGAGTCTCAAGGGCATCTATAGGTGAGGAAAATAGTAGTTGCACCACGCACATATTAGTATTACATTGCAACTTTGGTCAGGTCACATTCACTGATCTGGCCTGACCTATGATCCTGTCTATGTTTTTAAAGCTTTTTTAAAAATTTGGTTTTGTTTATAAATTATCATTATTGCATTAAAAAAAAAACTTTTTTTCAAAACAATAATAATAGACTACATATACACACTTACAAAAATAATAACAATTTAAACTATTTAAGAAAACAAAAACAAGTACTAAAGTACTAACACAAACACATAAAAGATAGGTCACATTCTTTAGGAACGACATTAAAACCCACCAAACAAATTTTGAACTGATGAAATAATGGTAAAACAAACTATGAAATTTTATGGGAAAAAGTTCCACACATAAAAATAAACATAATTAGAACCACTACACTTACAAAAAAATAACATGTAGCCATCTTTTAAAGACTTTAGTACACTAATTTTTTCATTTATAGCTACATAATCTAGTGTCAAAATGACCAGTGTATCAAAACCATTGTGCAAAAATTCCTGTTTCTTGAAATAATACTTTTTAGTTTGCCTAAATTTTTCTTTTGATAACTTTCTTCCATTTTATTTAATATTTTTGTATTTTCCTTTTTTTTGGATCAGTTTAAAAACAGCTGACATATTTTACGACATTGCAATAGTGTATGGCAAACAATATCTTGATTACTACATGTCAGTGTTTATCTATAATCATTTTATCACTGGCACAAGAAAGATATCATTGAATGAAACTGAGCTTGAAATATTAACTTTCAAATTGTTTGATAGTCCTGAGGAAGCTAGGCTTGGAATTAATCCAAAAAGTATGTTTTGTTTTATTATAACTACAGTATAACTACCTAATTCTTTTTATATTTGCAACATAAAAATATGAACTTTTAATTGAAATTTTTAATGATTTTGGTCAGAAAATGCAGACATACAGAAGAATTTAAGCTTTTAAAAACTAAACAGCTATATACAATGACTCTGTGGCATTTTACGTCTCGAGAGACATCTTTTTCCTTTACAACTAAAGAGGCCAATCCTTGATACACAGATGCGGTCACAGGTTAGGCACATGTAATCACCATTCGGGTTGCATTTTCACCCTTCTTTCTTCTACAACTGTTACGTATGGCATCTGCTCGCTCTCCATGTGGATCTCTTCAGTGCCACTTTTTCCTAACAGCAATGACTAGCAACTAACTGTCCATATTTCTGATTAGCGACCCAATGGTTCTTAAATATCACCTTAGCTAGAAGCTTTTTTTGTCATATCATGCTATCTATTTTTGACCCATTCTCAATACTTATGCAGATATTTGCTTTTCTGGAAGGGTCTGTCTAATTTTTTTTCCTGCCCATTTTTCCGGGTTTATGTGACCTGACCTTCCACTGATGATCAGCTGATTTATTGCTGTCAGGCGTGAAACTATACACATCTGTGACCAGCCCTCAATATTTCCTGTAGTTTACACACAGGAGGGTGACAATGAGAGACTTAAATGGATGTAATCTATGACAGATAGATTGTTTTTACGAGGCTTTTAACTCTTTCTCTCCGTAATTATTTACCACATTCTGGTGGAATCAACATTGGTATCGTCAGTTAGGAGAGAAAGAGTTAATAGGTTTTTCTTTAAAAATAACTGTCCCTAAAAGTACTTTTTGAGGACAAATTTTATTGAATACAAAATTATTATATTTGTCTAACAGTCAACCACGTCTGCCAATATTTTGGAATATGTCAATCTGATAAAAGATGTTTGAATTCAGAATTTCTCCCTGTTTGTCAAGGTAACTACAGTATGCTCATGCTTACCAATATTTAGAATATTTTTTTTTCCTTTTATGATACTACTAAAAAATTCTTTTTTTTTGTTGAAGATTTGTATTCTAAGATTTCTTGATCCTTATCTTTAACTGTGTTACTATCCCATGTCCTTATTACACACATGTGATAAAGCACCATGTTATTAAGAGTAGTTCAAATGTTCCATTGTTCTGTTCTATCAGAAATATGTGATTATGGAATGTATGCTGAGAATGAACATTGTGAGGTTTGTGATCAAGGTCAGACAACTTTGATCAGGGGAGCAAACTCACGCTATCACTGTATAGGTAATTTAAAAGAAAAGTCTAGAATTAAGCTATTAGATCTAGTAAGAAAAACTTTCATAAAATAAAATATTTATTTCTTTTTTTTTTTAACTTGTGACTAGAATAATGTAAACCAGAGTGTATTTATTTTCTGTAGATAACTCTACAAACATTCAAGACTATCAGTTTCCATTCACCAAATTATAATATTAACTTATTCTTAACATATTCTTGCCAGGTAACTGTACAGTTACAGAAGGCAACCAATTTCAATTGGATAAGCAGACTTGTGAGCCCTGCCCAAGTGATATGTATTTGAGTGAAGCAGATAAAATGTGCCATGTCTGTCCTTACACTTCATACAATTCATCTGATTGTATGTGGGGAGGAGGTAAGTATTTTGATCTACAATGAGCTAAATGTTGATAAAAGACAATGATTACAATATGCACTGTTTTAACATTTGTTATGTTTCAGTGAGAACTGTCAACAATCCACTGCTAAATATTGAACTAAATATCACCATTGTAACACCAAAATGTCTGAGAGATGATCCTCAGTACTATAATAATATAGATGAAAAAGAATTACTTCGATTGATGATTTCACAGAATCAGTACTCCAGGTAGGTTTCTGTAATTTGATTGCATTAAAAGATTATAGCTGATTACATTAGCCTAATAAATCATTCATTTTTCTTTATTGATACATATGTTACAAATTTTACATCTCTGACTGTTAAAAAAAGATTTTTACACTTCAACAGATTCTGTTCTGAATATATCAACTGTGGCAATGTGATTACAAGCTATGTTGATAATCAAATCTGTGTACCAGATGTTTCATGTACTTTTAATGAAACATGCACACAATTCTACACAAGAATTCACATTGCTGTCTACCATATTAGGTAACTTACATTGAGTGTAGAGTTTAACTTTTTAATTAATCAGGAGCTTCATTATCACAGAATAAATAATTAACAAAATTTATGTTTTCATTTTTGTTGTTTAGTGAATTTTATATTGAGCAGCTTAGACTGGTTGACAATTTTGCAATATTTTGGTGCTCACATTTTAGCACTAGGAGTTCTGTTAATGTTTAACACATTTTTTTAAAAAATATTAAACATTATTTCTTAAGAAAAAAAAAGCCTGAATATTTAGAAAAAAAAAACACTTTATTAAAAATAAAACATGTTTTAACTATTTAACAAATAAATAAGGGAAAATATGGCAGTTCAGATTTGTAACTGATAACATAATAAAGGTGCAAGCTTCCCATGTCAAATTCAGTTCTTTGATCATCTTCAGGTGGAGAACTATAGAACTTAACACAAAAAAAGAGCCTTTATTAAACTAAAACAAGTTGTAACTATTTAACAAAAAAATAAGGGAAAATTTAGCAGTTCAGATTTTTAACTGATATTGTAACTATAAAACTTCCACACCACATTTCCATGCCTGCATGTTGGTATCACATTATAGCTCTGATGAGACCAGACCTACATCCCCTTATCTTATCTAATTAATTACTGTCATTACTTCAAAGAAGATTATGATAATGTCCTATGCATGTCAATTTAATCATGCATATAAATCGATGACTCAAATTCTGCCAAATCATTAGCTGACTCAGGCAACCCATTCCATGCTCATTTATTAAGAATTAACACAAAAACTACATTAACAGCGAAAAGAGGAAAATTAATTTGTGGTTGTGGGAACTTACTTCTTATCACTTAGAAATATATAAATCTAGATAAATCTGGTGTTCAAGCTCAAAATGATTAGAATCTGACAGAAACAGTAACACTCACAAGCTCAAAATGATTAGAATCTGACAGAAACAGTAACACTCACAAGCTCAAAATGATTAGAATCTGACAGAAACAGTAACACTCACAAGCTCAAAATAATTAGAATCTGACAGAAACAGTAACACTCACAAGCTCAAAATAATTAGAATCTGACAGAAACAGTAACACTCACAAGCTCAAAATGATTAGAATCTGACAGAAACAGTAACACTCACAAGCTCAAAATGATTAGAATCTGACAGAAACAGTAACACTCACAAGCTCAAAATAATTAGAATCTGACAGAAACAGTAACACTCACAAGCTCAAAATGATTAGAATCTGACAGAAACAGTAACACTCACAAGCTCAAAATAATTAGAATCTGACAGAAACAGTAACACTCACAAGCTCAAAATGATTAGAATCTGACAGAAACAGTAACACAAACTCAAAATGATGATTCACATTCTTTATGAATAGCATTGAAGATCACACAACAAATATAATTTTGATGTAAAGTGACTTTATACTGGCCCAACAATCCAAAACAAAACAATTACAAAACAAAAGTTCTACATACCGGTATAGCATATGTATAATTAGATGAGAATTAAACATATTAAAAAACATGTATTATCCTTTTGAAAGACATAATAAAATTATCATTTTTTTGTTTGTCTCTCATGTGGTTATCTTTTGATCTATAATTAGAACCTATATAACATCCACAAGTCCATACAATGGCTATGATCAGAGCTCAGTGGACTCACTATTAAGGACTCTCTATGACACTACCATACTATATCGATGGATTCCATTAATGGTATTATGTTCTAATTGAAATAGAAATGATTGGCCTACTTTATCAATAGTTATAAAAGTTTCTTTGCAAATTAGCTAAAGAATGACTATATAAATTGAATATGGTATTAACTTAATTTATAAAATATACAAATTAAATATTTTATGGGGTGTATCTCTTCTTTCATACAGAGTTACTCAGCCATTAGAATTCAACAACCACAAGAAATAGATGTTACAGTCATAGGTATAAGTTCCATTTTATGTTTTGTGTAGCAACTTTCATTTATCATTTTCTTGGTGGGTATGATTTATTACATCAGCTATTAAACTTTATTTCTATTTATTTTGGCAGCTCTCATGAAAATGTTTTCTTTATATGTAACTGTATTAAAACTTGTAATTTGTGTAAAATAATTTTTCCATTGTATTAAAGTTCACAAATGTTGAATATGTATTTCAATAGTAATGTTTTTTATATCAAGTAGTTTTATTATATGAATGAAAAAGAATTAGTTCGATTGATAATTTCACAGAATTGGTACTCCCGGTGAAGATTGGGATTTTGAATCTCTGAATTTTTAAGGCGCCCCTGAGTCCACCCAACTCTAATAGGTATCTGACTGATTGTTGGGGAAAGTAAAGGTGGTTGGTCAATGTGCTGGCCACATAACACCCTGTTTCCTAACTGTTGGCCAGAGAAACAGATGACCCCATAGATCAAAAGATCTGAAAGGGACACTTTACTTAAATGTGGCTGGTAAATTTAAAAAGTTGCTTCAATTTTATTGAAGTTTATAAGTAGTAGATCTAGACTAGATCTTAAAGAGTTCTAAATCAGATATTTAGGTTCCAATGAATAATCGCATAAATATGAGTAAGTTCTAGCACTGGTTCGATACTCAAATTGAAGCAAAATTTTAAAATTATTTTTTTAAAATCATTTTAATATATTTGAAATTTAATAAAAAAAAAATATATGTTTTTAAATGTTTTTCTTGTTAATTGTTGGAAGATTAATAGTATTTAGAATAGTAATTGATAAGTTAATTTACAATCAACAATTCTTTTCAGATAATGTCACTAAGCAAATATTGTATGTTAATCAGATCTCCCCATGGTATAACTATAATGCTAATAAGATTCAGGAGGTGAGTTGTTTTAACATTTAAAATGTAACATAGGAAATCAACTTTTGTGTGAATAATTATTGAATATTGTTTTCTGACATTAGGCTTTTAACAGTATCTTCCAGAAAATGCCTGGCTATATTGGAGCCTTTTTTTATAGGTAAGCAAGAAAAAAAAAAGAAAATAGCACAGTATTTTGTAACCATATCTATATTCTTTTTCAGTAATGGTATTAAATTTAAAACATAACCCTTCTGATTGACAGGTATAGTTATTATTTCACTAATGATATTAAATTTAAAGCATAACTCTTCTAAATGACAGGTATAGTTATTAATTCACTATTTGTATTAAATCTAAAACATTGCCTTTCTAATTGACAGGTATAATTATTATTACTCCTACTACACATACGCATATATATCTGAGTATGAGATCTGGTTTAAAAAAGATGTTGATGATGAACTGATAAGAAACATCGCTGAAACCATTGTCAAGGCTCATGAAAAACTGGGAGGAAATCTAACAGGGGCATATTCTATCTACAAGACAATGAAAGACAAAACAGATGGAACTTTAGGTAAAACCTCTTTCTCAGCGTAGCTAATGTTTTATGCTACAAATTATATTAGAATTTTTTGCTTTTTTGAAAACTAGACTAGTGGTAGCATGTTTTTTACTATGTTTAAAAGTTGTTATTTTTTTAATGGAAACTTTTTTTTCAATTTGGCATCCTTTAATGAAACAGCCTGCATTAAAAAGCCTCCCTCTGCTTTTGGCCCATCAAATATAGTACCCTTTAAATTTAAAAATATTTGTTTTGTGCGACCAATTAAATAGTCTAATAATAATAATGATAATAATAATAATTTAAACTTCATTCCTTACGTATGAAATCTTCAATTTTTTAACCATCAGTTGAACTGAATACTTCCACTTTGCCATCTTAAAAAAAAACATGGGTGTATATATATACATACTGTCAGCATGTTATTATTTTAGATGGTCATTGGGTGACATTGGGTTCATATTATTATGTTATATGTAGGTATTATAAGGATGCATTCTTGTACTAAAATGAGGAAATAACTCCTTATATAGCAGACACAAATAATATGTTTAATATATACAATAATAACACCACTTAGGAAATACACAATCCAAAAATAATCAGTAATAATCCTGTATAGTAATATAGTAATAACATGTTAACTGGTACGAATCTCAACTGCTTTATAATAACTATACAGTGACTGCTTACAATAACTTTCTCAAGTCTTCAATGACTACCCTTTACTGGCTGCTATCAAGTAACTGGTTAGCTCATGGTTAAAAAGTGTTCAACTTCATAAGCCATTGAGTTGTGAATAGCACCCAAAACCAGTGGTCCAGAGTTCAAATCCTGTTGAAGACTGGGATTTTTAATTTCTGGATCTTTGGGCGCCTCTGAGTCCACCCAGTTCTAATGGGTACCTGATACTAGTTGGGGAAAAGTAAAGGCGGTTGGTCGTTGTGCTGGCCACATGACACTCTTGTTAACAGTAGGTCACAGAAACAGATGACCTTTAGATCATCTGCCCTATAGACCACAAGGTCTGAAAGGAGAACTTTACTTTTATATATACATACCTCTATGAATCCCTTATTTTCTCCCATCCTTCTATGGAACAGCGTGCATTAACAGTTTTCTTGCAATAACACATTTTTTTATGAACTCTTTTTTTTTTCCTATCTTCAATCTTTAGGCCTGCATCATAATGCCCCATATCTGCTTACCATTTGTAGTAAATTTACTTTTTCCAATTTCATTGAATAGTCTGAAAGAAAAACCCCTTGTACTATTTAGAACCCGCACACAGTTCTTGAACCCAAATGTTCTAGCATCTTACTTATGTATGTATATATATATATATATATATATATATATATATATATATATATATATATATATATATATATATATATATATATATATATATATATATATATATATATATATACACACCTCTCCTTATCCTCTTCCTTTTATGAAGACATAACCCCTCCCAACACAAATAGGTTGACAACTCTGAGGCTCCATTGCTTCTAGAATTATTTATTTAATTTCTAAAACATTGGTAAACATGTTGTTTTTACTTTACTATGACTGAATTTTGGATTTACAACTAATATCCTAATGGAACAAAAATTTTTTGTTGATTGAAGCACAACCACATAGCATGAAACATTTTGGACCTTTTGAAGAAATTTCAAACAAATATAGGTCTATATACTTAGCAAAAGTGAATTTTTTTTTCCACTTGGGTATTGTTCAAAATGGTTTTTGAATGTCAAAAGCTACTACAAGGATAAGGTCAAAAGAAAATGGGTAGTTTTATCTGTTTTATAGCCTCTAAGTAAGAACATTAGTGATGACCAGCAGTTTGTTTTTTTTGAGTGATAATTTGAGAAAATGTTCTTGATTGTTGGCAGCCTATATCTAGTTATCACCAATTTTGTATTAAGTATGTATGATTACATTTTTGTAGCCATAAACTGGAGTGAGCTGATTAATAGTCTTTCACTTGCCCCATTCTTTTGCAATGGTGGAAATTTGATCACCTCTGACAGAGGCAACATGAATTTTGACTGTGTTGAAGGTATGTTATTTTATATATAGAGATCAATTTTTATTACATTTTGTAACTTTGTCATTATGATTTTTTTTTATGTAATATTTAGACATAATATTTCAATACTGTATTTGAGTGGACTCAACCATTGTAGCTTGTTTTCTGTATTACAGCATGTGGAAATTTGACCTGGGGAGACAACTGCACAGAAACATGCAACTGTACACAAAACAATACTGTTACTTGTGAAAAGTTTTATGGGTCATGCATTTGTCAGTCCAACTTTGAAGGATCTTTATGTGATCAACCAATAGATCCATGCTTAAAATACTTTCCATGTGGGCAACACTCTGACTGCATCAACACTCTTGACCACTTTGAATGCCAATGTCATGAAGGTTACAAAAACAATCCAGATAACTCTTTGATATGTGAAGGTAAGTTAATATGGTACCACTTTTGAATAGTGTATTAAAAAGCTAACAATAATATGAATTTGAAAAACTTATATTTCATCAAAAGTAATTGTTGGTATCCCACTCTGTAACAGCCTGCAGTGGCTGGACATATGGCTTCAACTGTAACACTCCTTGTAGCTGTCAAATTGATCATACTCAAAGCTGCGACAGTCATAATGGCAACTGTACATGTAAACCTGGATTTGAGTCCATAAATTGTGAACTGGATGTGAATGAATGCAATCAATCTAGCAATCCTTGTGCTGGAAACTTACAATGTTATAATACATATGGAAGTTACCTTTGTGAGTTTTTCCTTAACTAAAATTGTTTTTCCTATTTATTAAAGCCAGTTTCATACATGTGTATTTTTTATGGAATGAGATTCTTTTAGACTTTTTTTTTAACATCTATGTTTATATTGCTTCAAATTGCTAAACCTATGCATTTTATATTTACCTTTTAGGTGCAGAAATGTTTGGTGAGTTGGATATTTACAAAATCTTTAGCTTAAATCGTTAGTTTATATTTTGAAAATGATAATTTATAGAGAGATTTACATTCAAGGGTTTGTTACTACATTTTTAAAAATGTTATTTTATAATTCACTTTAGTTTTTATTCAAATATTATTTTGTTGTTATATTTCTGTCTGTGAAACCTTCATTTTTTTTTTAAACTTTTCTATTTTGAATTTATTGTTCTCAGTCTACGCAAGAGTTACTTTGAACCAATCAGATTTCAGTATGTATACAAATGAGACTGCTTACAGCTTCCAGCAAACTTTGCAAGCATTTTTTGACATGTATGCTTCTTGGATTTATAAAGTTGTAGTACACAACACCACTGAACAAGGGTAAGAAGTGTGCTTTTGATCTGACAATAAACTGTCTTATCTTTGTTAACTTATAAATTATGGACATTCCTTCAAAAGGAAAGATTTCTCCATATGTTAATCTAGAGATGCATGTCAATTGAAGACTTAAACTCAGCTCTTATGTCACTCTGGAAGAAAAAGCACTTGTATAAATTTGTCCTATCGTATAAAATAAGAAATTTTACTTTCAGAGTTCCCTTATGAATAGTTTACCACCTGCAAAGCAAAAGTTGTTGACTTTGTCTATTTCTGTGCATTGACTAGATTAGGGGATTCCCCTCTCTGTCACATGTGGACTCTGTCTTTGTGAGCTTGCTCCCTGCTTGTCTGGAGTTGTCTTGGAGTTTTTGTTGCAGTTGCAGCAGTGTGCAAAGTAACTTGTCTCCAATCTAGCTAAACTTAATTAGATTGCACCCATATTCACTTACAGTTTTCCAAAATACCCTCTTGAATGCTAATTGTTTTATAATACTGTCAACAATTATTGGTATTTCAATCTTTTTTACCTTTACTTATCCCTTAGTCTGTTGGATCATGCAAGATTCGTTGACGGTCTTTCTCCATTCCTCTCTGTCTTTTGCCTTAGTTATAACCTTTTTCAATGGCAGGCCTGTCCATTCTTTTATGTTGTCCTCGAAGCGCTTTCTCTGTCTGCCTCTTCTTCTTTTTCCTGGTACTGTTCCCTGAAGGAAGGTCTTTGATGATGTTCCACAGAACATAGATATGGCAGTACATGATCTACTTCTTCTTTCAAAGATTTAGTTTTCCAGTTAGGTCTAACCTAAATAATTAATTATCCTGTCCTAGTTATGATTGCCGAATGTTCCCATCACCTGTTGAGTTTGCTAAATGGGACATCTAGATCTATAGCTTTACAATTTTGCTCTTTGTCTTTCTGGAATTTTTTTTCTCTCACTACTTGGAGTGTTTTATCAGACAGCGATCTCCATTCTAAAAAACATTTTATTAGTTTGTATCCTTCTGTTTGTATTACATCTATTTTTGCTGCATGCAAAATAATGTTAAGGCTTTAGACTTAATCTGTATTAATCGTTTCTTTATTTTAATCATTTTGTCAATTTGTTTTCTTTCTTATACAATACTTTCTGTCTTATATATTGTAGTTTATTCTTTTTTTCAGTGTATCAACAACTGATATCTTCTGTGACATTGTGATAGTGTCCGGCAAACAATCCTTTGATTACTACATGTCCTTGTTCATTTATTACAATTTTATGACTGGCACAAGAAAGATATGGATAAGTGGAGCTGAGCTTGAAGTATTAACAATCAAATTGTTTGATAGTCCAGGGGAAGCTAGGCTTGGAATTAATCCAAAAAGTATGTTTGTTTATAACCATTGTTACCTTATGTCTAATTCTTTTATGCTGTATTGGCTCTTTATCTCCAGACTAAGTTTTGTTTAAAATAAACTAGGCTATAGACAGTTTTCTACTTTGATCTCAATGAATAAATGGGTAAAATAACTATAGATTAAATTAACTATTCATACAATCAAATGTTTTTTAAAAAAGGGTAATAGATCTGTAAAATTAAATACAATAAGGCTGCAAAGCTACTATCAATGGATAAGGATTAATGGATATGATTTATGATAGTGTTATGTAAATAGCATTATGTGATTTCCAAATCTAGTAGATTCTGTGTCCAGACATAAGCCATACAGACAAAAAGCACAAAAAACACACATTTAAGCTGACATCTGATGACTTCCATTAAATGAGTTCAATAAATACAGTTTAATCTCTTAATTACAATTATGTGGCATTTTACTTCTTGTGTGACTAAAGAGGTCGATCCTTGATATACAGCTGCGATCACAGGTTGGGCAATAAACAATCAAATATAATAGTTTCATTTGGATTAACTTTATCTAACTGAAAAAATAAATCACCTTCACTTATCTGCTAGTCTGTAGGACCATTAGGGCACCACTCAAGATTTGTTGACCGTCTTTCTCCATTCCTCTCTGTCTTTTGCCTTGAATAGAACCACTTTCAATCGCAGGCCTGTCCATTCTTTTATGTTGTCTTACCATCACTTTCTCTGTCAGCTTAATCTAACTAAAAAAATAAGCCAATAAACCCCAAATCTTATTTTATATACTTTATCTAACTGTTATGCTTCTGGATGAGTCTCCACATCATATGGAATTTCCTGAGCTATAGTTAAAATTTCACAGTAAACAAAGTTCAAGGCTATGCCTCTTGCATTTGTCAAATCTGCATGTGACAGGTTTCTATTTATATTAATTGTTGTCCCTGGCATTTAGTGTAGTCTGGGGGTTTTCACTGCCTTTTTTATAAAATCCACACATTTTATAAAAGTATTTGGCCATGTTCATAACTCCTAAGCTGAAGTAAAAAAAAAAAGTCCAGCTGCTGGAAAATCCATGGGAGTAAGGTGGGGTTAGCCAATGGTCCATTCTCCAGCATCCACAGAGCTCTCCAAAATGGTAAGAAAGTTAAAAATGAATGTGCATACCCTGTGGAATCATCACATCCTGGATTCAGCCCTCTTCACGCTATCACATTCAACAGCTTTTGAAATATTCTGTTTATATCTTCTTACATTGAGGTCTGGATCCTGCTGTAATTGTTACTATGAAAAGACACAAAAAAAACACAACAACTGTCCTTGTCACACTATTTAACTTATTCTTATACCACAACAACAATAGTACCGCCTTCACCTGTCCCTTAGTCTGTTAGACCGTTGGGGCACCACACAAGATTTGTTGAGCATTTTTCTCCATTTCTGTCTTTTGCCTTGGATAGAACTTCTTTCAATGGCAGGCACACCATAATTATATTAAATTACCCATTTCTAATCACTCATGCCTTTGTGCAAAGTAAAATTGAATTATGTAAGTTTTGTCAGTGACATTGATAAAAAAAACTTTTAAATTACTTAGCTTCTGAAAAGAGATTTATGTAGTTTAGGGTTTTTTAAATTATTGAAGGTGATCTCTTTATACTTATAAATAAAATCTTTGTATCTTTTGAAATATTTGGTTGAAAAACTAAACATTATTCCAAATGATTTATAGTTCAAATACACATTTAAATAGCTTACTGTATTTCTTCAACAGTCAACAAACTCTGTCAATATTTTAGCGTATGTCCATCTGACAGAAGATGTTTAAATTCAGAATTTTTACCTGTTTGTCAAGGTAACTTCAGTTTGCTTAGAATTTAACATTTATTTACAATATTTAATTTTTCTTTCTTATGCTATCCCTAAAACACCAATTTAATATAATGAATGTCTTTCTAGATCTCTTAATGCTAAATCTCTTTATGCAGACTGCAGCACAATGATATATTGCTTACATTTAAAATGTTATTATACCAAGAAGAGATTAAAAAAAAGATCACATTCTTCTCTTTTTTAAATCAGAAATATGTGACTATGGGATGTATGCTGAAAAAGAGAATTGTGAAGAGTGTGGTCAAGGTCAGACAACTCTTATCAGGGGAGCCAACTCACACTATCTCTGTATAGGTAATTTTAAACAAGGGCAAAAATGTACTCTAACAGATATGTACTCAGAAAAAACTGAAACACAAAAATACAGACATTTATACTAAAAATATCTGAACTGAAACGATTTATTCTTTCTAGATAATTGTACTGACATCCGAGGCTATCAATATCAGTTTGATAAGCTGACTTGTGAGCCCTGCCCATATGATATGTACTGGAGTGAAGCAGATAAAATGTGCCTTGTGTGCCCCTACACGTCCTATGACTCCTACAACTGTTTTGGGGGAGGAAGTAAGTACTGTTATTGTCAGGATTATGTTAAGGCCTTAGCTCGTTTGCCCGGGCCCCTGACATTCAACCAGGCACCTTCGTGCTTACTATAAATAAATGACTCACTGGTAACAATGTAAATATTTAATGATATAAATATAAGTATGATGACAAACTAATGGAGTAATGACATTGAATTTGGAACATTTTAATACTGTGAATTTATTAATTAAATAATAATTATACCCCTTGCTGTCCCACACGTACACATTAATGTTCGAAAACACAACACACTGCTGTCTTTAGTCACCAGCGTAGACTTCCAATCCCAAGCTAACTCCCTGTAAAGACAAAGTAAAGACAAACTAAAAAGGTCTAGTAGACTATCACTATGGCATCGAAACAACTGCGAAACGCAGTTATGCCTTAGATACTCACCCTAAACAGGGGAACACAGAAGAATCTCAACAAACGTTACACCAGCAGAACAAAAACACTCCATCAACTTACAAGCAAGGCAACAAAAAGAAAGTGCGTTCAAAAATAGTGCACTTAATACATATTGGTGCTAGAATGCCATAATCTACGCACCGACAGTGATCTACAACAAACTATAAATGATTAAGAAGAGTTGTTTATTGTATAATAATGAAAAAACTGCTATTTTTGAACCAACTACTTTTTTTCAGTGAGAACTGTCAATAATCCACTACTTAATATTGAACTAAACATCACCATTGTAACACCAAAATGTCTTAGAGAGGATCCTCTGTATTTCAATAACCTAGAGGAAAAACAATTAGTTTGGTTGATGATTTCAAACAATGGATACTCCCGGTAAATGAGTCCTAAAACATTTGTTCAAAAAACACATTTATTACCTTTGGCTGAACAATAATTGTTAGTTTCTTCTCTTGGAATCAAATAAAATGCAATAAAAAAAACTTTAGTGGTGTTGAATTTTAAATTTTTAAACAATGTTTTTTACATTTCAACAGATTCTGTCTGCAGTATATAAACTGTGCCAATGTGATTACTAGCTATATTGGAAATGAAATTTGTATACCAGATGCTTCTTGTACCTTGAATGAAACATGTACACAATACTACACTAGGATTCATATTGGTGTCTATCATGTTGGGTAAATCTTGTATTTAATAGCAAAGATTCATTTTCTTAACTAAATACAAATGACGGAAGAACACATATGAACAAAGTATGTTTTAAAATCCTTTTCCCGAAGTGAATTTGAAATCATTATATTTTATTGAAATAGACTCTCATCTGGTTATATCTGTTTATGTTTAGAACCTATGTACCATCCTCAAGTCCATACAATCGCTATGATCAAAGTTCAGTGGATTCACTAATGAGGACTCTCTATGATACTACAAAATTAAATCAATGGATTCCATTCATGGTATTGTGCTGTAATTAGAGCATAAATAAAAGACTTAATTATCAGTAATAACTTAATGTTTGCTCACCCTTAACCTGAAGCTGAATATCTTTAATTATTCATTTTTTAACATGTTTTTTCTTCCTTTGTTTTGTAGTATTTTTTTTCTTGATAACTGAATGTAATATGTGCTATATTTTTGTCTTTCATTTATTATAGACCTACTCAGGCATTAGAGTTGAACAACCAGTACAAATTGATGTGAAAGTTATAGGTATATATAAGTTTCTTTTTTTTGTGTGGGTTTTTTGGCTTAGTACAGAAGATATGTTGGAAATATCTTTCCCTTCAAATTGAGCAATGTCCTAGTTGTTTTTATTGTTGGGCAAAATAAAAGTAATTAGTGTAAAATGTTGAATTAGAAATCTTTACTTAATTATTTACACTTTTTTCAGATGATGTCACTAAGCAAATACTGTATATTAATCACATCTCCGTATGGGATAGCTTCAATCCTACTAGGATTCAGGAGGTGAGTGATTTTAATATATAAAATCCTCTCCACTCAGAGTCAACCTAATTTTTGAGTGGTTAATTCTTTATTCCTTTTCTGATACATTTTTAGGCTTTTAACAGTATCTTCCAAAAAATACCAGAATTTATAGGAGCTCTTCTGTTTAGGACTATTGGGTAAGTGGACAAACCTGTAAGTACTATTGTTATAGAAAGCAATGTTTCTTGTAGACAACTGCTGTGCTATGATGTGAAAGGCAGTTTTTAAACTTTTGTTAAAAGAAGAGCTCTTCATGTCTTGTTCAGAATGAGAATATAAACTTGTTCAGAATGAGGATATAAACTTTATCTTTTTTTTAGCTGGTAAAACCAGATGGGAATAGCTAGATATTTTTAAAACCAAACATCTGAAACTGCAGTGTCAAATGTCCTGGAAAATTTAGAGTTTACGAAGCTTTTATTTTTTGTTCTAAAGAATTTTTTTTTTAAATTAAATATAATGGTCTATTTGTAATGTCTTTTTTTTTTTCTTTTAGCATTTTAGTATATATTTTTTTATTTTAATTTTAGTTGTACCTCTTTTTGTTAAGTAAGGCATTACTTTTTAAACCAAAAATAGATCTAGTAGCTATTGTGTTAGATATAAAGAAGCCATCCAGAAGAAAACAGAGGATAGGTACATTTTTATATTTTTTTGATTAAACTTATTTTCTATCAACAGATATTATGACAGCTATTACTCTTACATATATAAAGCTGAATATGAGTTCTGGTTCAGAAAAGATATTGATGATGAATTCATAAGAAACATTGCTGAAACCATTATAATGGCTCATGAAAAACTTGGAGGAAATCTAACAGGGGCATATTCTATCTACAAGACAATACAAGACAAAACAGATGGAACAATAGGTAAAACATTTCTCTCCAATATTAAAACAATAAAATATTTCCTTATTATAAATTAAGGATTTTATATTAACATAGCAATTATTATAAATAGGTGTGAATTTCACTGCTGTGTATTGTATATTAAGTATGAATGATTACATTTTTGTCTAGCCATAAACTGGAGTGAGGTGATTAATAGTCTTTCACTTGCCCCATTCTTTTGCAATGGTGGAAATTTGATCACCTCTGACAGAGGCAACATGAATTTTGACTGCGTCGAAGGTATGCTTGAAAAAAAAAAAAGAACTTTATTTGTATTTTAACCAATTATTTCATTAGTCATTGTTTTATATTAATTGATCAAATTTTATTACATTGTGTAACTTTTTCAGTATATTTTGCTTCATTGAATAATAAAATATTAGCATTTTATATATGTAACTTTTGTATCTTAGATGAAACAGTAATTGAAGCTTGTATTATATCTAACAGTGTGTGGAAATTTGAGCTGGGGAGAGAACTGCACTGAGACGTGCAACTGTACACCAAACAATACTGTTGCTTGTGAAAAGTTGAATGGGTCATGCATTTGTCAGTCCAACTTTGAAGGTTCTTTATGTGATCAACCAATAGATCCATGCTTAAAATACTTTCCTTGTGGGGAACACTCTGACTGCATCAACACTCTTGGCCACTATGAATGCCAATGTCATGAAGGTTACAGAAACAATTCATATAACCCTTCAATATGTGAAGGTAGATTATTCATATTATATATTGTTTTTCCAGAGAAAAATTTATGTATGCGCTAACGGTAAAACTTTGCTGTAGTTTTTTAATGAGTTACAATGTAATGTGTATTCCACTATTTTACAGCCTGCAGTGGCTGGACCTATGGCTTCAACTGTAACACATCTTGTGGCTGTCTTATTGACAATACACAAAGCTGTGACATTGTAACTGGCAACTGTACATGTAAACCTGGATTTGAGTCCATAAATTGTGAGCTGGATGTGAATGAATGCAATCAGTCTAGTAGTCCTTGTGCTGGAAACTTACAATGTTATAATACAGATGGAAGTTTTCTTTGTGAGTACTTATGGAAATATATACTTGTTATTCAAACATTTTATTTCTTTACTTTGAAAAGCAAAAGTAAATTTCAATTCAATTTCAAAAAATTATTTTTTCATTAATATATTTAGATATCTAAATATTAATATATTTTCAGTACTGTATAATGATTTAAATATTTTTCTTTGTGTCTGGTTTAGGTATGGAACAGTCTGGTGAGTGAGATAGTAATAGATTAGGATATAAAAATAACAGCAATCCTAACTTATATAATTTAAAAAAAAAAAATTATATAATCCTTTTGTTAAAATTGAGTTAATCAGAATTCTAAAATTTTATTTTGAAATCCATTGTAAAATTAACAGAGTGATATTTGCCATGAAAAGTTAAAAATATTCCTTTTAACCATATTGTTTTAAACTTTGAATTTACTCTTTACAGTCTATGCTAGAGTTACAATGAACCAAACACATTTGGAAAAAGATCAAAATGAGATAGCTAACAACATCAAAGAAACCTTGCAAACATTTTTTGATATGTATACTTATTGGACATACTTTAAAGTTGTTATAATACATAACAACACAACCAAAGGGTAAGAATATAAAAGAATATATATATATTTTCTTTATACTGCTAGTCTATGTTAAGGCATTGATTAATTTCTGTTATCTGGTTTTTCTTATGATTTTTAGCTTTCAGCACAGTATTTTCTTTATGAGTACTTAGCTCTGCTCATAAATATTTCTTAATGGAGATAAATGTTGATTTTGATAATCATAGTATTTTTTTTCCCTACACATACTGTCTCAGTGGAGTACTCTGCCTGTCACTTTGGAATTGCTTGTTGGGAGATATATTTTTGTCTTGGCGCATCTGCCAGGGCTCCCCTGAGAGTCTATCAATTCAGCATATTAATTAAGTCAATTAATCAAGTAATGCCAATGAGCTAACTTACAGTAGTTTACAACAAGCTGTAAGATATCAAATGTTATATGATAGGATATGACTTGATTGATAGTTCATACATAGCAATTAGAGAAAAACAAAGAGTCGATATTACATATTTAGTACTATTTCAGTGAAAATGCATTATTTACATGTAGATTACTGGCTTAACATAAAGGCACACCTTAGAAGCAATTCCAGGCATACAATCTGAATTAACACTGCCCACAACCAAAAAATGGCCCATGCACAGCAACAGGGACATTCTCGTATAACCTGGCACCACACTTTTATGAGGACTTAAGAAATTCTCAGTGACAGATATATTTATGGTGCCGCCCACTGCTCCAAATGGCCCTGGAGGATCTAAGTTTAAGTAACTAAGTATGAGTCTAACACTTATTTTATTAATTTACAAAAATAATAGTAATAGTTTATTAGTCATGTGAGCCCCCAGGGGACCATATGGTTGCTGCCATGTGCTATCTTTAACATTTTATTCACGAATTCCAGACATATGTTGGATCTTAAATGAATATGTATATATCTACAAAGTTGTCTTCAGTTCCTTCTTTCTTTCCAAAGCCTGAGACCCACACACCTGATGATATGAATGCACTGTAAAAAGTTGTATTTTCATCAGGAGGGTACTCAAAGTTTAGATCCACCTGACATCAAGAAGCAACAACTTTTTTTTTCTGGTGATTGGGAAATTCAATTTCAAATTGAGTTATGCTTTTTCAATCTTTGCCACATTAAACTAGATAGCTGGCTTAGCAGAATGAATTAAATTGCTCTTATTTTCCACTATCATTTTATTGAAATATCTTAGCAATCTAAAGATTTAGTCAGATTTTTTTTCCCTAATAGTCCTATGTATCTTGGTCCCATCATGGTATGTTTATGAATATTCAGAAAATCAAAATTTTTAGAAGCTTGTTAAATCATATTAGCATGTCAGAATATCCTGATCCTTAACACTTAAATTGAATTCTCTTCTTTTCTTCTTCTCCCAACAAAGTAATCATAATAATAATAATATAGGTATCTTCTGTATCAACAATTTACTATTAAAGTTGCCTCACAGCAAACACACAAGCTTGTAATTAAAATGAATACATAATTTAAAAACATGAAAAAATGTTCAAAATACTATAGAGTAGAAAGGAATGGCCTCTTTTAGTCACACAAGAAGTTGCAAAGGGAAAAGATTGTCTCTTGAGACGTAAAATTACATAGAGAAAGGTTATTCAGAGAAGTATATATATTATAAAAAAAATACTTATAATCAACATTTCATGTCTGAAAAAGTATAAGTCATTCTATATTCTTTGCCTGAAGTGGCATTTTCTACAAATTATTTTTTATTTTGACAAAATGTGGCTTTTTTTTCTTTGTAAGATATATTAAATATTTCTGTAACATTCTTTTTTTTTTTACAGGACCTCAGGATCTGATATCTTCTTTAACATTGTAATAGCATATGGAAAACAATTCTTTGATAATTACTTGTCACAGTTCATTTATGACCATTTTATCTCTGGAACAAGAAAGATATCAATCAATGGAACGGAGCTTCAATTTATAACTTTCAAATTGTTTGATAACTCTGAGGATGCTAGGATGGGAATTAATCCAAAAAGTATGTATATAAATAATCTTTCTGCTGAATTTTTTTTTTTTCAACAATAGGATATAAATTTGTATAATAAGATACATTTTTTCTAAAAGTATAAACTGGATAAAAATGTAACCACATTAGCAAATGGCTTAATAATTGACTGGTTCCTTAAAGACTCTATTTGATTGTTTGTTAGGATTTGTTTTAACACTTTCTTATTAGGTTGAAATAAATGGACGGCTCAGTGAACTGTTGGTTCAATTAACTATTACAAAAGTGAAAACAATTTTTTAATTCATGATTTGGAGTCATAGTTTCAAGGTTGAGGTTGCTGTTGTGATTCTAGATCTACTGACTTCCTGATAATGAAGAAACAAAGCTCAGAAACATGATCAATGTATCAAACTAAAATACCTTAATCTAATAAATTCAACTACAGTTGTTTCTTAAAATTACAACATAAATGAAATGTTTAAGTTTCATCATGAATGAATTAATCAAGCTGAATGAACAAACCGTGAATCTATCATTGTCTTTCCTTTTATAGTAACCTGAATAATCAAATAGTTATAGGCCTACTATTCCTTTAGATTTTGATCTGAACTAATGTGAGCTATTTTTAGCCATTCCAGTACAAGCTAGAAAACTTGAGTGGCTTCATAGCAGCCTAAACCTGCCCTGTCAAAGTAATTTTTTTTTTTGCTCAACAGTTAACAAAATTTGCCAATATTTTGGAGTTTGTTCTTCTGATAAAAGATGTCTAAATTCAGAATTTCTACCTGTTTGTCAAGGTAATTTCAATGCACCCTGACTTTGATATTATGTTAATGTTGTATTCAATTCTTTTCATATAAATTTCATTGATAGATCCATTTTTTTTTTCTAATTTTTTTTTACATTTACAATGTTAATTCTATCAAATTCAAAATTTTATAAAATATTAAAATTCTTCTTATACTTCAAATATAATAAAATACTCCCACAAATACTAACATTTAAAAATGGGATATATGCAAGTTTATATTTTTATATATATACTATTTAAATAGCTATACTAGTTATATTAGCTCTCTTAGGCCTACTTTGATTTTTTTTTTTCACTTTTTTACATTCTTCTTAAAATATTGTGCTACTAAAATAATTTTAATACATAAGATGTAAGAATGGTCTCTTCTCTCAGAAATATGTGACTATGGCATGTATGCTGAGAATGAACATTGTGAGGTCTGTGATCAAGGAAAGACAACTTTGATCAGGGGAGCAAATTCACACCATTTCTGTATAGGTAATCTTAAGCAATAGTCTTACATTTTTCTTTTACAAAACTACTCCAGCTTAGAAATACTTTGTAATGTAAGAAAAATATAGCATATTATCATCTCTTTTGATTTACACATCTGTAATTTATAACATTTATAAGATATCATTTGACATAGGTTAAAAAAAATAAAAATTTATTTGCTTTAGATAACTGTACTAACAACCAAAGCTATTGGTTTCGATTGGATAAAGTGACATGTGATGCTTGCCCACAAGACATGTATTGGAGTGATGCAGATAATACTTGTCATGTTTGTCCATACACTTCATACAATTCATCATATTGTTTTGGCGGAGACTGTAAGTTTTGCTACGTATTTCGATAAAGACAAAATAAAATAGTACTGTTGTTTAAATAGTAATAAATATATGCTATGTTTTTTACAAACTTTTTTTTTGTTTCAGGGAGAAATGTCAACAATCCACTGCAAAATATTGAACTGAATGTCACCATTGTAACACCAAAATGTCTGAGAGATGATCCTGTGTACTTCAATAACATAGATGAAAAACAACTAGTTCAACTAATGATGTCACAAAATTTGTACACCAAGTAAGTATCCTGTACATCATTCTTTAAAAACAAAATTGAAAAATTTACTGCACTAATCAAAGAAAAAATTAAGTTTACTATTAAAGACATTTTCGAATTGTAAAATCTGAGATTTGTCAGTAATAATAAACATGAGTCATAAGAAAACTATGTGATGTTGAAATTTGTTTTTTTTGCAATTTATTATTTGACAGATTCTGTTCTCAATATGTAAACTGTGGCAATGTGATTACAAACTATGTTGATAATGAAATCTGTGTACCAGATGCATCATGTTCCTTGAATGAAACATGCACACAATTCTATACTAGGATTCATATTGGTGTCTACCATGTTAGGTAATTTACATTTATATAACTACTTTCACTTTTATTATCATCAATAATACACATATTTGTATTCTAGAAATTTGACACAAAACTGGTATTTTGATACTTAAATATCTTATTTTGTAAATTAAAGAATTTCATTGAAGAAAAAAATTGTCCTCATGTCACCTTGTGTTTTCATGTATGTATTTTTAGAGCTTACATCTCATCTTCAAGTCCCTACAATAGTTATGATCAAAGTTCAATGGATTCACTAATGAGGACTCTCTATGATACTACAAAACTTTATCAATGGATTCCATTCATTGTAATTAGTTGTTAAATTAAAAACCTTTTTATCAATAATTACAAAATATTTTTTTCTTTTAGAACTGGATGAATTTTATATACTTTTTTAGAAATGCATTAATTTTCTTTCTTTAACATGTAAATAAGAAATATTTTATCATATTTAATTCCTACAGAACTATTCAGCCATTAGATTAGACCAACCCATAGAAATAGATGTGAAGGCTCTAGGTAAAAAGTTGTTAAAATTTTTTATTTTTCTTTGATTGCTACAAAAATAATATATATTTTATTTTAAAGCTCACTTAGGTCATAGATGTGGTTTTCAAGTTTGAAAAGTATAAGTATCCAGATAAATAAATTTTAAATTATACACTATGCTTTAATATTTAATAATAATAATAATCTTTGTAACTATAGAAAAACAAAATGTACATCCTTTTCAGATGATGTCTCTAAGCAAATATTGTATATAAATCAGTTCTCCCAAGGGTACAACTTTAATCCTTATGGGATTCAGGAGGTCAGTTCAATTCACTATTAACTCTTTCCCAATAAACAATACCATTGTTGATTTGAGACATTAATTTTAATTAATTTTTGGTTTTATAAACTTTAATTTGTGTTATATAAAAAGAGCATACATTCTCCTATAATTCTATATCAAAAGTAATGTTTTCTGATTACAAACCAAAATGTTATTGAAGTCTATGCATAACAGGTTAAAATGTACAATTGGGAAAATTTACAATTCTGTCAGAACATAGAACGAAATTACAGAGATTAAGAGTTAAACTTTTTTTCTTTCTGACTTATAATAGCCAGATTGTTGAGTGGATGATTCTTAAATCATTATTTCCTTTAACCAGGTTTTCAACAGTATCTTCACAAAAATGCCAGAGTTCATTGGAGCTTTCCTTTACACAACTGCTAGGTAAATTTATTGAAAAGAAAAAAAAAAATTAAAACAAGACAATCTTTACAATTTGTGTAATTCTGTTACAATATTTGCCTTAAATCTTTAAAATGTACAATTATTTGACAGATTCTATGACAGTTACTACTCTGACTACACATATGTTTCTGAATATGAGATCTGGTTCAGAAAAGATGTTGATGATGAACTGATAAGAAACATTGCTGAAACCATTGTCATGGCTCATGAAAAACTTGGAGGGAATCTAACAGGGACATATTCTATTTATAAGACACTGCAAGACAAAGCAGATGAAACATTAGGTAAAACCTATGAAAGAAGACAGTATACAAAAATAAAACATTAATACCTTTATTACTTAAGAATTTGTTATTTATTAAGGAACCAATTAAATGCTTCTTTGTCATTGGTAGCAGCATATCATATCTATATTGTAATGGATACATGTGTAATAAGATGTATTTGAAGTATTTCTAAATACCTTGATAATTCTAGATGCGTGAGTACAAAACAGTATATGATAACAAACAGGATGAAAGGCTCAAAGACTAAGTTCACTCAAGATGAAAATATAACAGTCTTTAATGTAGAATGGGCCACATTCGAGTCAGTCACTACAAAGATATCCCTTCAAGAGCCTAGCTATAACTGAATCTAAAAGTCTACACTAATCTCCAACCCCAACGTCTATGTCATCACAACAAAATGTGCATTCACTGTCGGTCTACTATAGTGCGTAACTTTACTAACTAAACTAAGTGTCAAACAATATTAACTATGTATGATAATATTTTTATCTAGCAATAAACTGGATTGAGGTAATTAATAGTCTGTCAGTTGCACAATTCTTTTGCAACGGAGGAAATTTCATTATCTCTGACAGAAGCAAAATGGATTTTGACTGTGTTGAAGGTATGTTTGAAGTCAATTTACATTTTGAACAAACATAAAGATAAATCAGTATAACCAGTCATAACCTAATATATAAAGCAAAATGTAAGGAGTATTTATGTTTGTATGTATGTTCTGAATAAAAATCTTTACTGTTTGACAAATCTTGTTAAAACTTGAGACATGGCATGAGACCATTGTGTATGTTTAATGTCCTAAAAGTTAAAAAAAACAACTAAATTTATCTCTATTAAAGAATGAAACTTTTTAACAAATCAGGTAAACCCGTTTTCACAGCATTTTATATTAGATATGAAAATGTCTGTTAAAAGGGTAAACCCCTTTTCATACTCTACTTTTTTTTTCCATGTCAAATTGGAAAAATTTGAAGGGAAAATTCACCATGTTTGACATAGATCTAAATCCAATCTAAATCAACTATATCAGTAATACCAAGAATCATAGATCTAAATCCAATCAACTAGATCAGTACTTTCCAAATCATAGATCTACATTCAATCAACTAAATCAGTAATATCCGAATCATAGATCTACATTCAAACACCTAAATCAGTAATATCCAAATCGGATCTACATTCAATCAACTAAATCTGTAATATTCAAATCATAGACAATCATAGATCTACATCCAATAAATTTATCAGAAATACCCAAACTTAGGCTTGCATATTGTGGGTCATATCTGGCTAGTCATTAATAAAAATAATAAATAAAAATTCATTTTTAAATATTTCTGATTTTATTTTACTTTAAGGTCATATTTCAATTTTATTTTTTAATATTGTACTTGAGACAAAGCAATAATTGAAGTCTGTCTGTTGTGTAACAGCATGTGGAAATTGGAACTGGGGAGAGAACTGCACAGAGGCATGCAACTGTACACAAAGCAATACTGTTAACTGTGAAAAGTTGAATGGGTCATGCATTTGTCAGTCCAACTTTGAAGGCTCTTTATGTGATCAACCAATAGATCCATGCTTAAAATACTTTCCATGTGGGGAACACTCTGACTGTATCAACACTGTGGGCCACTATGAATGCCAATGTCATGAAGGTTACAAAAACAATCCATATAACTCTTCGATATGTGAAGGTAAGAATTATACTTTTTTAATACAATGTCTTCTGATACTTTAAGAAAGATACAGTAATAATAAGAAAAAAATGTAATTTAAAAAAAAAAAAAACTTAAATATAATATTTACATTTATTTAATTTTTAAAATTTGAAGCAATTTTTTAAATAAAACAAAATGTACAGGTTATTTTCAACTTTATTTTTATCATATACAATCATTACAATCATTGACTTTCTATTCTTAAAAGCCTGCAGTGGCTGGACCTATGGCTTTAACTGTAACACTTCTTGTAGTTGTCTTATTGACAATACACAAAGCTGTGACATTGTAACTGGCAACTGTACATGTAAACCTGGATTTGAGTCCATAAATTGTGAACTGGATGTCAATGAATGCAATCAGTCTAGCAGTCCTTGTGCTGGAAACTTACAATGTTATAATACAGATGGAAGTTTTCTTTGTGAGTACATTTATTAAAGAAAAAAAAAATAAAAGCTTATTTTATTTATTTTCAAAGCATTATACAGCTAATAAATTTAATTAATGAATTTTGTTTTACATATATTCTCTTTTTATACTGGTTAATGAATATTTGTTTGCTTGTATTTTTTTAGGTATAGAACAGTTGAGTAAGTTGGATTTTAAATTAACACAATCTTTATTTTTGAGAAAATATTTCTAGGCTTTTTTTTTATAAACTGATTTAAATGAATATTACAATCTTTAATGTATTTACCATTTTAGTTACATTGTTATTCAATGTTTGACCCATTAATGGACATGTTATTCAAAGTACTATCAGGGAAACCTTGATGGTTCATACAGCTTTTAAAACTATTTATTGTTCACAGTTTATGCAAGAGTTACATTGAATACATCAGATTTGAGACTCTATGAAAATGACATTGTTCATAACTTTCAACAAACATTGCAAACATATTTAGATCAATTCTCATATGTGACATACATTAAAGTTATAGTAAAACACACTGTTACCATAGAAAGGTAAGGGCTATGTAATGCATTAGATTTTTTTCATATATTTTTAACTATATAATTGTTCTATTTGAAAAGCAAACAAATTTAATAATTTTCCTTTTGTAGTTACAAAATAATTTTTTATTCTTTTTTTGTCTTGGACCTGTGGATCTTTAAAAAAAAATGTTTATGATGTAGACACATTCAAACTACTTTAAAGGATTAACAGAATAATAATGGCAATGTCATAAATTCCGAAGATTAAGGATGAATGCAGTGTTTTACATGACTATGCGAACCATAAACAAATGCTTTAATATGATCTACTGTCATTTGTGCAACCTCAGTCACTTAGGGCTACTAGATATAAAGATTATATTGAAGTATACTTGGGTTAAATAATGTAATTAAATACTTTTTACTTGCCTGGCAAATCTAAAATCCCACAAATTAAAAAAAAAACAGACCAAAACATGGAATTATCTGGTAATTATAAACTCAATATTAATATAATAACACTAACTAAAAAAAAAAGCCTCTTCTATGTGTTTTATGATATTTCAAAAAGAGAAGATATGAAAATACGATGGAATTTTATTTATAAAATATAAAAATGTAACTTTTATTGAAAGACGCCAAAAATCAACCTTTTGCTTGAAGACTATCAACTTATAACCTTTCAAAATGTGTGGTAAAAAAATAAACAGGGTTGTTTCATTATCTAGTTCCCTTGCAATCTATAGCACAGATAATGTAAAGGTTGTCTGTTTCGGTTAACGAGGGTGTCATGTGGCCAGCACAACAATCAACCTCCTTTACTTTTACCAAACTAATGTCAGGTACCCATTAGAGCTGGGTGGACTCAGAGGTGTCTAAAGATCCCAAAATTAAAAAGTCCTGGGTGTCATGTGGCCAGCACAACAATCAACCGCCTTTACTTTTACCAAACTAATGTCAGGTCCCATTAGAGCTGGGTGGACTCAGAGGTGTCTAAAGATCCCAAAATTAAAAAGTCCTGGAGTCTTCACCAGGATTCAAATCTGGGACCACTAGTTTGGAAGCTAAGCACTTCACCACTTAACCACTGTGCCTCTTTTGTTATCTAGGCAAGGTAGGAAATAAGGAAGATGTTTCCTACTTTGCAACAAATGCCAAGCTTTCGTACTTTGCTGGTAATGAATATTTTTGGCACATTCATTTTTTTTATTTTTTTTTTACAGCATTTCAACATCTGATGTCTTCTATGACCTCATTATTGTGTATGGCAGACAATCCTTTGATTATTACCTGTCACTGTTCATTTATGACCATTTTATCTCTGGAACAAGAAAGATATCAATCAATGGAACTGAGCTTGAATTGAGAACTTTCCAATTGTTTGCTAGTTCTGAGGAAGCTAGGCTTGGAATTAATCCAAAAAGTTTGTTCATTAACATTGTAACTGCTTACCACATCAACATTGTGAATGTTTACCATACTTCTTTAATTATTTTAAACATAAAAAAAAAATAAAGTCATCAATTAAAAGTTGTTTATACTTAATACCATTTGTTCAAATTTAAGAAAATAAAAAAAAGTCTTTTGTTTTATACTTATATAGTGGATTATTTATAGGTTTTGTGTTGATGTTAGTATTTATTTACAGGCATCATGTTAGTATATTTTGCTGGTTTCTTACACAAATTAATTTGATATTTATTTTTGTCTAACAGTCAACCAAATGTGCCAGTATTTTGGAATATGTCCATCTGACAGTAGATGTTTAAATTCTGAATTTCTCCCTATTTGTCAAGGTAACTCTGTAGTCTTTTTTTGAATGGGTGTCTGTAATGTATAAAAAAAAATAATAAACTGCTACGACTATTTTAAAACTTCCCATTGTTTTCATCTATCAGAAATATGTGACTATGGAATGTTTGCTGAAGAAGAGCATTGTATAGTCTGTAAGCATGGACAGACAACTTTAATCAGGGGAGCTAACTCACAGTATCTTTGTATAGGTATAAAATGAAATTTAATGAATTTATTTAAGTGCAACAAATCTACTTGCAAAGCATCCTATATTAATACTTATAAAAAAAAATTCTATTGTTTATTTTGATTTACTAACTATTTATTTTGAAAAAAAAAATGTTTTTAGATAACTGTACAGAAAATCAGGGCTATTATTTCCTATTCGACAAACTGACCTGCACATCTTGTCCTCAAGACATGTACAGGAGTGATGTAGATAATACATGTCACGTCTGCCCATACACTTCATACAACTCATCACATTGTATTGAAGGAGGAAGTGAGTATTATGATTTACTGTCATCTAAAGATTGGTAAAATAGTGTTACATATATACAAATGTTTGTATACAATGTTTTGTTTCAGTGAGAACTGTCAACAATCCACTACTAAATATTGAACTAAATATCACCATTGTAACACCAAAATGTCTGAGAGATCATCCTCTGTATTTCAATAACATAGATGAAAAACGATTGGTTCAATTAATGATTTCGCAAAATGGCTACTCAAGGTTAGTGACTTTTTTAATCCTTTGTTCAAAAGAACAGAATTGATTACTTTAGACTAAACAATATATTTTTTAATGAAAATATTTGCATTTTAAATCTCTGATAGAAAATCTCTTTGTGGTATTGAAATATTTTTATTTACACTTCAACAGATTCTGTTCTCCATATATCAACTGTGGCAATGTGATAACAAGCTATGTTGACAATCAAATCTGTATACCAGATGCTTCTTGTACTTTGAATAAAACCTGTACAAAATATTATTCTAGGGTTCACATTGGTGTCTACCACATTGGGTAACCTTTACATTTGGTGTTATTGTCTCATCTCATCATTGACTTGTAAAATAAATGTATACTAGATTGCCATTTTTAATTGGTGGTTTTTGTGAAGTGAATTTAAAAGTGAATACTTTATGCTAGGAATATTGCAGTAGCAAACCTATCTTGTATAATAATGTTCAATTAATATTTTAGAACCTATATGTCATCTACAAGTGCAACCAATAACCATGATCAAAGCTCAGTGGATATTCTAATGAGGACACTTTATGATACAACAAAATTATATCAATGGATTCCATTACTGGTAGATCATTTTGACCTTTTTTCCCCTTAAAATCAGTTTCTGTACTATTATTAAATCTTTTACAATGTCATTTTTAAAACTTGTTTTCAGAGCTACCAAGCTATTAGACTGGAACAACCTTTTAATATCAAAGTAACTCCCATAGGTAAATAATCTATTTTTTCCCTTAAGTTTTCATTTACATAAATGGATAACCCAGATACAATTAAAGTTTACATCTATGTTTATGTATTTAAATATATAGTATTTTATGGCAGACATGACCAAAAAACAAAAAGACAGTAACAATAATTTTGTTAACATACATAGCACAACCACATTAAAAGTTAGTTGTAATGGCTCAAGTTTTGGACCTCACAACCCAGGTTCAGGCAATGTTTCCATCCATGTTTCCAAAAAAAGAACCTTTCAATTCAGAAAAGAGAAAAAACCTCAGGCTGCAATATGATTTGTTTCTGATATATAATTGTTTTTGAAATAAACTGTGGGAAAAAAATGTGGACTGGTTCTAGGTGGTTTGTTTAACCATGGTTCCCCTGTGCACAATATGGATCCAGATAACTCTGCTGAGTCACTTGAATAAGTCCTTTCACACATTTGTTATATAAATCTAAAAAAGAATAAAATCTTTTTACATCATCCACCATATGGGTGTTCAGTAATCCATCTCTCGATACTGAAGACTGTACACAAAGACATCAAGGAAGCTGCTCATTCTCTCACTTACAGTACAAGACAATATAACCATTGTTTTCCTAGAGTTCTACAACACATAAACACAAAAGATGCTCAGTGAGTTCGCCTGCAAGAAAAAATGATCTTGGGCGCACACTCAAATTGATGTAATATTGATATATGTTTTCAGGTGATGTGAGTCAACAAGTGTTATATATAACAAATATCTGGTCAAGTAACCTCTCCAGTAACTGGACAAACCAACAGCAGGCTAGTGATTTTTTTCATTCAATAATGGACAATGATTATTGGTCTTTTTCTTAATTAAGTTATAAATATTTTGTCTTACTTTATTTCTCAGACCTACAACACTATATTCCAAAGTATACCAGAGTTTATCAATATCTTTGCACTTAGTACCTATGGGTAAGTCAAATGCTATGAAAATGCAATGACATGCTATAAAGTACTTAATAAACATGAGATTTACAATTGTTACTTGAACATTCTTTATCAGATCCTCCTATGACACAATAATCTCTAACTATGAGATCTGGCTCAGAAAGGATGTAGATGACCTTCTGATTGAAAGCATTGCCAAAATCATGGTTTTGTCTCATGAAAAATTAGGAGGTAATCTAACTGGGCCGTTACTTTTATACAAGACACAGCAAGATAGAGCAGATGGAAAGATGGGTAAGTAGCTGTTTGAAGATTCACTTTTCGAAGCTCAATCACAATTTTGGGTTCTTATACTTTTAGACTAGCATCCTATATGCTGCTTTAAAATGTAATTCTGTTTTACACAGCCATCACCTGGAAAGATGTAATCAACAGTATTTCAGTTGGTCAGTATTTTTGTAATGGAGGAAACTTTATCCTTTCTGATAGAGGGAATGGAACTTATGACTGTATTGAAAGTAGGTATCAACACTTTTTAATCTGTGTGAATGGGTTTTGTAGGAATGGGTTGAAATGCAATAATGTACAAGTTATTTCACTTATTTGATATGAAACAAAATAATTATTATCAATAGTAAATTGACCAATTGAGTATTTTTTTTAGGTACAATAAATAATTGTTTAAAATATCAACTTGATTGGAGAATGCATGAGGGAGAAACAAATTTAGCCATATCTGTGAATACTGAAGTATTAGTTTCCCATGTGTTTAAATGAAATAATTTATTATCAGTAATTAATTGTCTGATTGGTTCCTTTTTTTTTTATTGATTCATGTTTTGTCTATGTCAATGAATAATTGTGCCAAGGTTCAGCTTGATCAGAAATTGGGTGTGGTAAAAATAGCATGTACACACTTTTTATCAGAAAGACAGCCAGACAGAGTGAGTTAATATAAGCTTTGTACAAATGTTATTGCTTATGTTAATCTATTTCGTATCATATTTTAAAACAATAAAAAAAACATTCTTTCATTTTGCCTACAGCATGTGGAGATTGGACATGGGGAGAAAACTGCACAGTACCCTGCAACTGCATGAAAAACAACACTGTGGTGTGTGAAAGACAAAGAGGCGCATGCAACTGTACACCAGATTTTGACGGATCCTCATGTGAGAGACAAATTGATCGCTGTTTATTATACTCTCCCTGTGATCAACATGCTGATTGTATCAACACACTCAAACACTATGAGTGTAGATGCCATACAGGATTCAAAAATAATCTGAGCAATCCAGATATTTGTGAAGGTAAAACCTTTGTTTGTCAGAAATACTTAGTGTCAAATTCATTTCTAGCTCTCCTTTAAAACCTTCTGATCTATGGGGTAGATGATGTAAAGGTCATCTGTTTCTATGGTTTTATGTTTCTTTGGTTAATGAGGGTTTTGTGTGACCAGCACAATGTCCAACCACCTTTACTTTTCCCTAACTAATGTCAAATACCCATTAGAGGTTGTTAGACCCTTAAGATCCCGAAATAAAAAATCCCATTCTCCAGGATTTAAATCCAGGACCCCTTGTTTGGAAGCCAAGTGCTGTACCATTCAGTTACTGCACCACCAAATTATTCTTATTGTTGATTAATTTCTGCTGTCCATTACATTACTTTACGTATTAGATATTTCCTTGTGTAAAATACTGCCTTCATTTAAATACCTTTCTTTTGAAAAAAAAAGAAGCATGAATTGTAGCATTTAATAGCAGTACCAGAGTACAATAGCTATTGAGGGTTGAAAATAAAGTATATATAATAATAATAATCTTTATTATCCATAATGAAAGACACATTGGAAACAGAAGCTTCTTTTAAATACAAACATTTGGGCAGGCTTTTGGTGGGTCTTGTGGCTGCATGACTACTGGGTGATGAATGTGGGTCATGTGGCTGCATGACTACTGGGTGATGAGAATGTGGGTCATGTGGCTGCATGACTACTGGGTGATGAATGTGGGTCCAGTTTACTGATTTGAAAGCTCTTTTTGTTATGGGTACCTAGATGGTTACATCAGATGTTAATTTGGTAGCTATGTGCTATAAAGTGTTATGTGCATGTATCTGGTGTAATTATGAGGAAAGTAGGGTGGGCAGATGTTTTTGGTTGTGTAAGTTGGGGGCATCTAAAGAAACTGCAAGGCTGTCTGTCCTAGTTCAAGAGAATATGAAGAGGTGTAAATGTTGAAATAAAAAGGGGAGACAAACAAGAGCTGTGTGGACAGCATGACAAGTTCTACCTTGTTTAAATTAGTATTTCACTTGTTTTTCTACTATCTACTTTGAATCAGTCTATTTTGATTTTTAAAACGTTATATTGAGTTGTTGTTTTTTTAAAACAAGAGGCTTGTTCAAGTTTATTTTAAGTTTTACATTGGTTTAATTGTACTAGCTGCTTGGAGCTACAAACCAACCACTGGGCATTAACACTATGTCATCACTATATATTATTGGCAATGTTGTCAAGATTAAGTATCTCAATAGAGTCATTGTTTTGCCTTTTTTTCCGCCTTCTTCTCCCAGTAACAGTTATACACTAGTACTGTAATAATATGTCACATGTTGTGTTCATTTATCATTTCATTCAGCACCAAGCTTCAAACTTCACTTGTATTTCTTTTTTGTTAAATATTTCCTATGATTGATTGCTTTCTGCTATCAAAATGCATTTTAGCCTGTATTGTATATATTGTTTTACTCTAAATACTGTCAACTTTCATTAAAAATTTTTGAGTTCCATATATATAAACATAGGCTATGCAGAAATTAATTATTTTTTTTTATGAAAATGAGAAAGATTCATGTTACTTCTTCTATTTTAAACAGTTCTGTGTTACTTAATGCACATTATCTACTTGTCATTGCTGATTGTCTGGGCTGTATTTTAAGCCATTCATCCGGACTCAATACGCACCTTCATGCTTAAAATAAATTATTTATAATGAATAAAATGATAATGTAATCTATTATTGAATTTAACAATCTCACAATATTATATTATAATATTATTATAATAGTTAAGTAAGCATTCTGCACCTTGTGGTCCTATAATACCAACACAAGACATTACTTGGCCACTAAACAACAAACGCACAAACACTTGCCCACTCATGACTCTAGTGTAGACTCTACCTACAATCCCATCACTAACTCCCTGTAGAGACTCAAAAACATCTTGAGAGGTCTAGTCTAATACACTATGACAGCGAAACAACTATGAACTGCAGTAATGTTTAGATACTCACCCTAAACTGGGGTACACCGATAAACCTCAAAAAAAGTTAACACCAGCAAAAAAACAACAAAAAAACTCCATAAGCTTAAAAGCAATGCACCTAACAAGAATTGGTGCTAGAATATTATAACCTACGCACTGACACTGGTGTGCATTTAAAATGTAATATTTTAGTACTTTATTCCTCTGTTGGAACATTTTCTTAATTTTTTTCTTGTGCTCATTATTTGTCAAATTATTTTTTTAAATCTGAGATAATTAACTTTAAATTTTTTTGTTTTTCAGCACTGTGATATTTTTTCAGTTTCCCTCACATCTTTTTTTTGTTTTTAATTCCTTAGGTGAATGTCAGATTCCTGGACAAGGCCGTAGCTGGCTGGCGCAGACCTGCCAACCTTGTGGGCAAAATGAGTATAATGATGGGACCAGAAACTACTGCGTATATTGTCCTTACACTGAGTCTATGGTTAGGGACACATGCTATGGATCAAATTGTGAGAATACTTTATTGATTTTATTTAAAAATGAGCAAAGCAATTAATTAGTTTATCCACTAAATTTTATTGGGCTGCTATTTTTTTCACTTTGACCTGATAATATTTTGATCTAGGTTTTTTTTTAAAATTAGTTTCTACAGAACATCACTACTGGTCCTTAGTTCTGTGATTACTAGTTTTAACAATTTATAATTTTATAAAAGCTGGTCACAAGGGAGCATAATTCATTATTTTAATACTTTTCTTTCTTTTCTATAGATAAAACTATCAAAAATGTTGATTTGGAAATAATCTTTGACTACCAATCCAATTTCTGCCAATTCACGGATGAAATGGCTACAAAAGGAGGAAAACTTCTGACTGCAAACCTTTTGAGCAACTTTCCCAATAGGTTTTTTATTTTTGATGATCTTTAATAAATATGAAAAAAAATTTTTTATTGTATTTTGTTGGTAAAAATTCTAAAAAATGCTGATAATAATATGTTTTAAAAACTTATTAAACCTATAAATGTAGTCTACAAACGCCATCTATTTTGTATTTTATAACACTTTATTATTTAATATTTAAAACAAATATCTATTAAATTTATTGATATCTTTTTTTAGCTTAATAGTCAAATGAAGGTTGATATTTAATTCCCTATTTAGTGGTCTGTGTTTAAATTTGATCAACTGTGACAACATGATTTTTCAAATCAATAAGTCAGACTTGTGTAAACTTGGGAAGACATGCAGTCAATCTGCCAACTGTACAGATTTTATAACCAGAGCAACAGTTTATTTTTATAATGTACCGTGAGTATTTGACATTTTTAAAAAATCAGCTTTTCTGAAGAATTTTAAATGATTTCATAATTTTGATTATATAAAATTCATACCCAAAACTGAAATCTAAGGAAATAGATATGCTTCTTATAATATAACAGGTGTATATGTTAAATTTTTGTTTCAGAGAATTTGTGAGCACAAGTTCAAATGAATTGAGGCAATCTATTGAAGTTTTTGTTGAGTCTCTTTCTAACCTGACACAGCTTAATACCAATCTCACAGACAAGGTAATTTACTTACTAGGATGTTGGTCTCTCAGACTGTATTATATTTACAATGGTGTCAATAATAACTTACCATTTGTATATAATTTTAGTAATGAATTCTTCTTTTGCATCTAGATGAAAGTGGCTGTCAAATTACCTCCAGTAAACAGCAGTGTCTTTGTCATTCCAGGTAATAAAAAAATATTTTTTTATTAATTTTAAGACCTGAATTATAGAGTTAAAATTTATTAGTAAACAAACATTTTATGCAATATTTTTCAATCAATAACATTTCCAGTATGGAACGAAATTATTTTAAAATTTATTTTTGCAAGTTTTTTTTTTCTTTTTCAAGAGAATAGAGAGAATTAACTTTAATTTTTTTATTTAGCTGCAGAAATAAGCATTTGATAGGGGTATTATGGTTGTATGGTTGAGTGCTAGTCTTAATTTCAATCCTGGAGAAGACTATGATTTTGAGCTTTGAAATAGTCCACTAAAATGTAATGTGTATCTTACTTGGGGAAAGTTAAGATGATTCACATTTGTTCTGGCCTCATGACTCTTTTGTTAACTGTTGGCCATAGAGACATGAACTTTGCATCATCAGCCCCTTCTTCTTCTGTCCAGCTTTTTGCTGCTGAGCTTTAAGCTCTTTTTACAGACTGTGTCAAGGAAAATAGTGTGTTTAGCACTGCCTACACATTGTTGGTTATGTTGGGCTGTAGTGGTAGTAGGCCTAAGGATGATTAAGATGGAGCATTCAAAGAGGATATGTTTTATAGTTTTATTAGGGTGGGCACAAAGTGATAGGTGTGTGGGATTTATTTTGTTAAGGTGTTAGTTTAAAGGTGTTTGTGCTGTTCTTAGTTGGACGATTAGATTCCAATGTCAGTCAGACAGACAGTTATAGAAAGTAATTTTATGCTGAAGTAATTTAATGCTATTACAATGTAAGTATTAATATAACTTATTTCACTCTATAGTTATTGACTTTATTTTTTAAAATTATACTATTCTTATTCCCTGCATCTTTCTGTTTTCGTATTCTAGATAATGAAAACCGTTTAGCTTTTATCAAGGCCTCAGTAAATTACCAATTGGAATATCCTGACTTATACAGCTTCTTATATACTAATGTAAGTAAAATGTTCAAACACTCACAGCCTCTTCATATGTAGATACTATAGGTGTCTTTTTAAAGTAATTGGCCTCTTCACAATATTTTTCAGTCTCTCAAAGAATTGGGTCAAATTGTGTCCACCTACCTGTATCCTAAAATAGAAGACATAAGGTAAGATGCTATAAACAAAAGTTAATTGTTGGTGTTTTATGAATCCTGTAAATTCTTGGTCTAGTAATAGAGCATGAGTCACATATGAGATTAGGATTAGGTCATATATTATTGAACATGAAAGCAGTAGGTCTAATATTCAAAGACAATCAGACCTGAATACAATTAACATTCTTTTATGTGCCTCAAATCATGCTCTTGAAAGGAACTCTGTACAATGTAAATGAATGAATTAATTAAAGAATTATTACTATTGATGTTACATTATTCACAAAGGAAGTAAAAAAAAATATCTTGAAATCCTATGTTGTAATTTATTTAACATAAAATACTAATAAAACTCATTTCCTTCTTTAATACCTTCAAAAAAATTTAAGACAAGTTGTTAATAAAAAAAAAAGAAAACTCATTCGGTTAAGTTTTTATTTGGTTTTAATAGACCATACTTTGTGAGTATCTTCATTTAAAGATCTTTCTTTTGTATTTTGTAAATTTCCACTACAATTCAGTTATTGTATGGTCTATTTCATTTCTTATTATGTTTTCAGTACTACAAGCTCAAGCCTGACAACTTTTACAGCCAGTTTCATGTTCAAAGAAGCTGTTAATGATAATGCTATCAATGCCATAGCAGAAGCCATTATCACATCCCATGAACAGTTTGGTGGTAAATTTGGAGACTCAATATATTCTTTTACAGGCAGTGTTGCAGTATTCAGATCAAAGAGTGACAAAGATAAAGAAGTATCAGGTATTTTCAAGTTAAATCTTACAATGTATCATTGAATTACAAAAAAAACATTATGTTTACACTGCAATAAGTTTATTCAAATCAAGGAATAGATAATGAAAATCTCATTCATCTTTAAATATTTATCATACCATTTCAAAAAACACCTACCTCCATCCGAAATGGATTATATTTGTCCAAATTGTTTGTACCATAAAATTTTAAAATTAAAATGACTATTTAAGCCAGGATGGTTCGTTAAATAGTTTGACACCTAAAAAATAAAAAGTACTAATTTTTTAAAATATTCTGATAGTCAACAATTATAGTCTGCTCTAAACTATGCAGATATTTGAAAGGTTATAAATAGCCCAAGATTTAATCCTTGAGGTAATAAAATATTGATTAAATTAAAATATTTACAAAAATTAATCCAAATAATACTACAATGTAAACACATCAGTTTTGATAATCCCTCATCATACTTGTTAGAAATAATAGAGTTAGAGCTACATTAAAAACCATTCTACTTGTCCTGAAAAACCCAGAAACTCAACTTCAATCATATCAGACTTTAAGTTGCTCAAGTGCTCCCAATCTTAGTTGTCACTTTCTTAGCTATCTGCTTAGGAGATCTTCAAATCAAGTAATAGATAATGAAAATCTCATTTATCTTTTAATATTTATCATACATCTTTAATACCATCTTAAGCAGGCTAATGTTGCAATGCTCAACAGACTTTTCAAGGTTGATACCTTAATGATCTCAGAATCTTGCATTGTCTCTATGACCAGTACCACATTTGGTAATCAAAAGTTCACACACTTAGAGTGATTCTTATGCTGCAAAATATTTGTGTGAGTGGGATCACAATTTATTTGCATATTTTTACATGTTACTTTTTTTTTTCTCAGCTTTCAAATGGTGTAGTTTTCTTCTAGATCTTCAGAACAAATTTTCTTTTGAAATATGTGCCATTGACAAAAGCTGTAAAGATACTAAAGACTATTTCCAATGTAAGCTATTCAGATCAAATGAAAGTTTGAATTCAACTTTTTAAATAATTGTATATGTGCACTAAATTATTGCTAAATAAATCTTTTTTTTTTTGTGGTTTTAGTGTTTGCTATTTTATCTGAACTTTTAAAGAATGTTTCACTGCTTTAATATATATTTTTTAACATAATATCACTAGGATTCACAACTCAAAAAATTAAGTTCCTTTTTCTTATTTATCACTAGGTGTTGATGCAGAAGGTAAGACACCTGTTTTAGAATTCTCTTTCTTAAAAGAAAAAATCTGGTTAAAATTTTATATGAAGTCGTTCCACTAGTTTGTTGTGCATCATTAATGATAATTCAGTTTTCTGATTTGAGATGATTTGCCAGTTATCAATGTATTCATACTAATCTAAAGTCTTCCATTATCCTATGCTAGAAGTAAGTAAACACTTTTTTTTTCATAGTTCAGTTCGGCGCTGTGGCTGAGCGGTTAAGCGCTTGGCTTCAGAATCTGAAGTCCTGTGTTTGAATCTCGATGAAGACTGGGATTTCGAATTTCAAGATTTTTCATGGCGCCCCTGAGTCCACCCAACTCTAATGGGTACCCAACTTTAGTTGGGTAAAGTAAAGGAGGTTGGTCATTGTGCTGGCCACATGACACTCTGCTCGTTAACCATTGGCTAAAGAAACAGATGACCTTAACATCATCTTCCTAAAGATCACAAGATATGAAAAGGGAACTTTACTTAACTTTACTACCATTCTCCTAGGTATTTTCTGAAAATTAAAATGTTTGATACCCAGTGAGAGAGCTAAAGGAATATTTTTGTTTTGCACTTGTCAATGTTGAATTTTCTTACCATGTTCCTGTGATTTCTGGGACATCTTATTTAAGTCTGTTGTAAAGGTGACAAAGACAAAGTCAAGGTTTATATACTTAATTTCCACATAGTTGGCTGAATGGTAAAGGGCTTAACTTCTAAACCAAGGGTGACTTAGGTTCAAATCTCACTGAAGGCTGTGATTTTGAATTTCAGTATTTTTAGGATGCCTTTGAGTCTACCCAACTCAATTGGGTACCTGACTTTTCTTGGGGAAAGTAAAGGTGGTTGGTTCTTGTGATGGCCACATGATAACCCTGTAAGCCATTGGCCAAAGAAACAGATGACCTTTGCATCATCTACACCATAGATTGCGCAAGGAGAGAAAGGAGTGCCTTACTATTTACTTTGCCTGACATTAGGAAGTATTCCATAGTTTCCCACCCATACCTGAAGCATCATTTTTTATTAGATATTACTATCTTGTCCGATGAGGGGACTGTGTTGAGATCATTTATGAGATCATATGTATGTTTTCTTTTTTTGTCAGTACTTTTTTTGGTTGTTATACTTAAGATGGGAGCTTCACAACACAAACACCTAACCCTTAGTTTGATGGACCGTTGGGGCACCACACAAAATTTGTCAGCCGTCTTTCTCCATTCCTCTCTGTCTTCTGCCTTGGATACAACTTCTTTTATTGGCAGGCCCATCCATTCTTTTTTCTTTTATGTTGCCTTTCCATTGCTTTCTCAATCTGCCTCTTTCTCTTTTTCCCAAAGGAAGGTCTTTGCAAACCCCTAAGACCTTGAAATATGGTCATAGACTTTTAGTTTCTGTTTTTTTACAATAGTTAGCAGGTCATCTAGTAACCCTGTCTCTAATCTCTTTGTTTGTGATGCAGTCTTTAAATGTGATACCTTTTGTAGCATCTTAATTCCATTGCTTGGATCCTCCTCTCTACAATACGTTTATAATACAATACATTTGTAATACATTCAAAAATGGCATTACCATACCTTTATTACTTATAATTCATGGTGTTGTAGAATATTAGTCAGTATGAGGTCGTAATATCTGACAATGTCCAAAAGCTTTGATTGTCTCCTACAAGTCTTACCTTTCCCTTTTTAAGAATACAAATTAATTTTATATACAAAGTATATAAATATTCTATTTGATAATTTTATCAATTTAGCATCTGCAACCAATAATGGAAGTTTTCTATTTCTGCATCATTGTTTTAATATCAAACGAATAGAAACTGGCAGAAGGGACTCCTAATTACAGGAGCAGTCACATTTTTTGAGTCTTTTGTTTTTTAATGCAATGTAATGGAAGGAATGCATTTCTTAATTTTTCTTTTTTCAAATTGAAAGTTCTTTTAGAAAACTTTTGATAAAGCAGCTGTTCAAAAATAAATTTGATTAGAAAAAAATTCAGGAACATTTGATTTATTTTAATCATTAAAAAAAAATTATTTTGACCTTTTCTAGATCCACTGAAAGCACAAAGAGGTAAGAAGTTCATTCTATTTTCTGCTACTAATTCTATTGATAAACCTTCATGCAAACTAAATGCATAACAAAATATTCTTCAACTATCCTACTATTCTTTTAAATTATATGTAGAATGTATTGGCATCTAATAAGGCTTGTCGGAAGATTAATGAGGAATACAGTATTTCCCATGGCTACGCAGCCCCAGCTGTGACCTACGTATTTTGCCATCTTATGCTATGGTATTAAAAGAAATATTTATTGTCAAGTAAATAAAGAAAGCTAAGTACAAGACTTGATGCTGCATCTAAAGCATTTGACTTGAAAATTAGCTGAAAAGATTTAAATGCATACATTTCAAAAATGTTGTTAGTCAAACAGTGGTGAAAGAACACACACTCAAATATTGGGAGTTAAACAACATAAAAAAGGATGCCAGGTTATAAAAAGAAATTGAACCTTCTCTCTTGACTAGCCATTCTAACAGGATTTGGAAAACCTTCATTTGAAAAATCATCAAAGCATGATAATTATGAATTTTGAGTGCTTATAGTAGTTATTGGCTTTAAAGTAGCCTATATTGGAGACAGTAAGGTAAGGTATCATTATTTAGTCATCATCATCATCATTGGCCTCCTTCAGTCATAGAACGACTATGGTTCATCTCAGAGCACATTTCCTCATGTGGCTATGGAGCCCTATTTTGGAGAGATACTCCCTATTTTGGAGAGTCATTCCCGTCCACAGATAGTGCAGGTTAAGGTGGCTTTTGCTTCGGTGGTAGAGGATCTGGCCGTTTTTCGGATTGTACGTTTTTCTTCCAAAGCTGAGACCCATGTACTTTCATTGTCCATAGCTTTCTTGGTCACTGTCTCTCTCTCCATCTGTTGCGGTCTAGAGCTATGTCTTCCCAATTGTCAGTATTGATGTTCACTGATTTGAGGTCACGTTTTATTATTTATTAAGTGTTGAATAACTCTATTATAGACTCATTTTGTTTTCATTTTATCTACAACTTTAATTGTTCTGCTATTTATGCATAATTTTGTGTTTGTCTATCTAGGCATCTTTTTTCCATCAATCAAATTATTTTTTAAGCCCTAAATCTTTTTTCCCTCACTAAATTAATGTAAACTAACTGAATGCTTACAATGAATCTATTAGTTTTCTATAATGATCACTAACTTATGAACCTATTTGTTGTTTGTTTCAGCTTTATACCCCTATGGTCCAACATCTGGAGACAATGATTTGTCTGTACATCAAGACATGTGGTGGTGGTGGTGGTGGGGCATATCAAGTGATCCAATCTACTTCCCATCTGGGGTTCCGTTTGGGGACAGAAAAGTAAAAATAGTTACTGTAAGTCTTCATGCAAATCTTTACCATTATTATCACTTCTATCTCATGCAAATGTTTTCATTGAAGATTGTTGTTCATATTTAATATGCTGATAGATTATTTATTATTATTAGAGCTCAATATTTTCCTCAGTTATAGTTATATAGCTCTAATCTGACATTAGTTGGGGAAAGTAAAGGTGGTGGGTCAATTTGCTGGCCATATGACAACCGTGTTAACCATAGGCCACAGAAAGAGATGACCTTTACATCATCTGCCCTATAGATTGCAAGGTCTGAAAGGGGAACTTTATATTGATCATGGGATACAAAATGAGCCACTAATATAAAGTGTGATAATGCAATATTTGACAGTAAGTAGCAAATGCTATTCTTCTTCTTCTTCTTTGTTCCCATTTTACATGTCGAAGGGTTCAGATCAGTAATCCTATATCTGAGATGAACCGCGCAGTGGTTTCCAGATCAGGCAATTCTTCATATAGTTTTTCTTCTATAGGAGGGTTTTGGGGCTAGAGTCTTGTTTGGGCCATTTGATGTTGTATGCAGCTTTGAAGGGCATGGTCAGCATTCTCTGGTGATGCTCCACAAGGTCAGGTTTCACAAGTCCAGACTTTTAGCAAATGCTCTAAATTGTGTTTGTATGAAAAAAATGCTTGCTGTTGAAATTACCACATAAAGGGATGTAAAGTTGTATTCATATTTGACCAATCACGACATATTTACTATTTTAATGCTTAAATACTTGTAATTCATTGTCCTTAAAACAACCTGAGTTCTTTAATTGATGGGTATTAGATAAATCTAACCTGAGGGATAGAAAGCTTTAATTTGGATTGTTTTGATAGACTATTTAGACTATCAAGTTTGAGAACATGTATTCTTTGCCTTGCTATTATAATTTAGATATATTGTTAGGAATCATTAAAAAAAATTGTGTACGTATCTCTTACAGGTCCAAGCTAATGGAGTCATCAGATTTGGGAAAGGATATGACAGTTGGTGGCCATATTTGTACTATGACCCAGACTACCAGGAAGGTTTGCTGGCTCCTTTTTGGTTTTACTATGATTACTACAACAGAAATAATGGGAAAACCTATTATCAGCTGTATGAGACTTCAGTGGTTGGAAAAAATCATGCAGTGATACAAAGAGCAATCTCTGAGGTAAGAGAACATAAACATGTAACAAAGTTATCAGTTTTTTTTTTTGTTTTTTTTTTTTAATTGATGGCTTTCAAAAGGGGTTAGAGTTAGCTTGATTGCTTGGACATTTGGAAAAGTTTAAAAAAAAATGGACTCTTAAATTCCCTTTTCTTTCATGGTTTTTGTACAGAGCCTTTCAAATCTTAATTACATATTTAAAATAAAGAGAAAAAAGCCATTTTATGACATTATCGTAAATACAATCAACAAATATTTTTTTTTTAATTTTCTTCTACAGATAACAGAATTTTTCCAACTCTCAAAGTTTAAAGTCACCTATGTTTTGGTGGCTACTTGGGTCAATGTGGAGCCATATAAATGGTACAGTTGGATTTGTCAGTACTACCAATGGTATGGTGGAGAATGGTGGTTTCAGTATTGGTATAAAGTATACTATGACATGTACTGTTATAAGGTAAGTTTAATATAAAACATGTCACCAAAACTAATTTTTTATTGAGCAAACAAGCTCTTAGCTTGTGTGACATTCATCCTATTGTTTTAAAAATATTAGAATTTTATATTTTTGAAAAAGAATTCTTGCATTCACTGCTCTGTAAGCAATAAAACAAATACTGTATAATATATGTCTATTAAGCTTGGGAAGCGTGGTTGAGAGGCTAAGTACGTATGAACTTGGCTTGGCTTGGTTACCTATGAAGGGGCTTGAGGTTCGACACCAGACTCAAGCAGAGTTGTTTACTGAGCATCTAAAGGCAGCACTGAAAACCTTCTCCCACTGGTCCACAAATAAGATTGGACCATAGTGCTCTGAGCGTGCTATAAGCATGAAGGTAGCACTATGTATAAGCTATAAATAATATTATTATAATTATTCAATGAGTCTTAATTACTTGTTGTTACAATCAGACAGAGAAAGAAACCAACACTTTCCAAGCAGTTTATGCTACTGATGGAGAAACAGGCTATGTTACAGTTACATATAAGAAAGGGGACATGAGTTGGCAGTATGATTACTGGATGCCCATAGTTGTGGGTTATGCAAATTCTGAAAAGATCAGAGACTTTGGTGTCACTTACACCGACCTAACTACCAAAATGGATGTATTGACTTGGAACACAGGTACGTTTCATTTATACTTGTGGGATGTGTGGCCCAGAGGCTTAAACCCCTTGGATGTGGGGGCTCAAGGTTCGACATCCGAATCGAGCAGAGCTGTGTTTACTGAATGCCTTAAGGCAACATGGAAAACTTTTTCCAAGATACTCCTCTAACCCCCCCCCCCACCAAGTTATCCACAAAAGAGCTTAGACCATAACGCTCTGAGCATGCTATTATAAGCATGAAAGTGGCGCTATATAAGCTTTTTTTTTTTTAATTTTTACTTACTTTAAATGTTTTTATTGTTTTCTTTTTGAAAATATTTTTTCAATATTTATTGAATGGTCATATTGCATACAGTTCAATTGATCTATTTCTTAGGTCACTATGGAACTTGGATGGAACAGGTTGGCAAGATTGAAAACACTGACAGCAAATGCCTAAGATTTTATCAAGAAAACCAATACCTGATAAACAATTATTCATTTAAGAAAAACATGAATCAATTGTACAAATGTCCTTGCAGTCTTGATCGATTGGGTGCACAATGGTGGGGATATTCTTGGAATTTCTATGGCTTTACAAATACCTACATTTACTGTGTTGCTATTGGTCAGACTGCCAAAAATAGACTTCTTTCAGGAAATCCTCTAAATAAGGTAAACACAAAATTGTTTAATTAATTTGAAAATAATTTAAATACAAAAAAATACAAACACAATCAAATCTTTGGTTCTTGATGTTCCTAAATAATCTCTTCTTTCAGCTCTGCTGCTACAGATACACCTATCCCACTAACTGGTGGGACTGGTATGCTTGGGACCTTGCCTGGAGAAGTGCCCCATATGTTGATCACAGAGATCCAGATGGTAGCCACTTGCTGTTAAATGATCCATGGTGGTGGTGGTATGGAAATGATGGCAGGAAGTCTAAAGAAGAAGATTTCAACCCACACAAATGGTGTTGTGTGGACTCCAGCTGTCCATCCCAATTTTGTAATTTGTTTAACAAAGTGAGACCAGACTTGGGCTGTTCTTTGTATGCTGAGTTTATTTCTGGTAATTTGTAACAAAATCTTTTCAGCAAACTTCATCTGACTTAGTTCCATTACTAGTGATGGGCAAAAGTTAACTAAAAAGTTACTAACTTTTAGTTTAACTAAAAAAAATTAGTTAAGGCCAAAGTTTAATTAAAAAAAAAAAGTTTAGTTAAAATCCTAGTTTAATTAATTTTTTTTAGTTACAAACTAAAAAGTTTAATTACAAATTTTACAAACTTTTTTAACAGACATACCAATAAATATTTAGATCTATGTAATTTGGAGAATATATGTAATAAATAATAGAGAGGAGAAATAACTAGAGGGTGCACAGCTCACTAGAAAGCCTTTTGACCTTTACCCTATAATGGTCGCTATTCCCGCCAATTCAATGTATTTGAAAGGCGAGAAAAATAAACGTGTTCATTATATTCTAGCAAGTTTCGCTGCTTGATAAATCCTGATAATTCCTTGCTTCTATTGATCTACATTTTGTTGCTTTTTTTTAAACACCAGTGTGTTCCTGTATAGCTGCAGACAAAGAATTTTGCTTTACTATAGATCTAAAAGAAATGTCGACTCTATTTTATTTTAAAACTTTTTACTAGTAGATAGATCTAGAGTTAGAGTCTAGTGACGTCTAGTCTATTAGTATTAGAATTAGTCTATTACTACTATTAGATATATAGGCATAATAGTCTATATTTAATTATTTTAGTCTCTTAGTCTTAAGTAGAGTCTAACTCTTAGTAGTCTTAGATCTAGATGTAAATTTAAAATTTTAAGTCAATAATATAGATCTATTAATTGAAATCTATATTACTTTACTTTATTAGACTAGACTAGAACTATTAGTTAGAGATTCTACTATTCGTATTCCCCCCCTAGTCACGTGGTTGTGTGTATACAACGTGCACCGTGCTTAGTTTTAGTTAGTTTGTAGTGGGAATCTGAAGCGTTTTAAGTCAATATTTAGTGGTTTCAATTTACTCATTAGCGCTAAACTATAATTTGTTAATAACAGGAGAATCTAGAGATACATTTTTTTAATAGTTTCAACTAAAACAAATAGTTAAACCTTTGATAGAAAGTACCGAAGCGTTGGCCTATAATCTGCCATACTGAGATCAAGATTTCTTGATCTACAATGAATGACTACACTTACAGTTCTTAGCGTTCGGGTAACCAGTGCTAGAAGAAAAAAAGTAACACTTTCATCCCCCCCCCCTTTTCCTCTCTGCCCAAAAGTAAACAAACTTGAACTTGAGTAGAACACTAAAAGTTGGACAGCAGACCAGTGTGTATTGGTCAGATAGCTCTAGGGCTAGTGTGTAGTCGATATGTCGACTAGTTGTTATAAAAGATAAAAAGACTGCCATGAGTTTTCCTTGTGCGTAATAGGCTTCAGTTGTTTAGCGAACAAATAACACATCTGATAGTCAATGATAAATCAAGATCTACTCTTACAGTTACACAGGTCAAATGTGTCTTACCCCGCCCTTTCATTGTTAAATTTGGTTTCTAAGTAATAAAATAGATCTAGATCTGTTTCGTCAACGCATTTTTGAAACTTTAATGTAACATTTTGTGAATTTCTTAAAAAATGATAGAACTTTTAATAACATAATAATACATCATGTATCCAACACAATAACCGGAATATGAAATATATAGGCCTAACGTTAAAAAATAGCTGAAGTTTATGAAAATAACAATGTTTCAACTAATATGCATATTATCCCATATATAGGCCTCTCTCTCTCTCTCTCTCTATATATATATATATATATATATATATATATATATATATATATATATATATCTGTGTGTGTGTGTGTTTTGTGTAGTTTATACCAAGCTTTTTTTTTAATCTTACAAGAACGTTTGTAAAAACATCTTCTTCTGTATGTGAATGTATCATCGGCAATGTGTTGACGCTTGTTGTGGACTATAAAGCAAATATCATTGATAATTTAAACCTATCCTTGAACAGTTCTTGGCCCTTTATGAAAACATTCGTAAAGTTATTTGAACATTCAGGGAGTTTGTTGATGTACTCTGAATATTTTAAAATGTTTGTAAATGTAAAATTTCGTAAAAATAGAGGAGCAACAGCAATGGAAATATAGGAAGACAAGGCCATTCTCCTCTTTGTTGTCCAACAATCACGTGACTTTGGTTAAAGTAGGTCAGAAATAAGGAACTACCTCAGAGTCTAGATTTGATTATTAGATCTAGATATATTATATATCTAATTACTTATTATACTAAGACCTAAAGATGCATAGATGATAGATCTATAATGACTATAATACTAGACTAACTGTATCTAACTAACTAATAATAGTCGTCACTATACTATTACTAGATCTAATACTAAATTAACTAAATCTAGAGTTCTAGATTCTAGACTAGATCTACATCTACTTCTATTATAATTATACTTATATCTCTACAGACTAGATCTAGTATTAACTACTATAGAGTATACAGACATAAATACCCATATCTAGTTATAATCATAGGCCTAATTATCATATAATTATAATAATCTAAAATCTGTAGCTAGATCTAGAGTATTCTAGAGTTACTAAGATATCTACTAGAGACTCTATCTAGATTTTAGATATAGTAGTAGTAGAAGTAGTAGGCCTAACTAGTATTTCTTAGATTATTTTTTGATTAAAATATTAATTATTTGAACTAGGTCTAGTAGCTAGATTTAATTCTAGATCCAGATTATGTTTCTGATCATTTCGTTTGCAGAAGATATTAGATCTAGATCCAGAATATTCTAGAATCTAGGTCGAGTTAGTTAGAGTGCAGTTTTATCATTACTTCTAAAGGTAACTTATATTAGAACTTGGACAATTACTTCTAATTTCTTTCTATAATAGTATTCTAATTCTAGTGATTCTATTAAGATCTACATCTATCCCATAAAGACATTTAAATCTTGTTTTATGTGCACCAATAAATGTTTATTACATTTAGCTAAAGAGATTGGTTGTGCTTTATATTTTTCATGTTTGGCTGTTTCGTCCTTAAAAAAGGTCAAAATAGTTTGTAAAAGTTTAACTAAAGTTTCTTAGTTTAGTTTAACTAATTTTTTCAATTTGTGATTAACTAAAAGTTTAATTACTTTTTTTTAGTTCAAACTTAGTTTTAGTTTAACTAAAAAAATTTAGTTTAGTTCCCATCACTATCCATTACTTTAAAATAATGGCAAATAAATTTTTATGTCTTATCTTATCTTATATAATACAGACATTACTTCAAAATAGAAGATGATTACATCCTGTCTGTCATGCATCTAGTCATGCATGTTAATCAATGACTTAAATGTAGTCAAGTCATAAGTTTTCCTGGATGACTAAGGCAATCCATTCCATGCTCTAATAGCACTAAGGAAGAAAGAGCATTTGTACCAATTTGTCCTAGCATATGGAAGGAGTAATGTGCCCCTAATTGGCTCTGTCCACTAAATTCTTCAAATAAATATAATCATTAATTTTTTAATACAGTGGCTGTGTGGTTAAGCGCTTGGCTTCCAAACCTGGTGTCCTGGGTTTGAAGATTTTGACTTTTGGGATTTTCAGGGTGCCCCTGAGTCCAGACAACTCTAATGGGCACCTGACTTTAGTTGGAGAAAAGTAAAGACAGCAAACTGTAATGGGTACCTGACTTTATTTGGGAAAGTCATGGCAGTTGATTGTTTTGTTGGCCACATGACACTCTCATTAACAGTTGTCCAAAGAAACAGATTATCTTAACATCATTTGCTCTATAGATGGCAAATTCTGAAAGGAACAAAATGTTTGAATTTACTATATTACTGCTGTATTATTCTGTTTTTCATTATTTTATTTTTTCTGGCTGTTATTTCACAGGAAGTGCATTGGGAGATCCCCATATCATCACACTAGATGGCACAGGATACACCATGAATGGACTGGGAGAGTTTATACTTCTGTTCATCAATGAACTAAATTTTACTCTGCAAGCTCGCACCAAACAAGCTCTGTCTGCTGCTGGTAATGCAACCAAAGCCACAGTGTTCTCAGCTTTTGCAGCTAAGGAGGGGGACACAGCCACATTCCAAGTGGAACTAAGTGCAGACAGCAAAGGTTTGTTTGTCAAATGTTTATTTTGTTGTTTTGGATGTTCCTTCAGAGCTGAAAATGATTTACTTCCTAGCCCAAACCTCCCCCCTGGATGAGGGGGAATGACAGCAGGCAGGGCATGAACCCAGATCCGTCGAGAAGTCCAGACAAAAGTCCATTGCGCATACTGCAGTCTGCCATCAAGGTCGAAGCTTTTAATTTGTTATTGTTGTGTTTATATAATGTATTAATTTTTTTAATGAATAATTAATCACTATTTTCAATTTCAAATTTATAACAATTTTTACAGGCATGATAATAAATTCCTGTGGTGCCGATCTGACAACAGATTTCTATGCAGATGAGCGGTACAATGGATCTAATGTAGTGGCAGATGTCCAGGTCTCTAGGAAAGAAAAAAACAATAAAACAATTGCAGTAGCAGCTTTTCCTTCTAGTAAGATCTTTCAATTTGTCAATTTAATCTAATGATTCATATTTGAAATGTCTGCTGGAAGCTAAATGAGACATCAAAAGATAATATTAATAAACTCTAAATCTCACAATTGTCTGTATTAAATCTATATTTGTTTTTTTGCAGCATCGCTTTTTATAGTAAATGAAAAATTACCCATTAGAAATAATTCCAAAATATTTATAAGTACAATAGCTGTGCATTTATGTTTTGAAATATATGTTTCATATGAATTTTATTAATATATCTCATAAAGTAGTTTAAATCTGTCTGTATAATAGTGTAGTCCATTAACGCTTTCTCTCCTGACGATACCACCGTGGATGTGGTAAAAAATTGCAAGAGAGAAAGAGTTAAGTTAAATTGTTAAATGTTTAATAGTTTAAAGCGTGGTAGAGGGTTAAGTATGCTTGAACTTGGCTTGTCTTGGCTCGAGATCCTGTCAGGTGTTAATTATGTTTGTTTGACTTGATGATCTTGATGATACAAAATTCTGACATATGAAGGTTTGGAGGTGCCGTAACTATGGCTCGAACACTTTAATAATCAGTTTAGTAACAAAGTGTTGATACGCTTTTCAAGAGTTTTAATTGTTTTAAACTTGAACTTGAAACAATAAATGTATGTACTAAGATACAGATACAGGATTCAGTAAAAATGAACAATAAAATGAATAACTATTTACTTTTAAAACTAACGACTTCTAAGTCTAACTTTCTAGCACTCTCTCTCTCTCTCGTCCCAGGTTAACACTCCTCCTTTTAAAATTTTCATTAGAATAAAGAACCATAACATCTCAGTACCCATCCTTGACCCGTTTATTTCTTTTTAATTGTTTTTTGTTAATTTAACCTACGTTAATTATGTTTCTGTGCTGTAGCCTTGAACTAAGTTTTAATCAGCGTCTTTCTGGCATTTAAGCGTGGGTACGAGTGACCTAATTTGAGATAGATACACTGTCCTCATTTTGTGAACTATGAGGTGTCACCAGAGACATGATAGTCCGACACCCGACTCAAGCAGAGTTGTGTTTACTGAGTGCCTAAAGACAGCGCAGAAAACCTTCTCCTAGTTACCCCTTCCCTCACTGGTCCACAAATGAGATTGGACCATAGTGCTCTGAGCCTGCTTTAAGCATGAAAGTAGCACTATATTAAAAAAAAGCTATAAAATAGTTGTAAATTGATAAATTGTTGCGACCCATAGACCCATATTAGACCTTGTAAAATTTAGATATGACAAATGATAGTTACATTAAGTCTGGATACTTCGTAGAAGTTGAGTTTGCTTCTCTTGTTGCACAAGGTTTAGGTTTATTTCTAAACCTAATTTTTGGCACAATTATTAATAATCGTTAAGCCAGAGCTCTCAGAAAGCTCTTGTAAATATAAATATATCTTAATATTTTGTTTGTTTTTAGGCATTTCAATTGAGATCTACAATGCTGATGGCTATCTGGAGTTTTCTGTCAATGTTCCTAAAGATTTGAAAGGAAAAACTCTTGGGCTTTTAGGAAATTATAATGACGACCCCAATGATGACTTTGTTCTTCCCAATGGAACTAGTCTTAGCAACACCAGCACAGAGAGGGAAATTTATGAACAATTTGCTAAGAAATGTAAGTGTGATTCTTGTCTATAATAATAATAATAATAACAATCTTTATTATCCATAAGGATTTGTCTTAAAATTTGTGCATTATATTAAACAAAACATTATAACTATAGAAAACCAAAATATACATTCACACCAGATTCACTCATAATTTGGTGGGAAGCGTGGTCGAGAGGCTAAGTGCGCTTGAACTTGGCTTGGCTTGGCTACCTATGAAACGGGCTCGATGTTCGACACCCGACTCGGGCAGAGTTGTGTTTACTGAGAGTCCTAAGGCAGCACAGAAAACCTACTCCTAGATACTTCCTCCACCCCAATGGTCCACAAAAGAGATTAAACTAAATCGCTCTGAGCATGCTGCAAGCATGAAAGTAGCGCTATTTAAAAGCTATAATTATTATAATTTACATGCGAAAAGTTTTATATCAGATCGTTTAATTTTATTTACTGATTTGATTACCAGGGGGACAAGAGTTTTTATGTCTGTTTGTCTTTGCTATCGGTGTCTTGTATCTCTTTTGTGATCCAGAGGGGGATTTTTTATTTCTAGAATCTTTTTAGCTTTTTTTTATGAGTATTTTTCTCAAACAACTGCCCAAATGGGGTTTGTTTTTGCTAATGACTTTACCAGCAACATTTAGGATTCTATGAAGTTTATTTTTATTTTTAATGCTCAGATTGCCATACCAGGCAGTGATACTAAAACTTAAAATATTGCAGATGTGAGCATGATAAAACTTAGCCCAGGCCTTTTCGCTAACATTAAGTGATGACATTTTTCTAAGTAATCGTAATCTTTACCACCCTTTATGCTGAAATAATCAGTATTTGCAGTAAATTTAATTGATTTTCTAAGATATTACCAAGTTATTTACAAGTTTGCACTATTTCAATGGTCTCTCCAGCTACAGAAACAATATCATTTTCCTTCTTTTTCCTATATTTTGGTCTTATTAGTTACATTAGTATTATAAATGTTTATGTTTTAATAAAAACCTTAATCAATACCTCAATACATAAGTTTCATTTTGTGTCCTAAATAAGCTATAAAAATCAATGACTTTGCAGTTTAAGCACTTTATTATCATGCATGACTACATTAACCCATGAATATATGTAGGACATAATTATCTTCTTTTTTGAAGGAGCATTTGTAATTCATAAGATAAGAAGATACTATTGAGAATATCTTTAAATGTTTGTCATATATCTTTACTCTCAGGGGGAGTGACCTCATCAAACTCAGTTTTTAAATACAAAGAAGGTGAAAATGCTACAACCTATCAGTTTCCTAAGTTTGAGCCTCTGTTCTTAGAAGAGGTGAATGAGACAATTCGCAAAAATGCAGAAGAAAAATGTCAGAATAATATTGCTTGTGTCTTTGACTATGTTGCCACTGGAAACGAGGATTTTGCTGCTTCTACCCTTGCTGCTAGTTCTCAAGCTGCCAGTGTTAAAGACGATCAGAGTAAGTTGGCAACTCATTTATGATTCTAGAAATCGGTTGCTAAATGCTGCTTCACATTTATACATCCATGTTGTTTTTTTATGACTTTTTCCTTGTTCACAAAGACTATGCTATAATTTGCATTTATTTTGTTTTCGTTCAATGTAAAGCCATTTATTTTTTTATCAATGTATTGAACAACTTATGTGTTAATCTTTTCTCTATTCGTAATGTATAAAAAAAATATAAAATATAATTCATTTTTTTAATATAATTGTGTAGTTTTCTTATCAGATCTTGTGATTTGAAGTAAAGATGGTTTAAAACTAATTTATTTTTATTGCTAAAGGTTAACTAGGTATCATCTGGCCAGCAAAACAACTATGTTTATCCCCAACTAATGGATCATTCTGTAAATCCAAAATTCAAATCCCAGCCTACAGTGGAAATTGAACTTGTAACTCCTCATTTTGGAAGCCAATCACTTTAACTCTGATACCACACTACATATCCAAAACAATAGTCAACATTTTTTTCACATAATTTAGCTATTAGAGGCAAATTGGCTGAGCGGTAAAGTGCTTAGCTTCCAAACTGGTGTTCCTGGGTTTGAATCCTGGTGAAGACTAAGATTTTTTTATTTCAGGATCTTTGGGTGCCTCTGGAGTCCACCCAGCTCTAATGGGCACCTGACATTAGTTGGGGAAAAGTAAAGGTGGTTGGTTGTTGTGCTGGCCACATGACACCTTTGCTAACCGTAGACCACAGAAACAGATGACCTTTACATCATCTGCCCTATAGACCACAAGGTCTGAAGTTAGGACTTTTTTTTATTGGGCTATTATAAAAACAAAAATATTTAAGTCTCTTGAACATTTTTTGTTTCAGTGAACAACCTCCCAGTATTAAGTTTAACTTCTTCTCTGAATGATGACAATAGACTTCAAGTTTATGAAGGCAAAGAGGTAACCATACACTTTGCTGCCACAGATGTTGATAATGATGTCATTACATATCAACTAGTCGGCAATGTTTCAGCCAGTTTTTCTATAAACAATCAAACAGGAGATGTTACTTACTCACCCAATTCACTGGACTCCGTTCTAATAGGGTATGTTTATTGTAAAGTTAATGAATTCTGCATGAAGTTTTTAGCCAATGATTAGTATAAATATTGATAAACATATTTACTTTTAAGAAGTGCTGTATAATATAAAGCACTTAGGATATCTCTGATATCTCATCTGAATAGGATTCTATATATTGATAAGAAAAGTAATGATCTATATGAATAACTGATGGCTGAGTCTCTACAATAAATATACTTTTCACATTTATTTTTGAAAAAAAATAAAAATATTTTAACTTACATCATTTAATCTTTATGTAGAGTTCAAGCTAAAGATTCAAAAGGAGGACTTTCAGGTATAATTTATATCAGCTTAGTTGTCTGCCCTACATGTAGCAGTGCTGGAACTTGTAACTTAAATAAAACCCGGGAAACAGAATACCTTGGAGGCAAATTTCTTTTGAACCCGTGTAATTGTTGGCCTGCTTACACAGGTAAAATGGTTTAAAGCCACATTTCATGAAATATTTATTTGACTAGTAAAAAATATTTTTACAAAGCTTGCATCAACTCATTTTATCTGTCTAGTTAAAAAGGGTGTACACATTATTTCTCCCGCAACCATTCTCGGATCAAGTTGAAACTTTTCACAATTATTCATTGGCAAAGAAATGCATCCAATTTAAAAAAAGAAACCAATTAGTCAATTAATTACTGGTAATCAATTATTTTGTTTGAGACCAACAAGGGAAACTATTTCTTCAGTATTAACAGTTTTGTTGGGTTTAGTCCCCTTAAATAATTGTTAATGCTATTTTTCTCTCAAGCATTCTTGAATCAAGTTGATACTTTAAACAATTATTTATTGCATCTAACAAAACATAAATCAATAAAAAAATAAATAATTATTGGTAATTATTTTGTTTGATATCGAATAAGGGAATTAGTTTGTATATGATTGATAGAGATAGTTTTAAGGGCAGAGTTCTTCCCCTTTAAATAAGTTTTTTCCATTTATATTTTGCTTGTTGACTTTTACTATCCATTGAATTTGAGATTTTTTAATCTATATTTATATACAGATAATATTTTTTGTATGCATGTCAGTGATCTATTCAAATGAACTTAAAAATATAGGCAATGATTGTGAAAGAGAAGTGGATGGCTGCTTAGCTGCTCCTTGTAGTCAAGGTCAGACTTGCAGAGATCTCACAGCTGCAGAACAAAAAAATAGTACTGTTGGTTATGACTGTGGAGCTTGCCCTGACGGTTATGAGCTTAGAAATTCAACATGTACAGGTAAGTTTTACATACATAAAACTCAAATTGCTTCCTGTTAAGCCAGTTAATCCATTACTTCATCATCACTCCTTTGAGTTCCTCATGGAACAGGGCCTCGACAAAAACATGCCACTCTCCACGGTCTCTTGCTAGTTTTTTTATGGTTTCCCTACTCTTCCCAGTCCTCTCGGCTTCTTCAAGTACACTGCGTCACCATGTTCTTTTTGGTCTTCCTCTGCGTCTTGTTCCCTGGGGGTTCCACTCTAAGGCCTGCGTAGGTCTGTTGCTGGTATCTTTTCTAAGGGTGTGACCAATCCATCTCCACTTCCTCTCTAAGATCTGTATTTCTATATTTTTCTGTACACTCATCTCCCACAGTTTGGTGTTTTCTACTTTGTATTTTTAGGATATTTCTCAGGCATCAGTTGATGAAGGTCTGTATTTTTTTTTTGTCGCTTTAGTTGTTCTCCATGTTTTAGAACCATACAGTAGGACTGCCTTGACATTAGAGTTAAAGATTCTTAGTTAAGTCTTGTTTGAGATGTGAGGAGATTTCCAGGTTGGTTTTAGCTGTGTAAATGTCTGACGCACTAGATTTATACGGCGTTTAATGTCTTCATCTGTTCCACCTGATATACTGACTACACTCCCAAGGTATATAAAATTTTCTACTTGGTCTATTGTCTGAGAATCCAGTACTATGTCTCCAATTTGTTTATTGTTTACTTTAAGTCCTTTTTTTTTGGTGGTTTTTTTTGAGGCCTACTCTTTTTTACTACTTCGCTTAAAGCTGTGACCTTTACTTGCATATCCTGTAGTATGTGTGATAATAGGGCTATGTAATCAGAAATTCCAGATCTTCCCATTTTTGTGTGAGAGTCCATTGGATTCCTTTCCCTGCGTTAGAGTAGGCTTCTTTTGTGACCCAATCCAAGGAACAGGAGTGGTGAAAGAAGACATCCCTTTTGACTCCTGTTGTGACTGGAAATTCCTCTGACAGCTTGCCACAGTGGGTTACTTGGCAGGTGAAACTATCATAAAGGTTCTTGATTATGGTTATTATTTTATTGGGGATCCCATAATGTCTCATTACAGTCCAGGTAGATTCTCTGTCGACACTATCAAAAGCTTTTTCAAAGTCGACAAAAGTTGCATAGAGAGGAGATAGCCATTCTACACATTGTTCTACAAGTGTTGCTATTTGGTCAGCTTGGTCAGAAAATCTTGCTTGGTACTGACAACAAAGTAATGCCTCGCCATTTCTCACATTGTGATAGATCTCCACTCTGGTATTATTATTAGCAAGCCCTATTTCCACTCACCGGGAGGTATTTCTGTTAACCAAATTTTGGTGAATAGTTTGTGCATTTGTTCAACTATTTCACTTCCTCCTTCTTTTAGGACTTCAGGTGGTATGTTGTCAATTCCAGCAGCTTTAACTGTCTTTATTTGTTTGAGTGCATTCCTTATTTCTTCTTTTGTTATTTCTTCCATGTTTATGTCTAGTGTTGGACCTGCATTTAGATCTGATGGATTTTGTGGTTTAGGTCTATTGAGCACTTCTTGAAAATATTCTTTCCATCTTTCAAGTTGTTCATTTATTGAAGAAAGTAGTTTTTCATATTTGTCTCTGACTGGAACATTGCAATTAGCCTTTTTGGTACTGAGAAGTTTGGTGATTTTGTATAGTTGTTTTATATCTCCTTTACCTGCTGCTTCTTCTGCCTGTTCTGCCAGATTATTGTAAAATGATCGTTTGTCCTGTCTGAGCATTTTGATGACTTTTGTGAAACTGCTTGGTAGTCTTGTTTGGATTGTTGCTTGTGGTTTCTTGTTTTTGCTAGGTTAACTGCCTGTTTAGCCCATTTCCTCTCTTCGATTAATTTCCATGTCTCATCACTAATCCACTGTTTTTTCTTCTTAGGGTTAAGGCTTAGTACTTCATTACTTGACCAAATAAAATTCCCCTTAATAGAACATGAGAAGGTTTTCTACACAATTTTTTTTTTTTTCAGAATTTTTTCAGTTGTTATTCCTTTTCCTGTTTCTTCTTTGATATTCTGTATCAAAGTGTTTTACAATTTATATGCAGTAGCTTTTTCCCCATATCTGTGTTACAAATACTATGCAATTAATTCTTGTTAGATTCATTTTTATAAATAATACCGTTTAAAAAATTATATAATTATCATCAAGGAGAACATTTGTTTTCCAGTATGTTTTCCATTTTGCAATATCACCTTTTTAAATTCAATTGTCATCATTATTCCAGATATAAATGAATGTGGAAACAAAACTAACTATTGTGATGCCAATGAATTGTGTGAAAACTCAGTAGGCTCCTACAGATGTTACTGTGATGTAGGCTATCGCAAAGACTCCAGGGATAAATGCTCAGGTTATTTTTTTACAATCACTATGCTGTTTTAGAGACCTCTGTTTTAATCTATGCTGTTTTAGAAACTTCTTTTTTAATCTATGCTGTTTTAGATATTTTTGTTTCTATCCATGCTTTCATCTAAACTGTTTTGAGACTTCTGTTTTAATCTATGCTGTTTTTTGTTTTCAAGGTTTTGCTGGTCTGTTAATTTCCACTCTCTTAGCTTTTTAAAATCTTGGTTCTATGTTTTCAGTTAGATACATTAGTACTTGTCTTTAATTTTAATTTTAAGCCCAGATTAAGATTTTAAAAATTAAGTATTTCAGAGTGTCACTAAGTTAATAGAGCTCTGTTGACAGTAACTATTACAGCCATTGATCATGGTGCTACCAGGAGACACCCTCATTAACCTTTGCTGTTAAGATTTTAAAGGGACATTTTATTACTTCATTAGGTTATTAGTAAAATAAATCTACATTAGTGTACTTCAACTGATTAAAAATGACAGTGCATGTTATAAAAATAATATAATAAATTTAGACTTTCTTCAATAAAGATTTTAACACATTACAATCAGTATGAAGGTTGTACTAGTTTACAAGCTTTCATAACCATGTGTTTGGATTCTGCTTGATAGCAAGTCCTAGCAGTGGTTTGTTTGGTAAACATAGAAAAAGAGTGGAGGCTATAGGTCAGCTATTTTCTATAGAAACAAAGTTGTCTTTTTCTCAAAGGTGCACAAAACTGTGTTTGCGGGGCCAAATGTCACTAACAAATCCTAAAGTTTCTACTACAGACTATTATGTTATCAGTTTCTATCATTTACCAGAAATGTTTAGTTTCTAGATTATGGTTTAAATACAAGCATTGTACTCTCACACCAGAAATGTTGAGTTTCTAGATTACGGTTTAAATACTAGCATTGTATTCTCACTCCAGAAATTATTGTTTTACTAGGTTTAACTTAGTTTTGTGAGAGATAAATTTATTATAGTGAATTTATCCTTCCAGGAAAAAAAATCAAATTTATATTTAAATGCTCTTGAAATAAATTGTGTTTATGAAATAGGTAAATTTAATGAAAGAATCATTTACTTTTTTTCATATTTTTTTCATTTCCACATTTTTCAGATATCAATGAATGTGCTGAGAGAACTCACAAATGTAATCAAATCTGTACTAACATTGAAGGCAGCTATGACTGTACCTGCTACAGTGGAAGTGTCATGTCTAGTGATAATAAAACTTGCATTCAAGGTTAAATAATTTTAGCACATGTATCAACATTATACTGATAGATGATTAACAAATGTTATGATTAGGTTTTAATAATTGTATTATAAACATAAATAAAAATTATCATTTATACAGCTACTCAAAAAATGTAGCCTATTATTAAAAAAAATATATATATAAAAATTAGGAGTTTATAAATAATCCCTTCATTTCTAAGTGGTCTGTTATTTCATACTGTGATAATCTGTTTATAGAAATGTTGTTGGAATAGCAATTACATTTTGAATAGAATGATGTATTTCTGTTTGGCAGTTGAACTTTAATATATAAAACAAACACTTAAAGCTTCTAGCATATAATGAGCCCTTCACACTTCAAGATTCTAGGCTAGGAAATCACATTTCAACCAGAAATATTGAATATTGCCTAAAAGTTTTATATGTCTATATGCTATAACATTAACCAAACTCATTTCTCATGATCAGGAAGTGGTTCATGCAGCTGTAGTCAGTTCTGTACAAGTGAAGGATGTGCCTGTACAGCTGGCTACCAAGTAGATGGCCTTAATTGTATAGGTAAGTGTGTAGTAAAGGCTCAAATAATGGGTATATAATGAAAGTAAAGTATAAAGTCAAGTTTTCCTTTCAGATCTTGTGATCTATGAGGCACATGATGTAAAGGTCATCTGTTTCTGTGGCGCATGATTAATTGGAATGTCATGTAGCCAGCATAATGACAAACTGCCTTTACTTTTTCCTAATTAATGTCAGGTACCTATTGGAGGTAGGTAGACTCAGAGGTGCCCTAAATATCAGATTTGCCTCATTTTTATTTTTCTATCTACTTTGCAGATGTTGATGAGTGTAACAATGGCAACAAGCCTTGCAGTCAAGTGTGTCAAAACACTGTTGGAGGTTTCATGTGCTCTTGCTTCAATGGATTCAAACTTGATGATGATGGTGTTTCATGCAAAAGTATGCTGTTGTCTTACTGCTAACTTGTCTCCAAAGCTGTTTTTTGCTGACAGATTTTTTTCACAGTCACTCAGATACCTCTCAGACATCTTATACGTATTTCTCTCACAGACACTTTTTACAGATACCTCACTCAGGAACTAGATACCTCTGCAACCTTTTACAGATACCTCTCTCAGGTTAAGATAGACTTACTTAGATTAAGATCCTCCTCTGCTCTATTTAGCCTGTTGAGCAACAAGCTGTCTCCACAGAAATTGCAGCCTTTTCCCAACCACTGCTTTGAGATCTTCTATAAAGGTTTGGCACCATGGAGGATAGCATTGAGACATGTTATAAATAATAATAATAATAAATGTAGGAACATTACAGAAGCTGTTTGTTTTTAATTTGAATAGAATAACTTATTTTCTCATAGTAAGACTTCTATAAGGAGTGATTTTATTGTTTCCAGAATGCAGTAACCCTTACTATGGCAAGGACTGTGCAAGTCAGTGCGTGTGTAATGGCCTTGGCACATGTGATAATGTCAAAGGTTGTATATGCAATAAAGGTTGGACTGGTACTAACTGTAACACTGATGTGGATGAGTGCACTGCACTGTTAGATGCATGTCCAGCTGGTCAAGTTTGTACTAATACCTTTGGATCATATACTTGTTCTTGTCCTTCTGGTTATGTCAATATTACTGGAATATGCACAGGTTTGTCATATTTTTTTTAATTAGAAATTAATTAATATTTTAAAAAATTGAACTTGAGCTGAGATATTGCTAATAAATACTCCAGACCCAAATAAAAAATGTTGGACCATAGGGCATAGAGCATGCTAAATGACCATGAAAAATGAAATAAATATCATAAATATAGAAGAGCCTGTAAGTTTCCATTTATACTAGCCTTATGAACACATTATCTTGCAATTTTGTAACTATATTTTAAACAGATCTTTAAAAAAAATATTTTTTTTTGTATTTAATCCCATTGTAAAACAGTGTTATTTCTAAAAACTAACTTTTTAAACAATAATATAATTCTTTTTTTTTTCTGCCAATTAATAAGTCTGTTGGTTTCTTTGTTCAGACATTGATGAGTGTGCTGATGTTCTTACACATAGCTGCAATCTTGCTGTGGAGGATTGTGTCAACAACAAGGGAAGCTATTCTTGTGTCTGCAGAAGTGGCTATGCACGTAATTCTAACTACACTTGTGAAGGTACAGGATTTTAACCCTTTGAGCCTGGAAGTGTAATGTGTTGTTGTTAGTTTAAAAATACATGTCCCATACCCACCCTATGATACATTAGTGCAATACAAATTTTAGACTTGTTATAAAAGTTTGGGCCTTTAGCTAGATGTTGAGTTCCACTAATTTAAAATGTGACACAGTTTTTAATATATTTCACTCACTGATAAAAACACATCTCAGCAAGTGAAATGCTTGTGCTGTCATTGACATTTTTACTTTAGCACTTGTTGAAGAGATAGCAATCCTGCAGATGTTATTTAGGCCTATTTAAAACCACTCCACAAGCTTCTATAATGGCAGTCCAAGATCCCAAAGATTTTTACAATCTACAAAAGCAAAGACCCTTAAAGAGGCATCTCTTTGATAGATATTGTAAGAGAACTAATGGTCTGAGTATTAAAAAAAAATGTTTCAGATGCTCCCAGAGCAAGTATATCCATACCAGATATGTCTGTAAACAGGAAACATGTCATCTGTCATTGTAGGAGCTTGATAATAATTTATTCACAAATGCTAATATTTGTATCATATAGAGCATATCTACAACATCTTGGAGTTATAAATAAATAAATATTAAGAAGAATTGGGATGTTATCTGACTTAATTATACCACTCTTCACCATTTGAAATCTAAAAGTATTTAGATAATATGAATTTCAAGCTTGGGAGTACTTAGATCCCCAACCATTTTACTATCCCATATATTTCAAAATAGCTTTGCTCATCTGCAAATACAAAGGAAACAAAATAAAGAGTCATCAAACAAACTTTTTGAACCAACTCAATTACTTGAAATACAAATTTTTTAAAGTGAAATATTTGATTATGGAGACCTAAGTTCCATAAGGTTTTGTCATTCACTGTTTTGTAAATATTTGTAAAATATTTAAGTGTGACAATCATCAGATACATTTACTGTAACATTTATATGTCAATCTGGAGTAAGCCTTAAAGCTTGATCTCTTTAAATATGACTAATCATAGCGATTGTGTTTAGCATTTCTTTTAAGTTTATCCCTTGTCATGGATACATTTCACAAAATTAGATTCTATGTTTACATTATCCAATCAAGATATAAAAAAATGTATTTAAACAATTTTTGTTTCATGATAAAAGACCTTGATGAATGTGCCAAACATACAGACAACTGTGAACATTTATGTGAAAACATTCCTGGCAAATTTAACTGCTACTGTCGCTATGGTTACAGGCTAAAAGCTGACAGAGCCAGTTGTGTCATGGGTAAGTTAAAAAAAAACACATAATCTTTAAAGTTTATAAATGGCTGTCACAGACCTGTTTGAGAACCATTGTGACAGAAAGTGATTTAGTAGTCATGTAACTATTCCGTGAGTAGTCATGAGAAAATATCAGGTCTGTAACTGACCACGAGGTGAGAAACCTCAGTTGATTCAGGGCTCCAGTGGAGTAAGGAGCGATATGTGTTTTTCTGTGTAGTTTCATGTAAAGTAGATTGACTTAGAGATTTCAAGTGAACTATATATATTTTAGAACATTTCTACTGAATTTATATTGGATACGCTGTGCAATTCTTGATGGCTGAACTAGCCAGGTTATTATGGACTGTTTCGTTATGATTAATAAATGTTTTGTCTGCTGAGAAAGTGTTACTTCTAAATATATTTGTGTCGTGGTCTAATTATTCAGTAACCTTGGTAGCACTACGCATTAGCAAAACTGATGAAGACAAAAGTTATTCCAAATTCTAATAAGGCCAGAAGAGGCCCTAATATCATACATTAGCAGAATACACCAGGAAGTGACAATGACATGTTGCGTTGCACTTAATAACTTTTCAAAGAGGTGCTTTATTGAATCTCTTAATGATTGTGCTTACTGTTGTCTCCCTCTATCCTTCTATAACAAAATGCTTGATATTGCACTAACAATAAACTGTGTAGTTTTGTCTTATTGATAGTTTAATGTTCATTTGAGTGTTGAAAAACATTTTTTAAATGTTTTTTTTATTGCTTATTTAATGGTATATCTTTTATGCTTACAGCATGCTCAGTGTGCTATGATCCAATCCTTTTGTGGACACTGGGGGGAAGGGGTATCTGGGAGTTTTCCTGCTGCCTTTAGGCTTTCAGCAAACACAACTCTTCTCAAGCTCTAGTTCCCTTGTTAGGTAGCTAAGCCATAGCTAAGTGGTTTTTGGCCTTTTAGCCAAACATCCCACAGTGTGAACCATTCTTTTAATATAAAAAACAGTCTCTGATTTATGCTTATTTTGTTGAAATTGAACTCAATTGAAAACATGATTCTGCCAGATTTCAAACTGACTATCTGTATTCCCGAAGCTGAAAATGTCCTAAGTGTTTAGATTCCTTTAACAATATTTATATTATATTTGAAACAAGAGAATGTAACAATAATTGTATGAAAAAATCAAGATTACAGTAAAGGTGGTTGTGTTTAGAACACATTTTTTTATTCATCTTTTAACTTTTTAAGAAATTCAAATAATTTTTTTTAAAGCAAACATTAAACAACCACTTAGAAATAGTTACAGTTAAGAAACATGACATCCCTTACCCATGTTTACATTTTCCTACACCCAGTGCGGACAAGTTGTTGTCCACTGGGGGTTCCCTTGTGCTTTTCTTTAACAAATGTGTGTCCTGCGGCCTTCTTGAGAGGCCATCTTTTCCCAGCTACTTTTCTTTATGCCAGTGAGGGCAAATGGCATCTGAGTTTAATTTTATAGCACTTATGGGGTACATCTGTTATGCCGTCATTCCATGAGGGATAAGTTGCCAACTCAGCACAGCTACATTTGATTATTGATTACATTTGTTTCAACAATTAGTCAAGGAAATTGCCAACTTTTCTTCACTGAGACCAGACAAATCAGCAGTACAGAGAATGACATACTCAGTACTATCAAGGCTGCCTAGTCATAATGTATGCACGCTGGACTGTCATTTGGCCATCTCAATGGCCCTGGGTTCATACCTTGCCCACTGCCATCCCCTGTGTACTTAGGAAGTAGATTATCTTCAACTCTGAAGGAGCATCCAAATCATTTAAAACATGTGCAAACATTTTTTTAAAGGCTTTACCAATGTTTTGATCTCTCCAAAAGCATTTTATAAACTATGTATATTGGCATTGTCCATGAATCTGAAGATTTAGAAAGAGTTTATCTTATCTTCAGACCTTGCTTTATCCTAGCAATCCCATAAAATATATTGTCAAAACATTAACATTACTTTTCATTCTTCAGAGTAGCAATAAACTATATAATCACCAGTTATTATTCCGGAAATAGCTTTGAACTTCTTAAATCTTAATATCTTTTTCAAAGAAATGTCTATAATTATGAATTGGTTACATATATATAAATTGATTGCCAAAGACTTTTGAATGACAAGACTTTATGTCAAAATTATGATTTTTTAAATTTTTGCTAATGAATTAGTAGGTGTCTATTAATTTCCTAAACTTAACTTTTCTATGTAAATTTCAGAAAAAGATGTATGTGCTTCAATTAGGGATGTCTTAAACTGCACCCAGTACTGCACAGTCAACTGGACCACCAATGTACCATCATGTTTCTGTAGAAGTGGATTTGATCTGGTTGGAAAGGAACAGTGTATAGGTGAGCTGTACAAGTTGTAATGTTGATAGTTATATGTTAGTGCCTAAAGTTCATTCAAACATGTAATTGTAGAGTCCTTGTCTCTATTGGAAATCTAACTTAAGTTGCCCTCATCCAAGCATTGTATGCCATTAAGCCACACATCCCAACTGTTAGTGATGAATTTGACTTTAAAGCCTTCAAGAACCACTACAGTAATGTGCATCATGGCAACTTGTGTATTGAAGAAGAAAAGAAATAAATTAATAAAACCTAATATGAACTAATAAACTGTTTTATTTTCTTTTTAATGTTTACAATGTTATTATGATTTACTTTAATGACATGCTAATCAGGACAAGTGTCTATTATTTGTGAAAAAAATGAATAGATTATCAATTTTTAAACAAACTTTGATTAGATGCTTAGTTAAAGGGTATAATTGTTAAACATTTTGCTTGGAGTATTTCTCTTTAATAAGTCTATGATATCTCATTTAATACCAACCATTCGGACTGATGAAAAATAATAATAATTTCAAAGTGATCGATCAACGATTGATTATTACGTTTTTTTTCAATTATTTGTCAAGGAAAGACAATTCTTCTCTACTACAACCAAAGGAATACAAATGAGCAGCACAGAAGATGACATACTCATAGTGTTCAAATGGCTATGTGCTAGTATGTTTATATTATGTCATTAAAGTACTTGAAAGAATGTGACATAATAATTAGAAGGCTTTCAATGTCTACTCCCATCCACAGGAAGTCTCTGTTAACAAATTTGTATGTTTAATTATCTACAATAACTTATTTCTCTGTGGTAACAGAACAGGCTATTTCATTATTTATCTCCCTAATTATAAGCCAAGAATTTGTTATGAAATGTTCCTTGTCTTTCAGTTCATCCATTGACTGCATGTCTTATCTTTCCATATATGCTAAGCACTGTAAACAAGCAGCAGTAAGCTTATATTTTGTAGCCTAACACTTTGCCTACTCCTTCAGATCAAGATGAATGTAAATATGACTATTTAAACCTGTGCTCCTACAAAGCTGGTTGTGTGAACACACCTGGAGGCTACAACTGTACTTGCCCAGCTGGTCAAATGTTAGATAATGATAAACGCTCTTGCGTTGGTAATAATAAATTTTAATGTTATATACTAATGTAATTATTCTAATTATACATTATAAAATTATATTTATTTTTACAATTATATATATATATATTATTTACATTTTTTTATTTATTTATATGAGGACACCTACAATTTTACTTTGAAAATTAAATGTTTATATCTTTTTATAATAATGACCATTTTGACTATCAGTATAAATACTATAAAATAACAGTTTTAAGATTTATTTGTCATCAGACTGTGGAACAGGGAAATGGGGAGAGAACTGTGCAAATGATTGTGCTTGTAGTGAATTTGGGGCCACCACATGTGATGCTAAATCTGGATGTGTTTGTAAAATTGGTTTCACTGGTAAGTTATTGACTCATGTTTATATTTGCATTACTATATTGGTGGAAATATTTTCTTATGTAACTGTAGGGTTACATTAAATGTATTCCATATGTTGAATGCAGTAGGACTTAACTGGTGACAATGTTTCTTATTTGACTGTTGACTTGTGTGTGACACTTATCCTATATGTGGGGAAATATTCTAAAAATCTAGTTTTCTTGTGTAATGAGATTTAAAGTTCTGTGAGGGATAATTTTTTCCCTTTGCAACTTCTCATGACTGAAGAGGCCAATCCAGTTTAAAAATGTTTGTGTAAAATATTTACCATGTAATGGATGTTCCTTCAGAGTTAAAGATAGTTTACTTTCTAGTCCAATCCTCCCGCAGGACGACAGGGGATGGGAGCGGGCAGGGTTTGAGCCCAGGACCATCGATAAATCCAAACGACAGTCCAGCATGCAAACCGCACGACCAGGCAGCCATCCTTGATACACAACTGTGGTCTCAGGGTATCACCAGACACTGCAGCACTTTCACCCTTCTTTCTAGTTTTGGTGTGTACGCCATTTGCAATCCAGGACCCTTTCTTTTTTTGCTTGATCTCCATATGGATCTATCCAGTGCCACTTTTTTCATCTGTTGGTATTACTTTTGAAGAGCTTCATGTTGTGTGCATATATCAGTGCATACAATCTTATAAGTAAGCAAACTGCACCTCCCCTACCTTCAGCATACAGAATGCCATGCCAAGTCTATCTTCTTATCTTGTATGTTACAGACGTTACTTTAAAAAAAGATGATGATTACGTCCTACGCGTCATGCAATTAGTCATGCATATTAACCAATGACCTAAATTCTGCCAAGTCACTTGTTTTTTTACTTGCTAGCTCAGGCAACTCATTCCATGCTCTAATAGCGCTACGGAAGAAGGAGCTTTTGTACAAATTTGTCCTAGCATATGGGATGAGGAATGTGCCTTTATCTTTGTGTCTTTCTGATTATTTTATTAAATTTTGTTTTTGTATTTGAAGATTATGGTTCAGTGTTTTATGTATAATTGCTACTTTACTTTTGAGTTTTTTATCCTAAAGGCTTTCTAAATTTAGTGATTTTACTAAAGGTGTTACTCTAGTCAAATATTAATATTCGTTTGTTATGAATCTCACTGCTCTATTTTGTGTCTGTTCCAGTTTCTTAATGTTTTCATGAGTTGAGGGGTCCCAAACAGAGGATGCATATTCTATTATTGGCCTAACGAAGGTTAAATAACATATTAGGTTTATGTTCTTATTTGATTTATAGAAATTTGTTCTAATAAACCCTTATGTTTTGTTTGATTTTTTGATAGTTTCATCAATGTGTGGATTCCATGACAGTTTTTCATTTATTATATCACCTAGGTATTTTGCGTTTTTAGTCTGTGTTACTGGTCTAAAGCTTTAAAGTAGTCATAAAAAAACAAAGATATATTTGAAGTGTTTTTTCCACAAAGATTATAAGAAAAGATTACTTTTATAAGATGTATGCAATTGCAGATTTAAACTTATTAAATTAATCTATTTTATAGGTCAGTATTGTGACTTAGATGTAGATGAATGCCAGTCTGGTCTACTGATATGTACAGAAACAGAGAAATGTTTTAATACCTATGGCAGTGCACTGTGCCAGTGTATTAATGGATACAAGAGAGTAAATGATATTTGCCAAGGTATTATTTTTTATTTTTTTTTAATACAACTCATTATGGAATTCTAGTCCCTTAAAAAAAAATTCTTTCTATTCTGTGAGGAAATTTTTCTAACTGAATAAAAAATACATTCATACCGCATAGCTTTTAAAGCTTACATCTAAAAGTTGTATTGTATTCAATGTTTTAATTTCCAAGGAAACAAAAAAAGTTCTTGTCTTTGTTTCTTTTTGTCCTCTGTGTCTTATATTTCTTCACGGTAAGGAAGAAAAGTTAGCATTGTGACCTAAAGAGGTTTTTTTTTAGCTTTTCTAAACATATTTTTCTCTCATAAGTGTCCTAAGTCATTGAGCCGATTCAAATTCAAAGTTTTTTTGGCTGACCCCATTTTTAAACTATTGTGTCTGAAAGGGAAAATTATTTTTTTTTTAAACAAAATAAACAAAAACTTTACTCATACGGATATAATAATGAATTTATTTCTCTGTCATGTAGACATCAATGAATGTGCCTTTGCCACAACAAATGACTGTGATCAAATCTGTGAAAATTACTTTGGTGGCTACGCTTGCAAATGTAGCCAAGGCTATACATATAATTCTACATTGAAGAAATGTCAAGGTGATATATTGTTGTTGTTTTTTTTTTACAAACTTTTGATTTAGAAAAGAATCCCCACAGTTTTGATAGTAGCAACTTACTAAATGGTTATATTAACATTTGTCAAAAATGTATTTTTTTAATTTTACACATTTTTTAAAATAGATATTGATGAATGTAAAAGACATATGGATGGATGTCAACAAGGCTGTGAGAATACTGAAGGGGGTTACAGGTGTACATGTCCTGATGGTTTGAAATTAAAATTAGATGGAGAAACTTGTGAAGGTAAGTTAGGAAGTAGTTTTTAAAACAAATGAAACATACATCTTGAAAGACTAGATTAGTTTTGTTACTTTTCAAATAAAACTATTAGTATATGATCCATTTTCAAAAATAAGCAGCAACTTTTGCTTTGTAAGTTAGTATTGGTAGATTATGAAATATCCTAAATAATAAACTCCTTCAAATTGTATGTTTAATGAACTTTTTAGTTTATCCCATTCAAAAATGTAATGCTTTATTTCTATGTAGTGGACAAAGGCTGCGCTGTAGACAATCCTTGTAAAGAGCTAACTAACTGCTACTTAAGTAGTTCAGGTGCACCAGTGTGTTACTGTGATTTGGGACAAAAAGTGGACCCAGCCAACACCTACGACTGTATCGGTAAATTATCAGTTTATCATTGTTTTGTTAAATTTAATACACACATTAGGGATGAAAGTCTTGCTATGAGTTTCTTTGCATTTAAGACTAATTACAATTTCAGATGTTGACTTGTGCAATGGCTCCGCCTGTACAGATTACTGCAGTGAGGTCAAGGAAAACACAAGTTTTGCCTGCTCTTGTCCTAGTGGTAAAAAACTTGAAGCTGATGGAGTCACTTGCACTGGTGAGTGAATTACAAATCATAGATTCACTCTTGGCTTTTGTATAACAAATTGGTCATCTTTTAAAATATAATATGCATTTCCTTGAATTGTTGTAATTAAAAAAAAAAAGGTTTTTGTAGTTATAAATGTGAAGCAGCTAAATGCAAAAGTACTTTGTGAAACAATACTATTTAACTAAATCATAAAATCACAAAAAATATTCAGTAAATATAGTTAGGCTACTAATGTCAGTTTGAAATTTCTCAGTCAGTTATCCACCTACATTCATATTATAGTACTATGTCTCAGATTGTTTAGTTTGTTACTTACATAAGTGCGGCACCATATAATATTTATTGTATTTTGTTTTCATTTCATAAAATAAACCTAGTCACTTTGTCTTAAGTAGCTGTTTCTGTAAATATAATCTAGTCCACTTAGTATGAATCTGCTACAAGATACCTCTTTTGTCTTGTACATGCTACAGTTAAGGTTCGATTGGGTTGCCTTAATTAGCCAACAAAACAAGTGAAATATCAAATTACCATTAATAAGTAGTCTTGACCAATTTTTTTTTTGCTTACTTATAGGAATTACTTGAAATGTAAGATATTGATGAAATTGTATTACCAATAGAATCTTATGGTTGTTATATTATCAGAATTTTAGATAAAATCATAATGTTAATTGATTTTTATTTCTTATGGATAAGTGTTCTAAAGTATATGTTTGTGTATCCTCAGAATGTAATGAAGGTTTTTATGGAAACTGTGAAGCCAAATGTCAGTGTAACCCAGCTACAACTAGTAGCTGTAATAAGGTGGACAACTTTGTCATTCCATTGAAATTCTATTGTTTTGAAATATTGTGTTTAGCCTCTAAACATAACATTAGTTTTAGTTTCAAATATTTGTTCTTGTTTAAATCTCCATGTAGTTCTCTAGTTGATGTGTTTCCCATTCAGTCTGTAAATCTCAAGTTATTGTATTTTGACCCTTTCATTAGATTGATGGGACATGTCAATGTAAGCCAGGATACACTGGCACTGAATGCACCAGTGACGTAGATGAGTGCAATTCTTATTCTACCTATAGTTGTCCATCTAACTCCACATGTGAGAACATTCCTGGAGCCTACATCTGCAAATGTCAGGATGGCTACTATAAAAATAATGGAACATGTCAAGGTTAGTCCATAATATTCTCTTGCTGTAAAAGAATTATTATATTATACTAAAATCATCAAAAAGTTTTCTAATGCATATCTTTCAGACTTATTGCTTAAAGAAAACTATTTTTATTTTGTTCAGTAATTAGTCTGCAATATCTATTTTATACAATAGCTAATTATTATTTTTCACATGCTAATTGTTTAACTCATTCTCCTCTAACTGACGATACCAACATTGATTTCACCAGAATGTGGTAAATAATTACAGAGAGAAAGAGTTAATTCAGTGTTTCCCAAACTTTTTCCATAATGGAACACTTTGAACATTCTGAGTATTTAGCGGAACACTTTGAACATTCTGAGTGTTTAGCAGAACACTTTGAACATTCTGAGTGTTTAGCAGAACACTTTGAACATTCTGAGTATTTAGGGGAACACTTTGAACATTCTGAGTATTTAGCGGAACACTTTGAACATTTAGCTGAACACTTTGCTTATTTTTTTTACCCCTTTCAGATCTTGTGATCTATAAAGTAGATGATGTTAAGGTCATCTGTTTTGTTTCTTTGACCAATGGTTAACAAGCAGGGTGTTATGTGGCCAGCACAATAACCAACCGCCTTTACTTCCTAAAACTAATGTAAGGTACGGTACCCATTATGGCTGGGTGGACCTAGGGGGTGGGGGGCGCAGAAGCTCGGGCAGGCCCTGAAAATCCTGCAATTTAAAATCAGTCTTCACCGAGACTCAAAACGAGGACCCCAGGTTCACAAGCCAAGGGCTTAAACACTCAGCCACCGCGACCCCTTTGCTTATTTTTTGGAGAGGTTAATTCATGTGGTGGACTACTAGTTATTTATTTCAGAAGTTTTTGGAAAACTATTCAGGCCTGGTGGAACACTAGGGTTTTGTTGAACAGTTTGGGAAACACTGGTTTAATAAATTGATAATTTTATAAATTGTAAAGTGTATATGTTTGATTTAATTTTCAATGTTCACTTCAGTGTGCCCTGTGGGCTGGTATGGAGAATCTTGCATTCATCAATGTGTATGTGATAAAACTCACAGTACGTGTGATGCTGTAACTGGAACATGTATTTGTTTCCCTGGCTGGAATGGTACATTGTGTGACACTGATAGCAATGAATGCACATTGACAGATAATCAATGCACTCTAGCCAACAAGTCTAACTGGGTCAGTATTTATGTTTTCTTATTTTGGTCAAGCGAGAAAGAACTTTGTAGTTTAATGTTTTTAATATATATTTTTTTAACCAAATGATTATTTTTACTACACTTTTTAAGCTATCACATGACCAGTTGAAAATAATTTTGTTTTATTAAGAAATCATACAGATTCTCTCTTTTTTTTTTTTTTTTGTAATACATACAAAGAAAATGAAAGTAGCAAAGTGTACTTAAAAAAAAAATCATTGACACCCTTCAAGGCATTTTTGTTCCAATTATTGAAGTTGAAACTTCTAAATATGTTGTGTTGTATTTTATAAAGGTCTGCTTCAACACTTTAGGAAGTTACCATTGTGACTGTGACAGAGGATTTGAAAACCAGGCTGGCAACTGCTCTGGTAAGTTGGGAAGGAAATACATTCACAAGTTTATTCTTTTTAGCTCTAAAATTTACTAGAGGTACTGTTAACTATAGAACTGTACATAGCTGCTCAGCATTGTGTCATTTCTCCAAGAGACATTGATATAAAATAAAAGACATTATTCTTAGCAAAATTTCTATTTATATTTTACTATCACATTAAAAATTACAAATATTGCGTGTTTTCTAAAAAGACAGATCTTATCCAAAAAAAATAAAAATATTATTGTTAGCTACCTATGACGGCTAAAAAGGCACTGAATATTTTATAGAGGAAAAAATATATATATTTGTATAGGTTAGTGAGCCAGAATATCTGAGTATTATGCAAAGTACAAGTATACTAGATCTAAGGTTCAGAACACCAATATATATAATAAATAAGGTTTGTCTTCACGTCTGAAGAATAATATGAATGTAGTACTTCATATGGCTACACAGTGCCAAAGCATATACTAATCATAAAAGACCAAATCATAAAATAATATATTAAAATTTTTTTTATGATGGACTAATTAGCTTACTTATTTCAAAAAATCAATAGTAAGTACTAAAAGATATAAAAGATATCTGGGCTTCCATCATAATGATCCTGAGTATGAAGACTGCATACCCTGTAACCTTTCTGGGGGTTTAGGCTAGAATATAATTAAATTTTCAATTCTGAAGGAATATCCAAAACATGTTAAACAATTTTAGGCCATGTTGTGCCCATTAATCCTTCAAGGACTTTACCATGTAGAACCAATATGGGATGCTAGATACTAATCAGTAATGCCATAATACACCCCCCACTCACACACACAAAAAGTCCTAAATACAATCCATGACTATTTATAAGCTTCATAATTCAATATGGAAATATCGATAATTTATATATAATTAAAATTATAGGGCCTACAATTTTGTTTATTTGGATCATCAAGGAACAGAGACCTGTAATTTATAAAATCAAAGGAGAAGGAAATGAAAACATTATAACACATGATTAAAAAAAAAGAATAGAATTCAACTTTAAAAGCTGGATTGAAAGAAAGCAAGCAAAAGTAGATTGGGAAAATTTGACCCTTAAGTTGTCTCATTTATTGTGTGTAGCCTAACTCATTTATAAAAGTGTTAATTTTTCTAAGAATATGTAAAGGAATAACTGGGATTGTTAGCACCCCTAAGTGGAAGAATTAGTGAATCATCTGCTCAGTTCTATCTTGACATATTTGTAGGCTCACTTTTTCTTGTAAAAAAAAAACAACAGAAAGTACATTTTTTTACTATTAAAAATTAAATATGTTGCCAGATAAAAATAAATATGTTTCCTGATAAAAATAAATGTTACCAGATAATAATTAATTTGTTGCCATATAAAAATTTACTGAGACAAAACTGTGAATAAAAATTGTTAAAGAGAAAATCAACCAATCCCATTTCGATTATGAAAGTTGCTCAGTTGTTCTAAGCACAAGGTTAAAATTGATTTTTTTTTTCATCCATCCTAAGTGGGATAATTAGTGATGAGTTGTGAATAAATCAGTCAGACGCTTGATCATATATGTATACATTAATTAATTAATAAACATTGATATAAAACTAATAATTTGCAGTATAATATGTTAAGATTGAACGGTTTACTTGATAGTCATTTCTGTCTTGCATTGGCTATCACATTGATAGATCAAGATGAGTGTGCTGCTTCTTCAACCAATAGATGTTCACAACGATGCACTAACATAGTTGGCAGCTACCTGTGCTCCTGTCACTCAGGCTATACACTAGGAGCTGATGGATACACATGTCAAGGTGGGGTCAATTGTAGACTTTTCATTACATTTGAAATTGTGTTTTTATGGGGAATAAAAATACTACAATATATTTTGCTTCATCCAAATTTTAATGAATTTGTATTGCTAAGATGAACCAATGGTGAAAAAATATTATTTCTTCAACCTTTTTAAGGGTTGAATTGTATAGACAGTGTTTGGATCCTGCATGTGTTACATGTTGCAGGGTAGCTGCTTATTAAGAGAATTGTAAACAAAATGCTTCTTACATTATTAGAACATCATTTTATTTTCCTGCCTAGGTTTTTTAAAAGCTTTTATATCATTTTATTTTCCTGCCTAGGTTTTTTAAAAGCTTTTATATCATTTTATTTTCCTAAGTTTTTTAAATTATTTAAAAGCTTTAACATCATTATCTAATTTTGGCCAACAGTTTTTATAGATAGGGTTGTAAAGAAATACAAAACAAAAACATTTAATATGGATGGATTCTGGTCATGTGCTATATGCTTTCCAAACAGCCGTGATCACGAATTTTGTTACATCTACTATTAATATTTCTAGTAATGTATTTACCTTAGCGTTGTCTTTAAATTTGAATTTCATTTTAATCTTAATTTTCCATGGCAATGTTTCTAGACATCAATGAATGTGATTTAAACGTATCTTCATGTGAGCAAGCATGTTCAAACACACTCGGTGGATATACATGTTCCTGTAACACTGGATATCACAGCAATAAGTCTTACACTAACAAATGTTATAGTAAGTGCTGTGAAATAGTCTTTTGGAATCTTTTATAATTTCATGAAATGCAATTAAGTCAATTATATTTTTTAGTGCAAAGTAATTTTCTAATATTATAAATGTAGAGTTACTTTAATTTACTTAGATACTTTAAACATCTGTTTTCGTTTATATAGGAAAATACAATTTCTTGACAGACTTTTGATTTTTTTTTCTGTCTTTTGTATTTGTAGGGGCCAGTGAAAACAAAATGACATTTACAGTCAATAAAGATGTTTCTCGGTTGAACATCAATGAAAGACTGAGCTCAGACTTTTCATATCTTAAAAATCAAGTTGAAGAAGGGGTGAGACTCAGTATTCATTTATTAATGCAACTCTTACTTTTTTTCAAACATGCATCTTACACAAAGATTTTTAACTCTTTTTCTCCATAATATTTTTCCACATTCTGTCAAAATAGTTCATTTTTCACATTTGTACATTCTACCCTGTTATGATTAAATGGTTCCCGGTCATTTCATCCCCGGTCACTTCATCCACGGTCACTTCATTCCCAGTCATTTCATCCCTGGTCACTTCATCCCCTGATATTTTCATCATCTGATCATTTTTATCTAACAAATTGTAATTTAAAAAATCATGAAATGAGCAATATTTAATGTATTCATTTTTTATTTAAATGACAAAATTGTAAAAGGAATTAAAGCAAAACTTATACAGGCGACATGATATATTTTTACTACTTCCACTTAACCTTGGCCTTCGATCCGGATATAATTATGATATTACAACCCCCACATCCAATAGAAGCGCTATAGCTAAGTACACACCCAGATTTACAATATGATATAAGATTTCTCATTAAGAAAACAAAGTGGAAGAGGAAACACTATAAACGCATTAGTAACAAGTCATAAAATGTCAAAAAGCATTCTACATAATCATATTTATATATAAAATATTTAATTGGTGATGAAGTGACCGGGGATGAACGGACCGATCACCTGATTAAACATCAATAACATTTTTGTTTGTAATCAGTAAAAAGTTACTTTTGGTAAAGAATAATAGAAGAATGCCTGCTCTTTATATAACACAAATGAAAGTTTATAAAACCAAACAATTATTTTAATTTAATGCAGTCAAATCAACAATGATATCATTAATTAGGAGAGAAAGAGTTAATTTAGCTCTAGAAAATGTTTATACTTTCTGGGTGGTTTTTATAAGTTGAAATACCCAGCAAACTGTCAGATTTTATGCTTGAGTTCAAAAGGCTAATTATGTTTCATTCATTTATCCTAACAGCTGTTTCAACCATTCAGTTTGGCTGTTTCTGGGTTTACTGAACTTATAGTGATTGACATGAGGTTAGTTGGAATATTGTTACTTTTTAGATGTCTATTCAATTAAAGTTACATTTTTTAAAGTGAATGTGGAAATATAAGTTTTATATCAACAAGTTTTCTAAAATGAATTGGGATGTCTCTCTTTTTATTCATAATTTTTTTTTTAATGTGAAAAGGTTTAGCCTTTTTAAAATCTAAATATGCTATATCTGTATCTATTGGTTGGTATCAAATAAAGGCTCTTTTTTACACTAGTTTAGTGAGATTAACAAACATGGAAACATGCTTTTTGCTTTCTAAGTTTCATATATCTAAAGTCATATTTCTTGTTTAGCTAACATAATCTTTAAAATATTACTATTGGTATGTGGAGTCATCTTGCATGAAAGTGTTTTCATGGGGGTTTCTTTAAATTTGTAGTTTGCTTATCTAAGATCTTAACTTATATAATACAGATGTTACTTCAAAAAAGAAGATGATTACATCATGCATTTAGTCATGCATATTAACCCATGACTTGAATTCTGCCAAGTCACTGGTCTTCCTGACTAGCTCCAGCAACCCATTCCATGCTCTAATAGCACTAGGGAAGAAGGAGCATTTGTACAAATTTGTCCTAGCATATGGAACGAGGAATGTGCCTTTATCTTTGTGTCTTTCTGAGTATTTTATTATATTTTCTATTTGAAGGCATATCTAAGATGAGGATTTCTATTTTTAGTCTTGTCTTCTAGTTTGGGTACAAATAAGAGTTTATTAACATACACCATTTAACTTTGTTAAGGGAAAATGTCCATAAATTCATTATTTGGTTGAGATCTCTTCCTTTAGCTACTGTCCTTTGCAATTCTTATTACCAAAACATAGAACTATCATATGAGACCATTCCTGAAATTAGATTCATTTACCAGTTTCTTTGGTTATGGATAAGTCATTCTTATGTGAGGATACATTAGTTATATTATTGTGCTCTTTTTTCCAGACCTGGCAGCCTGATAATTGACTTTATTGTTGTGGTAGACTTGACAATCAACCCAACACCTGGCACCAATATAACCAATGTTCTAGTCAATCTGACTGGTCACTTTACATTAGGCAATGAAAGCTACACTGGAGTGTTTAATATCAATGGAATAACAGGTCAGTAAATACACCAGTTTCTTCTTGCTTTTGTTTTCTCATTGTTCTGTAGGTTTGTGTTGGACGCATGTGTTGTATGTCATCCTTATTTATGGTTGTAACATCATTCAATTCTCTTCTTTTGATCTTGGCTGTAAATTGATGCACCAATGTTCTCCATTTCTTCTTATGTCAACTGTTTCATTTTGTTACACAACATAAAATGTATAGAAATCGGTCTTATGAAATCAGTACATTCTACACACTTCATAACACTTGATTTCTTTTCTGAACTAGATCTATAAATACCCCAATGACATACATGTGTAGTTTATATGAAATTAAACATGTAATTTTTTCTTTATTTTTAAATCCTCATTACTGAAGAAATATCCAAAACTTATCAAACAAAACATTTAGTTAATAGAAACTGGAAGAAGATAGACATGTAAAAATTGAGTATTACATGTCATAGTTTGTGAAATATTATTAGAGTGTAGGTGTAAAACCAACTATCAAAAGTGGAGCAATATTTCTATTACTTAATTATTGACCTTTGACTGATATTAGTTGAACATTAATTCTCCAGTCAATTAATAATTCATCATAATTTGTTTTATGATCCTAATGTTTATTTTGTTAACATAATTTTTTTTTATAAAGTTAATAGTAATATATTTGTGTCAATATTGTTTCATTAAGTTACTTTTAAAGAATTTGTAAATCCTGTAATTAGACAAAAATCTAGGATAATCAAATCTTGAAATATACCAGACATATTAATATACTTTATACTTTATTGCATACACACATTTCAGTTTCAATATTTCCCTATTTGTTTTCTAATATAGTTTTATCTCCTTAAAACCAATGTTTCAGTCAGTGCAGCTACAGATAAATGTGTGATTCTGAATCTAATAGTTCCTTGTAACAGCAATGAAAACTGTGAAATCAATGCCAATGGAAATGCAGTTTGTGTGTAAGTAACTTCATCACCAAAAAAAATACAAGTATTAAGAAATAATATGTCTCATTGTTTCATTGTATAGATAGAGTACATTGTTATATGTAAATCTTCATCATCAAGTCTCAACACACATTGATGAAGATCATTCTTTCAGTCTGTAACCACTACCTGTTAGAATGTTAGAGTACATTCCTTCATTTTTCATCATTATTGTCTATTTTTGTTTTTGGGGCTTCTTTTATTTACTTTTTCAGCATGTTTCAATAATTCTTAGACTTCTTCAGCACCCTTTATTAATCTTCAGATTCAAATATTAACCTAATTAGTAAACTTCTTAAATATAATAATGCTTTCATTTAGTTAGTATTTTTAAATACAAAATCTGTTTGTTTGATCTAGGTCTAAAGAAACAAGTTCAACCCCCGCTAGCAATAGTAAGTTTGTTTTGTTTTTTTTGCTTTCTTAGTATATTCAACTTGTGCCTACACATTTCTTCAATTTAATCAATGCAAGTTAAGCTGCCATAATTCTAAAAAAAACTTCTTTTTTGGTGGTAGGGGGAAGGGGAGGAATGTGATATAAGAGAATCAATTTAATGTCAAGGAGGGCAATGTCAAAAAAGAAATATAAATTACAAGCAGGGCAAAAATTAGTTGGGGATTTTTTTTTTTAAATGTATTTTTGTTAAAATTTATATTAAAAAGGAAGAAAGCATTAACTAAAGTTAGATCCTTGTACTACAAACTTACATGTTCATACTCACTTTCACCTATATATTTGCTTGCAAATGTTTATATACTAGGTAATCCCCATTATTATTTAATAAGTTAATGAAGTAATAACTAGCTGTTTTATTATTCCTAGATGACTGGAAAATGTATGAACAGTTATCCACACTATTTCATTTTTTTAAATATTAATAAGCTTAGTAATATATGGCATTGAGTTTTACAAGTGTCTACTCAATCCCTGGTTATTGTTTTTGAAAAGATATTTATTTTGATGAGATCTAAATTGTTTATCGTTCTAGTTTAGGCAACTAATGCTAAATTTGATTAGCACTGACCTTTACAAAAAAAAAAGCTCTTGAACAGTCAAGACATCTAAGAGTAAAGAAAAAATAAATATTTGGATGTTGTGTTAGCCACACATTTAATTGTAATCTTAAGCCACAAAACATCTCAGTATTTGTCTCTGAAGGTATGAAGAGATCAAAGAGAAATTAAACCCTAGCCAAGCAATAGATTTTTATTGGTTTTTCTTTCTATCTGATATGTTAAAATGTATTCCCAGTTGACACCGACAAGTGTGCACTTCTCAACTCAACACATCCTTGTGGCCTAAATGAACAATGTTTTATAAACTCCATTGGTAATGCTGTGTGTGTGTAAGTAGTTCTCCCTTTAATGGAACTCTTTAAGTTACCAGTGCTGCGAATAAGTTAAGAATTTAAGTTTTTAGTTATCAGAAATATTCTAATAATTGCTTCTTGTTGTCTCACATGTAAACAATTCTAATTTTAGATTAATTCCCAGCATTCAAGTCTCAGAAAGTTCTGGTAAGTCTATTATTTCATTAATTTTTTTCTATGCACTATACCAGTACTTATCCTTAATCTTTGGAATTGAAGGCAATGTTTATATATGACCTGAAGAGTTCAACAAGCCTTTCATTACAATTTCTTATAGTGTTGGTTGATATTCTACTCATGTTTTATATAGCTGAGTTCATGTGTGTAAGTGGTAAAGTCCTTGTCTTTTGAGCTGGATGGTCCCAGATTCAATACCTGGTAATTTTTTGGGTGGATTTTTAGAGCGCCTATGAGTTGACCCAGCTCTTATAGGTACCTGACATTAGTTGGGAAAAGTTAAATACAGTTGGTCATTGTGCTGGACACGTGACACCCTCATAAAACCATAAGCCACAGAAACAAATGACCTTTACATCATCTGCCCTATGGACGACATGGCTTGAATGGGGAACTTTTACTTTGCTTTGTAATAAGACTAGAACTTTATTTGATATAATGTCTTTGTACATTAAAATACAGGTTTTATTTATAACTTGAAGTAGACTGAATCATATTCTGTAATGAATGTTCATAAGATGGCTAGATCAATCCTATTTATACAATTGTTTATTTTATTATTTTTCAATTGGTTTTGAAAATGAGCTTACTAGTTCATTTGTAGAACATTTTTATAACACATTTTGAGTAAGTACAAACGAGAATATTTTGAATGTACTTATGTGTTAAATTGGTATGTTAGGATTCTTGAAAAGCTTTGGTCTCTTAAAGTTTTACTGAGATCTTATTTTTGTGTTTAAAACAAAACGATTGTTTGAACACTTGTCTAAACCACAATAATTTGTCTCTCACAGATGAAGTCCCTCTGATTGTTGGTCTGTCTGTTGGACTCCCACTGTTTGTTGCTCTGGTGGTGCTAATTATTCTGGTCATTAGGTACAAAAAGAAATACATTCAACAGAGAAGGTAAACACTAGCCTTGACATCCTACAATTAGTGTCTCAATGAATACTTTCTGTGACAGTCAATACTTTCTGTGACAGTCAATACTTCTGTGAACATTTTTCTGTACATTTTTTGTCGCAAAATGATTTAGCTTTTTTTGCCTCTCCTAAAAGAGTTGACAGCAGAGAGGGTCACTACCAAGATGAAGATCGCCCACCTTCAAGTCTAAGTGTCTCCTACTTTACAGTGGCCCCATACACTACAGCCTTATCAAAGGAAGGAGCCAAGGAAGATGAGCAGCCTCTTTTTGTATAAATGATAGACAGATAACAATAAAACTACATAACGATTTGTTACATTAGGACAGATACATTAGAATTTATTGCATTAGGACTGATTTCTCATTTTATCAAGACTGATTATGTAACAACTTACATAACTTATTACATTAGGACTGATACATAACAGCTACCAGGGTGGCTGCTTGGTCGTGCAGTATGCGCACTGGACTGTCTATCCTACTTGTAGATGTCCCAGGTTCATATCCTGCACTTTCACATCCCCCGTCTTCCTGCATAAGGTTTGATTAGGAAGTAAATTATCTTCAACTCTGAAGGAATATCTGAAACATAAAACATTTTTACAAGCTAATTACATTAGGATGCATTAGAATTCATTAAATTAAGATTGATTTCTTATTTTATCAAGACTGATTATGCAAAAACATAATACATAATTATTACATTATAGAACTGATTACATAACTCATTATATTAGGGCTGATTAATTAAGACAACATTGCATTAGGATTGATTAAATTTCATTTTATTACATTACATCTGATTACATTATAGCTTTTATGATTACACGCCAAATGATTATATTTTACATTAGTATTCTTTATGACTTTAAAACCTAATTCATTATACATCACGTAAATAAATTACAATAAAGAAATTATTAGATGTGCAGAAAAAAAGATAAATAGATAACAAAGTTAATAAGATATTGTATATTAAGTTAACAAAGTGTTAATAATTGTATCATTAGATCTAGTATGTTATTATTAGATGACTGGTGTTGAAATGTGTGATGTTGCTAGTTCAGGCTGTCTTGAAGTCAACCAATTACTCTGCAATCGTTTGGGTGTAATTGTTCGGGTGTATTACGTGTAGTTGAACAACAGTACAAACAAGAACTGGCACATCTGTTTTTTAACTAGTGAAGAGATGTAGTCGACTCTGATGAACAAGTTCACATAGATTTATTCTGATAAAAGGCCACAGTAGAAGTCTCTGTCACTAAACACGTCGTTACCCTGGAATATTCTATCGCTAACTGATTTTCCGGTCTCTAACCCAACATATCCCAAACGTCACTAGTCCCGTTCAATATGCGTCTTCTATGGTGCGTCGCTAAATAACTAACCTATATAAATAAGGTGTATTACGTGTAGTTGAACAACAGTACAAACAAGAACTGGCACATCTGTTTTTTAACTAGTGAAGAGATGTAGTAGACTCTGATGAACAAGTTCACATAGATTTATTCTGATAAAAGGCCACAGTAGAAGTCTCTGTCACTAAACACGTCGTTACCCTGGAATATTCTATCGCTAACTGATTTTCCGGTCTCTAACCCAACATATCCCAAACGTCACTAGTCCCGTTCAATATGCGTCTTCTATGGTGCGTCGCTAAATAACTAACCTATATAAATAAGGTATCTAACAAATGCAAGGAGACTTAACAAAAGTAGGCTTGTATTCCATTGTAGTGTATTTTTTTAGATGTGATTTCAGTATACTTTATGTATTATATGCATATATTTTAAAGTATTATCCTACTGCTTTTTTTTTAAACAGGATCAAAATGTCCTGAATTTATGGACCTGATATTTTAAAATCTTAAAGAGTTCTAATTAATACATAACAATTTCAATGTTTATTTTATTAATTCTAAACATACTCAGTGGGGAAAAAAACTCTCCTGAATATACTTATAAATACATAAAGAAAAAAATAAAAATACTATGGATGGCTGCTGGTCATAGGATATGTGCACTTGTCGTCTTAATGGTCCTGGGGGTTAACTGTCTTGCGGGAGGTTAGGGCTAGTATGCACTGATCTTTAATTCAGAAGGAACACTTGAAATATATAATAAACAAGAAATTTGCATATATACATTTTTAAATACTATTTATCTTTATGATTAAAAATGTTTACATGTGGTTTTATACTCATTTAATTTTTGTATAGATTTCATGGTCTCTTGTACACATTTCATGTTGGTGTTTACTTTAATAAAATGTAACAAATTTATTTTATTCGAATTTGTTTATGAAATGTTAGTTTTGTGTATTCACTAGAGTATATATTATAAATGGTACTATTATAAATGAAGGAGCTAATTGTTATTGAGAGGACAACATTTCAAAATTATTTTGACAATAACAAGGCTAATATATATAGTAGCATTGATTCACATCTTTAAAACTAGCTAGAGCCAGCCATTTAGTCACTAAAGTACTCTGGTAGTCCTCAAAGTTCGGGGTAATCTTAGTGTAAAGGTTGTGTTAAATCAGTGGTTCCAAAACTTTTTTGTCTCGTAGACCCCTTGCCATGTTTTATGGTTTTCGGTAGACCCCTTAGTTAAAATGAATTTTTGAAATTCATCAAAAAACATTTAAGACAAATTTCTAATTGTAGTGAGTTAAAGAGTGAAAAAGTAATTTAAAGATACACATGAAGTTATAGAGATCTATTTTTTTTATTGATAAAATTCAAATTTAAACTAATATAAGTATAACAATTTTTATTTTATTACTGGAATCACCAAACACCCTTTTTTTTTACATCTATTATCCTTTGCTACGGATAAATATTTCACATAGGAATTTGTTGTTGTATGAAGTAGTCTTCAAACATTAAATATTAATCACTCATTCAATTAATTAATTAGCCTTATGTATTATTGTAAAAGTTTTCGCAAAGAGCAGTTTCTCGTGTAGGCCAATGTCTTGATCTTTCACGTGTGGCTCAAATGTGGATGCGCAGAACTGTTTTCACTAAACGGAGAATGGGTGATGGTGAGTACCTAGTGAGCAACTAAACCAGTAAGCTTTTGGCAGGAAGGGCTCAGTACCATTGGCTTGCAGCCTACCTAGCAGAAGGAAAACAATTCAAATTTCTGCTGCATTGCAGCTATATTAAAACATGGGGAAAGTTTCGCAGGTCAACCCTGTTAAAAATAAAGAGCATGCAACCTTTAAGCAGTTTGCTGCACACAGCGCTACACCCTGTCAGAGCCTGCAATGACGCTTACCCCAAACTGTATATATTACATAACTCATGCCACAGATGTGAAATTGAACTGTATTGTTGCTTAAAGAAATTCGTTTAATAATATAAAATAGTTTTTTAAACTACAACGGCTGGTAAAATCAATGTTTTATCTATAGTGTTTTCCGTATTTTGCTATAAGTAGCCTAAAGAGCTAATGTAAGACTCTCACAGTCATCTTCTCTATATGGAAGAGATATTTAGATGGTCTATTCTGAACTTTTAACTATTTGAAAATTTTTCAAATCTTTTAATTTTTGTCATGTTGGTATCGTCTCAAGTGATCCTCAAGCGTAATTGGTTTCATATCGTCAACAAAAAACAAAGTCACTTAGCAACCGCTTGTTTGACAAGGAAAAAAACAATCCAAATTTTAAATAATCAACGATGTACAGTCTACATTCTTTTTGTTAAACATTAGTTACATGTAGACAAAATTAAGTTATTGAAATAAGTATTTAAATTAGATACACCAATTTTTCGTTTAAATAGCAGAATAAATATTTAAAGGATAAACTCGTGTACAAATTATATGATACATTAGTGTATGAAAGAATTACATTAATTTGATGTTAAAGTCACGACCTGTTTAAATAAAATCTATTATCGTAGACCCCCACTTTATGTTTTACCTTTCGTAGACCCCTTGGATGTCTTCGTAGACCTCTGGGGGTCTATATAGACCACTTTGGGAATCACTGTGTTAAATTCTAAGCTCGTTGGCCCGGGCCCCTGACATTCAATAGTCACCTTCTTGCTTACACTAAATAATTGACTCTCCGTTTACATTGTAATAGTTTAATGATATGAACGTAAGTTATTAGCCTAATGACAAACTGATGGAGTAATATAATTGAATTAAAAACACTATAATATTGTGGTTATATTAAGTAAACAATTATTCTGTACTTAAAATATATTGTTATCCCACAGTGCAACCAGTGGCGTACCGAGGGGGGGGGGGCGGGGAGGGCATCCGCCCCGGGCGCCGGAGAGTAGGGGGCGCCAAAATGGGTATTACCAGTGGCGTCTTTAGGCAGGTGAGGGGGGTGTGGTCCGCACCGGGTGACACCCATAAGGGGGTGACACCCAAGTGAAAAAAAACAACTTTTCAAAAGCAGACAACAACTTTAAATCTGGCACATATTGCGAACTTATTTACGCAAGTAGAATCTCCTCTCTCTTTTTTCTGTTCTCTGATTCTCTCTCTCAATATGTTTCTATAAATAATTTTGGTTCCATCAAATTAACCAAAGCGTTACACCATACTAATTTTACTAGCAAAACATTACACCATACTTTCAGCGGCATGGATCGGAAAACTTTTATGATGTATGGAACTGTGTCATCGAGGCTATTGTGATTGTTGCAAGCTCATTTTGCATTGTGCGATGGTGTAGAAGTTTGCTGTCATTTTTTTTTATTCCCCCTGTATTAAAAAAAAAATCCGCCTATCGTGTTAACGAGAAAGAGGGACAAGTGCGGTAGGTTAATACAACATTGATGTGTTGTAGAGTAAAATAAGGGGTGACAATTGGATGCTCTTGAAATAATATATAAAAATGAACTCACATGGCACAGTTGCCAATAACAAATTATTTACAGATAAATCCGGGTAAATTTTTGTATTAATTAAAGGAAAAGTAAGTTTTTTTGTTGTTTATTTTGGATAATGTAGAACTATAAATAGCCTACTAAGTTTTAAGCATGCAGATAAAATTAATTATCAATTAGAATGTATTTAACGTTTGCAACTTCAATCATTGTAATGTAGAATATTTGTAAATATGTATTGAGCAGCTAATGAAAGAAAGTATATGATGCAGGACTCGCTGCGGTTGAAGAAATAACTCGCATTATGAAATCAGTTATTGATAGACTAATCCAGGAGATGACAACACGATTTGGTCGTCTGAAGACGTTAGATGAAAAGTTGGGATTTCTATTCAACATCAGCAAATTGTTTGCTAATGATACCTCTAATGATATTCAACAGCACTGTGCTACGCTGGCTGACTTTTATAAAACTGATATCGATGGAACTGAACTGTTCGTAGAAATCAGTGACTGCAGTATGTTGCTGAAAACCCGGCCAGATGCTACCCCAAGCAGCCCATTAGAATTACTTTCATTTATTATTTCATATGGCAATGACATATTTCCAAACTTGCAAATTGCTTTGCAAATTATGCTGACAATCTCTGTGTCAGTTGCTAGCTGTGAGCGTTCTTTTAGTAAACTAAAAATCATGTTAACTTATTTGAGAGCTTCAATGGGTCAGGAGCGTCTGTCAGACTTGGCATTGCTAAGCATAGAAAAGGAGCTGGTCGAAACAATTAATTTTGATGATGTCATTGACAACTTTGCTAGTGCAAGATCACGAAAAGTAGTTCTATAAGAAATGGCTAATGTTGCTTCAGATTGTTCATTAACTTTGTTTACAATAAAAACATTTAATTTATTGATTGGTGATTGTTTTAATGCAAATATAGATTACGCATACTAATAGGGGGGGGGGCGCCAACAGACTATGCCGCCCCGGGCGCCTGGCACCCTCGGTACGCCACTGAGTGCAACACATTAGTACCACAACACTGGCCCACTGCCGACCCTAGTCTCCAATGTAAACTTGATAATCCCATAACTCCCTGAAAAGACAAATTGAATGGTCTAGTCCAGCTTAGGGGTGGGCAAATTGAGGCCCGCGGGCCACATGCGGCCCGCCGGAGTGTTTTATGCGGCCCGCCAATACCTACAGAAATCAGGTGTGCCCACAGTATATACATATAAAAATGCAAATATTAAAAATAATATCTAAATAAATGATTGAAACTGTCTCATTATAAAAATTTTTAAGTAAACGAAGATTATGCTTATTGGCTATACATCAATACACTCAATTCAAAACACAATCTCTGAGTGTTGGGTAGGCTTGAAACAAGATGGTAAGTGTAACAACTGATGGAGCTCAATCTTTCACTGAAAAAAAAAGTTTTTTTTTTGTTGTTGTTTTTAATATCCCAACCATAAACTCTAAACTGGAAAGTTTGAACAAAGCTGCATAAAATTTTAGATAATTTCATTATGTCGTCATAGCAATCGAACTTATATATATGTGTGTGTGCGGCCCGCCATTCCAAAATTGTTTTTAATGCGGCCCTCGATACAAAAGGGTTGCCCACCCCTGGTCTAGTCTATAATACGCTATGGCAGCGAAACAACTGCAAAATGCCGTAATTATGTCTTAGATGCCTACCCTAAACAGGGTTACACAAAAGAACCTTAAGAAACGTAACGCAGCAGCCTAATAACAAAGACTCCCTATATAAGCTTAAAAGCAAGGCAACAAATAAGATGCGTTAAAAAATTGTGCATCTAACAAACATTGGTGCTATAGAAAACCCTAACTTACGCACCGACACTTAGCTCCTCAGATCCTCAACATAGTTGCTTCGTCCCCTTGACGATTAAGTCAAGAATGAGCTTTTTATTTGAATTCTCAACGTTTTCACCCCTTCCCTAGATAGGACGGCGTGGTGGCTGAGTGGTAAAGCGCTTGGCTTCCGAACCGGAGACCGGGGTTCGAATCCTGGTGAGGACTGGGATTTTTAATTTCGGGATCTTCGGGCGCCTCTGAGTCCACCCAGCTCTAATGGGTACCTGACATTAGTTGGGTAAAAGTAAAGGCGGTTGGTCGTTGTGCTGACCACATGACACCCTCGTTAACCGTAGGCCACAGAAACAGATGACCTTTACATCATCAAGGTCTGAAAGGGGAACTCCCTAGATAGATTCTGGTATAGCAGGCTATTGACTTTTTTGGCTATTACTCAGTCAAAATCTTTGGACCAAGCGGTAGTGCAGTTTTGATGCAGAGATCTTTGCAGTCTGTGAAGTCTAACAGTCATTGACGCTAAACTGCGAGGGATATTTGTGGTAAAATCTGTACTACAAGCTTTGCAAAGGCCTGGATTATGGCCCCCTAATATCGACGCTGTCATCATGGCTTCACACAACATAAAACAACGCTATGGCACCCCTGTAATAATTCAGTGGGTCGCATATGTGTGACAGGCATTACTATTGCAGACTCTAACTAGGCCTACCAGGTAGGGCAATTTCCACCCACTGAAGGCTGTAAGTTTAAATCATGCTCTGGCTATAATTCAAAAAACAGAAATGGAAAAGTGGTTTGAGTGCCCGAGGAATCTGGGAGCGCATGAGACGCCCTGGCCGCACTTCCCCGTGGTGGAGGCTGTCCAGGCCTAAGCAAAATAATAAAGTACAGGGCAGGACAGGCCACTGTCCTGTTGGTTCATATTTCTCATGGCTATGACCAAATTTTGATTCACGGTGCCCCCGCTGCGGGAAAGAAGAGGAAACCGTGCCTCATATCCTGTTTGACTGCCCCAGACTTGCTGATCTCCGGCTCGACAGGTCTGGGAAACCAAAAATTCTCGACCTGTATGGTGACATGTATGCACTACGCAAGACAGCAGGGTTTCTGTCCAGGGCTTTTGCAAGATCCTTTAAGCCCTCACTCAAGTGGAGTTTGGTGATGATGATTCGAACTCTCTTATATGGGGATAAACTTGATGGGCAGTAACGTTGGATGTCAATCCTGTTACTTTAGTTCTTTCCCACCCTTCCTTTGAGAGTGTTACTTAGGCTGCTTTATTGATCCTTATGGAAATTTGTTGTGATTACAAGGACTCATTTCTCATATAAAAACAAACAACAGAAACATACACATAAATGGAACAGACACAACATAAAGAGTTTATTGATGACTACACACAGGTATCTATATCCTTTTCATGTTTCCTGACCAACTAGTGGCGTTGTTATAGTCTGACTTAATAAGGAACGAACACGTTTTTGTTTTGTAGGCCTACCTCTTGGTTCTAGTCTTGACAGAAGTCGCTCACTTCGCCACGACTTGACATAGTTTTGATGGAGCGGGATTTTTCTGAGATATTTCAACGGAAAAAGAGTTTGGACAGCTCTGCTTAAAAAGATAATTGTAATTCAGAAAAGATAAGGTCGACAATTATCTTTTTAAAAATAGTTAAGGATTATTAATTTGTGGACACGGTGCAAATTAGCAAACCAGCCAACTTACAGCTCAGCCCATGTAGGCCTATAGTTTGCGCGTTTTGAAATTAAAAAGTAACTCTAATTTGTTTTTTTATTTATGTTTGCTATTGTAATTAATGTCGAAATATACATATTTGGAGGATAGTCTGCAATGATTTTTTTTTTCAGATGGCTTTGTCCCATCCGACAACTAGCGAAAAAAAAAGTTTCATTGACATTTGAAAACGTCTCCGCTAGTGTCATTCTTCTAGATTTCATGTCTAAATGGTCGAATTTCTTTCGACAATTGCACCTCATTATAGTGACGACTTTTGCATGAAACAAAAGGTCCGCGATAGAGACGTCTTACTTAACAGGAAGATGATCTTAAAATAGGTAACGCCCATTACAGACGTCCGTGCACTACATGTACCTACAATGTCCCTCGCATAATAGGCCTACCTTTGACCAGGGTTTCGTCTTTATTATTATACTTAATATGGCCCTAGACTTTTTTTTTACTAGTATGAATAGTGCGTTCTGAAAGTAACACGGCGTATCTTGATTAGGGAACTGCTGTTCGCCGATGATACCGCACTTCTTATCCCATTCACAAGGATTGCAGAGGTTTGTGAATGCTCTGGCAGCTGCTTGTCTAGAGTTTAAACTTACAATAAGTCTCTCCAAGACTGAAATCCTGGCACAAGATGTCGCAGAAATACCTGTGATACATATTGGAAATCACACACTTACGATGGTGCAGGAATTCACTTATTTGGGAACAACAATAGCCAGCAACCTAGATTTAGACACTGAGCTGACAAAAAGAATAGGAAAGGCTTCTGCAGCAATGACAAAACTCTCCAAGCGTGTGTGGGAAAATACCAAATTGACCACGGCAACAAAAATCCTGGTATACAATGGTTGCGTTCTGAGCACACTTCTTTATGGCAGTGAGAGCAGAGTAACTTACATGAGACAAGAACATAGATTAAATAGCTTCCAAAATGCTGCCTGCGACGCATAATGTGCATCTCCTGGAAGGATCGTGTCACCAACCAAGAAGTTTTGACATGGGCCAATATGCACAGCATCTATGCTCTCCTTCAACAGAGAAGACTATGCTGGCTCGGTCATGTCACTCGCATGCCATATGGAAGAATCCCTAAAGACATCCTATACGCTGAGCTTGCAGAGGGACGCCCAAGACTAATCTACAGAGATGTCTGCAAGCGAGAAATGAGAGCCACGGGCATCGACCAAAGTATGTGTGAGGAGTTAACCCAAGACCGAACAGCATGGAAACAGACTGTACGTACTGATAAAACTTCGCCGAATGCAAAAGAAATGAAGCTGCGTCAGCCAAGAGAAAGAAAAAAAATCTGTCCAGTCAGCTAGCCCTAAGCTAGGACAGATGAATATGCATGCACGATCTGTGGCAAACTCTGCCGCTTCAGAATTGACTTGATCAGTCAGTCCAGATTCTGCCCCATCTCAAGACGGAACCAAAACCAGTGACTCATCTGGGCGCATCCATTGTCTTTCGAGACAGAAGGAGCCATATATTAAATAAATGTGATTCCGGAATGTTCGGCTGCACACTGGGCAGGTTATTCCAGCTGGAACTTATAGTGTCTTTGGCCTTATATATAAATACTCTTGAGAAGTCATAATTATCGAGAAATTGTATATAGGTCATGATCATTTACACTATTGATTGTAATATACCCGCCGCAGCCTTTATTTATTTATAAATTCATTGTCGCTGCTAAAGGATCGTAAGTGAGGAGTCAGAACAAGATCATTTTTTAATGTTTTTCACAAAGATCCAAGTTCACAGATTTCTGAATTCACGTAAATGCGAAATCGAGGGACACAACAACGGCGCGAATATGAAAGAAAGAAAATATTGGTCTACAATAATTGATTTAAATCAAAGGGCACAGTGTGCAGCTCAGTCTCAATGGAATTTTTTTAGAAATTAAAAAAAAGAGGGGGGGGGGGCATTTTAAAATTTCGCACGCAGGCGGCCATAACCCTCGCTGAACAGAATGTCGCCAAGACCAAGTAGAGTTGCCTATCTTTAATACCAAGGGCTAGGCCTTTGTCTTTCTAGATTGCCTTGAGCTTCGCAAAAGCTGCTGTGCATTGTGCAAGTGGCTCAGGTTTGAATTCTTCGTCTGAAATGATAGCTCCGATATATTTTAAGCTTCTGACACGTGTCAGTTTTTCGAATCCAATTCTGACTCAAGTCTATTTTAAAACCTTGTTCGCTATTGGTCATAATGTGCATGTTTTTTCGGCATTGATTACTCTTTACCCTTTCTATATTCTTATTAGATTGTTATTGTCACGAATCGATACTGTGACCCAATTCGGCCAAGTCAGGCCAGAGATGACCAGAGTAAACAAGTTGATTATAGTCATCCAATCAGAGAAAGAAGTTAAGAGAAAAAAAAATAGCAGACGTCAGCTTCTAGAAGGTCACAGTTAATAAAATAATTAGGGGAGAAGTTTCTATGATTCTGGAAAGTACGACTGAGAAATGTATAAATTAGGGGAAAGTGAGTTAGTCGGGGTCCTCGCAATGTAGCCTAACGATTTTGGATAACGTTTTTTGTTTTAACGTTTGCGGGTCCAGTAGTTGAAGTTATTTTAGTGAATTAGTATCATAAAGTTATTTCAGTAATTAGTTAGCCTATATCAGTTACATTTAGTATTAGAAAGTTTCATTAAATGAAGATATTTAAGTAAAGTTATTGAATTGACAATTTACTTCTATATGTCATTTGAAGAAGCGTATTCAAGAAGTTCAAAGAGAACAGGGGTGTTATCAAATCATTCATATAATCTCCGCAGTGTGATGACTCTTGTTTAAACCATAACTAATATTAGAAGAAATACTCAATAAAAAGAAATTGTCACAGTTATACCAGTCTAATTTAACTCTAAAACTCCGATTTTTTTTTCCCGCAAGGTTTCAAGGTATAGCTTTCTTTTAGTAATAAAAACTGTGGTTTACCAAAAACAACTAACGTTTTATTTATTAAGTTGGTCTTAAAAATCAGTACTTTCCTTGATGTAAAGATATACTCCAATCAGATTCTTGTTACTATTAATTTCTTTCTTTAATATTTCACTATCTTGTGTTATGTTTATTGTTCTGTCATTTGGAAACAGTATTTTAGTTCCAGGACTAATGCAATTAGGTTGGTCGCGTATATAAGTTTGCTTGAAAGACAAAAATTTAAAGTTATTGATGACTAATTATAGAAAGACTAATAATTAAGGTAAAAATTAAAACAAACTAAGTTTATTTTTTAAACATATTTTATTATCTATTATAAATAATCAAAATGGTTTTCAAATTAACACATGTGTAAATAGGACGGATTTCTTTCTAGAGGTTTCTTATGTATAAAATTAAACAATACTGTAACTGAAAAATGTTTCCATATCACAAAGAAAAATAAATATACATTTATCACAGCCAATGCTTTAAGTTTCAAATATGGTACTAACAAAAGAAAGTTCTTATAAAAAAATCTAATAAAATTTTTCAAAATAGCTAAAAATATTTTTTTTTTACAACCAAAGTAACTAAAATTTTAACTGAATCAATTTTTTGTTAGCTACTTAATCATTAAATCTTGTTTTCTTCCAGACCTTATGCATTTAATTTTATCTTATGTTACAGAAAATTGTCTATTAGAAGTTTTAGCACAGCAGTTAAAAATGATTTCATGACTTTTTTTATCCTTTATTCCAAGTACTGGTACTTCTGATGCAGCATCATTAGAGATGACTAATAATTCACTAATCTAGTAATTATTTAGTATCTGATATCAACTGCCTCAGATTAAGCTTTCAAAAAAAATTCCATTGATACACAAAGCCTCTTGGAACATAGACATTGTCTGAAAGCATGTAGTACTATTCATCAGAAACTGTTGAAAGTTACAAATGACTGCTGTGTAAGGACAGAGTTGCTACCAATACAAGAGACTATAATAAATACATAACAGCATTACATGGGAATGTTTGAAAAAAAACATATTCAACTCACAAATTGTGTTGAGTCATGGTGATTATAACATAATTTAATAGTTACATACATTTGATAATTTAGAAATATTTATACAAGTTTAGCTTCACAAAATAATTCAAGTTGTATACAATTAAAAAAAAAAATCTCAACCTTAATCTTAAGCAAAGATTGAAGTGCTATAAAAAATTTTTTTTAAAGAGAATGTAAAAAAAAAATGCTTAAAAAATATTTAACAATTATAATCAAGAAACTTATAGATCAGAAAAAAAAATGTATCACAGTTTAATCAATAGAATTTTTATGAAAAAAAAAAATTGGACTCAATAAAAAGATTTCTTAGTTTGAAGACCTAGAAATAACAAGAGCTATTAATACTGCAACAGTTCATAGAAATGTTCTAGAAACAAAGTTATGGGAAGAGGTTTTGTTTATCTTCCTTCTTTCCTCCTTGCTTGGAGTCAGTAGCTACAGGAGCCACTGCAAAATAAGAATGGCTGGCTCTTGAGTCGGGACGGTCTTCATTTTCATAATGACCTTCTCTGCTTGAGACTCTGGGAAATAAACAAAATGGATAAAGAATGAAGGTTCTATAGAATAATTATTCGAAATAAAAGCATCAAGTTTCCATGCTTAAAACTGTCCTGAACAATCCTATTTATAGATATAAAATATTAATTGTCTAGAAGAAAACATCCTACCAGAATATACAAACTTGTAACTGTAGCATTATAAATATAGATAACTCATGCTTTGTATAGTGGAGGGATAGTAATAGTATCAGTTAGATACATTTTTCAAACGTTTTAAAAATATGGATGTCTATAGTAAGCCCTAATTTTCTAAAATTTTTGAAGAGAAATGCTGACTTAAATAGTAATTTTTGAGCACCTGTATTTTATTTCTATTATCCTTTTTATCTTGATTTTTAATTTAGGACGATAGATGGTTTTAGTGTGCATAACGATGAAATCTTATTTCTGTTTGAAGTATCTTGGTGACTAATAGCAGTCATAAAGTTTACAGATTTATTTCATCAACTCTATCTTGTTTTTTTTACCAGTAGGATCACTGCAGGAAGACATATGTTGTATATGTGGTGGGGACTATTCTTCAGTACCACATTTAGCACTTTCTACAGAATAAAGCTACTTCAAGTAAGCCTTCAAACTATAATAATATTTAAGCTGTCTCCATCTACTTCTCCATGTGAGGACCATTGGAATGCTGGTGGACTTGAACATTAATTTAGCTTTAAGATCATGCAATGACAATAAGATTTTGATTACGCGCTCTTGACAAGATGGCAGCTTTGTGTTTACAGTTATCACAGATGAGTTACATTTTCATTCATTGTAAGCTTAAAACTTGCTTTCACTTTAGCCTTAAGCATTGTAAACTTTAAACTAGATTTAGACTAGACCTTTAAAAACTAAAATTAAACAACAGCCATCATGAAATTGCTCTCGCTATTTATTCTGATAATTACTAAATACACACTAATTGAACACAGATCTAGATCAGTCAACACTAAACTTTAAAAGGAAACAGTAATTACCAATCATCACACTATAGATCAATGCAACTTCAAAAATAATCTAACATACACATCCATAACATTAAAGAAGATTACCCAACACAAATGGAAGTTTTCAATTAGACACAGCCGAAATAAATACCTATCACTCTTACTATTAATAGCAGGAGATGTAGAATCAAATCCAGGGCCTAGATCTAAAGATAGATGCAACATCTGCAAAAAAGTATGCAACATGAAACAGAAAGCCATTCAATGTGACACCAGTGATGAATGGTACCACACATCCTGTCTCCATATAAATACACCAGTGTATTATGCCTTAGGCAACAAAGATGCATCCTGTCACTGTGTACTGTGTGGGTTACCTCAGTTTACATCAGGACTGTTTGATTCCTTTGATGCAGACACTTCTAACCCATACAACATCCTAAACACCATCCCAAACCAAATTCACCAACCACAAGCCAGATCCACTCCAGTTAAATCTGCTAAAACTAATACAACACCCTCATTAAACAAACTTACTAAAGAAGTAATACCTTAAAACCTTAGTAATAAATTTTCAAAGCATTAGGAACAAAACAGCAGATTTAGAAATTTTATTAGAATGTGAGAAACCAGACATAATTGCAGGAACAGAAACTTGGCTACATCATGAAATCTATAATGCAGAAATTTTCAATAGTAATTATGAAATTTTTATAAAAAGATAGGGCTGATAAACATGGAGGAGTTCTTTAAGCAATAAAAAAATACTCTTATAGCAGAAGAAATTACCTTACCTAACTCAAAAAATAAAGAATCAACATTTTGTAAAATTAATACCACCTCAACATCCCTCAGAATAGGCAGTATTTACAGACCACCAATTTTTAGTTTAGAATACATGCAAGAACTATGTAATCAGTTTACTACACTTAAAGAGACAAATAAAAATGCAGTTTTTTTGGATTATGGGTGATTTCAACCTACCTGATATAAATTGGAAAACACTAACCATAGATAAACACCAAAACTTTAAGGAAATAAATGAGCTTTTCATAGAAACTGTACACAACCTAAGTTTAGATCAAATCATTAAAAAAACAACTAGATTAAACAACACATTAGATCTCTTCTTAACCAACAGACCTGGATTAGTAGTAGATTATGATATCATCCCTGGTCTTTCAGAACGTGAGATCGTAAAAATACACAGTCAGATAAAAGCAGTAGCCAATACAAAACCCCCCCAAAAAATCTTACTCTGGAACAAATGCAACCTAAAACAACTACATCAAGCTGCATTAAACTTTCAACAAACATTATTATCAGAAAGAGACATTAACCAACCAGTCGATGACCTCTGGAATTTCATAAAAAGCTATCTTAAAAACATTATAGAAAACCATATACCAACTAAATACACATCAAACAAAATAAATTAATGCTGGTTTAATAATAGATTAAAGAAGCTTTGTAAACAGAAGGAAAACCTATATAGAAAATTTAAAGAAACTAAGGCAGAAAGAGTTTATAAAAGTACATAAAAATTAAACACCTAACCCAAAAGTAAGCAGACATCTGCAGAGTGAATACATAAACAATGTAATATCTAAAGATAACAACAAAAACCTATGGTCATACATTAAGTCTAAGAAAATGGAAACAACAGGCATAGCGCCATTAAAAGGAGAAGACAACTTAACACACAATGATAATGAATTAAAGCTAACATCCTAAACAAATACTTTGCATCAGCGTTCTCAGCCCCAGGAGACAAAGAGATATTACTTAATTTGAACCAAGTAGACAACATAAGATATAGAAGTACAAGAAAAGGGAATACAAAAACTATTAGCCAACATCAAACCTAATAAAGCATCAGGACCTGATGGTATTCCAGCTAGATTACTCAAAGAACTAAGCAATGAGCTAGCACCAGTGTTCAAAATACTTTTTCAGGCATCTCTTAACCAGGTCAGAGTACCAAGGGACTGAAAAGAAGCTAATGTCACCCCTCTATTTAAAAAAGGAGAAAAATCAGACTTAGGAAACTACAGACCAGTATCACTTACCAGCATCACATGTAAAATCCTAGAACACATAATATGTAGTAACATCATAAACCACTTAGAAAAACATAATGTCCTTACACCATACCAACATGGCTTTAGGAAATATAGATCATGTGAAACACAACTAATAGGACTAATTGATGATTTTTCAAAAGGTTTAGATAACAGTGAGCAAATCTTACTAGATTTTTCTAAAGCTTTTGATAAAGTTCAGCACCATAGTTTGCTTAAAAAATTAAAATATTTTGTCATTGATGGTCCATTGCATCAGTGGATTAAAAATTTTCTGATAGGGAGAGAACAAACTGTAATAATAAATGGCTCTAAATCAACACCAATAACAGTAAACTCAGGAGAACCTCAAGGATAAGTGTTAGGTCCACTACTATTTTTAATTTACCAAATTGCATTAGTTCAGGAACAAGTCAGATTATTCACAGACGATTGCATAATATATAGAACAATAAAAACAACACAAGATACAGAAATTTTACAAAGAGAATTAGATGAATTACAGAAATGGGAATCAAATTGGAACATGTCTTTCCACCCAGATAAATATCAGTTATTAAGAGTAACAAAAAAGCTAAAACAAATTAATTCCATTTAACTTATTCATGGTAAACCAGTAACACAAACTAAAAACGCAAAATACCTAGGTGTTATAATAAATGAAAAACTGTCATAGAATCCCCATATTGATGAAACTATCAAAAAATCAAACAAAGCACTAGGGTTTATTAAAAGAAATTTCTATAAATCAAATAAGAACATAAAACTAAAATGTTATTTAACCTTGGTTAGGCCAATAATAGAATATGCATCCTCTGTTTGGGACCCCTCAACTCAAGAAAATATTAAGAAACTGGAACAGACACAAAATAGAGCAGTGAGATTCATAACAAACGAATATTCACATTTGACTAGAGTAACACCTTTAGTAAAATCACTAAATTTAGAAAGCCTTCAGGACAGAAGACGCAAAAGTAAAGTAGCAAGCATACATAAAACACTGAACCATAATCTTCAAATACAAAAAATTAAATTTAATAAAATACTCAGAAAGACACAAAGATAAAGGCACATTCCTCATCCCATATGCTAGGACAAATTTGTACAAATACTCCTTCTTCCCTAGTGCTATTAGAGCATGGAATGTGTTGCCTGAGCTAGCCAGGAAAACGAGTGTCTTGGCAGAATTTAAGTCATTGGTTAATATGCATGACTGAATGCATGACACGTAGGACGTAATCATCTTCTTTTTTGAAGTAACGTCTGTATTATATAAGATAAGATTGATGGCATAAAACCGTCTGAACAACCCTAGCTCAATAAAATAAGATACATCTATGAAATGAAAAGTTATATCTAGTAACTGTGTTAAAAAAGTTATGTTGATTCAGTGTATGTGAGTCTGTGTTTGTTTCTGCATGTGTTACATACCTTCTCTGTTGAGTGTATTTCTTCTTATACCAAATGATCAATATGATGGCCACAACAAGAGCAGCAAATAGTGGCAGTCCAACAGACAGGCCAACAATCAGAGGGATGTCATCACTTTCTGCACAGACAATATATAAAAAAGAAAGATAAGTGATTGTAACTTCTATAGAAAGTGATTCATATAGTTCTATGTCATTTATACAGTTCTATATTAAATGATTTTTATAGTTCTTTACTAAGGTTTACAGATTTTTCTGTGTTAAGACATGTCAACAGAAATATTAGTTAAAAATCATAATGGCTAAATTTGACCTTTAAAACGTGATGCATAATAATGACTTTAGTTATTTAGAAATAGAATTAGGGGAAGTTACTGAGAGAGTATTAAGATAATATTAACCAGTAATCATGTTTATAATTTAGAAATAAAAAGAATTCCCTATTACAAAATAGTATTAAAAATTGCTATAGATAGTCCATTGACCTAGTGTGGTTACAGAATTGTCATAGATAGTGTACAAGTTTTACTTTTTTATCAATAAGACACTCTGCAAATATGTTTTGTTGCTGGAATGAATTAAACTAGTTTGATAACAATTTGTATTTGAAACCTTGGTTATGATTAGGAAGTGAAGTCAATTCAACTCAACTCTTCACAAACTCTGTAAATGTATATCTATGAAACAGATTTAAAACCAACATCACTAATATAACCAAAAAACAATTAAGGGCTGAAAAGTTATGGAATTTTGTAACGAGCAAATTATAATAACTAATTTTTTTAATAGTACAATTTACTTACTTGATGCTACATTTTGTGCTCTAAGTAGAAAAAAAAACATAATATAGATTAATAATTGTTTAATGTATTAATTATTGGACTATTGTAGAGTACCAAGAAATACACATTCACAATGCAAGAATATGAGCAGTTTAAATTATCACTTATTAATAGATTAATATGCATAACTCTCTGACTTCTTTTCTGGCATTATTTAGCAAATTAGAAAGGACATATTGTAAGAGTTTTTTTTTTTTTTTCTGTGAGTACCTATGTACCTGAAGACTATGTCACAAATTTTATTGTAAGGATGCCAAACTGGCAATCTAGGTGTGATGCCAGCTTTATTGCTACTTGACAGTTTTGATGAGCTTGTCAGAATCACTGCCAGGTTTCTATATTGCATTAATGGTACATCACAAAGAGTAACTTCACTGATGGCTGCCTGGTCGTGCGGTTTGCACGCTGGACTGTCGTTCAGATTTATCGATGGTCCCGGGTTCAAACCCTGCCCGCTCCCATCCCCCGTCGTCCTGCAGGAGGTTTGGACTAGGAAGTAATTATCTTCAACTCTGAAGGAACATCCGAAACATGTAAAACATTTTACAAACAAACAAACAAACTGTTAATTCTTGAACGCAAAACCAGTTCAAAAAGAAGAGCTAGAACTTGTTGATACAATTTTAACTTGAACATTAAGTTAGAAAACAATGTTTAATGAGCACAAGCACAATAGCTTCCTCAAAGGGCACCACATAAGATCTGTTGACCATCTTTCTCCATTCCTCTCTGCCTCTTGCCTTAGATAGAATATCTTTTATTAACAGGCCTGTCCATTCTTTGATTTTGTCTTCCCACCGTTTTCACTGTCTGACTCTTCTTTTTCTTGGTACTGTTCCCTGAAGAAGGGTCATTGAAAACCCTGAGGATGTTGTGATATGGCCGTAGAGTTTAAGTTTGAATTTATTGACAGTAGTTAGCAGGTCATTATAGGGTCCTATTGCTGTAGAATCCTGTTTCTAATTGCTTCATTTGTGATGTGATCATTGTAAGTGATACCTAGAATCTTTTTTTCAAGATCTGCAATCAGCATCCAAGATCTACAAGCATATAAGAATGTGGCCATGATCAGGGAGCACATCAGTATGATTTATGCCTTTCCAGATTGTTTTGAGTTTCCCAAGTGCTGCTGTGGACTGTGCAATTCTGGCCATAACACAGTGTATTAAAAATGTATTAATTGAATGAAATTAATCTACAGTAATGAAAATGACTGTTCCTAGTAATGAATTCTAAACTTCATATTCCATTGAAGACCTGGAAATCTCACAATATTCTTTATATGTACTCAACAAAGGTACTTTTTAATATAACTCATCTGAAGTAACTCATATGTCATCTAAAATGGCATCCTATACAACTTATATCAGCCTAAGTATATTTAGAAAATACACTTACACACAAATTGCACTACCATTGGTACTACTGATTTCACATTTCTCATTACTAGCACATGGTTTGGTTAAATTCAGAATAAAGCACTTGTCTGTGGTAGCATCCACTGAAAGAAAATATAGGTACCGTACTTTAAATCCAAGTACTACAAACATTTTATAACAAAACAAAACAATTTATTACATATTGTTATAACTTCGCCATGCGCACTGCCAGAGATGTGCACTTCTAGTAATGAGACTAGAAAAGGATGTTGACATTATGAGACCAACGATTTCCGCCCAAGTTGAGAGTCGAGATAAAGATGTTGTGATCAAGACATGTTGTTCTACATGTATTTGTGATGTCCTGTAAATTAACATCGTTGTCGTCGTCGAGTTGCCTTCCCTTAAGTTATTACAATATTAAATATATTTGGCATTTTTCTATGAGTAAGCCTTCTGTGGTTGTCTTGGGCCGGCGGACAAAATCTATGGTTCTCAAACAAGATGATTGTATGGGGTCCACCACAGAAAGATAAAAAATGTATACAATTTAAAAAAAACTTCTTTGCTAAAAGCAAGTTTATTGAATTGGATAATTTTAATAATAATCAAGACATCCCTACCAATCAAATATTGTATTCCCTTAATGATCACACAAGGCCAAGAGAGAGATCTTTCAATCTTTTATATAAAGCCATAGAATGAACAGTTAAGAAGAGACTCTAGTGCTAATGGTTAGTTGTTCATCTGGGCAAATGTGAACAGAAAAAGCCCTACACCAAGGAGTAACAAAACTTCATTCATATAGCTTTTTAGATAAAATAATAAGAGTAATTAACATCAATTAAATCTGATTAAAATCAAACTTTACCTGTTTGGCCATTAATTGTGAAAACTGCAGAGTACGTCTGATTGCCAATAGTAAAGTTGGAAGCTATGTTTACTATAACATCCACCACAGCTGTATTGGAGTTTGGATTCACATCAGCGTCCACAATCAAAGTAAAGTCAACAATTAAACTGCCAGAGCTGTAGAGAAACAAAAAATATCTTTAAAATTCTTTCAAATATTTATTCAGAATTTTGTCAGACACCTTAGTAGCAGTGGTTTGTTGCAAATCTAAAAAAGGTGATGGTAATTACTAGGACAATTTTTTTTAGAAGCTAAAAATTACATTTTAAAGGCACCCCCTTTTTTATTCCAGCAAAATTTGTCAAAGTATTAAAATTGTATTCTTTGCTAAATCCTAAGGGGTTAAAAAGCTCCAAATTTAAATTTCTATGAATTTAAAAGGTGAAAATTGTTTGATGCCTATTTTTTTTAATGCATTAAAATAGTTTATCTCTTTTCAATTTAAATTGTAACATTTATGTTTTAATGAAAATATTTTAATGATTTACATCAAACATAATTTTTCAAATTCCCTTTTTTTCTAACATACGGTACTGGGACCTAAGCATATGTTAATGTTTGTAAATTTTTTCTTAAAAATTTAGTAACATTTTTTTTTTAAAGTAATAGGTAATTAATATCCTATAATACAAAGACTTTTTTTTTTTACAAGATATGGAATGATGCACAATTATGATGTGCCCCTGCTGTAACACAATTTGATGTTGCTATGCACATCACCAGGGAACAGGGTGACTGAAAGGCATGTGGTGGCTGAGTGGTTAAGCACTTGGCTTCTTAATCTGGGGTTCTGATTTCGAATCCCAGTGAAGACTTGGATTTTGAATTTTTAGGGCTCTAATGCTTCTTTAATGGGTACCTGACTTTAGCTGGGGAAAGTTAAGGTGGCTTTTTGTGCTGGCCACATGACACCCTCATTAACTGTTGGTCAAAGATACAGATGACCTTAACATCATCTGCCCTATAGATAGCAAGTCAGAGAAAGGAACTTTTTTTCTTTTGATGCACATCAACATGGGGTGTCTCAGTGGTAAAGCACTTGGGTTCCAAACCATGAATGGGATTTTGAACTTTGAAGTTTTTAAGTAAGCCACCAAACTCTAACAGCTACCGGTACCTGAGATATGTTGTGGAAAGTAAAGATTATTGTGATGGTCACATGACATCCTCATCAGCTGCCAGCCATAGAAACAGTTGAGCTTTACAATTTCTGCCCCCAAAGATCACAAGATTTGAAAGGGGGTACCTTTTTAATGCAGATCACCAAAATAACTTTAAATGGCAGCAAACCTAGCTATTACCGGTACCAACAATTTTAAGTGAGACAGCATATCTAAAAATTGAAAGTCTACAGTGCTGTAGTCATCCTGTTACTCTCAAATGCATCAGTCCTGGACCTTATATTCCAGCAACTTACTTAACTCCTTCCACCTACGCTGTCTAAGAAAAATTCATTAAGTGAACTGATTTTACAACATAACAGACATTGAAACACTACAGTTGTCATATATAAACAGTATCCATGCCACAGCAAATAGGTCTCAATTTTGATGATAGGACATGAAGTCTTAAGAACATTTTAGAGCTCCCTAATGGAGTGTGAGATTGACATTCATGGCTGGAAAACACAAGTTCTCAATCGCTCCTTGTGACCTAAAGCCATGAGTGTCTGTTTAAAGATACAAGCCTAGGAAAGCAGCTAGCCTAAAAGAACATAGAGCTTACAAAAGCCTGAGAAAAGAAGCAGGCTTATCTGCAGTAGACCTAACTTTCCCATGTCATGTATGTGGCTGGCTTTTTCAAGAAAGGATTGGACTCAGCTATGATCAACACAATTCTGTGTGACTATGCAGACTAAGATGTAGTTCACCTATCTGTTTCTAAAGACCAGATGTTATAAACACAATTGATCAAAATTGGCCATAGCTTTTTGGATGTTTTAATTTAAATGTTTTCCCATCATTTTTGCATTGTCTCTTTCAGGATCCCAAAAAAAAAAGTAAAGTTCCCTTTTCAGACCCTGTGGTCTATAGGGCAGATAATGTAAAGGTCAGCTGATTCCGTGGCCTACGGTAAATGAGGGTGTCATGTGGCCAGCACAATGACCAACCACCTTTACTTTTCTCCAACTAATGTCAGGTACCCATTAGAGCTGGGTGGACTCAGAGGTGCCCGAAGATCCTGAAATTAAAAATCCCAGTCTTCACCAGGATTCGAAACCCGGCACCCGGTTCGAAAGTTAAGCGCTTTACTGCTCAGCCACTGCGCCTCCAAATACTGCAAAAATATTCTATACTTAAGTGAAGCTCATGTCTGAGCTTGTTTTTAAAATATTGTTAGTAAGCACATTTGTGCTGCAAGCAACATCAATCAAGATCTTATATTAAAATTAACTACCTGCTTAACTATCTATATTGGATTAAAACATCCTTTTTAATGTGGGCATGTAATAATCCCTTTATAGATGTGTTCAGTACTCATAACTTCTTAGCATTCTGTTGCTTATCATCAAATATCTTAATTCTTTTTGTGTAGTTTAATTTTGCCTACAATGCTAGACAAGTATGTTTTTATTCTTTCTGATCTATTTATTATATAAATGGGCTAAAGTTGAGAAAAATATGTGCAAATGATTTAGTGTAACGAAAAAATGATACTGAATTGATTTCAGCTTCAGCTGCCCTAATTTACAGAATGGTTTGAGCAGACAATGAATTGAGATGATGTCAATGAAAGACTACAGAATTTCTACCCCATCATTATCCATAACAAGATAACGTTAACATTTGTGAAAATCAATTCAGTTTTGAGGTGAAAGGTGTACTGTCAAAATAATAGAAAAATATTTGGCTCCTTATTACACTATATTACAATAAGTTTGTTTTGTATTTATTGAGACATGTACGTAGTCTGGAACTAAGTTTGGTTACGAGCAAAAATTTTTCAAACATCAAAAGTGAATCGTATTTGGATAATAACTTTATAAACTCCTGAAATGTACAAAGAGTTTCTCTTTGCGAGAATAAAGAGGCTGTGTAAAAGTGCTTTTGCTTTGAGAGATTAAAATAAATCTAGTTAATCTGATTTGACCTGGTCTACAGCTTACATTTAACAAAGTAGCAAAATTAAAAAAAATTTAGCTTACATTTCAAATAACAGTACCATAAACTAGTCTTTGTTCATGTAGGCCTACAATGCAGTGTTTATACTGTGAAAGTTTAAGCTTAGTTTGATGCCCCTCACCGCCTGATGCTCTCTGCTGCCCGCACCCACCTGCACATGGATAGCTATGCTTCTGATCCATCCTATTAAATGTGGTTCATTGAAATATCTTCTCTGAATCTCATTTATTATCAGATTATTCATTAACATTTTATTCATCAGACTATCCACCAAAATATAAACTCTAAATATCCTTCATTCATCTATTCACCTTAATGTCATGCATCAAAGTACAAACCCAAATCTCATACACCTTAATCCTAAATTTATATAAATCCTCCTTAAAGAAGTAGAATTACAACAAGTACATATATAAATGTAATATTCACAACAGACCTCAATCGATCAACGATGCATCTTGTTACGCCTATGATAAATCTGAACCATCTCAGTAGCTGTTGAAAGATGGAAAAGGAAAAAATCAAGAAACTATGAACAATACATTCATTGATTTCAAGAAGTAACTATTGGAAACTTGCATTTCTATTTTGGGATATTATGATATACCTTGTTATTTATTTCTATATCCTCACATGATATATTGCAAAGGAAAATGATCATCTCTCAAAGACAAAATACCACAACTCTTCATAAAAATACATTGCCACACATTGTAACATGGTGAAATAAGTGCTGCAAGCTTTCTTTCATAATCCCTGCTGTGAAAAATAGCACCATCACCAGCACCATCCTCACCCGCTCAATTTTCAGGTTACTTGTAGTGTTCTATCATTAGCATTTAATGATAAGGAACTTGAGTGAAAATATATGGTGCAGAAAAAGCTAAATAAAAACATAGGCAGACCTAAGAATTATAAAACTTAGAGAGAAATCCTTTTTTACCTTATTCATCATTTTCTATTACTTGAAATACAAACAAACTTAAATGGAGGAACTCAATGCTGGATTAGATAACACCGGCGAAATGGCCAACAATAGATAAAAGTATTGGACTCTGGTGTTGAAAGGGCCAACAATAGATAAAAGTATTGGACTCTGGTGTTGAAAGGGCCAACAATAGATAAAAGTATTGGACTCTGGTGTTGAACAACAAAATAAGTTTAATATCAATAAAGGGAACAGCTGAATGTCCTTTCTTATAGCCGTCTATAAAATCCCTGTTTACTTTGATAGGAAAAGCGTCTTCTTCCTTTCATCTCCTAGAGTGTTCTGTCTTTTTAAGAAACTTTATGTTATCATCGCTAAGTAAAAACTTCCCCTATTCCTGAAACAAATAACTAATTCCTAATCATGCCATAACAAAATTTCTTCTGTTATTCAATTTTTCTTATGTTAATAATTGTGAAACAGACAACATTGTTTGATCAAAGGATGATACCTATAGTCATGCCCTTGACATATAAATATATAATAAAATAATTAAGATAATTCACAAATCTTATTAAACTCTTTCATTTCACCTAACTTTCAAACATACACAACACTATTGCTCCCTAAGTAGGCCATGTAGATCAAACAATGCTCACCTCAGCTTCAATTTGTGCTTTAAGTTTCTTATAGTCTTCACTTTGTGGTTCATTTATATTTATATTTGAAACATCAAAAGTTTTTAACTTAAACGACATAGAATATTTATCAGACTCTGAAAAACAAAATACAAGAAACATAATAGAATTATTTAAAAAAAAACAACAATACATCATCTATGAATATTAAAATGAATTCTGGTACCGGTATATAAAATGAAATTACATATTTACTAAACAAAAAAAATATTCAACTATAAAAGACATAATTCTTCTTGCTGTAAATTTCTTTCTAAAATATTGGCAAATTTCCTTTTTATCAGAGTTTATACAAATTTACAAATCAACTCACTGTAACATTTATTTGAATCTGTTTCTAGCACATCATATCCAGTGTTACATGAGCAAGTAAAGCCACCCTCTTTGTTTGTACAAACTTGGGTACATGTTGAAGTCTTTAGCAAACATTCATCCACATCTATATAATCATAAACAAAATATTTCATGGTATTGTAATGAAACTACAAAACCTATAAGACTATCTCTATAAATAGAAAGTTGATATGAAAGTTAAAAAAAAAAGTACAACACCTATCAGACTATCTCTATAAATATCTTATCTTAGATTACAAATTACAGATGTTAGATAAAAAAAAGATAATTCTATAGATAGAAAGTTGATATGGAAGCAAAAAAAAGTACAACACCTATCAGACTATCTCTAGAAATATCTTATCTTAGATTATAAATTACAGATATTACATAAAAAAAAGATAATTCTATAAATAGAAAGTTTATATGGTAGTAAAAAAAAGTACAACACCTATCAGACTATCTCTATAAATATCTTATCTTATATTATAAACTACCGGTACAGAGATTACATAGAAAAAAAAAACAATTCTATAAATAGAAAGCTGAAGTAAAAGTGAAAACTACAAGGAAACCTGATTGTCATTAAATATTAGGGATTTGCAATTATCTCATACTTTTTATTTCTTGTTTACAGTCCTGAAATCTACATCTCTCTAAACTTAGTGCCTTTTATAATAGTTTCCCTTTCTGTGGCCTACAGTTAACAAGGGTGTCATGTGGCCAGCACAACGCCCAATCACCTTTACAATTACCCAACTAATATCAGGTACTCATTAGAGCTGGGTGGCCCAGATCCAGAAATTAAAAATGCCAATCTTAACAAGGATTGGGACCTGGGTTCAGAAGCAAAAAGCTTTACCATTGCATTTAAAAAAAAAATTATACTTTGCCCAACAAAACTTGAGTTTACATAAATTAAATGAACTAAATTTTGTATATATATATATATATATATATATATATATATATATATATATATATATATATATATATATATATATATTGGCTAGATTTCCAAAAGATAAAATTTCTTGTTCGCAATATCAAACTTGTCATAATGTATGATTACTGACTAGTTAAAAACATCAAAATTTATTTTACCTTTACATGTCAGACCATCAGCTCCAAGTGTATAGCCTGATCTACAAGAGCATATAAAGCTACCATCTGTGTTGGTACAGTTCTGAGAACATTTGTTGGTTGAAGCAGCAGCACATTCATCAAGGTCTGAATTAAATTGCAATTTTACAAAAAAATTACTTTATAATGAATTCATAAATGTTTACTGAGCACCTAATGGTAGCATGAAAAATCTTCTTCCAGATACCCCCCACACACACACACCACTGCTTCACAAAAGGTTAGACCATAGCGCTTTGAGCATGCTATAAGCATGAAAGCTATGCCATATAAGAAGTATTAAAACTATTTGTCCTAGCACTGATCATAAAGCTCAGCATACGAATGGAATATAAAAGAAAGAAGTCTGCCAATGTAGGTCAATGTTTGTGACTTGCCTGTACAGCTGCCGTCATTATTCTTATATCCAGTGGCACAATCACAATCATAGCTTCCAGGGGTGTTGAAACAAACCTTAAACAGGAAATACAAGCAAAATTACTTTGTATGCAACATTTTTTTTTACTGCTGAAAGTAAAACATTATTGAACTTTTAAGCTGCTGACTAAAATATATTTACAGTAGTAAGAATAGTTTAATCAGCATGAATGCAATGCATCTATATTATTTTTATTTATCCATATTTACTAAATATATATAAATAAAATTAAAACCAAAAATTAAAATATTCATAAACAAGAAGCCTTATCAAATGAAAACACTGGCAGATCCAAAAATTGGGGGGGGGGGGGGGGGGGGGAAGGAGGAATTTTTGTAAAGAAATCACACAATTTGTATACAAGTTTATTAGTTATGTTAATAATATATACTTATTATTTATATTTCAACCTATTTTTAGATCACTTTGCGCCCCCCCCCCCCCAAATAGTATGTTAGCTGATTTGGTGGGATGCGTCCAATTTATTTGTAGAAATCACAGCTTGTTAACAGAATCAATTAAATATATATAATTAAAACTTGTCATTGATATATTAACTGATCTTTATATTATGTCATTCCCCTGTTAGCAAATTGGTTGGAGGGGTGGGGGGGGGGGCGAATACATCTACTGCCCTTCCCACCTTAACCCTTTGAGTGTGTGTGTGTGTGGGGGGGGGCATGGTCCTACTTTTCTTTAAAAATCATAGTTTGTGAACAAAATTTGTTGAATATCTATATTCTATAAGGTACATATTGATGTTTTAACCAATTTGTATATTATGTAGCACACAGACTCTGATCTCAAATTTTATCATTAGTTAAAATAAAATGAAAAAGGGTTGTACCAGGTGGGAGGGGCGATACATGCAATTGCCTTTTGCCCACTGGACAAACCAATACTTTTTTCTTTTTGTATTTTAGTTAAGAAATTACAAAATTAAAAAAATATGTCACTAATATAATTTATATATGCTATAAATTAAATTCTTAAATCAAGTCGCTCACCCCTATTCTTTAATGCCAAATGCAATCATTAGCAGAAATTATAAAAAGGAGCAAGGATTAACAGTTTTTACTCTACCGCCCTCTCGCCTTTTCAGACAAAAACATGAATTTTTAAAACAGAATAGTTAAATTTGGCAAAAGAGTATATGTAATTGGACATGAATTTATTTTAGTTATTTTAAGAAAGACTGTTGTTTTTTCAAGGAACAAATCGGTTGTATTTGCAATATAGTAAGGGCCTGCAAATTCATATGAATATTTTTCAAGTAAAACATTATTCAAAAGGTCTTTTTTAATAGGATCCATATATATATATATATATATATATATATATATATATATATATATATATATATATATATATATATATATATATATATATAATATATATATATATATTATATATATGCTGTTTGCGCTTTTATGCTCAGGGTTTACTGGGCGTTAGGGTTAGGATTTCGAAAAAATGCCCTTCCCTAACTCCTCCAAAGTTCTGGATCTGCTAGTGGTTGAAAGAGACATGAACAAAATGTAACCAGTGAGTTAAAGAGACATTATATAAGACTTAACCAGTTATTAAAGAGAATTGAACAAGAAAACTTACCCAGTGAGTTAAAGAGACATCAACAAAAAGACTTACCCAGAGACATGAGTGAAAATACTTACCAAAAAAACTTACCCAGGAAGTTAAAAGAAACATGAAAAAGACTTACTCGGGGAGTTAAAAGAAACATGAAAAAGACTTACTCGGGGAGTTAAAAGAAACATGAAAAAGACTTACCCAGGAAGTTAAAAGAAACATGAAAAAGACTTACTCGGGGAGTTAAAAGAAACATGAAAAAGACTTACCCAGGAAGTTAAAAGAAACATGAAAAAGACTTACTCGGGGAGTTAAAAGAAACATGAAAAAGACTTACCCAGGAAGTTAAAAGAAACATGAAAAAGACTTACTCGGGGAGTTAAAAGAAACATGAAAAAGACTTACCCAGGAAGTTAAAAGAAACATGAAAAAGACTTACTCGGGGAGTTAAAAGAAACATGAAAAAGACTTACTCGGGGAGTTAAAAGAAACATGAAAAAGACTTACTCGGGGAGTTAAAAGAAACATGAAAAAGACTTACCCAGGAAGTTAAAAGAAACATGAAAAAGACTTACTCGGGGAGTTAAAAGAAACATGAAAAAGACTTACCCAGGAAGTTAAAAGAAACATGAAAAAGACTTACTCGGGGAGTTAAAAGAAACATGAAAAAGACTTACCCAGGGAGTTAAAAGAAACATGAAAAAGACTTACTACATGAGTAAATAGATTTATGAACTAAAAGATTTACTCAATGAACTAAAAGACTTACTCAAAATGAACAAAAGACTTACCCAATGAGCAAAAGACTTACTCAATTAGCAAAAGACTTACTCAATGAACTAAAAGACTTACTCAAAATGAACAAAAGACTTACCCAATGAGCAAAAGACTTACTCAATTAGCAAAAGACTTATTCAATGAACTAAAAGACATACTCAAAATGAACAAAAGACATACCCAATGAACTAAAAGACTTTCTCAATGAACTAAAAGACTTACTCAATAAACTAAAAGACTTACCCAGTGAGGTTTGTTTGCTAGTGTACAGTTATTGCTAGCCAAAGTACACTCGTCACTGTCTGTGTCACATTTTGTTCCAATCCATCCAGGGAAACAGTTACATAAGCCTGTTGCAGCATCACAAGTGCTGTGGGTCTTATCGCATGTACACTGACTATTACAATTGACACCATACCAACCATCAGGACAAGCTGGAGTACAAAAACATTAAATGTGTACAGATTAATAAGTTAGTAAAACTATTGTATTACATGTACAGAGATAAATATATTGTTATTCTATAATAATTACTTATGTTGATCTCTAAATGAAACTTAGATGACTTAGGGTGATAGTAAATGATACTGACACCTGTTTTTGTTCCTTTGATAACAAATAAGGCTAAATGTACTTAGAGATATCATTAGATCGAAAGAATTCCCAGCCTCCACTGTATATTCAATTTTGAGCCATTGGGCTCTCTGTCAAATACTGCATGATTTAGCTACCCTTACAGCACTATGAGAGGCTATTAGCATAAGAACATGTTAAAGCATTAATTAACTAGGCCAGAGCATAGCCCTCATCTCTTTTAACAAAGCATAACCTATTAACTAGACCAGAGCATAGCCCTCATCACTGAATTGAAGTCTAACTTATTCACTAAACCAAAGTCTTACTTCGTAACTTATCACAGTGCTGTATCTTACCATTACAGACTGAGCCATCTTTGAAAAATCCAGCATCACATTTGCAGACATAGCTCCCAGGTAAGTTTTCACAACTTGAATTATGAGTACTTATACAGGGTTCAGAGTTACACTCATTGATATCCTCTGCACAGTAGGTGCCAGTATATCCTGATTTACAAGTGCAAGTTCCAGTTTCCTGAAGAAAAATAACAGCTAGCAATAATTAAAACATACAACTTAAGAATAGTTACACTCTGAACATGAACAGTTTTTTTTTAAATCAACATTTTAAAAGTAGTAACTTATTTGACAGGAGCTATGTCAGTCAGAGCTCAGCATTTTCCCCAAACCCCCTCTAGCAGAGCTCTGCACCAGGAGAGCATAAGAGTCTGCCAGGAATGTTGGGGCTCCTGCAATGTTAGTCCTTTTTGGAGCACCTTGAGAAAAAATGGGAGAATTTACTCCAGTTACCAGATGACACCAGGAGGAGGTCGGTGGGCAATGTCCCCCACTTTTTTAGACTTAGATCCTCCCATGCCATTCGGCACAATGAAGTGGCAAGCTGTATCCACAAGGATCTATTGTCAGTTTTAATTGTGAAGACAAGGATCTGTTTTCAGTTTTAATTCATTTTTAATGTATTCAAATGCATGCTTAACTACCACATGCATCTTAAGGGTTAACCCTAAAAGTAGAATAACAATGGAAACACTCAAATTAAATAACAATAACAGAAACAAACAAACTCATTGAAGGGTAGAGATGAGAGTCTCATTGAGTTATACAAATAACATAATAAACTACATTTGCTTTAATATTCAAATCTGACATTTTGTTCAGTGCTCATTAGTGCATAATTATTTCTTTAAATCTTTTTGGTCTGCTTAATCTGCTAAGTAGGGGCATGATGGTTGAGTGGTAAAGCGCTTGGCTTCTGAGCCAAGCGGTTCTAGGTTTGAATTTGTAAAGACTGGGATTTTTTAATATCTGGATGTTTAATAATCCATTTGAGTTCACCCATTGGGGTACCTGATTTTAGCTGTGGAAAGTAAAAGTAGTTGGTTGTTGTGCTGGCCACTGTCAGGGGGAAGTATGGCGAGAGTGAATTAGCTACTTTGATATTTTGGTATGATAGTTATATCCCTTTGTTTAGGTACTTCCAAGCCCAGGTTATGAATGTGAATAGTCTGGCACGTGTTATGAACTGAATGGTTTAGTCTTCGGTGAATGTGTGAGAGAGTGTGTTAGTTGGTGAGGTCTTGTCCCCAATTCATGAAGGTTGGTCGGTTGCTTCCTGGACTGGTGGTTGTGTATTAATATTTATTCTTGTTGATGTCATTATTTGTGCTCTATCAGATCTTAAAGTATTATCAAGACCTATATTTGCAGGGATAGTTGGAGTTGAAGTGTGTTTATTAGAAATTGTTCTTAGTAGTAATAATTGTAAGTAACCCCTAATGAGCCAAGCCAAAGCAAAGAACAAGCAAGCATTAAAAAGAGCCCTGACAGCCACATTACAATTTCATTAACTATGGGCCATAGAAATATATAACCTAAACATCATCTAACCTATAGAGCCCAAGATATGAACTCTATTCTCTTTAAAATTAAATATGCTCTCTGCATAGAATGAAGCAGGACTATATGAGTAACTTTGTATTGGTCTATTATAGTGTTTCCCAAACTTTTTCTTAAATAGAATACTTCGCACAATCTGATTATTTAGCAGAAAACATTACTTATTTTTTAGATTGGATTTTTTCCCCTATTTTTTGGAGTAAACAAATATTAAACCATATTATTAATTAAGCCTTTTTTTTTTTCAAGTATACAGCTTTTAAAAAATATATATAGATATAAAAATATATATAGATATGATATGTATAAAAAATATGAATTCTAATATCTGGTGGGGTGTCAAGCCTGATTTTATACTTTGACTTTGTTGCAACATAATAATAAAATCTTGCTTTCCACAAATAGATTGTAGGAAACTGAAGTAATAAAAACAACAAAACAATATTGTGGTGCTCTTTAAAAGCTTGAGAAGAAATCATTTAATGGTTGATATTTCATTGTATCTTTTTTGTTTAAAATTAGATTAAAAAACTAGATCAGTTCAAAGTTCATAGTGATGTTACAGAATTTTTATTTTGTTACCAAGAAGAACTAATACAAATCTTTTTTCTATGCATTTACTTAGAGATTGATTTACGATAAGGCAACTAGTTAATTATTCCATAATTTGAAACACCTAGTAAGACTTGTGGAACACAGTTTGGGGTTCACTGGTCTATTGCAATATTGACTATGTAGACTTCATCTTCACCTATCCCTTAGTCTGTTTAATCATTGGGGCACCAAACAAGATCTTTTGACTGTTTTTCTCCATTTCTATCTCTCTGCCTTTAACCTTGGATAGAATTTGAATATGTTTCACCGACAGATAAGCCCATTCTTTTATGTTGTCATCCCGTCACTTACTTTGTCTGTCTCCTCTTCTTTTTCCTAGTACTGCTCCTTGATATAAGTATTTGCAAGCTCTTAGGACATTGTGATATCGTCATAGAGTTAAGCTTGTATTTTTGACAGCAGTTAGCAAGTCATCATGCAGTTCATTCACTATATTTATCCTGTTTCTTATCTCTTCATTTGTGATGCTTTCTTTGTATGTGATAGCTAGGATATTTCTGCATCTCATTTAATTAATTAATTAATTAAGTAATTTTTATCTCTCGTCCTGCTGTCAATGTCTATGATTTGCAAGCATATAAGAATGTGGTCATGACAATGAAGCCAATTGGTCTGCAGACACAATGTTAATTTATGACATTTGTACTGGGTAAAGTATTTCTGTTACAAACTGAAAGCCAAAACTCACTTTTTTCTCTAGTCAACCAATGTTTAATCATCAAAGTCCAAGAAAATAACTTTATTATTATTTAAATATTTACCTTATCACAAGAACTTGTTGTTGCAGGATTACACAAACATTTGCTTGAACAGTTGGCACCATACAAACCCTGAACACAAGCTGAAATTGATTAATAAATAAACAATTATGTAAATTGATAAACTTTCATTTACTTCTTTTATATACCTTGTATCATTTCAGGGTTAAAACTTAATGTAAGTAACTCTGTTTATAGCATGAAATCTATGGGGCAGACAGCTGTTTCTATGTGAATGTTATGTGAAAGTACGGTGACCCAATGGTTTTATTTCCCCAATGTCAGTTACCCATTCAAGTCCCAGCCTACTCCAAATTTTGAACACAATAAGTTTGCTTGTAACCTCAAGCTTTATGATATAGATCTATAAAATAAAACTATTAAAAAAAGATTAAATAGTGATTTAAGAAATAAATATTCATATAGACAAGTATACAATCATAGTGATCCAAGCAAGGCTAGATTTAAGAAACAGGAGGCTGTGGACAAAAAGTTAAAGGCTCTATTATACATTTAATATGATTTTGTAGATCTATTTCCTTAAAAAAGTATGTAGTACATAGGCCTAGACACCGATGATCATCGCATTGATACGTTCCTAAGTAGGGAGATAAAACGATTTTTGGTGTAAGTTGGAATGTAGGTACATACTACAAGCACTTATCATAACACCTTTTCTAACACAGCACCTTACATAATTATAAAAAAAACAACACATTATGGATATATAAAATGTTTAGTAATTTAGTACTGAAATGAAATAGTAATAAAAAAAAGTGAGAACAGACTTATGGGGAGGAAGTAGCAGAATCTGCAGAAGATGCTGGGGCAGGTAAATCTGGAAAAGCAGAATGCGCAAAAGATGCTGGGGCAGGTGAATCTGGAAAAGCAGAACGTGCAAAAGATGCTGGGGCAGGTGAATCTGGAAAAGCAGAACGTGCAAAAGATGCTGGGGCAGGTGAATCTGGAAAAGCAGAACGTGCAAAAGATGCTGGGGCAGGTGAATCTGGAAAAGCAGAAGATGCTGGGGCAGGTGAATCTGGAAAAGCAGAACGTGCAAAAGATGCTGGGGCAGGTGAATCTGGAAAAGCAGAACGTGCAAAAGATGCTGGGGCAGGTGAATCTGGAAAAGCAGAACGTACAAAAGATGCTGGGGCAGGTGAATCTGGAAAAGCAGAAGATGCTGGGGAGTTGAATCTGGAAAAGAAAAAACCTTCAGAAGATGCTGAGGCAGGGGAATCAGGAGAAGTAGAATCAGCAGAAGATGCTGGGGCAGGTGAATCTGGAAAAGCAGGAGATACAGGGACAGGAAAGTCTGGAGAGGTAGTTGAGGCGGTGGGTACAGGATCTCTTGTGGGCTCTTGTGTAGCTGCAATAATGATTTTTTTGACACAAAAACCAATTAAGTCGAAACAAGACTTTATATGGTATATGGGTGATGTGTTGTAACAATGAAACAGGATGGCCTGAATCTGATGACCTCTTTATATAAAGTCACAAATAAAAGCTTTGATTCTCAAAATTTTAATGCAAATGTTATCAACTACTTTCTTCTTTTGCTACTTTACCCCCTCCCCCCCCCCTTTTTTTTTTTTTAAAGTAACAACACAGCTTTACAATTATTTTACTTCTTTTTAAAAGAAAAAAAATGTTCCTTTTGCATTTTTAGCCAGCATGAAAAAATTAGATAGAAAGTAATAGTGATGCATATCTGAAAATTAAAATTCATTTCTTTTCAAAATCTGGCACTGGATTGACATACATTATAGTGAAAAGTATTTAACAATTTTTTAGAAACCAATTACAAAACATTTAATTTACCAGTGCAAGTGACTCCATCAGCTTCAAGTTTTTTACCATTTGGACAAGAGCAGGCAAAACTTGTGTTATCCTTAGTTTCAGTGCAGTAATCAGTACAGGCAGAGCCGTTGCATAAGTCAACATCTAAAATGTAGGTTAAATTTCACCTTGAATAAGTTAAATTATCACAATAATTTGTTGTCTGTTATTAAAATTGGTTTTGACAAGGTGGAACATAGTTTGGGAAACTAATTAACATATTTCATCATTCATCTGTTAAATAGGCTTGTCATATTGGTATTTTTTTTAATCCCCTCCCCCCTAAAACAACAACAACAACCTAACAACAATAAAAACCATTACCTAAGCATTCCAATGGGTTGTTTGGATTCAGTACTTCACCAACTTTACAGTAACAAACTTCTCCCCCTGTGCTATTTTTGTAGCAATGATCTTGCTCCTCACAACTATTGTTAGCATTACATGCTTGGTCGACTAAAGATAAAAAAAATATTTAACAGAAACTTATACTTATATATATAAGCTAAATATTAAATTTAGAAAACATTAAATGGAAAGAAAACGTTTAGCCAATTTTATATTTTAATTAAAGTTTTAAATATAACCAATAATCAAAATAAAAATAGTTCCAACTTACCCTCACAAGTCTTCCCGTCAAGTTTTAATTTCAAACCAGCAGGACATGTGCACCTGTAACCACCTTCAGAGTTTTCACAGCCTTGTTGACACCCATCCATTTTCCTTTCACATTCATTAATATCTGAAGGTGTACAAAATATATTATAGATTAATGCTGTTACTTCTAAGACACATTTTCTGTTATTTACATTTTAAAGCTATAAACTGGCAAGGGAGACTAACTCATTTATCCCCTTTCAGAGTTGCTAGCCTGAAAGTTTCCCTTTCAAACCATGGGCAGATGATGTAAATGTCATCTGTTTCTGTGGCCCATGGTTAATGAGGGTGTCATGTGGCCAGCATAACGACCTACAGCCTTTAATTTTCCCCAACTGTCAGGTTCCCATTAGAGCTTAGTGGACTCAGAGGCACCCTAAAGATCCCTATAAAAAAATTCCAGTATTTATTAGGATTTGAGCCCAAGACGCCTTACTTTGAAAGCCAAGTTCTTTACCACTCAGCCACCATGCCTCCTATGCTAGCTAATGGTGACAAAAAAATAATGCAAGTACGAAACACTAAATAATACATCAATCAAGCTAGAATTATCAATAAATCAATTAAGAAAGACTTACCAATCCATCAAGAAAGAAAGTATTACCAATACATCTAGTTTGACACCAAGTTTGACAGACTTACAAATACATCAATCTAGAAACCAACACATCAAGTTTGACAGACTTACAAATACATCAAGCTAGAAACCAACACATCAAGTTTGACAGACTTACAAATACATCAAGCTAGAAACCAACACATCAAGTTTGACAGACTTACAAATACATCAAGCTAGAAACCAACACATCAAGTTTGACAGACTTACAAATACATCAAGCTAGAAACCAATACATCAAGTAAAAAAAAAGACTTACCAACACATTTTTTCTGTGTAGTATTGTATGTATACCCCAAGTTACATTTACAAACATAGCCTCCAACAAAATTTTCACAAAGCTGATCACAGTTATTTGTTGTAGCAAAGGCACATTCATTGATGTCTGAAAGGTAAAATACTTTTGTAAACCAAAGTTACATTTAAACAAACTCCATTTTGAAACTAATAAATACAAATTAAGTTCATATGCAAGTATTTTCCATTTAAGACCCCAAGGTCAATGGACCAGATTATGTAAGATTCATGTATTTTGTAGACTAAAATCCACAAATGTCACATACAGAGTGGAGCAGGGTGGACTAGAGAAATCATAATATCAAGTAAACAAGCCATAGAAAAAAGAATACTTAAAAAAAACCACCAAATCTTATCTAAGGGAAAGAACTGCTATTTATCTGAAAATTACAGGGCTAAGCTCATTACTGCTATATGAACCAAATTAATTAATTAATACTAAATGATTGTTTAATTTTTGGATTAATAAGTGTATTTTTATTGACTGAACAATTATACAAAATTTCAACTTGATTCAAGAATGAGAGTGGGAGAAAAATGTGTGCAAATGAAATAAGGGAATTAAATCCAGATATCGACATCTCTCATTAAGTAGCATTTATTGCCCTTAGTTTGGAATCAAACAAAATAATTAATCTCCAACAATTAATGGATGGCTGCCTGGTCGTACGGTTTGCCTGCTGGACTGTCATTTGGATTTATCGACGGTCAAGGGTTCAAACCCTGCCCGCTCCCATTCCCCGTCGTCCTGCAGGAGGTTTGGACTAGGAAGTAAACTATCTTCAACTCTGAAGGAACATCCGAAACATGTAAAACATGGGCTAATATTTTTGATTGATTCATATCTAGTCAAGTTCAATGAATAATTGTGAAAATTTTTTACTTGATCTGAGAATGAGAAAAGGGAGAAAAAAGGGTTTATCAAACGTTTTAGGAGACAGACAGACAGAGTGAGTTGATATAAGCTTTATAAAAAAAGATATTCTAGCTAACCATAATAGTCTATCTAGGGCAGGCATGTCAAACACTGCGTTCAGGGGCCCACCTTGCATGCGGCCCGCTTGGCCACCTCAAAAATTATCAAAATAATTTTAAACTATTACGCTGGAAAAAATTTGATGTTGAGCTACTTAAATTGAAAAATAGCATTTGTTAAACTGAACAATGATATTGAACCAGCAGTGAAAGCCAGCTACATTTTTCAAACTTAATTGCAAGTCATAGCAAATCATTTAGTGAAAGGGATTTTATGAAGGAGTATATCGTTAATTAAAGCTGCTGAAGTAATTTGTCCAGAAAAGGTGAAAGTATTCAAAGCAATAGCGTTCACTCGGAACACTGTGGCAGATAGAATAAATGACATGTCAATCAGCTCACGTGAACAATTAAAGAACAAAATAGATTTTGAATTATTTTCATTGGCTATATTCATAAGGGCCTGTGACAGCTACTTGTTCTATGCATTACGCCACAACAAGCGAGGATGTTTTTGAGAAATAACAGGTGATATTGCAGTACAATTTACCTTTGGTAAAGCTAGCTAGCCTAACAACGGATGGCGCACTAACCATTATGAAATGGTTTTGATGCAAAGCTACTTGCAAAAATAAGAGAGACTAATGCTAATTTTAAATTTGCTCATTTTCAGTGTATCATTCACCAAGAAACATAACGCACAAAGCCATTACAATTCAAACATGTTATAAGACTGGTTTCAGTCACTATCAATTTTATTCGTGCCCATGGCTTTAATCATCAAAAATTTTCAATGTTTCTGAATGACATTGGACACGAATTTGCAGGCTTCTCACTTCTCAAAGTGTCAGGAACTAAAAATATTAAATACGGCTACAACATTTGGTAAATATGTCTTACACCTGGAATCATTAATAGATGTTTCCAATGGCCGTTTTCATGACTTCGTTTCATACGAGCAAGAATTTTCGTTGTTTTTATAACCACTTTCATTTGCTTCTCAAAATGCTGCTGGCAACTAGAGCTGATAGAATTGTAGTCAAATTCTTTGTTGAAAGCGAAGTATAAAGAAGTGGGTGCGCCAAAATTTAGTTATTTACCTAAACGGTACGTTGAATTGCAGAAATTTGCAGCCAGAATTCTAGCTATTTTTTCAAGCACTGATCTCTGTGAGCAGTTCTTTTCTATAATGAAAGCTACAAATCACCTCACCGTTCGAGATTATCGGATCAAAATTTGTCTTCAGTGATGTTAGTGTCAGTGGCAAACAAACTTCCACCCAATATTAATAAACTTGTATCCCAGAAAGATGTCAAGCATCAGGACAAGGAAAAAAAAATGCGCAATCATAGTAATTTGTAATTACCAAATTGTACAACAAATTTAGCTAACTAAGGGACAGATATGCCATTAATTATTGTTTTCTATTATATTGTTTCTAATTTACATAAAACTAGTATGCTGTTTTGCAACGGAATTTTGGCTGCGGCCCCTCAGGCCATAGTAAGTGTTTTATGCTGCCCATACACCTTAACAAGTTTGACATGCCTAATCTAGGGTAATGTGGTTTGGCAGTTAAGTGCTTCTTCATTATGTCATTCCACACCAAATGTTTTAATAACATTGAGTAGAAACAAAAATATATCAGTGAAAGAAAGCATAGAAAAATGTTTGGATATTCATATTTACTTTATTATCTGAACTGATACCAAAGACAGGAAAAATATCCTGAAACTATGAATAATGGTTAAACAAAAGTACTGACCCTGACATCCATCACCAACTCTAGTGTAGCCATCTATACACTGACACAGTGCACTGCCATATGTATTCACACAATTCTCTGTTGAAGTGCATTTCAGCAAGCCAGATGTGCACTCATCTACATCTTTATCACAGTATTGGCCTAGATTTACAAATAAAAGGAAATATAAGATACATAAGATAGATAAGATCATTTTTATTGGTTTAATATGATAAATTAGAGTTAGAGTCACATCTTAGGAATGAGTTAATTAAATAAGGCTTACAACTAAAAATACTTTGAAAGCAAAGATACCAATAAGTTGACACACCTGTCAAACCAGCTTTACAGATGCAACCAATCTTAGCATCACAGCTTGAAGAACCAAAACTACTGCAGGCACAATCATTAGCACAGTTGATGCCCCATTTCCCTGATCCACAGGCTAAAAGAAAAGCAGATATACGGTTAACTAAATGAAACTAAAAAAAAAAACAAGATATAAGATTAAGCCTAAATTTGTCTACACATTCACCTTCACTCATTCTCACAAAACTCAGTTTCATGTTAGTTTTACTTTTCTTTTTACTGGATGTAGCTAAAATTTTTCTTTCCTAAATTGTGTTGGTCTTTTTAGGAACTCTTAATTAGTCACCAACACTATTACTTATACCAAAATTTTTTTAATGGATTAAAAAAAATTGTTTTTTTTCAATGTGGCTTTAGGTGCAAGGTTTTAGAGACTTTTTGTATTATTTAATGACTTGCAATATTTCAAACTACTAAAAAGAAAATGCAGATTTCTTCAACTTTCTTTGCACTTTATCTAAAACTTGAATGTAGGCTTAAAAAAATCTAAATTTTTTCATTGACCTTACCAACACAAGAGCGTCCATCATTGTCCAAAATCTGACCAGCAGGGCAAGAACAGTTGAAACTACCTGGCGTGTTTATACAGCCAGCTTTGTAGGAACATAAGTTGTTAAATTTACACTCATCTTGATCTGAAAGAAGTTTCATTATTCGTTTGTGTTATAAATTTTAAGTAGTGAAATAAAAACTCATTGATGAGCATTGTTTATTGGCAGAAAAGAAAACATTGTCTGGACTTCCATTTTCTACAACAACATAGGGTTCCAGAATTGTTTCCATGCATAGCTTATAGGTTTCAAACCATTCCCTTCAAGTTCAAACAAATAAATAGTTTAAAGATATTTCTACCCGCTTGTTTGAAATTTATAAATCAAAATTACAGATAGTTTTTTCTATTTTTCATAACAATATTTTGAGGTATTTTTATTTTGGAAAAAGCTTAACACTATTCTATGCATATGACTTAAGTTAATTATGTTGAACGCCAATGTATGTTAGTGAATAATTCAGCATTGTCTGTCAGCAAAACATTTAGCAATCAGAATGCAGGTAAATGAAATCTATTACTTACATTTATGAAATAAATGTTTCATTATGATTCTTTTTTACTTACCAACACACTGCTCTGTTCCTACCAGATCATAGCCAATCTTACAGAAACAGGAGGCAACATTAGTGGTCCAGTCTACAGTACATGACTGAGAACAGTTCAAAGTAGACCCGACTGACTTACACACATCCTTTTCTGAAACAAGTTATATAAATATTATTACATTAGAATATTTTATCTTAGGTTCGTTTGAAAGGTTTATTTTTTTTTTTTTAGGACTAACCTTCAACACAGCTGGCTCTGTCTGCTTTAAGTCTGTAACCATAGCGACAATAGCAGTTAAACTTGCCAGGAATATTTTCACATCGTTGTTCACAGTTGTCTGTATGTTTGGCACATTCATCAATGTCTACAAATAAAAGTAATTTGTAAGGTACAAGTAAAAGTAATTTGTAAGGTACAAGTAAAAGTAATTTGAAAGGTACAAGTAAAAGTAATTTGAAAGGTACAAGTAAAAGTAATTTGAAAGGTACAAGTAAAAATAATTTGAAAGGTACAAGTAAAAGTAATTTGAAAGGTACAAGTAAAAGTAATTTGAAAGGTACAAGTAAAAGTAATTTGAAAGGTACAAGTAAAAGTAATTTGAAAGGTACAAGTAAAAGTAATTTGAAAGGTACAAGTAAAAGTAATTTTTGAGGCACAAGTAAAAATAATTTGTAAGGAACAAGCAAAAGTATTTAGTAAGGTTCAAGTAAAGCTAAATGAACATTTTAAATATAAAATTAATGAGTACTGAAGAGAAGTGAATTCAAACTTATTTGACCTTCACAAATGTTTTGAGCATTTCTTGCATAACCACTTCTACAGACGCAAGAGAAGCCACCCTTGTTGTTGATACAATCTTCCACACTTAGGCTACAGTTGTGAGTGAGAACATCAGCGCATTCATCAATATCTACAAAAGAAATGTTTTGTTTTCAACATGTTTTTATTCATTTAAATATATGATCATTTTAAACTCTATCAGAAAAAAAAATTAACTATTTAACTTCTTGAATATTAGTCTAATAACTAAACTCAATATGTTCAGAAAATTGTTTTACATGAATGATACTCCTAAATATAAGTGACAAAAGAACAGAACAGCAAGTCATTCTTATTTTTCTTTAAGTGAAATAGTAGTGTCATATTTATAGTCAATATTTTAAGATAAAAAAACTAATTATGTTAAGTTATGTAAAACTAAAAATAAAGGCAAAAATAACCTATGCAAGTTCCATTAACTTTACTATAACCGGACGGACAATTGCATGTATAGGATCCAATGGTGTTAATACAAATTTGACCACCGGGGCATGCATCTAGCGTTGTCGTGCATTCATCCACATCGTTGTTACAGTTAGTACCAGTCCAACCTTTATTGCATATACAACCTTTGACATTATCACAAGTACCAAGGCCATTACACACGCACTGACTTGCACAGTCTTTGCCATAGTAAGGGTTACTGCATTCTGAAAAAAATAATCAATGTTTATTCTCCATTGCTCTTTCTAAATAATAGTTTTGGGTTCATGTGGAAACTAATATAGGGTTATTATTTTAAATCTAGCAAGAGATCATGTAAAAGCTTTTGATGTAAATAATGTGAGATTGGAGACGCTGCATCTCTCTTAACCACTTCAGCTTCATCCTAACATCTTGTGTTTATGAATAGGTAATAGGTAAGAATAGGTAATCACAAGTACATTAATGTTAATTATTAATAAAAATTTGAATGATGTCTTTGGGTATGGGGGAGAATTAAAATTCACATAGCTTATCAAATAACATCTTATTTATTTATTATTCAAAGAAAACAACAACAGTAAATTCCCAACCACTGCACAAAAATTAAATAAACTACAGATCTAAATTTTAGGGATAACAATGTATTTGTAGAAAAAATCTTACTTTTACATGAGACACCATCAGCATCAAGTTTGAATCCATTGAAGCAAGAACACTTGAATCCCCCAATCGTATTTTGACACAGTTGACTGCAAGGCTTGTTGCCATTGTTACACTCATCAACATCTGGACAAGAATACATGACAAAAAAAGGGAATTGTATGAAAAAAAAATTGTTTAAATGTGAAAAAGTCTCTTGGTTTCTTGTAGGATTTCCTTTATTGATTTTCTCAAATCATGATTATGAGATATTTCTATTTTTTCCATGTTTATACTAAACTTTCTATTGTACCCTGGGTTTCAATAACCAGAGCTAGGTTATAGTCCTTCTTCTTCTTCTTCTAGCCAGCTTTATTGCTGCTGAGCTCTTTTGCAGACTGTGCCAAGGAAAAAAAAAGTGTGCTGTTTTCTTCAGTTGTTCAGCACTGCCGTACAGGGTGTTGGTTATGTTGGGCTGTAGTGGAAGTAGGGTCTGCCTAAGATGGATTAGGGAGGGGCATTCAAAGAGGATATGGTTTACAGTTTCAAAGGGGTGGGCGCAGTGTCTGCAAAGGGGGAGTTGTGTGGAGTTTATTTTGTTCATGTGGTAATTTAATAGTGGTGTGTGTCCTGTTCTTAGTTGGAAAATTGTAGATTGTTCTTTGCGGGGGAGGAAGTTAATACTGTCCAGTTCGTTAGGCGTAGTCATTTCTTTGCACATGGCTCTGCCTGTGTTTCCTGATGCCCATTGGTTGAGCCACTCCTCTTTGTGATTGTTGACTAACATTGACCTTAGGGTGAGGTAGTTAACAGGTCTATCTGGTTGTTCTATAGATGAACCTGCCTTTGATAGCTTATCTGTCTTTTCATTTCCCATGATGCCAATGTGTCCAGGGATCCACTGTAGTGTGATATTGATATTTAATTTTGATATCATCTGATGGATTATCACAATGAGTGTTGTCAACTCTCTTGGGCTGTTTGAGGTGCTGCTGTTAAGTGCTTGCAGAGTAGATTGGGAGTCTGTAAAGACAACAATATCTGATGGTGGTTGCACTCCTTCATATAATTTGTTTTCCACTGTCTGTAGTGCTATGGTAATTGCCTCAATTTCGGCTTGGAAGTTTGAGCAGTAATTGCCACAGGGTGCGCTTATCTCAAAGTGTTTATTTTTAGGGAAGACCAGGAAGGCACCAAGACATTGTTATAGTCCTTCAGTAACTCAAACATTACCCAGCTATAAAAAATATTCCTTCTGTGACTCTACCATGATTTAGTTAGGTTTCAATAAATTGTATAAATGCAAACAAATTTTTGTCCTATTGTATAATTAATTTAATTGATACAAATTAATTTATTGGGAATTCATCTTACCTTGGCATTTCAATTTGGTTGAATCTAATTCATAGCCGGATAAACAAGCACATGTGCCGTCAGTTTTACAGATGTCACTACAGTTGCATGGGGTACTTCCTGTTGCATATAAATATATCAAATTAAGTAGACAACACACACAGTATGTAAACCTTTCAAAGAGTATGGGGTTTAAAAATGTAGAATGCTATCAGGAGTCCAAAAACTAAGTGTACAAGGTTTTTTCTCAGGGCCATTTTTATTTAGTTTTTTGTAAAAAAAAAAAAAAAAAAAAAAAAAAAAAAAAAAAGCTTAATATATTATTATGTCAAAATTAAAATTATAAATGTCCCTCAGATTTTTGTAATAATAAATAATAATTAACAGGACTGGTTAAGTGGGTTGCATAAGATAAATTACTTTCAAGTAACATCACATAAAGCATAAAAGGAAATGTTCCCAATGGTGATTGACTGCAATGTTGTTGGTTACTATTTTGTGTTGCAAGTATTTTATATGCTAATTAGATGAGGATACAACCAGAATGCAACAGTTTAAGTTAAACCAGCCTCATTCAAATATAACTATTTGTTATGAAATAAGGGCACAGTCATACATCATTAGAACTAAAAAAATATTTCTTATCCTAAGCAATACTTAAGTGGGTCTTTTGTTTGTCACTCTGTCTCTAGTTATTTTAGTTTTTAATGTACCATCACCTCACTAAGGAAAAACTCAATTAGTCCCAACTTCTACACCTCCAATTATTGAGTCATTCCACCATCCAGTCATTATTCTTGAATTTTTAATATGCAAGATTCATGGCAAAATGAGGAAGGACAAACAAAGCACCAACCTTTGGTGCAAGTTTTGTTATCACTGTTTAAAGTATTTCCATCATAACAAGAACAGTTGTAGCTGCCATCAATGTTATTGCAGATCTGTTGACACTTGTGAGTTCTCTCAGCACATTCATTGATATCTGAAATGCATACAATTATAGACATTAAAACAATTAAAACACACACTATAACTTTAGTGGATATAATTGAATACAATTGTTGGTTCATCACAAGCTTCAAGTCTACTTTTGTCACTACACATGTTTTTTATAAGCTTTTATTTGTTTATTTGTTTTTTTTGAAAGTTAGCTGGATTCAATCTTAAACTTTTTTAAAGCTATTTCTATATCTCCCTAATTGTAAGTAAATCTTGGAAGAAAATACACTAATTCAAAATGTTAATATGCTAGTTAGGATATACAATACAATGAATGAAGATGAATATAAAATAGCTCTTTATATTTTGTCTATACTAGTATTGCATAAAGGACATGCTGGGCAAAGAACCACTGTATCAGATTGTGAGCAGATTTTAGAACATCATCAACAAAAGTGTAACTCGCAAACACAATACTATGAAAAGAAAGTCAAGCAAACTAGATAAATACCTTATATAATGTCACAAAAATATTAAGAGGTACCGGTATTTAAAAAATTATTACAAAAACTATAAATCATATTTCTAAATCACAATTCATAAGAATGCTACAGCATTTCATTAATAGGTAAAATTCATTGTGACAAGTAGCTATTCGATATGTCAGGAACTACCAAGTAATTCACTGTTTTATGTGCTTTAGCTTTAGCTTCACGTTTTTCAGAATTAAAAAAAAAATAAGCTTATTTTACTATAAGCCCAGACATGAAACAATAATGCCTTGTGTAAGCTAGACTAGCTCCATGCATTATGATTAAATACTTACCAGTGCATACATCCAATGCATTTTTTCTGTAGCCCATGTCACAGTAGCAACTGTAAGAACCAACAGAGTTTTCACAAAGTTCATTAGCCTTGCAGTAGGCAGTCTTATTAGCGCACTCATTTATATCTTTCAAGAAAAATATAAAAGTTAGCTTTGACTAAATGTGTTGTCTTTGTAAGCACACATTAAAGATCTGGTCATTAAGTAATTAAATGCAAACAATGGAGCCCAAAAAATGTTTAAAAAAACAAAACAATGTAGGCATGCTTTTATTATTAGCAAAGTGATAACCACTGTTCCCTTGCTCAAACTATCTAATGTAGAAGAAGGGTTTATTTGAACATGTAAAATAGAATTAAAATAATGAAATAAAAAGCTTCAAAAAAATCACCTGTACAAGTGGAGTTTCTTTCTTCATATCCTGTAGGACAATCTCCACATCTGTATCCTTTGGTATTATTTCCTTGCTGAGCAGGTGTAAGATCTATACAATCTTGTCCTTTGGCACAAGATGCTGACAAGCAACCATTTACTTCTTTTTCACAGTCATCACCTGCAATCAACAGTAAAATTGTAATAAATGACAGGAAAACTATGAAACATTATATAAATTAGACAATGAAATAAAACCAAACAAACAGTGTTTTAATTGGACTAATGCAATCAAATAATTGAACAGAAACTAACTGATATAAACTTTTCACATGTAAATTATGAGCGAGTCTGGTTTTAATTTATATTTTGGTTTTCTATAGTTATAATCAGGGGTAGACTGGATGTCAAAATCGGACTGATTATTTCTATCTAATGTGGCTCACAAATTGGATATCATATAAAGGGCATCTAGTTCTAGGTTTACCTGTCCACAAAATCATTATGTTAAGTTGGATATTGTATCAATTAGTGTACACATGCTCTATATATTTATAAGAAATATAGGCTTAACTTTGCTTTTTAATTGCTAAGTGTGTAGCACAGTCTATGGATGTAGACTATTACATTATATCAGAAAATGTGTTAGATTATATTAGTATTGCACTGTAGAGTCTGTAAAAGATTTTTTTAAACACGACATTCACTTTTATACGAAAATATTATAAAACCTTAAACAATTTAATACGCCCCATAGTGGCATCAATGTGTTTCTTTAGGGAGCCCTACCAGCCCATTTGGTACCGGCCCACCAGGCATTAGCCTGAATGCCCATATAGCCAGTCTACCCCTGGTTATAATGTTTTGTTTGGTGTAATCACAAATGGTAAGACAAATTTATGGATAATAAAGACTATTATTATTATTAATATTATCACTTCACTTAAAAGGAACTTCTAAAAATTAAAAATGCCAATCTAGAAAAATTAAGTTTTCTTATAGCTACTGAAAGGATTGATACCAGTAAGGCATGGAGAAAGTCAGTAGGCATGAAGATTTTTTTTGTTGTAGTTCTAGTATTGCTTATATTATAAAGAGTGAGATAAAACGGATACAAGTTTGTCTTTGTTTTCGATGAGTTCCAGTGTCTTATAGCATCACATTCCAATGATAAAAAGACACTAAATGCAATAACTTAAAAGTAAATCATAGCACAAGAGTTTTATCCTATACACTTTCAATTTTTTTTTTAGAGTAACAAGCAAAAATATAATTTTGTTAACCGATACTGACTAATTTAAGTATCAATTTACCGTTATAGGCAGGCCAGCAATCGCAGAGATTGAGGAGAAATTTTCCACCCTGATATTCTTTGTCACGTGTTTTATTTAAATTACAAGTTCCATTACTGCTACATGTAGGGCAGACAACTAAGCTGATATAAACTATGGATGATAGTCCTCCCTTTGAATCTTTAGCTTGAACTCTGAGAAAGAAATTTTAAAGTTTAGTGGTAATCAAGAAGTTCCAAAACCAGAAAGAACTAATTTCTTTTACTACAAAAGTATCATTGTGAATTATGTTTAGAATTCAATTTCAAGTATTAATTGTATCTTTCAATCATTTCACATTATTTTTTTTCAGTTTGAAAATTATTATTTTGTTATTTGCATTCTTTGGTTTGTCCAGAGAAAGTAACAAGCAGGGCCGGTCTTAGGCCACTGCAATCAATGCAGCCGCAGTGGGCCCCACACTTTCATAGGCCCCGCGTGGTGCGAATTCTAGGTGTAAATTATTAAATTAAACCATTTTAACTTATTATTTAAAGGTTCCAGGGATTCTCCTAAAATTAAAAAATAGAAGAAAAAGTCATGAAAATCTCCTGAAATTATTAAAATCTTCAGAAAACTGATGTGAATCTCCATAAAACAGACAAAATTGTCATTTCGAGGTGTCATTCAATATGGAAAATGCCAATCCTACTCGCGATTAAAAAAACGGCATTGTCAGCTTTCATTTAATAAAAATGTAATAATTGGCAAATTTTAACCAAAACAAGAAGTTCAAATACTTAATTTACTTTAATAGTCATATAGAAATATAAATCTAAATCTATTTTAAACTCTTAGAAAAAAAAAAGAGAAATTTTGCTAGTCGATTTTAAAACTAAAAAGCAAATCTGAATGTTTATCTGCGTTTTTGTTGGAAAACTACTATCTACTGTAGATGGCTAGTAAAGTTAATTTGACACTGATTTTGTACTTAGTAAAATATAAATAAAATGCAAAGACGAATTTATTTTCTAATACAAAATATTAATTTTCCCTTATTATCCTTATCACAACCCAAATTAGGCCCCGCGCAATCCGTTTTGCATAGGGCCCCGCAACCTGTAGGACCGGCCCTGGTAACAAGTAACACCAGACAATGAAGTATTACACAAATAAGCAGAAAATCATTACATTGTTTCAAAATAATATTGGCTTCCAATAAAAGTAGCGTTCATTGCTCAAATAAGTAATAAAAATTACTGAGTAGGCTAGGAAAGAGAATATTATTGAAAGCTGATGGAATCTAATTTTCATGACTATAGTTTTTTTTGTAACAAAAAAAAAATATGCATAATAATTAGTCACTGATGTGTGGATATTTATTACTTTCTAACAAATGATAAAAGCTGTATAACAGAATCCCTGCACTTTCCAGTTCAGGGCATAAAATAATTAAAGGTTACCATGTCATTTTATTGAAAAATGTAGTAAAATGCATTAACAATGTATTTATCTTATAAAATAAATTAAATCCCAATTTATGAAATCATATCAAAATTGCTCAAATTGTCTTTTCTAAATCCTATAATAATTCTTGAAATTATGAAATTATCTTCTACTAACTTTGCATAGTCTTGGCAGATACTATATAATGCCTCTGTGAGTTTAGTAGATATTATTCATAAATGATATGTTGAAGAACTGAATTCCTATCAAATTATTGCTAAAAACTTGCTTGTTTCTCAACACATTTCAATTTCTTATTCATGCTTACCCAATGAGAACTGGTTCTGATGCACTGGGAGTGTAAGTTACTTCCCCTGTAATATTATTGATAGAGTAACTTGCTGAGGCATTGCTAACCAGTTGAAATGTGATGACATCTTTAGTATCATTATCAGTAGCAGAAAATGCAATGTTGATTGCTTTGCCTTCATAGACTTGCAGTCTGTTATCACTGTTCAGTGAGGTAGTTAGGCTCAGTACTGGCAAGCTGTTAGCTGAAAATAGTGGATAATTTATCTTTTATAAATAATTTACATAAATTATATATTTTTTTAATGGGAATGATGTAAAATTGTTAATGTGATTCCTTTACCAATACAATGGATTGACAATGTAGAGGCGGGTCTACAGCAAGAGTTCAAACATAAAGAAAAAAACAACTTGACAGAGATCTGAATTGAAGGATGTCATGAAGCAGCCCTCCATTGGCTGTAGCACCACTTGGGATGGACCCTTTATTAAAAGTTAATGAACTTGCTTTTTAAAGTTTTATCAAATTGTCCAATACATTTGCTACTCTTGCCATTGGTCAATGAAGAAGTCTGGGTCATAGCCATGAAAAAAGAGAGAAACTTGTGTAGAGGTGCAATGTATCAGAAAACAAGGGCAGAATAGGAATACAATAAATTAGAATGTAAAATATATGCACACTTTTAAATAGCTAGAATAAGCATTAAAAGAAAAGAAATAATTGAAATATTAACTGTTACCATGAATAGCTGTATTGTATATATTAATACTTTCATAAACTTTACAGATCTATCAAAAATAATGTGTTCCAAGTGTTCATTAAAAGCTTAGGTTTCTAATTGTTAATAAAAGACTTACATTGACTGCTGGCAGCAGTTACAGCTTGTGTGCTGGAAGTAAGAGTAGCAGTTGCAAAATCTCTATTTCCAGTAGCAACATAGTCAAATATACAAGCTACATTATCCTTACATATCACTTCTGCCTGTTTGACAAGAGTTTGATTTGCCTCCTCTAGATATAATGGCTCAAAATTGAAATTTTGATAAGTTGTTGCATTTTCTCCCTCCTTGTACTTAAACACTGTGTTAGTGGTAGTGACTATCCCTGTAGAGAAGTAATAGTGAGAATTAAATTGTACTTATACAGAATTAAAAAAAAAATAATTTGAAATATTTTTATTTTAATCATTTAATCAAAGCAGAGCAATACAAAATACACAAGATTAAAATTTAAAAAGTGGATTAATTTTTTTTTTAATATTAAAAACTCTTTTTTTTTTGCTTGTCTGTTACATTATTCAACAGAAAACAAACTTTTGCAATGTGTGACTGTGATTGTTCAATGAATAATAGTAATAATAATAATTTAAATTAGATAGCGTTTTTAACAAATATATTGTAGGCTTAAGAGGATTATGTTAAAAAAAAAGTTTTAAACACTATAATGCATGCTCATGAATATGTAAGATGTCAGTTTTGATTTTGTGCATGCATATATGTGTACCACATTACATTACAAGATTTTGAAAAGTAAATTGATTACATAAAATCTTAGTAAACTTCTAGTACATTCAAGCTCTTGTGATAAGCTGTTAACAGAAGTATGCAATAAAAATATCTAGGATAAAATGAAAATAGTTGGAAAATATGAACTTATCAATTAAGAATGATCAGAAGTATAAAATTATCATTTCATAATTTAAAAAATAAAGAGGAATTCACTCTTTTTATTTTTAGGTAAAAATTATCATCAGATGCAGGAGCATCTTAGAAAACTGGTTTATATAAAAAAAAACTAGATTTAGTTGATAATAGGATGATAAACCTACTAAAGCTAAGAGACGAATGAGACTAAAGTATTGTAAAATTGTTAACATAAGTTGGTAAAGACTTTCACAAGAGCATGGTGTGCGCAAGGGTCACACTCAGTTGTTCACTCTTTCTTGTGTACATTAATGACTTACTGGCCCTCTTGCAATGCCAGAAGCTTCTGTTTGCAGACGACATCATATTGTGGGGGGTTGGAGAGAGACCGTCAGCAGCTCATTGGCACTCGCCAGATTGTGGGGCCTCGAGGTGAACCACTCGAACTCGGTTTACTCGTGGTTTAGTTAGGTTGTGATATAGTAAAGGAACCAGTTGAGCTACGGATGGACGGAAAGATTCTAGAATGGGACAAAAAGCCCAAGTACCTCGATCAGAAACTGACTTTGTGCGACCATATCTAGCACGTAAGTGAAACAGCCTTCAAGAGGCTGAACATCATAAAGAAGCAAGCTGGAACGAAATGGGGAGCAATGGCGGGTGTGCTGAGTTCAGTTCAATCTCACTTAGATTACATACAGTCTACCTGTTCAGGCCTGGGCATCGCAAACGTCTCTAGCTAAGCTAGACACTGTTCAGAATCAAGCCATCAGAATTATCTGTGGAATATTTTGAATAATGCCAATTGCCGCCGGCGAAATTATGGCCAACGTGCTGCCATTGAAATTGCGCAGAGAGCGAGCTGTCCCGCTAACTCACGAGACATACATGGAGACATACAGGGAGGGATGCCTGCTCAGAGACATCTTAAAAACCGGCCTGCTCCATGCATGTGGCTTGTAAGCTGGTTAGAGAGATGAATCTGCCGGTGAACCACAGATAAGGCTTTTGGCATGCCGATGGTATGGAAGTGCCTTCTTGACCCGGTGGTGACAAAGTGGTGCGATCCTACACAACTACTACATGCAGCCAGAGAAACTATTGCTTCGTATCCGGCAGGAGTTCTACTATCTACACAGAAGTATCTGTGCAAACGCTCGAGGGCACTGTGAGAGCTGGGTTTGGGGCGGTGGTTTGACTCTTGCAATGCCGAAAGTGTGGAGCTGAGTGGACCCTGCCATGGGAAAAGCATCCTTGAGGCTGATCTGGAGGCAATGCTCATAGCATTGGCTTTGGGTGGTGAAAAGAGTTGGAAATGGATCCACGGCCCTATCGGACGTGGTCATTTTCACCAATTCAATCTCTGTCCTCGATGCCATTGAAGGGCAGCATGCAGGTGTCGGGAAGGGTAGAAGCATTCCTCACGGTCGTGGAGCGCCTTCTGAAGCTCAATGTAAATAGGTTTATTCAATGGGTCCCAGCTTATTGTGGTCTGGTCGGTCATCAAACGAGCTTCTTACATGATGAACCATGCACTCTCATGAGTGTACAATCCCTATGGGAGGTGGGAGCTCTGCCATACGGAACAGGCCATCCTAGCCCAGTTCCGAGTCAGACTCTGTCCAATAGGCACGTACTTTGAATGGTTTAGGGAGAACTACAACACATGGTGCCGCCATTGCATCGAGGATGATAAAACAGTAAACCACTTTCTTTATGAATGTCGCGTTGTGCATGAGGGACGATTGGGACAAGGAAATGAGAGAGAGAAATTTGAAATATGTTTTCATTTGTACATTTCATCATGGATGTAGCATACATCTCATGAGCTCTAGATATATTGAGGTAAAAATGTATATTATTTAAAGTAAACTATAAGAACATTACATCTCCTAGCAAACTGCTCAAAAATCTGCCTCTCCGTGCTTGAATTGCTGAGAATGGTTCCATTTGGAAGAACAAAATCATCATCAGGGTTGCCGTTATAATTTCCCAAAAGTCCAGACGTTTTTTCTTTATAACTTGTTGGAACATTGATAGAGAATTCCATGTAGTTTTGTACAACATAAACTTCAATTGAAACACCTGTAATAAAAACATTTTTTATTTTATAAACTTTAATTTTGTGTTTTATAAAAAGAGCATTCATTCTCCTATAATTCTATACCAAAAGTTACATTTTCTGATTACAAACAGAAATGTTATAAAAGTTTAATGATAACAGGGTAGAATGTACAAGTGTGAAAAAAAGAAAAATTCTGTCAGATGGTGGAAAATAATTACAGAGATAAAGAGTTAAGTATTCTTATAAATAACCTTCCTTTTATTTACAGGACAACAACATTACTAACAATAAAGAAACAGAGTTTGTATACATTTATTATTGTTTGCCTAATATTAGAAAAAACAGAAATCAACTTCTAATTATAATAATAATAATTATAACAGTGGCAATGTCTTACATTCTGAATATTAAACATGAGTGCAGTGTTTCACATGACAAAGCAAACCATTTTGTCACCTGCATATTTTTCAACTTCTTACTACATGTAATTAAAATATGAATTCTTAGACCAGAAAAAAACAAATTATTCTATTTTTAATTACACTTACCAGAAGGAAATCCTGCTACAACAGAAGTTTTATTGCTACCTTCTTTTCTAGAGATAGAGACTTCTGTAACTAGATTGGACCCATTATAGCGTTCATCATCATAAAAGTCTTTTGTAAGATCTGCTCCACATGAGGTAATTATCATTCCTAGAGAAATTATAAGGGTAATATTAAATGTCTTTCCTTTTCAACAAATAGGGACTATTATTTTTTTAATGATAAATGTTAATGTCTTGTTTTGATTAAAAAACAAACAACTAACCATCCCCCTCAGCATTAAGTTCCACTTGGAATGTGGCATTGTCTCCCTCTTGAGCTGCAAAAGCTGAGAACACAGTGGCTTTGGTTGCATTACCAGCAGCAGACAGAGCTTGTTTGGTGCGAGCTTGAAGTGTAAAGCTTATTTCCTTGATGAGCAGAAGTATAAACTCTCCCAGTCCATTCATTGAGTAACCTTTGCCATCTAGTGTGTTTATATGGGGATCTCCAAGTGCACTTCCTGTTTATAAAGTTCAAATGTTTTTTTTTAAATAAAAACTACAAATATCAATAAATAATCCAATTGAAAGAGCAGTCACAATGGTAACATCATCTAATAATCATCTGAAATGCATAGGAAGTAATTATCTTCTTTTTTTAAGTAACGTCAGTAATATATAAAATAAGAAGACTTGGACTTAACTTTAGTAAGGAAGGCTTATTAAAACAAGGTTACAAAGAGGGTTTGTGTGGAAACACAAACTCAAAATCGGCCCCTGAAGTGGTCCACCCAGGCAGGTAAAAAGGCAGTTTTCAATATTTTCAGAAGAATATCCTAATTAAATTTTATCAGAAGTAATTCACCCAGGCAGGTAAAAAGGCAGGTTTCAATATTTTCAGAAAGAATATTAGAATGAAATTCTATCAAAGGCAAATGACAGAAGAATGGAGAAAGAAGATTGACAGATCCTTTGTGGTTCCCCAATGGTCCAGCAGACCATTGGATAGGTGAAAGTGAATGTGAAGTTAGATGTGAACCTGGCCTAACTGATGTCTTATAATGAGTATCTAACTGATCTAATTGTTTTATAATTTTTTAACCGAAAATCTAAAACAATTTGCATTAATATGTAAAAAAAATGGTAAATAGTAATCTCCCTTACTAAAAAAACCCTCCCATGTTGGTTACTATTAATAATAATTTTTCACATAGGCTTACAACTTTTTAAAGAACTTTTTTCACTGTACTGCCAACACACACGTTATAGATAAAGAGGTTGATACATTGATACATACCTGAAATAAACTCAGCTCTCAAGGAACATCCCAGATCAGGTCTAACTTCATTGAACAGCTTACAAAATTTTGATGGAGAACTTGAATCAACACAGCACCATCTGTGGGGGGAAAAATCTTCTTCTCTGGACTTTCTATAGTCATTTTGGCCCCACCACCACCAAGGGTCATTCAACAGCAAATGGCTTCCATCTGGGTTTCTGTGATCTACATATGGAGAACTTCTCCAGGCATAGTCCCAAGCCAACCAATCCCACCAGTAAGTAGGATAGGTGTATCTGTAGCAGCAGAGCTGAAATATATATATATATATATTTATATTTAAAAGTGAATGAAATATGCCATTTTTTAATTAAAAAATTAATTTTTACATTTTCTTTTTTATATTTACCTTATTGAGTGGGTTACCGGCAAGAAGTCTATTTTTAGCAGTCTGACCAATCGCAAGGCAGTACATAAAGCTATTTCCATAACCCAAATACTTCCAAGAATATCCCCACCATTGTGCACCTACTCTATCCAGACTGCAGGGACATTTGTACAATTGATCAATTCTACTCTGATGAGTTTTGTCTGTAATCAATTTTTTATTTGCTTGGTAAAATTTAAGACATTTGCTGTCAGGATTTTCAATCTTGCCAACTTGTTCAATCCATGTTCCGTAACGCCCTGAAAAAAGAAATAAAAAGAAACAAAATATAACAATACATAACTTTAAGAAAGTTATGATTGTCGCAGTTACTAAAGTAACTGCAAACAGTAGTCAGGACAATCAAATGTAAATAATGCCGAGTTCAACACGTTTGATGACGTCATTGTGTTTATTTTCCTCCAAGTATTTTGTTTAGCAGGTTGTGTCCCTTGGTTTCTGGTCATCAATTTTTTTTACTAATACTCACTCGCTACTAGTGACGTAGCGGACGGTCTGTTGACCTCTTTCCCATCTTGTAGTCTAGAGACAAGACGTTTTCTTGAGGGAACTCTGATTTTCACCTTGTACTTCAATACTGGATAACCTTATTGTTGTGTCGTGGTTGATATTCAGATTATTCTTGAATTGGATTATCTTGACCCCTGTGTAGGGTGAGTTTAATTTTCCCATTGAATAAGTATTCTATTTGATTCGATCGTATTTGTTATTCTATTGGTAGACTAGAAAATTAGAAGACTCCGTTCTTTTATCCTTCTACAGGGTCTTATTTTAGGTTTTAGTTTCAGGCTTCAGATTGGTTCTAGCCTTGGACTATTGAACTAAGTTTTCATCTTGGAGTTCTCTGTCTGATGTGTGGTGGTAAGGCGGAGGGTACCGTTCCAGACTTCGGGTGACTGTATTCAGACCTGTTGTTGGATTATGAAGTTCCAGCCTTTGATGGTATTGTGACCTGCGCTGTGGACTATTGATGAAGATTGCTCTACGTGTATTGCTAGTTGTTATTTGGACAACTACCTAGGCATACTTATTGAGATATTGAAGTTAAGTGATTATATTATTTGTATTGAAATAGACAATTACTTGGGATGAACTAGAGCATATTATTTCATATTAAGTATTTATATACCTTATTGTAACTCACCTCATTATTATCATTCATACCCACTCAGTGTATATAATTCATTGTATTAAATTCATAATTTTATTTAAAATCATCATACACATTGTTTACTACTTTATGCATAACTGAATGTGTATGGTGTGACTGTCGGGCTGAGCTCGGGCCTAAATTTATTACAGGTTAGTAATTAATATCAATAACACAAGAGAAATCAAGATATTTACTTCTACATTAACTGTAATACCTAGACACATTTCGCAATATATACTTTATTAATACATGAACACATTAATTCATAGTAATAATTCATCAAAGACCTGACAATGATGTCTATGTTTACATTTTAAAAGAGTGCAAAGAGAACTTTTGTTATCATACAAACTCAGAGGTGGCCCCCACCAGATCCACCCATGGACTAGGAATAATATATTATAGTCATGAGCTTATTTTGATTGTCTAAAGCAGTGTTTTCCAAAGTGGGATACACGGACACCAGGGGTAAGGGAAGAGTTTGAAGGGTGGTACGTGCTGCACATAGTTAAATATGCTGATTTTTTAAAAATACCCATTCAGTTTATAAATTATAATAAAATATTATAAGTTTTAAATCCATTTGTAAGTTTGTACAAAATCAAATATGGCACTATTTTTACAATTAAAAGACTAATGTTTTCAAAATGGATAGGGGTGTTACAACTTCTGTTGACACACCTACTTTTTCAATGTAAAAAACATATTTTCATTTTTTTAAGAATGTATTTGATGTGTCTCTGAAGCATGAAATAAAAAAAAATCTCTAATTGAATACTTATAGATTGTGAGAGTATTTATTATTTTGTGTTTGTATGCCTAACAAAAAGAAATACTGGTAAATAAATTTTTATTGTTATTAAAATAAATATTTTTTTTGGGGTGAGGGGGGGGGGGGGGGCAAAAATTCTAGAAGTGGTATGCATATGTCAAAGGTTTGGGAAACACTGGTCTAAAGTAATAAAATAAAATTATTTAGCATTGTTTTTTTACTTGAAAACAAACTGAACAACCTATTATTTAAAATGGTATTTCCGACTTACATCAGAAAGGAGAAATGAACTTTTCAATAGCTTTTCTAGTTTTTCTATCTAAATGAGAAAAATAATAGCAGCTGTTCAACTTACAGTGACCACCAAAAACAGATTATTTGAGACTTTTTGGAGACTAACTTAGTCCCCTGTGTACACAGAAGGTGGGCCACTGCATGAGCTACTGTGCAACTAATTTTGGACCTTAACAATTAAATATCTCCCTTTCTGATAGATTTGGGAGAAGGTTTCCATGCTGCTGATACAAAAGTAATTTTGAAAAATATCAATTTCGTATTTGGATTCCTATCGCTGCCTATAATGAAAACTTATCTCTCCTGCAATTTTTCATCAAAAAGTGGTGTATTTATATGAAAAAACTGCTTGCATATTTAATTAAAAAAAACACACACAAAAGTAGCAGTTGCACCAGAACTTTACAAGAATAATATATCATGATATTGGATTTTCAATATCTTTTCTAGTTTCTGTGATCTAAACAGGATGGAGGGATGGAATGACAGACCACACAAACAGTGGTTGTTCCACTTTCAGGGGACACTAAAATAGGTCATTTATTAAATTTTAAAAGTTACAATAAGAAGAGAAAAAAAGCTTCTACATCGTCTTAAAAATACAAATGCTCTAACCAAGAGGTTCATTATGTAATACAGCTTAAGTGATGAGATAATTGATGTGCCTCTAAGATTTTGAAATTGTTAACTTTAACAATTAACTGTCTATGTCAAAATCCTAAGTAAAAACAAAGTAACTGTTATGAAAATTATATTCTGTATCCGTTATCGTTCTTATGTTTACATGTGCTTGTAACTCATCCGTAAGAATGTGTTCACGAAATGTGTGTTGTGTAGTCATTCAGTGTATTAAAGCCATACTATGCAGACATGGTTTTCAACTCTATTATCTTTATGTTCATAACAATTTAAACACTGAATCCAAAACTGTGAAGTTGTAAGAATTTCAAAATGGATAGGATATTTCGTCCAGAGAAGATTGACATCGAGCCCACAGCACCTCAAGCAGCAGAGCATTGGCAGCACTGGTATGAAACTTTTAAAAATTTTAAATCAGTAGTATCAGTAGATAATCTTGATACTAAGAAACTACTGATAAACTATATCTCTTCTGCTGTATATCAAATGATACTTGATAAAAAAGACATTTGATGAAGCAATCCAGACTCTAAACGGCATCTACATTCAAACAAAGAATGAGGTGTTTGCTAGGCACAGGTTAGCTACTTGCAAACAAGAGCAAGGTCAAACGATAGATGCCTACATGCAGAAATTAAGAATTCTATCCAAAGATTGCAACTTCAGAGCGGTGACTGCTGAAAAAGAGGGGCTATTAGAGATTCGTTTATCAATGGACTAGTTTCCAACAGCATTCGAAAACGTCTACTTGAAAAGACTGTTTTAAGTTTAAAGGACGCCTTCAAGGAGGCTCGCTTACTAGAACATGCTTATCAGCATTCATTACAGTATGAGTCATCACAGCCGGAAACTAATTGCGCGGTAACTACTCTCACTAATTCTTCGGCCTCACCCTTGCCAAATGTAACGATTCCTCAAAGTGCAAGCAATTCACACACACAACAAATAAATGCATTAGCTAGCAAGTGTTACTTTTGCAGCAGGGTTAAGCATTCCCGCTCTCAATGCCCTGCAAGGGAAGTGACATGCAATCAGTGCTTCAAAATGGGTCACTTTCAAAGAGTATGCAAATCGAAATCTTCAACAATTTTGGCTATCGCTACTGTGCAGCCTTTGAGTTTAAACAAATCTACAATACCCATTTGCATCAACAATGTGCAATTGAAAGCCCTAGTAGACAGTGGGAGCTGTGAAAGCTATATTTCGACGCACATTGCTAAGAAGCACAAATGGCAGACAGGCTCCTCAGGCAACAGAATCTTTATGGCTTCCACCCATCTATCTCAAATCACTCAAGGACATATCTACGCTAACATACGTCTATAAAATGAAAGATACGAGGGAGTTAGACTTTCTCTACTAGACAATTTATGCTCTGACGTAATTCTTGGACTTGACTTTATAAGATTGCACCAAAACTTGTTTATTCCTTTCGATGGTCAGAAACCATCATTGTGCGTGAGTACTCTCCAGCCAGCGAGGGTAGAGGCTCCTTGCCTATTTAGTAATGTCACCAAACTGCACCCCAGTGGCTATAAGGTCTAGCAGATACTTAATTCCAGATAGAAAGTTTATAGAGAAGGAAATTCAACAACTAATAAAGGATGAAATTATTGAACCATCTAAATCTCCCTGGCGTGCACAAGTCCTAGTCACAACAAATGACAGACATAAGAAAAGAATGGTTATAATAGACTACAGCCAAACCATAAACTGGTTCACTCTACTAGACGCCTACCCTATGCCCAGAATTGACGAACTAGCGGAAAAGATTTCCCAATACTCTGTATATAGCACTTTAGACCATCAGATTCCTATAAAAGAAGAGGAAAGGCCGTTCACAGCCTTCGAAGCATGTGGGAAACTGTAACAATTCCGTAGGATTCCGTTTGGCGTTACGAATGGAGTCGCCTGATTTCAGCGTTCGATTGACAAAATCATCGAAGACGAACGACTCATTGACACTTTTGCTTATATGAACAATGTGACCATCTGTGGTATGGACTCTGAATCACACGACCGAAACCTACAGCGATTTCTTGATAGTGCTCAAAAGTATGGAATCACTTTTAATGAAACAAAAAGTGAAATTAGCACTGCTAAAGTGAGACTGTTAGGATATGAGATTTCCAAAGGACAACTTAAGCCAGACCCTGAGAGATTTCGCGCTCTAAGGGAATTACCTGTACCAGTGAACATGCGTGAACAGAAACGAGTAGTGGGTCTTCTGGCTTACTACTCACAGTAGATACCTAACTTTTCAACAAAAACTAGCCTGTTAACAGGAAATCAACAATTTCCTGTCCCTGAAGAAGTCAAAAGAACATTTGAAAGTTTGAAAAATGAGCTTGAAAAAGCCGCCGTATAGACTATTGATACTGTTGACCAGCACCACCGAAGACATAGCCAGACCGTTCGAAACTCAAGCAGATGAAACTACACATACATACAATCTTAGAGTAAGGAGAACTAGGCCCAACTACAAAGTGTAAAAGCTCATCAGTTTACTAGAACTCTTATTTTGACGTTCAGTTTTGTCTCCAAAATGACATTTGTTTATTTTACTACTTACATTTGACTTTGTTGACTTCACTTTAATGTGATATTTGATCTTACTTACCATCACAAAAGAGATACAAGACACCGATAGCAAAGACAAACAGACACAAACACTCTTTTGTTCCCCTGGCAATCAAATCATTAAATAAGAACAATCTGGTATAAACTTTGTCACATGTAAATTATGAGTGAGTCTGGTGTGAATGTACATTTTGGTTTCTTATAGTTTCTTATAGTTATAATGTTTTTTGTTTGGTGTAATGCACAAATTGTAAGACAAATTTCCTTACGGATAATAAAGATTATTATTATTATTAATGTCATGCTATTCTACATTGTTTGTTTACTTTAATCTCTATTATTACTCTGCAATTACTTAATTCTTTCATTGTTTATAATACTAGTTAGCATAATTTGAATCGGGAGTGAATGTTATGAAAATTATATTCTGTCTCGGTTATCGTTCATTTGTTTACATGTGCTTGTAACTCGTCCGTGAGAATGTGTTCACGAAATGTGTGTTGTGTAGTCATTCAGTGTAATAAAGCCATACTATGCAGACATGGTTTTTGACTCTATTATCTTTATGTTCATAACAGTAACCCTTTCAGACTTTGCAATCCAAGAGGCAGATTATATAAAGGTCATCTGTTTCTGTGGCTCAGGGTTAATGAGGGTGTCATGTGGCCAGCACAATGATTAACCACCTTTACTTTTCCTCAACTATATTGTCAGGTACCATTAAAAGAAAAAACAACTACCCAATTCCTGCCTTTACTGGGATTTAAACCCCAGACCATCAATTCAGAAGCACTTTATAACTCAGCCACCATGCCCCCATTAACAAAATCCCCATCAGTTACTAATGTACATGACTGTGAGCATGAGTAAAGTGGTAAAAAAATAACCATACAATATGGAGATAGTTTAGAATGCTGTTTAAAAAAAACAAAAAAACACTAAGGATATTTATAAGTAAATGGCAAAAAAAGAGAGTTTGAGTCTCTAAAACACATACTGATACCTCCTAAAAAATATTGCACTGTTTAACTGTAGGAAAATAAATGTAAGAATATTCTAATCAAATTTTGCAAGATGATAATTAAAAAGCCCTCTAAAATGTAAGCCAATAATTGTGCAGAATAAATTGTCTTGTAATATGTGAATTAAACTTTAATTTTAGTAACTATACATTGCATTGAACAACTTGACCCCTTTCTATGTTTTGTTAATTTAAAAAAATACAAATATAACAAATTTTAACTTTCTTATGCAACTACAGGAATATACCTGTGTTCCAAGTCAATGTATCCATTTTGGTGGTGAGATCAGTGTAAGTGACGCCAAAGTCTCTAATCTTTTCAGAATTTGCATAACCCACAACTATGGGCATCCATGGATCATATTGCCAATTCATCTTCCCTTTCAAGTATGTAACTATAGTATAACTTGTTTCTCCATCAGTGACATATACAGCTTGGAATGTTGCAGATTCATTGCGAAGCTAATAATTAAACAAGAACAAATAGTAATAATAATTTTAAAATCATTTATGAATGCGATATATCAATGAAAAAAAGGTCTTAAAATTATTTCTTTAGGTTTCTTTTTCATTACATTCTAGAAGCCCTCCTGCAACCCCACTATGAGAGCCTACTCCTCTTCCTAAGAGACACACAAAAAATTCTTCTCGTTTATGAGGGCACCACCAGCAAAATTTGAGAAACACTATATATGGTTTAAATAGAGAAAGCAAATTCTAGTAACGGTATTAAAATATATTTCTAGATTACAATTCATATTCATGATTAGTTTAAAAACAACAACAAAAATAAACTGAAGCTTTTAAAATTGAAAAAAATTCAAGAAATAACTGCCTGACACTCTGGTCTTGTTGCCTACCAAATCTGCATTTTTGACCTTATTAAGTTCTTTAAACAGAAAAAATTGGAATTAGTACATGTGTTTTCATATCATATAGTTATAACTAACCTTACAGTAATCATTGTAGTATGGTAGGTACCACTGAATAAACCACCATTCTTGATAGTACCATTGGTAGTAGTCACATACCCAGCTGTACCATCTATAAGGCTCAGCATTCACCCAAGTAGCTACCAAGACATAAGTTACTTTGAATGATGACAGCTTGAAAAAGTCTTGGATCTAAGTAAAAAAAACATAAACAAGCTTCAATGTTATCTTTTAACTGCTCTTCACATTCATGATTTATTTGCAAGGTTCAAGAATAAACACCAAATGATCATGAAGACATCATTAGACTAATATTGGCAAATATATTTAAACTAAGCTTGAATCAGCAACAACATAGAAATAAGCACACATTTTAATGTAGAATACAATGAGCTATAAATGTCTTACATCGCTGGTTGCGGTTGTAATCACTTTGTGAGTATCTCCAACCACTGCTGTCTCGTAGAGCTGATAATAAGTAATTCCTTTGTTTGTATAGTAGTTTAAGTAGGACCAGTATGGAGCTAGAATACCTTCCTGATAATCTTCACTATAGTACAAATATGGCCACCACAAGTCGTAACCAAGTCCAAATCTAATCATACCATTACTTTGAACCTGCAACAACAACAAAATTTAATACATAATTGTTATATTTGTTCTAATTATTGTTTTCAAATTGTATTACATAATTCTAAGGAGATTCTTTTCTAGCACTAGATAATTCTTATCAAATATAATATTATTATTGCATTTTGTTTTTTACATAGGATAATTCTAATCAATTAGAGTATTATTGTTGTCATTAAAGAGATACTTCTAATCAAGTCTTTATGAACTTTATGTTGAATGTGTCATCATATCTTAGACTGGAACACATTAGACAGTTCAAGAGATTACAACCACAAGTAACATGCATGACTAGATTGACACGAAATTATGTTATATTCATTTTGAAGTAACGTCTGTGACCTATAAGATAAATGAAAGAGGCTAACTCCAATAAATATCTTTTTAAAAAAAAGCTATACTAAAGTTGATTTACTTCTGCCAGTGGAGAATCACATAAAACTAAGATGTATAGATTATTACATCTATATATTTTATAATTGTTACATCAATAATCTAATGAATAGTTTAAACAATTTCATTGTGTACAATATGTATGAAGCACTTATTTCAAGGTTTACATATGAGTACAGAGAAGAGGAACTAACAGATTTAGAGGTTTTTGTGGCAAAGTCAGGGAAGTGAGTGGTGGAGTATCATTCCCAGGAATGGAAGACATTCCTGATATTGTTGCACCTGTTCCTAACACAACTGTAGAATGGTGATAAACCTAAGACCATTTGGCAGTGGTGGTTTAACAGAGACAACATCTTCAAACTGTGTGGGGAAGAATTGGAGACCCAAGACTACTGTGTATGTGTGTGCATTTCTTTGTCACCTCATCAACATACTTCAGTGTAAATAAGCATTCACATTGAGTTACAACATTCTCAAATATGTTTTATTATGATTGAGCTAAGTAAAACATTGCAATCTTACATTTGCTACTTTTATTTTTCTGTCCCCAAACGGAGCCCCAGATGGGAAGTAGACTGGTCCGCTTGATATGCCCCACCACCACCACCAATAGTTAAATGTATTGATTTGGCTGTCTCCATTACTTGGCCCATAAGGATATAGATCTGTAAAGAAATATATCAAAAGATTTAGACTTTTTATTTCCTGTCTTTTAAATTAATTGTAGGTGAAAGGGCATAACCAAAAACATATAAGATTTTAACATTATGTGCCTTAATTATTTGTTAAAAAATAGAGAATACATGTGTACGTTTGTATAACTGTACTTATAACATAAAAAGTTTAGGGTAAAGGATGAATTTTTTTTTCTTTTCTTTAAACTTATTATCACTAAATGTTGGTATTGCAAACAGGAAATGTTTATGTAAAATTATTTTTACCTTTTTGTTTTTTCAATGGATCTGAAATTTAAAACAAATTGTAAAATCAAAATTAATAAATAATACAATATTAAGTGTAAAATATTTAATTAGAAGAATTATTATTACATATATATACATATACTATATTAATTTAATAAAATGCAATAATCAATAATTCCGATGAGACTTAATTTAAAAATCAGCATACCCTAAGAACATACTCAAATTGGCAAGTTTCCTATTCCAAGTATGCTTATGATTAAAAACATATATTATAAAGAGTGACTGATTATTGTGACATTGTGTTAATTTTTTAATAAATGATTGTTGCACTAAAATGCAGCAAGTATGTTTATTTTATGTTACATATTATTGTCAATGAAAAACAAAAAAGGAAATTCCTTTACCTTCAGTTGAAACACCTAGAGAAAGGGATAAGTAGCAAAAATGAGTTAGAAACTTAAATACAATTTTTACAAATATATTTCTTTTTACATTTTGGTACATCAGATTAATTATTATAAAATAATATAAAGAGCATATTTTATATTTGAGTGAATATAAAAAAATCAACGTATTAGCTACATTTTTTTCCACAGAAAGTTGCACTCAATTATTGCCCCCCCCCTCCCCCTGCCTTAATTATTTAAATCCACAAATTTAGCACAAGTTTCACCTACATTCAAAAAACAGGGCTGTGTCATTGCAGGTTTTTGCTAAGTCACAAATGACAAAGCTAAAACTATTCTGAAGATCTACAAGATATTTACACCACTTGAGAGCTGAAGAAAAAAAATAGACAAAATGATTTATTGAAGAAATGTTTAGCCTGTAATGTCAATACTAACTGTTGGCAATAGAAACAATGGTAATAGTAATTTTAAGGTGCTATGTTAAACACAGATGAATGAAAAACCAAAAAGAATGAATCCTATTTAGAAAAATGGGCTTCTAAATTAATACCAGCTTTGTGAAAAAAAGAGTCATGCCTTTTGGATTGTAAGATCGTCCACTGTTGATGCTACACTGTTATGTGTTATTATTTAAATGTTAGTGAAATGAAGCTAGAGTTTTGTATCTATCATTCCATAAACTATGTGATGATAATATTGATTAGATCTAGGTTTTTAGATAAAAAGTAATTATATTTGTATGTTGTGATTATATTGGTTAGTTTTGTTGGGGAGTTAAGTTACGGTTCTTGGCAATGTTTGGCAGTTAGAGGCCTGATCTTAAAGATCATGGAAAAGGTATTTTTTTTTTAGATTTTAGTAATTGTCTGGTGGGTTTTGTCTTACAGCACAGATACTTATATTTTCTTTATTTTATACAATACAAATGCTCTTTTCCTAAATAATTGCCATTCTCTTCAAATCCATGATAGACTTAATCTTGTTTATTAAGTTTTGCGTCAAGAGCTCACTATATGCAACAAGAACAATTTTGAACAAACTTTTAGCAACCACTATCATTTTATTTTTTCAAAATGTGTGTCAGTAGTGGTTTGTATCAGATAATAAATATGTATTGTGGATATCTATGGAAAAAATATCACAAACCTGATTTGCCACTTGTCATGTCAGCCTGGGATCTAAAAATAGCAACTGTGCCAGTAAAGGGAATAGAAGAGTCACCAAAGCTACCACCAAACAGTTCATGGGATGTAGCGAAGGCTTCAGCGATATCATTGATGATTTCATCATTAATTGCCACTTTAAATATGAAACTTGCAGTGAATGATGTCTGCGAATTAGACACTGAACTCCTAAGATAAAAAAAAAATTAATTAGATGCTGGTAAGTATTAATTAAAGCATTAAATTAGAGTATCAGTTTTTGTTAAAAAAAAAAGCTATTAGTGAACCCAAAAATGTTTTACAAAATGCAAAGGAACACAAATTAATTTCAAAAAATACATACGATTCTACATTTGGATACAAATAGCTGTCAGTTAACTGGCCAATTTCTGTGAGAGCCTGAAATATAATATTTACATTGTCTTAATTTAAAAACAAATACATTAAAAGAAAAAAATTTAAAAAACAAAATTGACTTAAACTAAGCAATGATAATAGTAAAAAAAAAAACTGTCATGTTTATTTATTTATTTAAAACTCCAGTAATTGGTGAAACACAAACATTGGCTTTGCACAAACAATTTTAACAATCTACATTTTAAATGACATAACAAGAAATGTGTATCTCTATGTATTACCAAGTCTGTTTTCAAATTTATGTTTAAAAGAGGTCTATGATTAAAGTTGTTCATTTTAAACAGTGATTATATCATTAAGAAATGCAGATTAAACTTGTTTTTTAGTTTATCTTTTTTATTCATTAAAAAATTTCTTATGTGAAATCCTAACAAACGTGTAAAAAAAAATGAAATAATTTTAAATAATTTAACTCACATTGGCTTTCAGTAAATCTTTCAAATTTCCAACATTAGAATTCAGGGTTGCTTTGACATATGCTACACGATTTTCTGAAGCTGAAAAAGAACAAAAGAATGTTAAAAACAATGTTATGAAATGGTAGGGATATTTACAAAACAGATTATTCAGTATAGGCATAACAAAGAAAAATGGTCCCTGGATACATCTTATTTGTTTAACCTTTCTAAATAAACATTGCTAAGAAGCATTAGTTACTTTAGGCTACAACCTTCAGCTACATTCAATTGTACTTCTTATGAAAACCTTATGGTAAAGAACACTAACAAAATCGATTGCTTTTTTTTTTCAGTAAAACAAATTCATAATAACTATGTAAAGATATATTCTTTTCAACCTAATTACTTTTTTTTTAAATTAACATTCATTTTGTACCTAATTGCTTTGTTTAGTTTAACAATCATTTTGACCTAATTACTATGTTTAGTTTAACATTCATTTTTTACATAATTACTTTGTTTAGTTTGACATTCATTTTGACCTAATTACTATGTTTAGTTTAACGTTCATTTTTTTCCTAATTACTATGTTTAGTTTAACATTCATTTTGTACCTAATTACTATGTTTAGTTTAACATTCATTTTGACCTAATTACTTTGTTTAGTTTAGCATGTAGCATTGAAATCAGTCAAATGGTAGATTATCTCAAGCAAAGTATTTATTTTTAAAGTTAACACATTTTTTTTGTTTCATAAGTTGCTCAACAGCAAATGTTTTAATCTTATAGAATCACAAAAGATTGTCCAAAAAAAACAACTTTTTAAGTTGCTTTACAAAAAATGTTGTAAACTGAAGACAGATATTTTCTTATAATACATCTTGATACAAATGTTGCCAAATAATATACATAAATGGAAAAAAATGTATATTTACCTGAAATTATTGATACGTTGTAGCTGACTGGAGGTAACACAGCAACAACATTGACCTGAAAGAAAAAAAACTTATTAATGAACATTTTCTGGGTAAACAAAATAAAACTGTATGCGTAAATGTACATAAAAACAATGTTAGGGCATTAGTTTGGGAAAGTAAAGGCAGTTGGTCATTGTGCTATCCACATAACATCTTTTTTAATTAAAGGCTTTGGAAACAAATGACCTATACCTCATCTGGGTCTGTCATGAGTTATTCCATGACCTCTGAAGCACTTTTTAAATTCATTTGAATCTAGGTATTAAACCATGAACTGTTTAATGTCTAAAATAGTCCTAAAAAGTCAATACAGTTTGTTTTGTGATGACATTCTGAAGCTAACACAACCAAACCAGGCTTTTTCTCATGACTCTCCTTCTTATTTTAGGGTTAACAGTTGCCCTAAGTTACCAAATATTTACAACTAGATAGAATGAAGAAAGAAAAAAAAAATAGTCAATGCGGTTCTGGACATTTTTTAGTAAATAGAGATTTGAAGGGATTGGAAACAAGCTTAGAGGCTATCTTAAAGATCTAATAATTCCCATAATTCCATGGTTGTGAGAGATATATTTCTTTATTTTTCTTACATCACTTTGATATCAATAAAAAAAAACTTTTATAATTATTTTATTGAACCAATACACCCCCAAAAGGCTGGAATGATGTGTGTACAGTAAACTCATAATGCAGTACAAAGCAGTAAGTATTTGCCAACATTTTTTATATTAAGAAAAGCTATTTCCAATCATGCAGAAGATATACTTAGCAAATTGTTTTAGTGAACACCAGTTGTTTATAGCTTCTTCCTTTATTACATTCCCTTTTTTTCAAATAAAATGCCAGATATATACAGTGGTGTGTAATACTAACCATAGAAATGGCCCTTCCCTCTTCTAAAGTTATTACAAGTTTAAAATTAAAAAAAATGTTTTATTATATATCTTAAGTTTTAATGTTAAATTAATACCAATTCTTAAAATAAGAAAAAAAAAATCTTTAAAAAATTTTGGTCATTTTTTTTTCTATTTCACACTTTCAATGAAGTCCAGTTGGGAATCGGTGCCTACGAGGGCGCCATTATCCTTATGATTGTTAGACAGGCTTTTATCCAACAACCAGGCCTAGGCCCCACCTGCTATAAGTGGCTGAGAACAGCACTGACCATGGGAGGGTTACCTCATACTCCTATACTGTAACCGCCACTGTTCCGTGTAGGGACCGCCACTCCAGCTAATGGGACACTGATGACACCCCCCTTTGTTGAACGGCATGGCGGACTTTTTGGACTGGGGTGCGGGCTGTTTGTTCCATCCCTACCCCAAGCGAGATAAAAAAAAAAAAAAGCTCACCCAGGGAATCCCGCAAGGGCTACTCATACTTAGCCTATCTAGTTACACTACAAGACATTTCCACGGAGGCGCCACACTGAGGCGACGGGTAGCTGGAATCCTCCATCTATTTGACACCAATAGTTGGCACAGGTCTTTATCAAGAATAAGACTGCTTTAATGATTCTTATTGAAAAAGTGTTGTTATTACAAATACTTCTTTTCAATTAAAAACAACAGCTTGCCACAAGAGAACAACACAAAACACAAAGAAGTTCCTTAAGACACAGATGTTTTGATCTTTTTCACAAGGCTTCATAACTTATCATAAACAAGTTATGTTATACAGCCAAAAAAAAGGATTATCTTAAGAAATGTCATTGTTTTAGTAAATTTTCTGGAGTGTGCTATTTTTTCTGGAGTTGGTTCTGTAGTAGGACATTTCTAGCAGTATGAATTTTCTGTTTAACATTTACCTTGGATGTTAGATTAGCATTAAGATTGGTTGTATTGGACAGAGTTTCCACAAACACTTCAATAGATCTTCTTGTAGCACTAGCTGCTGTCTTGGTGAATTCTCTGTTATATAATAAAATAATATTTTATTCAAACATGTCTCTCAAATTTGCAAACAACTCTATAGAATTGTCATGTTACAACTTAGGGTCATTTCAATGGTGCAATCTATTAAATATCAAATTTTTAGTATAAGCTTTATAAAATATTATTATTATTATTATATTCTTATAAAATATTATTTAAGATAGAATTTAAAGTCTTTTATTGTTTCTCATTCTTCTTTTAAGTAGTAAAATCATTACAAGAGAAATGTGGGAGGGATTCTTCCATTTATAGTAAAGAAACACAATGAGAAAGCTAATACAGAAATTCAAACTTGAAAAGAATAGGCCTATCTTGTCAAATAAATCTTCACTTAGATTCAGGGTTAATACATAAAGTTCCCCTTTCAGACCTTGCACTCTATAAGGCAGATGATGTAAAACTCATCAGTTACTTTGGAAGACGGATAATCAAGGTTTCATGTGACCAGCATTATGACCAACCACCTTTACTTTCCCCAAATTATGTCAGAACTCCATTAGAGTTGGGTAGACTCAGGGGCAACCTGAAATTCAAAATCTCAGTCTTCCCCCAGATTCAAACCTGGGACTCCATAGTTTGGAAGCCAAGTTCTTTACCACCCAGCCTTCATGCTCCAATTCAAGGTTAAATGTGCTTAAATTCATTTACACTCTACAACAAATTTCAACCACAAATGTAGGAATAAGTTAATGGACAACTAAAAAAAAAAATTTAAAAAAATTATCGTACAACCTAAATATATGTATTATAGGGTATATATATATTCATCTTAATGCAAGTTATTTGAAAGTTCTATTTATGTATACCAAGTTATACAAATTAGCAATACATTGATTAGGTTTAACCTTTGATGAAAACATTAGCTTGCAGATTAATTTCTTAAGAGTTGACTTACGGAACTCTATAAAAATTCACTGTTGCTCTAGTGATGAAATCGGTACAATTGGCAGACTTGCTGCAGGTAGGGCCCAGTTTACAGAGATCTTCCTTCTTGATTTGGAAAACCATGTTGTCACAGTTTGGCAGGTTAGCACACAGGGGACTAAAAAAAAGGTAACAAAAAATGTAACAGATTGTAAGAAAAAGAAACATATCTGGTAGAGTTAAAAATATAACTAGCAAAAAAAACAACCATCTACCTACTAGTATCGTAACATTTACAAGAGAAACATTTTGAAAATGTCTTGTACCTGTTTGGCTGCTGAGCTAGTAAATTAGCGAATATGGCTCTCCCACCTTTGCTTGACATTTCATCCTCCACCTGGCAGGAAGTTGATTTGTAGTCAAAAGTCACTTGTAGGTCAACATTGTTGGTATTTGTACCTGGGTTTATATTACATATACGTCATGGGGAGGACATACAAATCAAACATATTTTACTCAATAAAATACATTATCTAATGAAAACTCTATTTCTATTCCAAGATCACAAAATGACTTTAATATTCCTCCTATACTGAAAATGAACAACATACCGGTACATTTATTTTTAACTAAATACCAAACACTAGAATAGCACATTAGCAAAACAGTTTTATTTAATTTTGTTTTTTTTATCTCATTGTTTGTCTTTTAAACATTTTAATTTTTTTGAATTAAATAATAAAATGATGAAAAAGGGAAACTGAATTTCTGGATTTATTGTACAAGATTGAAATACAATTCACTATCCACTATTTCCTGATCTCCAGATACAAATAAAAGAAGGAAAGAAAATCAAAGCTTCATCGAAAATTACTTCCAAATCTACCATTTCACAATCCCTAGATGACAAATGACAGTCTTATTGAAAACAATCAATTGTTATGGAGTGTGTGTGTGTGTGTGTTTCTATGGCGAAGGTGGAAGAAGTTAGCCATAGGTTCTGAATGATGAAAGATAGGTGGCAATGTCCTCAGCTGTCTTAGTTAGAACAGACAACTTCAGAATGTGATACTGAATGTGAAGTGTTATTATACCATTTATATCCTTATTGAAGGCTACTACATTGATTTTCATCTCAAGTTGATTTTGCTTATATTCTAATAAAAGTTATTGTTAGTTTTGTTCACAAAAGAAGTGAGATCTTCAAGTTTTTCAAGTCTTTATTATTTAAGATAAATTAGACCTTCAGTATGGTCTAGTTGTCTACCAGCAGTTTGGGGCTACAAGTTAATGACTGTCAATAACATCAATACAAGTGTTGTAGCTATAGGAAACACATCTTTATAAGCTTTAATGTGAATTAGTTGTTGTTTTTTTTACCTTTAAGCACACAAAAATTGTTTGAACTGTTTTCATCTACACTACAGGGCTGACATGACTTCTTCAACCAGCTGTATCCTTGGCCACTTGTACAAATACCTACAAACATTCAACAGTTACAATTTTAATACAGTCATTTTCAATTCTGAGACAAAAATTCAATTCTATCTGAGACACATATTCAATTCTATCAGAGACACATATTCAATTCTCTCTGAGACACAAATTCAATTCTCTCTGAGACACATATTCATATATGTGATGTTCTCTATCAAAACATGTTTAAATTAAATACACTTAATAATTATTTTCATCAATTGATATGTTTACTGGAATCTGGTGTACAGAAGTTTGCTTGCTGAAGTTAATAAATTCCCAAACACTATAAGCTAGAATTAAAAGCTTTTCAGCTTTTAATTATTGAGTTGGTCATATATGTAAATTTTCACTCAATGTTATGTAGCGACCTTTTCTTTTAAAGAAATGTTAAAAATTAAATAAAATTTTTACTCATTAACTTTTATAAAGAGGGAGTGGTGGCTGAGTGGTTAAGTGCTTGGCTTCTGAACAGGGATCATGGGTTTGAATTTCAATGAAGACTGGGATTTTTAACTTTGGGATTTTTAGGGCGCCCTTGAGTCCACCCAACTCTAATGAGTACTTGAATTTAGTTGGGGAAAGTAAAGGCAGTTGGTTGTTGTGCTGGCCACATAACACTCTGCTAGTTAACCATTGACCAAAGAAACAGATGACCTTTACATCATCTGCCCAAGAGACTGGATGGTCTGAATGGGGAACTTTACCTTTATCTTGTATAAACATGAGGGGCAAAAACTGACAAAGAAAAATACAACTGGATAAAAGAAAATATTTAGTACAATTCTATATAAACAAGCTTACCACTAGGTGTAGTAGTAGGTGGTTGAGTTGTTCCTGTGGTAGTTGTAGGTGCTACAGTGGCTGAGATGATAAAAACATTTTATATTCACTTAGTTCTTATTAAATATATACTGTAAAATCTGTTTGATAGGTTACTAGGTTGTTGTTTTTAAGAAATAACAAGGCATAGTTTACACTTTGTAACTTCATTTAAAAATGTATGTAATTAATTATAGTGAAATACAATTACATCCTATACTCTAAAGCGAGCAATTCTTGTATATATATTTATATATATTTATATATATATATAAATTTTATTTCGAAAACGGCTCTAACGATTTTCTTTAAAATTTCAAGGTATGTACATATTAGTGAGAAAAAAATTCTCAACTCATTGGCCAAATCGGGAAAACTCGAGGTCGACCGTTATATCGGTTTGAAAATGCCTCATTATCGAAAAATTAATTTTGGCTAGAATGTTTTATGAATGAAAATTTTCCATGACGTGAACGGGAAGAAGGCTTCCTACGTAACTAGGCTTACTGCAGTACACTAAAATATTTCTTTGCAAACAAGAACAAGTTTTAAAGAATCAATAGACCTAATTAAACATTTGCACACCGTCTTATTGTAGATTGATCATTTGTGAAACTATATGTCGATGTATGATTAGTTATTGTGTCTTAAAGACTTTATAGATTGTTTACACTTTAATTGCATAGACCCGTAGGTAGCTTTTACTTTGTTATTATATTTCTGGTGAATTATTGCAATGGGTTCAAGCTTCGAAGTGTACTGTCCCATACCAAAACATAGGAAATGGTCATAACACAGCTTATCTATGCCTTACTTGCACACACTGAACGTGATAACCAGGGCCGGCCCTAACATTTGTGGGGTCCTATGCGAAATGTATTGCGCGCGGCCCAATCAGGGTAGGGATACGGATAATAAGTAAAAATGTAGATTTTGTATTAGAAAATAAATTCGTCTTTGCATTACATTTTTATTAAATGAAAGCTGACGATGCCGTTTTTTTTATCACACGTAGGATTGGCGTTTATCTTATTGATTGACACCCCAAAATGACAATTTTGTCTATTTTAAGGACATTTTTATGAGTTTCAGGAGAATTCCAGGAGCTCCTTGAAAACAAGGAGACCAGAAGAACCCTATTATAAGTTATAATGGTTCAATTTAATGATTTACACCTAGAATTAGCGCGGGGCTTATGAAAGTTCGTTCAAATCATGTTCCAGATTTTATGTTACAGAGATCACCCTATAAAACCTGCTCAACCCAAAGATCACCGCGCATAGACATCCCTTAACGTGATAGATAACTTCACATATCTGGGAAGCATAGTATCAAATGACGCATTGCTTTGAAGGGAGGTTGATATGTGATCAAGCCTCTAAGCGAGAATGTCGTGAAATTGAGACATGAGTACTTTATAGAAAGCAACTAAGACTTCTTAAACGCCTTTACCAAAGATATTTGCACTCCATCATAGACATACTGTGGCAAGACCACACTACAAAAAGCGATATTCTTGCGAAATAGCATGAACTTCTTACAGTCCAACAGTCACGCTGGGCAGGACACTTTTTTTTAATGAGCTGAAAGGTGGTCATCGTAACAGAAATGCTTACAATAAATTTGGATTACTAACGCGATGTTCCTTAAGTCTCTTAGAAAAAAATGCGCTATTTTACTTTGTTACAAGGTGCACGTTTTACCCTAAAACGTAGAGATTTTGCATCACTTGATGCTTCGTACTAAAGCCATAATGAATAAACTAATTGCAATATTAAATGTCAGAATGTAACCATTTTAGAAGTTACACTGCAAAGACTTTCTTCCAAGCCAATAATAACCCAATAGTTTTACGCAAAAGATGCATTGTAAAACGACACGACGTGAGTTGTGGTTTGTCTAGACGGTAGGAGGACTTTTCGTTATTACAAAAATATTCCCAAAATGACTTCGGGCATATATCGTTCCTTAACAAATTATTATTCCGAGCGAGGCTCGGTCACCTGGTACTTATTTAATTAACAATCTCAAGATGATCAAATAAGAATTTTTGGTTTAAATTATTGTAAATTTTGAACATTTTAGACACAAATATTATAAGATACTGTGCAGGGAAAGTACTTACTGGATGTTGTTATGTTTCTGAGGAGAATAAATAATGATGTGTGAAAAAAAAAACATGAAGAAAAAAATAAATTATTGTGAAACAACTTAAAAGACAAGATGGGTGTTACAAAACTTGGACTAGTTAATTATTATTATATCAACTAGTCCCAAGACATGGGGCTATAGTGAGTCAATAGTTTTCTTCCTCTTAATGACTCATTAATGTGAAAGAAACTGGTTTCAAGGTACCAATGGACTACTTTACCCAACATTACTAAACTACATGATAGGAGCTTAATTTGACTGTCAGATCTATATATATGATGGGCCCCTAGTCTTGGAAGCTGGGAGCTAAACCCATTTTACAACCCTGACATTGGCAGCATTTTAAGCCCATTTTTCTGCAGTATATGTTTCACTACTTAAACTTTTCAATGAACTAAACAGAGATTGTTGTTCTACTTACTGACAAATAAACTGGTTGCTTGAGTTCACACACTGTTGAAATGGTGCACACACATTGACCAATAGTGCACAAGCATCTGAGGAGAGAAGGTTGAGACCAAGTTTAAGATCTAAGTGAACTATTATTTACAAATAGAAACTTTTTTTTCCCCTTATATGCAAATAATATAGAAGATCTATGCTACTGATGTCGCAATCACAAACTGTTACAGAACTTTAGCTTTACAAATATCAGTCCATGTATTTAAGATTTAAATTTATTTTGAGGTAAAATAGAATAGACTAGATTCAAGTATCCCAATGAACAAGTTTGTAATATACAATTGATATCAATCTGGCAAAATAAATATGATCTAAATAAACAATAGAAAATCTCATTTTGTTATGCCTATAAGATTAACAATATTGTCAAATGATGGGAGAGAAAGTGTAATTGTTCATCTGCTGACAATAATTCAGAAAAAAAAATATTGCCAATAGCATTCTAATTTGGAATCTATTTTCAAAGATACATTTAGCTTCAAAATCTTTTTTGTAATTATGCAGGGAAACAGTTCTTTAAAATAAAAGTTTGAAATTATGGATAAACTTCAAATGAGCTATTTTTGATTTTTTTTTTGTTCAAGATTTTTTTTTGTTCAAGATATAAATACATAATGATTTACCAGTTAAAACAGCATAGGTCACATTTCCAATTTTAATTGAGCTACTGATACCATTGACTACTTTGACTACATCATTCTGAAGAGATTGTTGAGTTGTGTTGGTTGTATTGATCACTAGCTTGAAGTCAATAATAAGACTTCCTTGACTGAGAAAAAAAATTTGATGTAGCAGTAAAAAACAACAACTTTTTTTTAGTTTTTTTCAATAGCATGAAAGAATCAGACTAAAAGAATCTATGTCAAACAGTTAATGCGATTTATTCAAAATGGAAAGGAATGAAGAGGGACTTTAAATTTGAAATTTTGATTTACATTTAAACAAGAAAAATGTCTTAATATTATATATATCATGCAAAGTTATTTCCTTTGTTAGTGACGTCCTCGTATGTTTGGGTATTTTGTTTCAATTTTTTAAATTTGTAGTTTCTCATAAAGGGGTTTTGATGAACTTGATGATGACATTCTGTTTTAAAACTTAGACAAAATCAAAACAGCAAATGATAGTGACAACACTGACATGTAGTAAACAGAAGTGGTGGTCAGTAGACAATTCAGTGATTACAACACATGGTTGGTTACAAAGAAATTTAGGGGGTAGGACTTTGTAAGGAATGGCACAAAGAAATGGCTGCCTGGTTGTGCAGTATGCACACTGGAATATTGTTTGGTTGTCTTAATGGTCTGCTGCCATCCCCTGTCATCCTGCTGGAGGTCTGGACTAGGAAGTAGGTTCTTCAACTTTGTAGGAACATCCGAAACAAGTAAAATGTTTTATAAACATTTTTTACATTTTACTAAAATATGTTACAAAGGAGAGCTTAGTGTCTGTTGTGTGTGTGTGTGACTGAGAGAGATCACAAACAGGACAGCATCTCAATGAAATCTCTTGATTAACTCTTTCTCTCCTAACTGACGATACCAACATTGATTTGACCAGATTGCATTAAATAAATTTTTGTTTTATAAACTTTTATTTGTGTTATATGAAAAGAACATGCATTCTTCTATAATTATATACCTAATATAATATTTCCTGATTACATACACAAAAGTTATTGAACTTTAATCAAGAAAAATTAACAAGTCCATCGGAATGTGGAAAATAATTACGAAGAGAAAGAGTTAAGTATGCAAGTTTGACGGCAATGATGATCAACATGTGTTATCTTATTCTGATGTGCCTTTTTTCAGAAGCAAAATATTTTGTGCAAAGAACATACAGGGAAAGATTATAAGAAAGCATGATGCATCCTGTAGTTTGGATGAAAGCTGAACCATCATCTCTTTAGAATGGTGGGATATATTTCTGACTTCTTGTTCATTCCCCAAATTTGGGCTCTGTCAGCTGTTTTAGTTCCATCAATTAAGATGTTAGCTGAAATACAGTGTTGAGCACTTGCTTTGCTTCAAGTGTTTTGAGTTTGTTTGATAAAGATAACCTTTTCAGAACTATTGTAGCAATAAATGATGTCAAGATCATTTGTTTCTTTTGCCAACAGTTAATGAGGGTGTCATGTGGTCAGGACAATGACCAACCAACTTTACTTCCTCAATGTATGTCAGTTACCCATTAGAGTTGGGTGGACTCTGAGGTATCCGGAAGTTGTTACTCCTTAGTACAGCGGTTCTCAACCTTTTAAGCTTGGCGACCCCTTTTTATAATCTCCCACTATGCCACGGCCACCCTCACACACACAGCAATAGAAGAATAAACCAAAACAATCCTTATTTTCGATGGTCTTAGGCGACCCCTGGCAAATCGTCATTCGACCCCCAAAGGGGTCATGACCCACAGGTTGAGAACCCCTGCCTTAGTAGGCTACATCATACCCCAATGTTTGATATTGTTAACTACATAAAAAAGTAAAGTTCCCCTCTCAGACCTTGCAATTTATAAGGCAGATGATGTTTTAGGTCATCTGTTTCTTTGGCCAATGGTTAAAGAGCAAGTTTTTTTTGATATAAGAGACATTTAATTTCTCAGCTAAATGTTGCAAGCATAAACAAAAATTTAATCAGGTTTTTTCAATTAATAAGTGCCTTATGGGTCAAATTACTATGAAAGCTGACATAGAAAAATGTATATTTTATTAATGCCTTTGATACTGATCATTGACCTGTAAAAAGTGACCCAAATGCAAGAACTACATCAAATGTCAGTGAAGGCTTATTGATCATTTTAAAAGATTTAATTTAAACAAAGTAATTTCTAAGAGTTGAATAATTTACAATTTTTTTATAAATTGTACAATGTATTTACCTCATATTTGTCACAATAACGTCTAGCAATCCATACACTAAGGGGTAGCAGAAGTCGAAAATCTGTGTAAATAACAAATACATTTCAATTATCTCTATGAAAATCATTATAAAGAAAAAAACATTTCTTTAAATGCATTAGCTTCTTGTGTTAACTTTAGGTTTTCCCCTTAAATCCTGACTATAAATAGATACAAATACAAATAATGCATCTCAATCAGAATCTGAAATTGTAATCAAACTCACATCTTCTTCCACAGTATTGAACAAAAGCACATAACTTTCGCTGCTGGTGTTTTTCAAGTCAACACCTGATACATTCTTGTCGATTGCCAGTCTCATTGGAATTTCAACTATTACTGTAGAAAAAAAAGTAAGAGTTTAATTGTTTTTTTTTGTGTGTGCTTTTAACAAAAGATTCTCCAAAGAGACAGACATGTAGTTGAATAACTAAAACTGAAACTTGCTGAGAGGATTGCACAAAACAGAGAGGATTTGAGAAAATGTGCAGCTAAATACACCACAAAACTGATAAACTAGCTCTACAAATTCATACTATGTGTACTATTATGTTATATTAATAATAATAATCTTTATTATCTATGAGGAAATTTGTTTTATGATTGTGTATTACACAAAACAATACAAGATTAGAGTAAACATCTGTACATCTTTTGACTCCTGTTTTTTTTATATCATAATTTAAACCTAAATAAATCACTGGCCAATCAAGCACTCTATAATGAACCGCCACTCTTACAATTTACTAATAATTTTAGAGACAGATAATTTTAGACTGGCAGGTGCTTGTAACTTTTTAAAATAAATTTTCTAAGAATGAATGTTTCCAGTATCTAAAACTCACATTCAGTCTTACAATAAAATATACAAAATGATAGCAATAAAGTAGGGACAAACTACAAATAATAAAGAAAAAAAAACAACTCACAAATCTGTGCGGTTGTTGAAGGAACTGTAGTAGCTGCAATTGTGGTAAATATATATTTTCGTTAATGATTTGTACATAAATAATATGTTCAGCAACTACAAGCTTAGAATACTAAACATTTCTGGGTATACATTTCTAAAGGTTTAAAGGTAAGCAGAAATAAGACAAAATACACATTTTCCAGTTACCTATTGTTGTTGTAGTAAATGCTAAACAAATTATTTTTGTGTGGGTTTATTTGTCAGTTCAGATTTATGTTGTTATGTTCAGTAGAGGCATTTCATTTATATCAATAATAAGCAATTGTGGAGCATCAGCAAACATTGTTCAAGCCAGCAAAAGGTGATGAAGCCAAAATATTGGGATCATTTCAGGTGTGAAGGATCATCCATATTTCAAGATGTTTTATTAAGCAGATGTGCAGGACCAGCAGAATGTTCAGTCATGACAAGTAGATAAAGAAAAAAAAAAGATCACCATTAAAAAATGTGTTAACAAAATATCTACTTCTATGAAGTAAAATAAAATCAGATTAGACCCACCCAGTAGCATTACCAACTGGCTACTCAATAATCATTAATCATGGTTTTGGTTGGCTAACATAATATTATTCATTCTGTTATGCCAAAGGTGCCCAATACATTTCAGGAAACATAAACATATATTATGTATGAAATTAGAACAAATATGCATACCATTTGTAGTTGTCGCAGCTGAAGTTGATGTAGCTAATTAGGCCAATGACATGTTAAAAGTGACAGTTACAGAAAGCAAGCATTTTTTATTGTTGTTGTTGCACGCAGCAGTTCAAAGCATCAAGGGAAATAAATGTAGTAGACAATGACATGCAGAGATGTGGTGTGACCAATCACAAAATTGAATGTAGAAGTAGCACAAGCCATTAATAGCATTGCATCAGCAGCACCAAGTATTCAGTCCAGAGTTGAAGTATCAGAGCAGCAGCAATGATGAAGATCAATGAAGTATCAGAGCAGCACATTATTGAAAAAAAATTTGTTTTAAATATTTAGAAAAACAGACTATATATTACATGATTAATTAATTATTTTTTTTTTGTTAACTTGTATTCTTTATTTACCTGAAAAATATGTTATTGACAAAGAAACATATTTCTGAACATGTTAGAAAAATATTTTTGAAAGTCTAGAATTTATAATCTGGTTTAAATGTGACAGGACCATCATTACTTAAATACCAAGAGCACCCATAAAATTAAAATTTCTTTTGTCAACTTACCATTACTTTGTACTGTAGTTTGCCCTACTGAAACAAAAATTGTTATAATTAATTGTATGTTTTCACAGTTATTATTTTTTAAAAAATAAAGAAATATGCTTCATTCTGAAAATTAATATAATTTCTTGAAGAAAACTCTGGTAGCAAAAAAATGCATTCTTGAAGCACTCTTTAAGTTTTAGTGATTGGTTTATGATAAAGAGTTTCAAAATCTTTACTTCTGAACAATTATCATATTTGTTTATAAGCAGCAGTAAATAAACAATTTAACATTTCTACATTTAACATTCTAAAACATAAGTGGGTGATTGTTTTATGGAATTTATGCAACTGTATGATCACTACATGGTATTTCTACCATCAATTAAATAGATTGGAGGAAGCAAAAGAAAAAAAAAATAGTGAAAAACATCATGCAAGAATACCATTGTTTATGATCTACACAACAACATGTGATTGGGCAAGTCCTTGTGGAATTTCACTGTTGTGTTCTACTAGTGCAGAAAATACATGATGTCTGTATATAGCATTAGCATCCAGGACATATTAACAGGACATATTAACTTATAATACACAAAAACTATTAGAAAGTTTCAGAACATTCAGAAAGTAGCATTCATAAATTATATGTTGAATGTATCAAATGTTTTTACATTATATATATTAATATTTCATGGATGGGTCTATTTAGTCATATGAGAAGTTGCAAAATAAAAACAAGATAAAATGCCAAACAGATTTGTTGCACAAAACATTTATGCTAGAAACACTGCCCACTTTTATGGTATACGGATGTATGCAAAAGCGACATGAAGCTCTTCAAAATCCACACTAGCAGCTGGGAAAAAGTGGCACTGGATGGATCCGCATCGATCACAGATGCCATACATAACAGTAGTAGAAAGAAGGGTGAAAATGCAACTGCGCCTGGTGATTACATATGCCAAACCTGTGACTGCAGTTGTGTATCAAGGATTGGCCTCTTAAGTCACAAAAGATGTTGCAAAGGGAAAAGATTGTCTCACGAGAGGTAAAATGCCATAGAACAACTAAAAAAAAAATTGTTTTTACTCATGAATCAGCTTTTATAATTTATGATAAACTTCTTTAAATTGTATACTTAATCTTTAAAAATAAATTTAATATGTGCCTACTATCTTTTGAAAGTAAATTATACAAGTATACACTTTCACTGTGGTCTCTGACCTCTTTTTGATTTGACTTACCAGTTGTTAATGTGCTATCAACAGTGGTGTTTCCGTTTGACACTTCTACCATTTCCAATATCACAAGTGACAAGTGTTTTTTTTTAAAGAAAAAGGTAGTAGTAGGCATGTAACAAAAAGCAGCACATTATTTATCATGCAAGCAGCAAAAGTTGGTCACATGATCAGCATAGAGAGCATAAAGCAGGTAGGTCAGCATTGGTCACATGTCCCAATATTTGTATTTATCAGCATCATCCAGTCATCAATGTCACCATAGTGACGTCAGAAGCAGGCAAAGCAGAAAATGAATAAAGACAAGAAAATGTTAAAACAAGTTATAGATCTATTCATCAAACCTTTTTTTTTAATACTATAATAGTCATTACTTTTTTATTGACTGGGGGTTACAATTTCACACAATACTTTGAGAATATCTTCCTACTAGTAGTACTAGATCTAGTTCTATTCTCTATTTGTTTTTAACTATGTAAAAAACAAAACAACTATTGCAATGAATTGTATGAAAAATTACTTAGAAACATAATTACAAGCTTACCAGACGCTGTTGAAGAAGATTCACCAGCTGTTAGTAACCATTTATAAAATTGTATCCAGCAGAGCATCAAGAAGTAACAGAGCAGAAAGCAAAATCAAAGGAGCAGCAGCATTGTCATCAGTGAGTCATTCATTGAGCATTAGAGTTTGAAGCAATGGTTGAAATCAAAATAGCAGCAGCATTGTCATCAGAGTTTAAAGCAATGGCAGCAGCAGCAACACATCATCAGGGAAGACAAAAAGCAAACAAAAAAAAAATGCATCAGGGAAAAGTAAAAAGAATTGAATCTTAAAAATGCTTTGTATTGTGTCAAAAGGCTCAAACAGTTCGGTAGTAAACAAGGCGTAAAAATATACAACCGGAAGGCCTTTAAAAAAAACACAAAAGGTACCTACTTGTAACTGTAGTAAAGAACGAAACTTTTAAACAAATCGAGTAAACCCATTTTCACAGTATTTTATATGTTGGCTTATTTTTTTTTATTTTCGTGAAGGGAACATTCTCCAAGTTTGACATAGATCTAAATTCAATCCAGTAGATCAGTAATAGCCAAAGTAAGGCCCACAGGCTGCAGGTCATATCCGGCTATTATGTATATATATATATATATATATAAGTTAAAGATTGAACTCAGCTAGCAATCTCTAGCATGATTGTATACTTCTATCAATTTGTCAGAGACAAAACTTGTGGAAAAAATATTTATTTAAGATTGATATACTTCCTTCAGGGCAAGTAAATAATTGAGGAAAGCAGGGAATTCAATGTCTAGATATGAAGATTTTGTAGTCCCATTAAACTTACCACTTGATGTTGATGCTTCAGCTGTGGTTGAGTCTAGTGTAGTTATCATTCATTGGTAAACGATGATGAAATATTAGTTATTGCATTGAGCAATAGGGAGAGCATTAATATTCAAATGACAGCAGTTGATTTTTTGAAGCATCAAAAGTTTATCAAGCAGCAAAGCAAGCATGGTTGAAGAAAAAAAAGAAGGAATAAACAGTTTCATCAGTTGTTTGTCTGTCAAAAAGATTTCTGTGTAAATTTTTTATTTTATCTTATTAACAATTGATGGTGGTTGAATTTTTCAATTTAGTCATCAATCAAAATGTGTTTCAGCAAGAAATATTTAGAGCAATCAACAGCAGAAGCAAGAAGCAGAGAAAAGTCTAGATTAAACAAAAAGATTTATTTCCGTTACAAAATTGAAACAAGAGTTTATAATAAAAATAATACTAAAAAATAATTCATATCTTTGTAGGAATTTGCATGACATAAAAATCTTACCAATCATTATTGTAGTTGCTGTTGCTGGTTCTAATAAATTTGAAGATGATATGGCATAAGCAAATGCAAGCCAAGGATGAAGCAAGCACAAAGCAAATCATTGTAGCAAAAGTTTGGAACGAATTTTCAAAGAAGAAACATAAGAAGAAAGCAAATGATTTACAAATGAAATAGATTCAATGTATTAAAATGACAAGACACATTAATATTAATCAGTTTGACTGCATATTTCTAATGACTATTTATTGGTAAATAAAACAAAGCAGAAATCAAACTCTTACCAGTTGATGTAGCTACTGCTGCATAGCAAATTTAAGGTGAAGTTGAGAAATTTTGACCAAATATGGGAAGATCATACATTAAGCAGCAACAGAGCGTTAAGCCAATCAATGCACCAGCAGTTTGCAATGAGTTGTCAAAGCAGAAGCATCAACAGAAGGCAAATGATTAAAATAATTAGTTAAAAAACAAAAGGACAAGACATGTCTTATTAACAAACTGACTTAACTATTCCAAAGACTCTTATTGTAAAATATATATATATATATATCAAATTCTTACCAGTGGATGAATCTGCAGCTAATGAGCGAATTTCAGGTGAGAAGATAAGTTTTTAAATGGAACAATGCAGAGATCAAGCATTAAGCAGCAGCAGAACAGTAAGCCAATCATTGCAGCAGCCATAACATCAGCAGAAGTCCAAAATTAGAATAGAAAAAAGAAAAATTGAATGGAATGTATTTATTTATTTTTATGCTAAGACTTTAGGAATTTGGAAATCAAGTAGCATGAAGAAAGGCAATACCATTAGTTCATCAAAGACACTCTGCATTTATAATGCCTTATTTCCAATAGATTTAATGTGTACAAGTAAGTGACATTTAGCACATACCTACACAAAACAAAAAATATACTGGCTATAAAAATAAATAATACTCTATTACTCTATATACTCTGACTATTAAGCCACTTTATTGAGTGAAAGATCAAATAACAAGACTTTTATTTCTGCTTCTGTGACCAGACAAAATTTAGAAATGAAAAAGATAGGCATGAATATAATTGGATTTTAGATGAAATTTTAGAGTCGAGATTGAAAAAAACAACAACATGTTTTTAAGCAGGTTTAACATAGAAGAATAATTTATGCTTGTCGGGATTAAGCAGCTAAAAGAACTATATTATCATTGATACAAATATTTTTTTGCATTGATAAAACACTTATAGTTGATGAAAAAACTGGCCAAGAAAGACTTAAAGTAAGTAAATGTCTCATTTAATTGAATACATATTAATTCCTCCCATTAACCAAACTCACCACTCGATGATGATACTACAGTTGTTGAAGTGGTTGTTGAAGTGGTTGTTGAGTCTGGTGCAGTTGTAATTCAGTTATGAATGGTGATGAAATTAAGTTATTGAGCATTTCAAGGGAAAGCATTAGTAATCGATGTCAGCAGTTGATGTTTCAAGCAGCAAAAAAAATGTCAAGCAGTCAGCAGCAGTAGCAAAGTAAGCATGTTTGAAAAAAAAAAAAGAAATGAAACAATAAGAAACCATGTAACTCTGATCAATTGTTTTTTTCTATCATCCCCAGTGTTGTGTAAGTCAAAACAAATTAATCTTACCACTTGAAACTGTTGGTGCAGCTGTTGCGGTTGTTGATGACTCTTTTTACAGTGATGTTTTGAAATGATTATGACAAGCGTGTGGTGTAAATATAGCAGAAAGAGAGGAATGATCAATCATTGTCAGAAGTTAAGCAGAAACAATTATCAATGTCAGCAGCAGAAGTGAACAAGCATGTTAGGAAAAAAAATTAATGGAAGAAAATGGCAATGCCAAACTATTTTATGAATTTATAAGTAAAATAAAAATATACACAAAATGAAATGAAAATTAAATTCATTTCATTAAATTCATTCATTACGTGAAAGTAATTTTTTTTGTTACGGATATATATTGTTTTGTTTTGCTAAAAATATAATTTTAAAAAAATCATACCACTCAATGATGTAGATGATGAAGCAGTTGAGTTCATTGATGATGACGAAGATGATGATGAAGTAGTTATGTCTGTTACAGCACAGCAAAACAGCAGAAGTAAAACAGCAGAAGTAAATATAAGCAGACGTAAATATAAGCAGTGACAGCAATAAATTTATTAAAAAATTTTAAGAATAAAAAATGGCCAGCCAAAAAAATATAGATACAGAAATGAAATCATCAGCAGATGCAATGAGCACAGTGGAAAAAATTTAACACACTAATATTTTAACCAGCCAATTTTTGTGTATTTATGTTCTTGTTGTGTGTTGTAAACTGATCTGTTCTTATGTGACAAAATGTCTTGGTGTCCAGGTCAGCTTGTGTGTGTGTGTGTGTGTGTACTGTGTTATCGTGAACTGTTTTGTCATTCTTGTTCCATAAAGCCTAGGATCAAGACATGTCTTCTTGTAGTGTTTCATTAGGTTACAACACAAATTTTGAATGATCTAACAATATTATTTAATATGAGAAAAAATATTATTTTTGTAGGAAATTACTGGATCAAAATCTTACCAATTAGTGTTGTGGTTGTTGGTTCTAATCCAGTAGAATTTGATTTGGTTTTAGTGCATGGAGGCCATGGATAAAGCAAGCATAAAGTGAATCATTGTAACAGCAGTTAGCAATGAGTTTTCAAAGCAGAAATATCAGAAGAAAGCAATGATTTACATAATTAGTTTCCAAATGAAAATGACACAATCGTTCACATTAGTAAGCTGTCAAATATTAATAATTCTAATGACTAGAGTAGGTAAATAGACAAAACACCAATAAAACTCTTACCAGTTGATGTTTCTGCAGCTGTTTAGCAAATTTCAGATGAAGTTGATAAATTGTTATCATATGTAGCAATGCATTAAGCATCAGCAAAACATTAATCAAATTCACACAGCAGCAACATCAGCAAAAGTTGATGTAACCAGCCATCAAAAAGCAAATTAAATAAAAATATGAATTAGCTTTAAAATGACAATAATAAGACATGTTTTTACTACACAGCTGACTTGTATGAATATTTCCAATGATTAAAATTGATGAATAAGAAAAAATTCAACAAAAAAATCTTACCAGTTGATACAGCTGCAGATGTTTAGTTAATTTCAGATGTAAAGTTGATTTTAATGACCATCATTAAGCAGCCACAGAGCATTAAGCCAATCAATGCAGCAGCAGCAATGTCAGTAGATGATGATGTGACCAGCAGACAAGTATGAAGCAAATGCAGAGTTGTCAAAAAATTAGAATAGGAAAAAGAAAAATTGAATGGAATGTATTTATTTATTTTTATGCTAAGACTTTAGGAATTTGGAAATCAAGTAGCATGAAGAAAGGCAATACCATTAGTTCATCAAAGACACTCTGCATTTATAATGCCTTATTTCCAATAGATTTAATGTGTACAAGTAAGTGACATTTAGCACATACATACACAAAACAAAAAATAAGTATTTTCATTAAATTTATTTTCATGCATACAACTTAAAGAAATGTGTGAATTAAGTAGCATTATGCAGGGCAGAGTTATTAAAACATGAAAACATTTTTTTACATGTCAGTCTTTGTTGATAGCATAAAGAAGACCAAACAGAATCTTTGTTATCACTATAAAATGTTTCTTGTATTTATAAAAAAAAAAAAGATTACATTTTGATAAAATGTATTTAAAAGTCCTTTTATACTAAATCTATATACCTTGTCCCTTACTCAAACTTACCACTGGATGATGATGCTACAGTTGTTGTAGTGGTTGTTGAGTCTAGTGCAATCATAGTTTATAAATGATGATGAATTGTTAGTTATTGCATTAAGCATTTCAGGGCAGCACATTAACAATCAATGTCAACAGTTGATGTTCAAAGCAGCAAAAGTTTGTCAAGCAGTAAGAAACAGAATTGAAAAAATAGCAAGTTTGAAAAAGAAATGAAACAATAAAAAAATTGTAATTCTGGTCCATTCTCTACCATAAAAGGTTAGAAAAAAATTAATTAATCTTACCACTTGAAGCTGCTACAGCAGATGTTGCAGTTGATGAGTCTTTTTTTTTATTAGAATTTATTTTTATTTAAATGATGATTAAATGCAGATTGTTTCAACATGATTAAAAGAGAGTAGTGATCAATCAGCAGATGATGTTTCAAAAAGCAAACAATTATGGAAGCAGTCAGCAGAAGTCAACAAGCATGTTAGAAAAAAAAATTGATGAAATGAAACGGAATTGATTTATATTTCATGAATTTTTAGTATAAACAAATAAAAAACAATTAAAAATGAAAAACCAATTTATTTTTCTAAAATAGATAACTTTTAAATCTTACCAACTGATGAGGATGATATTGATGAGGTAGTTGATTCACTGGATGATGATGTTGAAGTGGTTGTTAATTCACTGGCTGATGATGATGTTAATTCACTAGATGATGTTGTTGTTGTTAATGGGATAGTTGTGTCTATTACAGGCCATTATGATTAGCAATGAAGCAATCGAAGATCACGTGACATTGAGCAAAATGAGTGCAATGAATTCAGTATTAGCATTTAGTCATCAGTCAAAAATTGTGGCCAGGAAATATTTTTTAGAGCAATCAACAGCACAATCAAGCAGCATAGAAATAAAAATATTAAACACTAATATTCGTTTAGCCAGCAAATTTTGCAAAGATCTTATAATATCTTTAAACTTAAAGAAAAAAAAGGTTCATATATTGGTTTAATATTCCAATTGAAAATCTTACCACTAGTTTGTGCAGAAGAAGCTGTAGTGGTTGCTGGTTCTAATAGAGCATAAGTTTATGCAGGTCATGGATCAAGCAAGAACAAAGCAGATCAATGTAGCAGCAGCAATGAATTGTCCAAGCAGAAACATCAGCAGAGAAAGCAAATGATTTACAAAACGATTTAGTTTACAAATAAGAATGTTATTTTAGCCAGCTGCATTAATATTTCCGATGACTAAAATTAATAAATAAGACAAAATGCCAATCAAACTCTTACCAGTTGATGCAGCTGAAGCTATTTAGCAAATTTCAGGTGAAGGTGGTTTGTGTCAAATGGAGCAATGTACAATTCACACATTAAGCAGTCACAGAGCATAAGCAGCAATGGGTTGTCAAAGCAGAAACATCAGCAGAAATCAAAGGATTTAAGTTTAACAATTAATTAGTTAAAAACAGAATGAAAAGACATGTTTATTTTAGCCAATGATTACAATTGGTGAATGAAACTAAATACCAATCAATATCTTACCAGATGTTGTAGCAGCATCTATTGAGCCAATTTCAGGTGAAGCAATATAAATTGTGACCAATTCACAGATAATGCATTAAGCAGCAGCAGAGCATTTTAAGCAATTCAATTGCAGCAGCAACAATGTCAGAAGTAGATGATTTAACCAGTCAAATGTGGGAAGAGGATAAAATAGAAAAAAAAAGAAACAATTTTAAATTGAATGTATTAATTTATTTTCCACGCTCCACCAAATAAATAATACACAAAGATTTCTTTGAGAATTTGAAAATCAATTGGTTAAAAATGCTACAAATCTGTCTGTAATCATTAAACTAAACTTGTATTATATTTGTAGCAGAGCAGAATAGATATTTAGTTTAATCACAATCACAAAAGAAAAAGATACAAGCAATTTAAAAAAATGACTTAAACTGGACTTGATGAAAACTTTAATTCATTCGACTAATAACACAGAAAGAAAGCATTATTTTTTACAATCTTCATGTCACTTCTTAATCTGAGGTGCTACAAAAATTAAGATCATGTCATATCTTAATTGATGTATTCTATATAGATTATTCATGATGGAAAAATGCAAGTGATTTTTACTTCAAAGTGAATACTAACATTTTTAGGGATAATTTTTTTTGACCAGATCAATTAAGGAAAAAACGTTGAGATTTAAAGGTAGGCAAGGATATAGTTTAGCAAAGGTATTTTACATATCAGTCTTGGTTTCCTGACATCTCATCATACAAGACATTTTATCATTGCAACATTTCATCACCATAACATTTCATCATTGCATAAAGTGTATTTTGCAAACATAAGTACATGTAGATGTAATGAAGTAATTAACATAGTGAGCAAGTTAACCCTAACCCTAAACTTAATCATAACCCTAAATGATGAATTGCTATAATGATGAAATGTTGCAATGATGAAATGTCTCATATGATGAGGTGTCTGGTCACCATATAGATTATTCATGATGGAAAAACGCTAGCGATTTTTACTTAAAAGTGAATACTAACATTTTTAGGGATGATTTTTACGACCAGAACAATTAAGGAAAAAATTTGAGATTTTAGGGGAGGCAAGGATATAGTTTAGCAAAGGTATCTTACATATCAGACTTTGTTGCTAGCATAAAGCAGCATAAACAGCATCTTTGTTATCATTATAAAAAGTTTCTTGTATTTATAAAAAAAAAAGGTTACATTTTGATAAAATGTATTTAAAAGTCCTTTTATACTAAATCTATATACCTTGTCCCTTACTCAAACTTACCACTGGATGATGATGCTACAGTTGTTGTAGTGGTTGTTGAGTCTAGTGCAATCATAGTTTATAAAGGATGATGAATTGTTAGTTATTGCATTAAGCATTTCAGGGCAGCACATTAACAATCAATGTCAACAGTTGATGTTCAAAGCAGCAAAAGTTTGTCAAGCAGTCAGAAACAAAAGTAAAAAAAAAAAAGCAAGTTTGAAAAAGAAATGAAACAATGAAAAAAACTGTAATTCTGATCCAATCTCTATCATAAAGGAGTGCTGTGTAAATGTTAAAAAATTAATCTTACCACTTGAAGCTGCTACAGCAGATGTTGCATTTGTTGAGTCTTTTTTTTATTAGAATTTATTTTTATTTAAATGATGATTAAATGCAGATTGTTTCAACATTGATTATAAGAGAGAAGTGATGAATCGGCAGATGATGTTTCAAAAAGCAAACAATTATGGAAGCAGTCAGCAGAAGTCAACAAGCATGTTAGAAAAAAAATAGATGAAAGAAAATGGAATTGATTTATAATTCATGAATTTTAAGTATAAACAAAAATAAAAAACAATTAAAAATGAAAAAACAACTTATTTTTGTAAAATAGATAACTTTTTAATCTTACTGACTGATGAGGATGATATTGATGAGGTAGTTGATTCACTGGATGATGATTTTGATGTGGTTGTTAATTCACTGGCTGATGATGATGTTAATTCACTAGATGATGTAGTTGTTAATGGGATAGTTGTGTCTATTACAGGCCGTTATGATTAGCAATGAAGCAATTGAAGATCACGTGACATTGAGCAAAATGAGTGCAATGAATTTAGTATTAGCGTGTTGTCATCAGTCAAAAATTGTGGCCAGGAATTATTTTTATAGTGATCAACAGCACAATCAAGCAGCATAAAAATAAAAATATTTAACACATATATTAGTTTAGCCAGCAAATTTTGAAAAAATCTAATAATACCACGAACTGTAAAAAAAAAAATTTTGCTTAAAAGATTTCTATTGAAAATCTTACCACTTGATTGTGCAGAAGCTGTAGTGGTTGCTGGTTCTAACAGAGCATAAGTATATGCAGGTCATGGGTCAAGCAAGCACCAAGCGAATCAATGTAGCAGCAGCAATGAGTTGTCAAAGCAGAAACATCAGCAGAGAAAGCAAATGATTTTAAAAATTAATTAGTTCCAAAATAAGAATGAAAAGACATATATAATATAGTCAGATGACTTAAACGTAGTATATTCAATGACCAAAATATGTGAATGATGAAACGCTTACCAGTAGATGTATCAGCAGCTGTTCAGTGAATTTCAGGTGATGATAATTTGTGACGGAATGTGGCAATGCACAGATCAAGCAGCAATCAGCAACAGAGCATTAAGCAAATCAATGCAGCAGCAACAGTGTCAAAAAAAGATGATGTGACCAGTCAGCAGAAAGCAAATGAATTAAAAAATGAATTAGTTTCATCACATATTTCTACTACACAGCTGACTTATACAAATAATATAGTCATCACATGTATCTACTACACAGCTGACTTATATATATCAACAATTGGGCAATCACATGTTTCTACTACACAGCTGACTTATACAAATATTTTCAATGACTAAAAGTGGTGAATAAAGAAAAATTAGTTGTTTTTTTAAATCAAAATCTTTTTCTTAGCAATTATTTAACTTTCTAAATTTTTGTTTTATTTATTAAAAGTAAAAGTAAAGTACCCCTTTCAGACCTTGTAATCTATAGGGCAGATGATGTTAAGGTCATCTGTTTCTTTGGCCAATGGTTAACAGGCAGGGTGTCATGTGGCCAGCACAATGACTTACCACCTTTACTTTCCCCAACTAAAGTCAGGTATCCATTTGAAATGGGTGGACTCGGGCACCCTAAAAAATCCCAAAATTAAGAATCCCAGTGTTCATCGAGATTCAAACCCAGGATTCCAGGTTCAGAAGCCAAGCTTAACCACTCAGACACCGCGCCCCCATTTTATTTATTAACTGCAGATAAAAATCTTGCAAGAATGTTTTTATTGTGTAAATTATGTTAGTCTTGACCCATTCATCAAACTTACCACTTGATATTGATGCTACAGTTGTTGTAGTGGTTGTTGATTCTAGTTAGTTATGATTTATTCATAAAAGATGAAATGCAATTATTGCGTTGAGCAATTCAAGGGAGAGCATTAAACAAAGAATGACAGCATTGATGATTCAAGCAGCAAATGTTTGTCAAGCAGTCAGCAGCAAAAGCAAAGCATGAAAGATTCAAAACATGTAAATGTGATCAATTCTTTATCTATCAAAGAGACTGCTATGTAAGTGTAAAGTAATTTATTTAACACGTAGGACTGTTGCTGCAGATGTAGTTGTGGAATATTTTACAAAAAAAATGTTTTAATGAAGTGTAATAGTGAGTAGTAAAGATGTAAGATTAGATAAGATAAGATTAGATAAGATAAGATAATTTTATTGGCCCAAACAAATGGGAATTCAGTTTGACTACAAATGTCATCTTAATATATAGAATAAAAAAGAAAGCAATGATCCATAATTGTAAAGCTCATGAAACCAAAAGCATAGATAAGTTCCCCCTTTTAAATCTTGTGATCTATAAAGCATATGATGTAAAAATCATGTTTCTACTGCCCATGGTTAATGAGGGTATCATGTGGCTAGCACAAAGACCAACTGCCTTAACTTTCCACAGCTTGTCAAATGTCAGGTACCCATTAGATATTAGATATGGGTGGACTCTGTGGCACCCTAAAGATTCCTAATTCAAAATCCCAGTCTTCACTGAGATTCAAATCCATGGATTTGTAGGCCAAGTGCTTAGCCACAGTGCCTCCTAAACAAAAAGTGCAGCCAACTACTATGAACCAATATGAGAAGTAATCAAATGCGTAAAAAAAAAAAATGAATGTAAGAAAATGGCAATGACAAAATGTCTAAAGACAAGAGTTTATATAAAAAATGAATGTCATAAAAAAGAAGCCAATGCAATATCAGTTTATCTTACCACTTGATGATGAGGGTGTAGTTGTTAAAATAGTAGTTGAATCACTTGAAGATGATGAAGATGATGATAATGTAGATGTTGAAAAACTAGTTGAGTCTTAGAGTCCATAATAAGCAATGATGCATTTCAAGATGTGCAAGCATAGCATGCAGCAGAATGAGAGCAATGGATTCAATATCAACAATTTGGTTAAATCTCTCAATTACAGCCAGCAATAAATAATTTAAGCAATCAGCCACACTCAAGCAGCATAGAAAAAAATAGCAGACTGTATACTATAATTCTTAATAATTCTACACTATTACATGCAATGTTTGAGTGAAACTAGCATGAGTATATATTATCTTTATAATATTTTGTGATGTGTTATGCGCAAATCTTTACATGAATTTTTTCCTCAAGGATAATAAAGATATTATTATTGTTAGAAATAAACAAGTATTCATTCTCTGGTGCTACCAGGGTCAAATTTTGTTCAAGAGAAACAAAATTCATTGTAGTCCCAAATCAGTTTCCACTGAGGAATTTCCTAGTGATGTGGCAAGTCTACAGCAGTAGACAGGCAACGAGAATGTTCCTAGGAAAGTTAAGGGACTTGAAGGTACCTGTGAGGTCAGTTTTTATTATCTCCCTCGGTTGATATAATAATGAGGTATATTGTTATTTTGGATAACTTCCATAACTGCTTAATCTCCAAGCCAAGGTTCACATATTTTCATTGTTTTTCCAATTCAGTTTTTTTTTTATTATGAGACAGTGATAGAGCGATTCAATAATGGTAGCAGTTTTTTTCTTTTTTATCAATGAAAAGCATATCAAGGGTATTAAAATCTACCATTTTGTTGGTCAAAATTATTATTAGTAGTAGTAGTAGTATTATGTTGGATATGAAATGAAACACATGTGAAAATCTTACCAGTCGTTGTTGGCAAAGAAGTTGTTTCCACAGAAGTTGTTGTTGTGGTTGATTGGACTAATGCAGTTAAATTTAACATTGACATTTTTAATTTTATGCGAGTCATTCATCAAGCAGAATTAAGCAGATCAATGTAGCAGCAGTTTGCAATGGTGTGGTGAAGCAGAGAAATCAGCAGAAAGCAAAAAATCCAAAAATAAAAAGTTGGTTAAAGATTTGAAAAAAGCAGCATCAATAGAGAGTACAAAATAGGGATGTGGGGTCCTGGGCAAAGCCTAAAGCAATATCTTACTACAGATATACTTTGTTTAAAATTTGGGGCAATAAACAGGTGTCATTTAAAAACCATCTTTTCATCTGTGATTGTTAAATTATATAAGCGATGGCATGAAATTAGGCAGGCTAAATGTTTAAACCAGTACAATAAAAATTGCAGAATTTTAAAAAAACTCTACATTTAGCCTAGCTATAAGAGAGGAGTGATGTTCCTTGTTTTGTTTTTTTAAACAGAATTTTTTTGTTTTGGGATTTAAGACTTTTCCCTTACATTTTTTAGATTGAAAAGTACAGATTTTCTAGACATTTTTTCAGTCTATAATTAATCTAATAAAATTTCAGACTTTCCACACATGAGTTAAAATGAGTGATCAGAGCAAGGTCATTTGAATGTTTAATTAGATTTTATTTAATTTGTATACATTTAAATGATTAGCATGATTAGGAAAAAAAAAACAAATGTTCCTTTCCAATACTCTTAAAAAAAAGAAGCTCCCCAAGAGAACTGTAATTGTTTTAGTTGTGAGGAATAAAAGGGAGATCACTGTGCAGTGCTTTATTTGTTGCTGTAGCATCAGAAGAGTTTCAAGCAATCAGCTCAGCAGCACCATAAGCCCAGTAGCAATTCAATTCGCAAAGAATTATAAGCAAAAGTTGATCCAGCACAGAAAAAAAAAAAGCCAATTAAATAATTTATGAAATAATCTGTTTAATCTGTCAGTTTATTTTCATTTTAAAAACTTAAAAAAAAAAAGCTAAAAATGAAAACACATTCAGGCTTTTTGAAATGCTCAAAGAACAAACGCAATAGAATCTACACAAGAATAACATCTATTTGATCTAAATCTTACCAGTTGTTGTAGAGTCTGCAGATCCAATGTCAGTTGAAGATGAGAGTGGACAGGTGCAGGATGAACACAAGTAAAATCCATACAGGCACAGTTTTATCAGCAGAGTTCACGTAAGCAATGGCAGCAATAGCAGCAGAGGTTAAATAGAAAATGGGGAAGAAAAAGATATGAAACAATTTTTAATAAAAGGTTGGAGAACTAAACATAATTGAAAAACAATGTCACCAATAATAATATAAATAAGTTTATAATGAGACTGCATAAGCAAGATAAAGATATAAAAATACAATATGCAGAACTGTCCAAGACATCTTTATTTTTATTCAAAAGTGTCCTTTATAAGCACTCATTGCAGAGTCTGATCAAATTCTTACCAGTTGTTGTGAGCTCTGCAGTTGTAGTTGAAGCTAAATCAGCTGATATGTTGATTTATTTTTGGTTCAAGCATTGGGACATAAAGCAATCAATTCAGCAGCAGCATAAAACCAGCAGTATTCAAGCGGGCGAGCAAAGTATAGCAAGCAAGGGAGTATAAGCATAAAGTCAGTAAAAGGCAAAAAAATATACATTTATTTTGTTTATGAAAATAATAAAGAGAAATTTAAAGCAGAGTATACAAGAAAGAACATTCTACAAACAATAGACTAAGACTTAAGACCAAAATATTAAATATACTAGAGATGTCTTTAGTTTGATTTGTATGTGTAGTAACTATTGCTCCAAATCTTACCGCTTGATGTTGATTCTGATGATGTGGGTAGAGTTGTAGTGTCTGTTACAGTAGCAAAGTTGATAGCATGTAATCCAGTTAAAATGAAGCAGCATAATTAAGCAGCAGAAGGGAGCATTGAAGCAATCAATGAAGCCAGAGCATATTGTCAGCAGTCGTATAAAGCAGAATCAAGTGTAAGAAGAAAAGAAAATGATGTTTCATAGTGTATTCTAATGACAACAACAACAAAATAATAATAAAATACAAACTAAGCAGGGCAGAGAACAAAAAAAACAGCAATCTCTTTTTTTCTTAAATTACTATTAATTTATTAGTTTAATCAATATACCTACAATAAACCAACACCATTGATAGACAAAAAAGAGCTTAGTTGCCATATTGATATTGACAGTATTGCATGAGATATCATTTTAAACAAAAGTATGTTTAAAAAACAATAATTGTGCCTTTCCAAATATGTATGGCTTGGGTATTCTTTGATGCAATTCGACCACTCCACATTGTTTAGAGTAAAGAAGAAAAGAATTACAATCACAGAAAAGGTCAAGAAATGTATGCGTTAGAAGATTGATAAGTGGTTTATGTAGATATGTGAGATTCTGTCAATTCTGAATTTGCTGTTTTGAGAATTACCGGTATCTTTGGGTAAAATTCTTAAGCTAAATTTATTTTTTTTTGTCTTCTAAAAAATTGGTCTATAAAATCATGGACAATTGGCAAAAGGTCCTGGGTACACATATGTGATGTACAAATATTACCACACCTAAGATAGATGTAATCATTGTTTGTGTATGGAATGCTTAAATGCTCCTCTCTTTATCTTTGACTAGTTATTCTTATGATCTCAAATGTGTGTACCTAATTCTTTGTCAGAGTTTAATAGTTGTCCCTGTTAGATGCCAGTAGTTTTTCACTTAGACTTTAAAAAAAATTATGTTTGTCATTTTTTTCAGCTAATTCATACACAAAAATCTTACCAGTTCCAGCAGGCCCTGTAGTTGATGTTGAATCTGTGACAGCATTAAGTTGATGCATTGAAAACACAGTTGAAAGTGAAAGAGTATTATAGAATCAATTAGGCAGCAGCATTGTTTCATTCATGCAACATAAAGAAGCCATTTCAATAGCAGCAAAATCCGTAGAGCCAAAGATTCAATGATGAAAAAAAAAAGGAAAACAATTTCATTCATTTAAGCAAGCAAAAAAGATCTATTAAACCTATATGTTTTTGTATATTTTTTTAAAGTCCATGTTTAAACAAAAATTAAGTATATTATTTAAAAAAAAAACTCTTTATATTTAAATTAGAGACTGCTTGATGTCTTGTATTTTAGTTCCAATTGATTTAAAATATCATTTTTTCTTCACAAATCTCACCCGTTGTTGTTGATTCTGTAGCTGTGGTTGTAATCTCTATAACATGTGTGTGTTAAAATACAGCAAGTGAGCATTTTTCAATCAATGAAGCAGCAGCATTGTCATTTGTTTGAAGTCATTTCATGCACATTTTAAGCAATGATTGCAGAAGCAGCAAAAACATGAACAAAATGCAGATGATTATTGGGAAGGGAAAAAATGAGGGCAAACACAAATAGAATCACATAATAGTATATTCATCAATTTTATTGTTTTTAAGTTTGTGATTTAACAAAGGAAAAACAGGAAGCATTTATAGGCAGAAGAATATAAAGCAAAAGAGGATTTATAAGACATTTTGTCCAATAATTGAAAAGAGTAAGATATAAAAGTAGCCATATGTTTCACCTAAAGCACAAAGATCAAAGATCTTCATTCTGACTCTTTCTTTTATACATAGGAATAGAATATTTTCTTCTAGTTTTCTTATATAGCCTACTAAGTATACTTTTGTCACCACTATTACATGCAATCTCTGTGTCATTCTTTGTATTATCAAACAATGGTAAGAAAATCAAAATATAATTGGTTGACAGAAACTACTTCTGAGACTGGAGGAGTTTATGTTTTTGATAAGATTAATATTTGTTAATGAGTGGAGTTAATGTTCTTGGATCAGTGTTAGTGTGGTTAGAGTTCTAAGGATCTATGAAGAAATGCCTTTCTTTTATATTTTAGTAACAGCCTAGAAGTGTTGACTTTTTTATTTTTACCATGATAATTTAATATCTTTTGTTTTTTTTTTACTCTATATGTTTTTTCCTTTATAATAGTCAAATTCCCGTGTTTTCAAATCATTGATGACCCATGACCTAATATTTTGTTAAGTCTTGTGTCCTATCTAAAACCTACTTCCTGACTGCCAGTTCTGTATATGAAACTAATACAACAATCATCACAGTCTATCTTAAGGTAAAAAAAATAATTGTGAGTCTCCATACTTTTCAGGCTGATTTTAAAATCTATTTTAAAAAGGTACCAAATATAATGTGTTCAAATAATTTACCAGTGCTTTCTGTGGTAGGACTAGTTGTTGACTCTGCTTGAACACCAATTCAATAGGAATGATACAAAGAAGAGAAAGCAATGATCAGGCAAGCAGCAAGCAGCCAATGGAGCAGCAGCAAATGGAGCAGCAGCAAATGTCAACAAGCCAAGTAAAAAAAAAAATATAAAAAAACATTGCATCAGTCAATAAGGAATATATATTTTCAAGAATATAAGTAATAGTCTTATGCATGCAGCCATTCTTTATGATTTATATTTGTTAGACTGTGTATATATTTAAAACATAATACCATATTATCGCACATATAAAACCACTGGCAATATACATTTTTACAAACAGATGGCAGCTGTGGGATGTATACAAAGGTGAGGGTTTACAAACATTTATTTTACTCATAGACATAGCATAACAGAAACTATGGACATGCCGGTGGGTCTTTATACTTCCTATAGTTAGCTGTGTGGTTGCAAAATGTACACTGGAAAGCTTTATGAATATCTTGTTATAAAACTCAAGAAAACAAATAGTACTGGTCATAATACTTTATGTACCGGTAGTTTATGGCAAGTCAGGCTTTAAACATATGGGGCATATAAGGGAGCCTGATTGTACAATTTTGTTTTAAATTATTTTGCAATTTGTGCACGGTATACGCGAGTGAGGGTCATACATGTATGCAGGGTTTATGCATGAAAGTATGGTAATCAATAAACGTAACCAGTTAATAAATCAAGGCCATCCATAAACCAAATAACATTAGGAATGAAGCTAAAGAGTTTGTTGCCTTGTAGAGCCTTATCATATATTAAAATTATCAAAGTCTTCATGGCATATCTTTTACATAAATTATTTTTTAAAAATTATATGTACAAAACAGTAGTGTGTACTCATTACTAAAAATGATGCTTTCATATTGTTGTAACTTTTGTTGTTACAGTGTTTTTGTAAAGGAAAATTCAAATCAGAATTTTAATTATCGTCTTTTTAAGTTGTTTTTTGTTTTAGGAAATGAGCTCACCTGTATTTACATCTGATGAAAGAACATCATTACATGTAGAGTCATTGGAGAAGTTGATTTTGATCAAGAGTGTATCAGGTTACAACATTGATTGAAAAGTTGAGTGAGTTGTGGATAGTTTTCAAAGGGAAACAATGCAAATGAAAAGAAGGGGGAAAAAGTTAATTTAAATGGCTATTTAAAAATGTATAAAAGTTATTAAAAAATATGATTAATATATGTGATGATAAAATAGAAGATATTACAATGAGTGAAAAAAAAAAGAAAGCAAATGATTTGACTATATTAGTACTTCTTACAATTGGGATACTTGGCTGACTATGTGTGTAAAGGGAATGAAGCAGAATTGATTTGAAGATATTGTACTTAAAGGAAAAAATGTTTGGTTGCACTAACATAGTATAATGAATTTTAGTATCATTTTTTTTTTAAATATAGTAATAAAATGTTAATTGTTAGTATTTTTTTGCAGCACACAAAGTTTATAGATTTGATCAAAAGTGTACATTGTAAACATCTTTAGTTGCTTCTACTAATTTTGACTTCATTACTAGTCTTTCTTGACTTGCACTTTTTTTCAAAGCTTTTAATTTACCGTTTCTCATACTCTTGTAAATTGTTGAGACACGGCAAGTGTTCTTTTTACTCAGGCTTTTTTCTTTCCAGCATTTTCCAATTCATATCTATCCTTTCCCGGATTTTGTATTTTTCAGCATTGCTTTTGTCTGCCTTACGTTGCAAGTCCTAATGATATCATAATTATATATTATCTTTGAATAAAATCATCACATCCCTGGTGCCATTTAAACTACGTCACAACTACCTCAAGTCATCCCTAAGTGGGCGACTTCTGTTAATCAAGACTAGAATTGAGTGGTACAAAAAAATCATTCGCTCCTTACTCTGTTATACCATATCAATGCACTCGTTGATCAGGAAACATGAAAAGGATCGAGATGTCTGTGTCACTTAATGAACTCTTTATGTGTGTCTGTTCTATTTATGTTAATGTTTCAGTTGTGTTATCTTTATATGAGAAAAGAGTCCTTGTAATCACAACAAATTTCCATAAGGATCAATGAAGCAGTCTTAGTCTTTAAAAACTTGTATCTCTTAATAGTGGTCAGGACTCCATTAATTTATGCCTATTCTGTTTCTTGATATCACTGAATATTTTCCATACAAATTCTATTATGCTACTGCATTAGAAAATTAAACTTACAATTTTACAAAAAGTACATATAAATTATCTTAGACAAGCGTACAATTGATTCCAGCTGAATCCTGGTCAACTGACTTACCAGTGGATGACGTTTCTATTAATGTTGTTGTCTCTAATGATGTCGACTCTATTATCGTGACAAAAATCACAGTTGGAACAATGAACAATATCCCCCAGAATGCATTATTTTTGTTTGGCAAGCAAGAGAGAGAGCATTAAGCAATCAATGAAGCAGCAACATTGTTCATGATGAATGAAAGAGCCAGCAAGCAAATCACATAGCAAGGATTGAGGCAACATGATTGGCAGATGTTTCAAAGCAATTATGTTTTGATTTTCGATGATATTTCAAAGACCATCATGACAGCATTATGTAGGACAAATGCAGATAATCAATCAGCAACGCATGAAAAATAAATTATAAAAATGAGTTAAAAATAAGCACTCTTGATGAAATTTGTTTAGCATGAAACACTTTTTGTACTTGTCAATTAGTCATTATTATGTACTTATATTTTTTAAATGTTGTGAACTACTTATAAATATAATGACTCAACAGACAAACAATGGTTAAACTATAAATAAATTGCCAGGAATAAAGTTCTTTAAATTTTATTTCAGAAGACAGTTAATAGTTTTCAAATGTAACTATTTCTGTATTGACATTCAAAGTACCGATGACACCTAGACTAAAAGAAGACTAATGCTTCACATACCAGTAGTTGTAGACTCCAATGTGGTCTCCTCTGATAAGCAGGAAGCATGGTGGCATGGGTGATGTACGGTAATAAATGTAGTTGGAGTGTAGCACAGCATTGTCATTCAAGTTGAAGGTAGCAGACATGAATCAAAGCAATGGATGGAGCAGCAGTAGGGCAAAGCAGAAGTTCAAATTGCATCAAACACATGCATATGGATGATTCATTTTGGAAAATGCACAGAGTTGGCAGCACAAGTAAGCAGATGAAAAATGTTTGTAAAAAAATTTATTAGATGAATGATAGCATCGTTAAAAAATATCATAGATTTTAAAATAATGTGGGATATTTTAAAACCATTTAATTACTAGGTATTTGAAGATTTTCTGACAAGAATGATTACTCTGCTATTTTAAGCTTTTTAGTTACCTCCCATATTCTTAAGCTTCACATTCCATTGTAATCCTCTTAACTATTAACAATTGTTAAAAAAAACTCTTTTTTTTTCCCACAAGTTCTAAAGTGTTATCAAGAATAAGCATTTTCCGTATTTCAATATACAATGATTTTAGTTTCCTCTAGTTTGCAACTATTTTCATTCTTTATCTAAGAAGTGATCTAGAAATATAAAATAACAACCTACCAGACGTGACTGTACTCTCCGTCTCTGTTGTCACATTAAGGAAATTGCATTGAATGGGATGTTAGAATTCACGGGTAGACCAAGCAGCAGTAGCAAGCAACATATATTTGGGACATCATCAATCATCAACGCCAATGTATAAGTCAGTATCAAAAGTGATGCAATGCAAGCAGCAAACAAAGCAACAGCAGCCAAGGCCCAGCCAATCATTTTGATCACAAGGCAAACAGGCAACATCAGCATCAAGTTCAATATTGTATAGCACATAAGTATTACATCAGGGGAGAAAAAGAAAAATAATTGCTTCTTTATTTATGCACAGAATCAGATAGGTCTACATTCTTCTTTATTTTAAGCACAAAATGCAAGTTAACAATGCAATGAAACTTTTATTGAGCAAACAAAGACATATCTAACAAGAATAAAGTTACAAGAGTCTCAAAAGTACAAGACAACTTGGAAAAAGGAAAGAGAAAGAATATTACTAATATAACCAAATAATGAAAAGTTAAAAAAAAAAAAACAATCAAAAAGAAATTTCCTGACTTAGTAGTTATTGTGTTGGCCTGTAAGGGGAAATAATGTTCATATGCATAGTAATGGTATAAGGTGGAGGTATAGTTTTTTTTTTCTCTTCACCAAGAAATAAAGAAAACAAACACTAATAACCTATTTGTCAGGTTCTTTTCTTGCCTCATTAGGAGTTACTAACAAACAATTACTACAGATGTATAGTAAACACTTATAACATATATATTTCTAAAAGAATTTAAAAAAAAAAACTCTCCCTCTCATGAAATCAAAAAATTATTTATATAGAAAACACTTCATAATAGCAAACAAAAATCTGTCCTCTCCTACCATAACAACTAACACAAACACCAGTCCAGGAAACAACTGACTACCAAGTTCTCTCTATCATACAAGGAACATTCACATTAAAAAACATCAAGTGTATACTGTTCACATGGGAATATAAACAAAGGAATATAACTCTTTCACACCAAAATATCAACAAAGAAATAACACATTCACTCTTGCCCCTGATGCTATGCAAAGATCTAGTTCAAGAAGTACATGTTGTAGATTTAAATTCTACAATGCTATTGGTCACTTGGTTTGGTTAGGGGGTGGGGCCTTAATGAATGAATGAATTAATTATTAATACTGTATCTCCAAATAAAAGTCAAAGAAATGGAGTGATTCTAAGTTAAAAAAAAGAAGTTTACCTGTTACATTGTATTCGTCTGTACTGTTGTCTTGTACATATGTGACATCTTTGATAGCAACATTCAATATCATCAGTAGGTGTTTTTAAGTAGTTTACCAGTTGTGTAGTAGATGTCATCCGCATTGATTTCATTGGACGAGCAGTCATGTTTGAAGAAGGAAGAGCCAAGTATAGGGAGAAAACAATATTTCAAAGAAGTATTAATAAAACATAAGCACAGAATGGAAAGCATTAATTGTTGAACTGTAATGACAAGAAGATTGCTACATCTTTTTAGTTCCCCTTTCAGACCTTGTCATGATGTCAAGTTCATCTGTTTCTCCAGCCAACGGCAAACGAGCAGGGTGTTATGTGGCAAGCACAACGACCAACCGCCTTTACTTTCCCCCACTAAAGTCAGGTACCCATTAGAGTTGGGTGGACTAAGGGGCGCCCTGAAAATCCCGAAATTCAAAATCCATCTTCACTGAGATTTGAACCCAGAACCCCAGGTTTGTATGCCAAGCCCTTAACCCCTAAACCATTTTATTTTGCTAGAAGTGATTTTCCCACTTCCTTTAATGTTATCATTATATGTGTTTTGCTACTACAGAGAAATAAACTAATATAGACTAATAAACATAAAAAAAATGATAGAGTAGACATTAAAAGCTCTTTATTATGTCACATGCTTTCATGCACTTTTCACCAAACAACAGCATTAAACAAAAATATAACATATCCCATCCTTCCCGTCAAAGTTATTATCACAATGTGTATGTCTGTTTTTATACCGCTGATATTAAAATCATTAAACTTTATATTTATTTTAATTTTGACCAATGCAACCATTGGCAGATGATCCTCTACTGATAATCAAAAATACAAAAATTGAGCTTTAATTGAGCAATAGAGCTTTAATTTTTTAAAAGAAATAAATCAGAGCCCTTGTCTTTGTTTATACATAGTCCAGAACTGCATTTATATGAGGTTTCTATAGCATATGCTCATTTCTGTTGATTGTATTAGAAACCAAACAATGTTATCACATCACTGGGGCATAGCAATAAAAATTAAACACATTGAACAATCTAAAAGGACATCAACATATGAAAGGTCCGCACTTGCAGTTTTAAAAATTGTTTTTAAGTATAAAGTTTTTGTACACAAATTTTCAGTTGGTAACTATTGTAATATTGATAAAAATGTAGCGTTTACCTGTTGTTGTACTCTCAGAAGTTGTTTCTTTTAACAGAATAAACATTGGGAGTACAGAGTCATACATAAGAAGCAGCAAGTTGGCAGCATAATTATGCAGAAGCAAAACATTTTTCAGCAAATCAAAAGCCATGTAGTACAAGAGCAGCAGCAATGGAAGTTAATCATGTGCAGTCCATTGGGAGGAAGTCCATATCAAACACATGCCAAAAGTCAAATAAGCAATGCGGGGAGGAGAGGGGAACAAACAAAAATTAGGAATGAAATTGAATGTCATTAAAATCTTTTGGAAGATCTTAAGATACAAGAATTAAAAATCTATGACTTTCTTCTGTGGCAATAACATAAGATTATCACTTTAAACGTGTTTTTTTTTACTTCAAAAATATTTCTCATCAAATTTAATTAGCAATCTATTGAATGGTAAGCAATATTGTTTGTGATCATAGCAAATTATTATAATTAAGGCTCAACTTTATTTATTTAACCTAAAAATTCTGTTTAGAGTTTGGGAGTGCTGAGCCCCTGGACAACTAAGAAAGATTTATTTAATCATCCTAGATCTGTATGAGAGGTCTATATTTAAAGCATTCCAATATTAAAAGCAGGTTTGGGGTAGCTGGACATTGGTGCAGAATAATGGGCAGGGGTATTATCTTCTTAGGAGATTTACATATTCAAATTAATAACTTGTGAGCAAACATCAACCTTTACTGCATAGAAACAATTTATAATGTAAAGCTGGCATGCTATTCAAATGTATGTGATATTTACAAAATAAAGATGTGTGGTAATGTGTGTGTGTGTGTGTCAGAGATGGAGTCATCCCTCCATTGCTGGGGGAAAGCCTTAATAGTAAATTTTCAAGTGCTGGGCTACCAAAACTTCAACACTTGCCACTCTTCCACAGATCCAGAGAGGTGGAAAACCCTTGCCATTTGTAGTTAGGTATCTGCAGGACTGATAATTGGATGAATGTGAAATAGCAGTAGACTTGTATTCACTTATCATTTCCAGATATACCTCCATATCTAATATATATAATGAAAGTAAGGAGTATGTATGTATGTATGTCCCAAATAAAAATCAAAACTGTTTGACCAATCCTGATAAAACTTAGTATAAATGTTCTTTAGATTATAGCAAAAACTGTAGTGTATGTTAAATGTTCCTCCCTCAACTGGAGGGTCCTAAAAATTGACAAAGTAAATAGCTAATTGTATCTCTATTAAAGAATGAAACATTTCAACAAATAGAGTAAACCAGTTTTTACAGTATTTTATATCTGATATGAATAGGTCAACCCATTTTCACACTCTACTTTTATTTTCATGGCAAAATATTTTTAAAGGTGAAGGGAACATTCTTCATGTTTGAGATAGGTCTAAAATCAATCCAGTATATCAGTAGTCCCCAAACTAAGGCCCGCAGGCCAAGGGTCATATATGGCTAGTGTTCCATAAAAATACTTATGTTTTCAGAAACCCACACACATGCACATAAGATGCCATTAGTAATACATTCAAAATAAATGTGGGTTAAGACTTTATAAGCCATCTCTAAGATAATCAGTATGATTGAAGTTTCACCTATATATGAACAAGCATTGGTATAGCTGTCAAGAAGGCTAAGACACAGGTCTTAAAGTCATAGCAAGTAAGGATAACAAGTTAACTTGATCTACTTGATCATGAACTCATGAGACAATAAACAGCTTAAGTTCTTGAAAGGTTTTTATCAAAGTTACAAAAAACTAAACAATTACCAGTGGTTTCCGTTGTTGTCCACTCTATAAAAACCCAAGCAATGTTATCACATCATTGAGGCATATGTTGAGCACATTGGAAGCAAAATGAACATCAAAGCATGATCACGAATGAAGCCAATGACAAGCAGCAAAAGCAGAGAGACAAGTTTGGAAAAATATATGAAAGTATTTAAAGAAAATAATTTTCTGCTGGCAGCTTAATGCTGCTTTTAAATCAGGTTTTAAATTATAAATTTGTCACTTATGTTTAAAAAGTTTCATTGCAAAATATTGTCATATTATTGATTAAAATGGATCATTTACCTGTTGTTGTAATCTCTGAAGTTGTGTCTTTAAACAAAGCATTAGTATTCATGGGGGTACAGAGTCATGCAGAAGAAGCAGCAAGTGGACATGGTAATAATTATAATTTTTCATAGCAAGCAGATGATTCAACCAGCCCAAAGCCATTTGGTACAACAGCAAAATTTGAAATTAGTCATGAGGTCATGCAGCCAGATATGATGAAGATTTTATGAAACATGTCATAAGTAAAATAAGCAATGATAAGAAGGAGAGAAACATATAGTTATTAGTTTAGCAAAGATTTTTATTTTAAATACTCATTACCATATCTAATATCTTTGTTTAAAATGTATTTTTTACCTGATGTTGTAGGGTCTGTGGACGTGTCTTTTAATGTAAACATTTAGATATTGAGTCATGCAGGAGTAGCAGGAAGTTGGCGTCATTATAATTAAAGCAGAAGCAACATTGTTCAAAAACAAGCAGACGAATCAACAAGCCCAAACATTTGTACAACAGCAGCAGAATGTTCACAATTGGAAATTAGTCATGAGGTCATGCAGCAAGATATGATGGAGATTATATCAAACACATGCCGTAAGTAAAATAAGCAATGATTGGGAGGAGAGAAACATAAAAATTCTAAAAATATTTTAAAATATTCATTAGTATATCTAATATCATTGTTTGAAATTCAGGTTCCTGGTCATTTCATCCCCGGTCACTTCAACCCTGGTCACTTCATCCCAGGTCATTTCATCCCCTGTCATTTCATCAGCTGATCATTTTTATCTAACAAATTGTAATTTTAAAAATCATGAAATGAGCAATATTTATGTATTTATTTTTTATTTAAATGACAAAATTGTAACACATTAATGTTTAAAAGGAATTAAAGCAAAACTTATACAGGCGACATGATATCCTGAGGATGGGTGAACTCCGCCTTTATTAGAAAAAAAATAAAACCTTATTTCAAGGCTAAAAAATGACGCGCCCATTTTATAGAAAGAGCGATTGAAAAATAAAATAAAGTGAAACATGGTCGTACTTTCACCACACCTTGGCCTTTGATGATAAGTTATCAGCGGCACGGTCATAATTATTGTTATCGCACTTTTATCTCTCAAAAGATTTCCACTACTTCCACCAAACCTTGACCTTTGATCAGGATAATATAATAATATTACATCCCCCACATCCAATACAAGTGCTATAGCTAAGTACACACCCAGATTTACAAAATAATACAAGATTTCTCATTAAGAATACAAAGTGGAAGAGGAAACACTATAAACGCATTAGTAACATGTCATAAAATGTCAAAAAGCATTCTACATAATCATATTTATATATAAAATATTTAATTGGGGATGAAATGACCGGGGATGAAGTGACCAGAGGATAAAATGACCAGAGATGAAATGACCGGTCACTGAAATTCATCATTTACCTGATGTAGTTTCTGTGGTCGTATCTTTTAATATAAACATTTAGATATTGAGTGGTGCAGGAGTAGCAGGGAGTTGGTGTCAAAGTAATTGAAGCAAAAGCAACATTGTTCAAAAGCAAGCAGTTGATTCAACAAATCAAAAGCCATTTGGTACAACAGCAGCAGAATGTTCACAATTGGAAATTATTCATGAGGTCATGCAGCCAGATATGATGGAGATTTTATGAAACACATGTCATAAGTGAAATAAGCAATGATTGGGAGGAGAGAAACATATAATTATAAAATTAGCAAAACTTTTTATTTTAAACATTCATTAACATATCTAATATCTTTGTTTAAAATGTATTTTTTACCTGAAGTTGTAGTTTCTGTGGTCGTGTCTTTTAATATAAAGATTTAGATATTGAGTCATGCAGGAGTAGCAGAAAGTTGGCGTCATTGTAATTAATGCAGAAGCAACATTGTTCAAAAACAAACAGATGATTCAACAAGCCCAAAGCCATTCAGTACAACAGCGGCAGAATGTTCACAATTGGAAATTAGTCATGAGGTCATGCAGCCAGATATGATGGAGATTATATCAAACACATGCCGTAAGTAAAATAAGCAATGATTATGAGGAGAGAAACATAAAAATTCTAAAAAATATTTTAAAATATTCATTAGTATATCTAATATCCTTGTTTGAAATTCATTATTTACCTGATGTAGTTTCTGTAGTGGTGTCTTTTAATGTAAACATTTAGATATTGAGTCATGCAGGAGTAGCAGAAAGTTGGTGTCAAAGTAATTGAAGCAAAAGCAGCATTGTTCAAAAGCAAGCAGTTGATTCAACAAATCAAAAGCGAGTTGGTACAACAGCGGCAGAATGTTCACAATTGGAAATTATTCACGAGGTCATGCAGCCAGATATGATGGAGATTTTATGAAACACATGTCATAAGTGAAATAAGCAATGATAAGAAGGAGAGAAACATATAGTTATTAGTTTAGCAAAGATTTTTATTTTAAATACTCATTCCATATCTAATATCTTTGTTTAAAATGTATTATTTACCTGATGTTGTAGAGTCTGTGGACGTGTCTTTTAATGTAAACATTTAGATATTGAGTTGTGCAGGAGTAGCAGGATGTTGGCGTCATAGTAATTGAAGCAAAAGCAACATTGTTCAAAAGCAAGCAGATGATTCAACAATTCAAAAGCCATTTGGTACAACAGCAGCAGAATGTTCACAATTTGGAATTATTCATGAGGTCATGCAGCCAGATATGATGGGGATTTAATGAAACATGTCAAAAGAAAAATAAGCAATGATTGGGAGGAGAGAAATATATAGTCATAAAATTAGCAAAACTTTTTATTTTAAATACTTATTAGTATAGGCCTATCTAATATCATTGTTTGAAATGTATTATTTACCTGATGTAGTTTCTGTGGTCGTGTCTTTTAATGTAAACATTTATTGAGTCATGCAGGAGTAGCAGGAAGTTGGTGTCATTGTAATTAATGCAGAAGCCACATTGTTCAAAAGAAAGCCAATGATTCAACAAGTCAAAAGCCATCAGAATGTACAAAAATTGAAGTGAGATGTTCGTACATATAGAATGAAGATCATAACCAAAAAAAAAGAAGAAAATAAAAGAATCAATTACTAAAACAAACATAATGTTAATGAACTATGAGTTTTAAGTTTCACACATTTGTATTTATCTAATGATTTAATATATCTCTGTGTGTAATTCTGGGCATAACACTTGAATAATTGAGTGACAGTTTGAAAAGTATTATTACTAAATGTTGATCTAGACCTCTGCTAAAATAAAATGTTAACTGCATTCTATTGTTAAACTATACCTTTGCACTTAATGAATGAATAAAACATTGTTAAATTTTAAAATTTGAATTTAATATTTAGCCAAGGACAAAGAGCCAAGTGAGAGGCAATTTAAGATATTTAAGTGGCAAGCTATTTATGTGGATGTACTTGGCTGGGCATAGGTCTATGGGAGTGGGTGAGAGATACCTAACTGAACACGTCTTGAGCTGGTTGGGTGAGGGTATGCTCAACTAGACATGTGGAAGAATGGAGGAAGAAAGAAGTCTCTTTTTGCAGGTCTATAATAAAAATTGGTATTTGAGGAAAGTATGTCTATTCTTTCTAATGAAAATTTGATATAAAAAAAAATAATGTTCCCCTTTTAGACCTTGCAATCTATAGGACAGATGATGTAAAGTTCATCTGTTTCTTTGACCAATGATTAATGAGCAGGGTGTCATGTGGCCAAGCCAAGCGCAAATAAGTAAGACATATTCAGATATTGAATACAAAATAACATAAGGATTCCATTGTAATGAAAGCAATTTAGATTTTAATAGCTTTTGAGTTTTTTAATTTACAGATTGTGACTGATTGTATCAACCAAGAATTAAATATAACATTCTGAAACAAACCACTCCAAAAAAAATTATAAATAATCAACTGAAATGCGCACATTCTTTTAAAAATATGTATAATGAATACTATATCCTAATCATTTACCAGTAGTTTCTGTTGTTGTATCTTCATAAATGTAAACAATTGTAAGGAGTCACATCATTGAAACAAATACAAGTTGATCACATTGGCAACAAAAAATGGACATCAAAGCATTATCATCAGTAAAGCCAATTGTAAGCAGCATGATTGGTGAGAGAAATGTGGACAACAATGTCATAACATTAAAATAAACATTTTCATTGATTGACTATACATTAATTATGCTACATGTAAAATAAACAGTAATTAAAGTTCCTTATAGTCTTAAAAAGAAAATGTTTAAAATGGCAATCTAAATGTTTTGAATTTGGTAATAATAATAATAAGATAATATTATTAAAAAGCAATACATGTAAAGATTTTTCTTACTTTTAAAAATACTAAAAACTCAACATAATCAATTATAACAAAATATTAGTTGTTACAACTCTTTGTAAAAGTCTGGGATCCACAATTCAAGATGACCTGTCTCAAGAAGAGGAGATAACAAAAACGCATAGGGAAGGCTGCCTTGACCTTCGCTAGTCTCAGGCCAAGAGTTTGGGAAAACCAGAAGCTCACTACAGTGACCAAAATGGAAGTCTACAAGGCATGCGTTATGTGTACACTACTGTATGGCAGTGAATCATGGACCACCTACGCAAAGCAAGAGAGAGAAAACTAAACTTATTCCATTTGCGATGTCTCCGAAGGATCTTGAAAATCACTTGGAAAGAAAAAGTGCGAACAGGTTCCCAGCATCTTTGCAGCCCTCAGACAACGCCGCTTGTGCTGACTTGGACATGTTTGCAGGATAGAGGACAATCGCATACCAAAAGTCATCCTCTACGGACAACTCGCGACTGGCTCAAGAAAAAGTGGTCGCCCCCACCTCCGTTACATAGATGTAATAAAACGGGACCTCAAACCAGTGAACATCAATACTGACCATTTGGAAGACAGTTCTATACTGCACCAGATGGAGAGAGTCAGTGACCAAGAACGCTATGGACAGTGAAAGAACATGGGTCTCAGCTCAGGAGGAAAAATGTACAATAGGAAAAATGACCTGCTCCTCTATCACCGAAGCAAAAGCCACCTTAACCTGCGATATTTGTGGATGGGAGTGACTCTCCAAAATAGGGCTCCCCAGCCACATGAGGAAGTGTGCGAGATGAACCATAGTCATTCTACGACTGAAGGAGGCCAACTAATTGTCAAAAATGCTGTTTTTTTCATTTGAAAGAGATATCATTTATTTGTATCATTTATCCTAAGTTATAGATCAAGTTTTAGTGCATGTTGTAGTAAGTGTTTACAAAGTAATGGGTTCACAAGTCATGCATTGCTTGCAGCATATCATGTTGGCATCAAAATAATTTATGCAGAAGCAACATTTACAAATGAAATCCAATAATTTAAATAGCATTGAGGACATCACTAGCAGAAATCAGACAATGAATATTAATCATGAATTCAAACAACATTTAAAGAAGGTCATGAGCATCTCATGTAATAAGTGAAAGACACAAAACATGGTGGGGAAAGGGGGGGGGGGGGAATGGAATGCAAAATCATCTAGATACTGACTATAAATTTTAGGCTTAGGATGTCAAAGATCCTTGTGACTTGGTCATTTGATAAGTCAAGTGTTTTCAATTGTTATCATGAATAACAATTGAACTGTAAAGTAAAGGCTAAAAGACTCACCTGTTGTTGTTTCTTCAGTTGTCGTTAATGTGATTTGGTTGATTAGGCCAAACAAAACTGTGGAGAGAAAAATAGATTTAAATCTAGATCTAGTCTAGTTAAACAAAAATGGATATTTCTTTCAGCCAAGTCAAGTAGTAAAAATAAAAGTAAGTCTAATATAATTATTATTATAATACCGTTAATAGGCCTAACTAATATAAAATTAATATGAGACATGAATAATTCTAATACTACTAATAATAGTACTAATACTATAGTAATTATAGTAGTAATAGCCTTGATCTACTGGTGACGACTGGTCCAGATTTTATATAGAAACATGAGATAGGGACTTTTACGGTTATCAGATAGCTTGAAACCCAATAAAGGAGGGTAGAAAAAAAGGACAATTGTTAACTTTTTCTTGTGTTCGCATTTAGATCTAGATCTAGATAGATTGTTAGATAGACTATCCCTATGATTATGAAGTATGATAGATCCGGAAACTAGAATAGAAATTAGAAACTAGAGTCTAGTTACCTTATTAAAAACATACGTTACTTCAACAGAGGAGACGTCTATATCAATCGCAGCATAGCCTATATATATAATAATCTAGACTCTATATATGCATTTTTAGAAAATCTTTAGTGGGCTACTTTAAATAGTTCCAAATGATTAAAAATGTCTTGAACATCGAATCTTTATTATTGTATAGATCCACCCCGTTTCTTCCAAAGGAAGATCTACTTAGTCGACTTAGATCTAGATTCATAAGTTCGTGGAAAATGTTCTTGGGTAGGGAAGTAAATAAAATAATTTATCATATATAGATCTAAAAGGTCTAGATCTAACTAGGTAATCTATGCCAGCCTTTCTTTATCTTATATAATACAGACGTTACTTTAAAAAAAAAAAAGATGATTACGTCCTACGCGTGTTCCGACTAGTTCCGAGTCTTTATTATGGATAACAGCCCGGGTACGCTATTCTGCCTCAAAGTGGCACCCGGGTGGAAACGATTACTTGAGGAAGTAATTAGGCTAAATGAATAGCAAAACAAAACTCCTGTGGGAGTGACCATGGGAATGCGAGAGCTTTCCCATTGCACGGTGCGGAGTTGAAAGATAGCTTCAGCGTCCCTGTCGATAATCCATGCGCCGTTCCTCAAGGGACAGTTATATTATGCACGGTTAGCTTGGTACAACATATGAAAATTGCAGGGGTTCCCGGTATGCTCGGCCTTCGACCATGTATTCTAGTCCATGCGTCCGAAGTGCCGGATATATCGTAAATAGCAATGTTTGACATTGACTTGGACCTCTTCCAGACAGAACGGTTTGTTCAAGCAGGCTTACACGCCTAGAGTTCGAAGAGCCTTCGGCTCAACTCTTTTGACAATCAAACTGATAAACTGTGTGCATTTAGTTTTATCTTTGAAGTTGTAAATTTATGCATTAAAAATAAATTTTTTGTTTAGTTTGAGACGTTCTCTTATTGAGTTATAAATGGAAACAGCTGAGTTACCCAGGAGGAATAGATATAAAACGAAACAGCTGAGTTACCCAGGAGGAATAGATATAACGTGGAACGTTTCCGTGTCCACATTTTGACAGGTTTCAGTTGGTTAGGACTTGTTGGAACCAGTCACCTGTTAAATAGCAAAATAATCATTTAAAAATAATCATAATAGACTAGCAACATAATTAGTATAAAAAAAAAAAAAGATTTCTGCTATAAAATGTTATTTTTTTCTCCATCAATTTTTTTTTTTTTAGAAAAGTTTACTTTGCAAAGATTTTGAAATTTGATAGGTTTTACAGCGGACTAGATTGTTTGAAAACTAAATGTTCACTGACCTCTGGCCACGCCCCTGGTTTTACAGCGGACTAAATTGTTTGAGGGCTAGATATTCACTGACCTCTGGCCACGCCCCTGGTTTTACAGCGGACTAGATTGTTGGAGAACTAGATTTTCACCTACCCCCTGGGCCACGCCCCTGGTTTTACAGCGGACTAGATTATTGGAGAACGAGATTCGATTGACCTCTAGGTCACGCCCCTGGCAACCCTTTCCGGAACACCCCAAGAGGGTGAACTTAACTCTATTTTATAGATGACACCACGTGGAGGTTGGCGAAAACCTCACAACCAATGACTGCAAAGTTACGCCCCTGGTTTGATAGACACACAGGTATGCTGGAGAACTTGATTCTCATTGACCTCTACGCCACACCCCCTGGTGAAACACTGCACACATCCTTGTTCTTAGGAATCTAAGACATTGCTAATAGAGTCGAATAGACTTATCACTAATTACATAACAACCATTCCAGAGCTTTCTGGTCATTCTAAGCAGTGCTTTCTTTTGGTACAAAACAATGTGGTTAGGTTTCGCCCATACATCCGGAAACATGTGGTATCATGAAAAGAAATGGCTGGATAGTAACTGAGTATTATTATCCCAAGCATGTCTAACAACTCAATCCACAATAAAATTCTAATACCTGACCAGACTTGTCTGGGTAATGCGTTGCTTCGTGGGTGTGTTTATGGCTAAAATCGATTTATATCAACAGGAGCTAATCAAACTAAAGCTGTAAATTATAATGTAAGAAATGTTACGAATTTTTATACTCGTGAAATGACTGTTACAAATATGTATTTACAGTCACATTTCAATAAGTAGTCTCAACATTTTTAAACCGCTTGGCTACCTAACAAGAGTTTGAATTGTATCTCTTGGTAGAACGATGCCAAAACAATTCTGACCAGAAAGAGTTGAAAACTTCTTGTTATTCAAGTATTTAATGATCATCATATAATAGGATGAGGATGTGGTGTCAGAGTGGTAAAGCGCTTGGCTTCTCGGGTTCGAATCTCGATGAAGATTTTGAATATCGGTATTTTTAGGACGCCCTTGAGTCTACCCAACCCCAGCGGTTGGTCAATGTGCTGGCCACATGAAACCCTCGTTTTCCATCGGCCATAGAAACAGATGACCTTTACATCAACTGCCCTATAGATCGCAAGTTCTGAAATTGGATGCTAAGACAATTTTTCATAGTCTATTTGAAGTGGATGGTTTAGAAATAGCTTGAAAGAAAGAATCAGACAATGAGGAGAAAGAGAGAGAGAGAGAAAGAGAGAGAGAAAGAGATAGAGAAAGAGAGAGAGAGGGAGAGAGAAAGAGAGAGAGAAAGAGAGAGAATGGCAAGAGTAAAGAGAGTAAAAGCATGAGAAGCCGTAAAGAGTGGAAGTTAAAGGAAGGGAAACAGGATAGAGGTAAGTCAGTAAGATAGGGAGAGGGAGACAAATAGAGAGAGAGACATTGAGATAGAAAGAGAAAGAGTGAAAGAGACAGAGAGAGAGAACGACATAGAGAGAGAAAGAGAGAAAGGCAAAGAGAGATAGAGACAAAGAGAGAGAGAGGCAATGAGAGTGAAAGAGACAAAGAGAAAGAGATAAGTAAAATGTGGGTGTCAAGATGTAAAAGTAATGGCATTGCGATCTATGGGGCAGATGGTGTTAAAAAAGTTCATCTGTTTCTGTGACCCACGGTTAACGAGGGTGTCGTGTGGCCAGCACAAAAGCCAATCGCCTTTACTTTCCCCAATTAATGTCAAATACCAATTAAAGCTGGTTAACTCAGAGGCGTCCTGAAGATCCCGTAACTAAAAATTCCAGTCTTCACGAGGATTCGAATCCGGGAACTCCGGTTCGGAAGCCAAGCGTTTTAATACTCTACCACCGCAATATGGCTAGAAATAATTTTAGTTGGTTAGCACGATAGACTATATTGGGAAAAGAGGAAGGGAAAGTGATAGACAGAGAGAGAGAAAAAGAAAGAGACAGAGAGAGAGAGACAGACAGAGAGAGAGAGACATAGATTAAGGGAGACAGAGATTGAGGGAGGGACAGAGAGAGAGAGAGAAGGGTGGACAAAGAGAGAGAGAGAGAGAGGAACAGTAAACAATTTGTTGCATTGATGATTTTTTAAGTCAAACATCATAGAAATACAGACTAAACAAATTAAATTTATTGTAGAAGCATGTCTCTTAATTGTAGGCCTACAACATTTTTTTTCTAATTAATGTAACAGAAAAATACGGGAAATAATTCCCAACATCCACTTTTTTTTTTTTTCAAATTTTAAAATTAATTGTATAATTATTTAAATCCAGAAGGAAAATAGATAAGCACAATTAAAAACAAAAAACAAGCCAAATCAATTAAATCCTTAAGTTATCAAAACATCGCATACGTCTCCATACTGCTACCAACCTTAGCTTGTCCTGGTGACTCTAATGGTAAGTCCCTGTTGTGAAAGAACTATTACTATTCTACGTATTTTATCGCCTGCACACGGTGCCAAAGTGTCAATACCAAAGTCGCCATAACAACAATACTCCAAGAACCAATCATTAAAAAAAATGTTTTTTTCTCCTCCTAGGCTGCAGGGCACGCAAACTTAGCTAACCCTCTTACGCTGCCCTGGCCACTATTGTATTTCACCACATTTACAAATCTAAAAAAAACAGCCACGTTCAGCGCCCCCCTCTCGAGAGGTGGTTTATGAAACTCAGCATTTCAATTGCCCGATTGTCATTGCAATGATTCTATGGCTCCAAGGTATTTTTTTTTTGAATTTTTTTTTTTTTAAGTACTGTTTAGTTAAAGAGCATTGTTAGGAAGCGGAATTGTGGAAGGGGAGACCTGTCTGCTGCGATGTTATGCTCCAGTTACAGTTAGCGCTGCAATCAGTGGAAGCTTAATTTGTGACCTTGTTATATTTAACAGACGCTTCCATCGATTAACAACTGATTTGCCTTGTGTCCAATTTACCGTGTCACCGTAGGCTGCGTGGTTACAAAGATATAACTTGCAAATGAAAAGAAACGAACTAAACAAATGAAAAAAGCCTATCTAAGGAAAGAACTAGGCACTTACAAATATATAACTTAAGAATGTAGAATTTTCGATATAAAAAAAAATAGTTAGTTACCAATTGACTAATTGGTCAATTTTTAATGTTTTGTTAGGTACAATAAATGATTGTTTGAAGTTTCAACTTGATCCGATAATGGGTTTGGGAGAAATAAAGCTTATCTAAGGAGACACAAACAGACATTTTAAACATATCTGTGAATACTGAAAGATTAATTTCATTTTAGGGTATCAAACTAAATTATTTATTATAAGTCTCTGTGGCATTTTACGTCTCGAGAGACTATCTTTTCCCTTTGCAACTTCTTGTGTGACTAAAGAGGCCAATCCTTGATACACAGCTGCGATCGCAGGTTGGGCATATGTGATCACCAGGCGCCGTTGCATTATCACCCTTCTTTCTGCTTCTGTAGTGTATGGCATCTGCAATCCGAGTTCCTTCCTTTATGCTCTCTCTCTCCATGTAGATCTATCCATTGCTACTTTTCCCAGCAGCTAGTGTCGATTTTGAAGAGCTTCATGTCGCGTTTGCATATATCCGTATAACGTAAAAGTGGGCGAATAGCGGCTCTCCTGCCTTCTATTAGATCGCCATACAGAATGTCTTGTGGAAGTCGATCTACTGGCATTCTACGAACGTGGCTTTAATGGCTCGGAGAGTGGCGTTATTCTTACATAAATAGATCAAAACTTTTTTTTTTTTCACTAATGTTAGTCGACTGCAAAACGTCGCTTTAACCAAGAAATATGATACCATAATAGTTTTTCAGCTTATGATGTGCTGACATACTACACATTGTTAGCCTTCTTTTTATATGCTAAAATAATAGTTTTTCAGCTTATGATGTGCTGACATACTACACATTGTTAGCCTTCTTTTTAATAACTCCTTATCTTTTATTTGGCCAGGACCGACCTTAGGCCAACTTGACCGATTGCTCCAAATTGGACCCCACGCCTGGCAGGGACCCCGCAATTTAAATTTATCTTCTCACTATCAGTCATGGCTCTTGTCACAGGCTTTTAAAGATGTAGAGCTTAAAGGGTTAACATATTAAGTGTATTACGATTGACGTAACTTTAATTAACCCTGTTGCATTTCAGTAGATTCCTATGCATGATGTACAATTAATGATAAATGATGTTATTAATAGTAATAGTTGTTTCTGTAAAAAAAAAATTAAAAGAGGGGACTCGCAAGGATCCATTAAATGGGTCCCGCAATTTGTAAGGCCGGCCCTGCTTTTGTCCTTCTTTTACAAGGCTTGCCCTCCTTTAAGACCTCCTTTTTAAGGATTAACCGTCCTTTAGTTCACCTTTTAAGTTTTTTTTCCTCCTTTTTTTGGTTTTGCCCTCCGTTATGTCCTCATTTCTAAGGCTTTAAACCTTTTTGTCTTCCTTTTAAGGCTTTTGTCCTCCATTTTAAGGCATTCCATATTTGCCCTCCTTGTAAGGATATGCCCTCTTTTGTAACCTCCTTTTTTAAGGATTTGATCCTTCCCCCCACCCCTTGTTTGTAAAATGTTTTGTAAAATGTTTTACATGTTTCGGATGTTCCTTCAGAGTTGAAGATAATTACTTCCTAGTCCAAACCTCCCGCAGGACGACGGGGGATGGGAGCGGGCAGGGTTTGAACCCGGGACCATCGATAAATCTAAACGACAGTCCAGCGTGCAAACCGCACGACCAGGCAGCCATCCTTTTAAGGCTTGTCCTCCTTTTTGTCCTCTTTATAAGGCTTGGCCCCTTATACCTTCCTTTTAATGATTCGTCCTCCTATTTGTCCTCCTCCTTAAGGCTTTGCCCTCCTTTAAGTCCTCCTTGTTAAAGCTTTGCCCCTTTTGTCCTCCTTTTTAAGGTCTTGCCTTCTTTTTATCCTCCTTTAAGGCTTTGTCCTCCTTTTCAAGGCCTTGCCTTCTTTTTATCCTCCTTTAAGGCTTTGTCCTCCTTTTTGTCCTCCTTTTAAGGCTTTACTCTCCGTTTGGTCTAGTTTCTTAAAGCTTTACTTTATGTCCTCTAAAACTTTAAATATTTCTGTCGTATGAAGTTTCTATTTTATACAGATATTGTTTTGGTTTAGTCTTTCACGAGATCTTCGAAACCATAGGTAGACGACCCATTGGGGCAATTCTCAAGAGTATTAAGAAATGGGGGATGTTATCTTTACGGGCAAGGAATTATTGTTCGAATGAACACAAGGTTAATTAAAGTGTTTGTCTTAACACTTACGTAATTTATAGATTCTTCACAATGGCTAATGTCCGATTAAATTCTTCACAATGGCTAATGTCCGATTAAATTCTTCACAATGGCTAATGTCCGATTAAATTCTTCACAATGGCTAATGTCCAATCAAATTCTTCACAATGGCTAATGTCCGATTAAATTCTTCACAATGGCTAATGTCCGATTAAATTCTTCACAATGGCTAATGTCCAATCAAATTCTTCACAATGGCTAATGTCCGATTAAATTCTTCACAATGGCTAATGTCCGATTAAATTCTTCACAATGGCTAATGTCCAATCAAATTCTTCAAATTAATGTCCGATCAAAACCGTCTCCTAAAGATGGTTAAACTAAAAGTTAAGGTCAATATCTCCTCTGTGTTAATGACAAAAGGGTTAGTAATAGTAATACTGTATTTACATTTTAGCCATGCATCAAAGAGAGTTAGTCCCGTTTTGTAAGTTATTTTTAAAGTCCCCTGTTCAATCGCCACTTTTTCGTGAGTCTCTGGGCTGACCAGTGTACATTATTACAAACTTATATCAACTCTGTCTGTATGTCTGGTAAAAAAAAGTCTGTACAGGTTATTTCACCCTCACCCTATTTCGGATTAAGCTAAAGCATCTTTAAATTTTAATCTTGTTTTGGATTATGTTGGTATAATTCGGTTTGTGTCCTCAGGGCTCGCCAAAACTTTTCTTCAGGGAACAGTAGCAAGAAGCAGGAGGCAGATAGAGAAAGGATGGGAAGAGAACATAAAGGAATGGACGGGCAGGGCATTTAGGAGGTAGATTCTATCCAAGGAAAAAGAAAGGTGTGGAGAAGGACTATCAACTGATCTTGTGTGGCGCCTCAACGTTCCAACAAACGAGTGATAGGTGAAAATGAAGGTGTTGCTCTGATTTTATCATGTCTTGCTCAAGAAGGGTGCCCACTGTAATGGAAATATGTTTTTTTTCTTTATAACGAGCCAAATAGATTTTGTTCATGTTATTAATAGGCCCTATAAGTTGGTTACTGTAACTATATATCTATTTAGTCTCTGGTTAGCAAGTTATCTTCATCCGCAGAACCTAGTTTCTACTCTAATGACCAGATTTAGAATTGAATGTTATTTTGAGTTTAGTTATTGAGAAGAGACAGCATGTCTCAGTGAGGACGGTCATTTAATTTGTCTGACCTGTACTTATCTTATCTTTAGGTTTTGCAATTTTGGCCTATTTATTTATTTTTTTTTAAACGATATTACTTTTGTTTTTTTGTTTGTTTGTAAATTAACTCCGATGAAATACGCTTAACTGCCACTTTGGTAAGTTCAATATTTGTATTCCTCAATAAGTTATCTATCTAGAGGGTTTAATTAGTAGCCTGGGTGATATAATTTGGGACCCAATCCTTGTACAAGGTCACATATATCTGCTCTAACATTAAATATGCATAGCAAACGCAATGTATTTTTTTTTATTCAGCATTGTTTATAGTCTAATAGCGTACACTTTTTTTTTTCAAAAGTGAAAATACCTTTTTGTATGCATTGCTATCTATACTATAAAGTAGAAATTAAGGCATATGTATGTATGTAGGCCTATGTCCCGAATAGAAATTAAAACCTTCCATCCAATCTTGATAAAACTTGGCAGAAATGTTCCTTGGGTACTAACTGGAACCGTAACGTATGTATGGTATCCCTAAAACAAACTTAAGACCCTCAACAAAAAAAAAGTTGCTTAACTCTATGAAAGTATTACTATTTCATTGATCTAGACCATGTTTACAAGAGAGAAGATCGAAAGGATCTAGATCTAGATCTAATTTTTAAAACTACATTTTGCACAGATAGTTTTTTACTTTGACACATCAAAATACAAAATATAGTCTATTGATTTCATTATTTAATAAAATTAACCTTCATATTTGTGTTTCAAAAGCATTTGTACATTAATTCGTTCCTTATATCTGCGAATTGAGACGCCATGACGAACTTTATAATCCCATTCATTCAACAAATCGGGTAAACTCGTTTTAATTGTACTTTATATCCTTTTCATCTCGCGCTACTTTCGTTTTTAATAGATATGAATGTATTAGCTTAACGGGTAAACCCATTTTCGCAAAACTACTTTTATTTTCGTGGCGAAAGAGAAAAGCTCGAAAGGATCATTAGCTCGGTTTAACATACATCTAAATCCAATCCACTAGATTTGTAAACACTAACTAAGGCCCGAAGGCCACGGGTAATGGATGGCTGCCTGTCTTTCGGATTTATCGATGGTCGAGGGTTCAAATCCTGCCCGCTCCCATCCCCCGTCGTCCTGCGGGAGGTTTGGACTAGGAAGTAAACTATCTTCAACTCTGAAGGAACATCCGAAACATGTAAAACAAACATTTTAATGTCCGGATGGTATTATATATTATTCAGGACGTTAGATTTAGTTGAATAAGACCTTTAAAAATATTAATGTTTAAAAAATGAGATGTACTTTTCGAATAATATTCATATTTGTATGTTTTTTTATGAAAAAAAGGGAGAACACCCTTTTCTTTAGTAATTCTTGTCCTTTTAAATGTTTTCATCAGAATACACCTCGTCGCGAAGACACCGTGGTATTAATCTTGTTATCCAGGTATGCGGCGTTTTTTTTTTTTAAATATATTTTTTTATATTTACTCTATTCAAGTCACAACATCATGGTAGAAAATGGAACCCGGACAAGGATCTCAAAAACGATTCTTAGAAATTGAACTGTTGATGTATATCGCTGAGCAAAGAATGACTAGCTCGTTGGCCACATATGGACAACTCTAGTTTGACCGTTATCATTTTTCAAAGTAAAAAAAGAAAGAAATTTTAATTTGGCTATAAAAAAAAACATGGCGTAGTCAGCCGTAATGTATCGATAACGGAGTTGTCTACTCAATTTAGTGTTGATTTCAGTTTATTGATAGATTATCTAAGCTTTGATAATATTTCTACTTATTTTTTTTATCCTTTTTTCTAGATCTAGAAGTAGATCTAGATCAATCTTATATAATACAGACGTTACTTCAAAAAAGAAGATGATTACGTCCTACGCGTCATGCATTTAGTCATGCATATTAACCAAAGACTTAAATTCTGCTAAGTCACTGGTTTTCCTGGCTAGCGCAGGCAACCCATTCCATGCTCTAATAGCACTAGGGAAGAAGGAGTATTTGTACAAATTTGTCCTAGCATATGGGACAAGGAATGTGCCTTTAAGGATCTAGATTAGATCTTAAGACTTTAAAATTTTAAGTTGTATATAAGTGGAGGTATTGTCTTTTTTAAAAATTATTTTTGCTTTTCTTGTTTTAATTTACTTTTGGTCTAACTTTTTGTCTGACATCAAAGTAGGACATCATTGTAAAACAAAATGCGGTCTATAAACCACAGGTGGCTGCTTGTTTGATTTGAAAGACTCGTGGGGGGAGGGGTCACATACGTCTTTGTATACAATCTTTTAGAACGAAATATAAAAGAGTTCATGCGTAGTCACTCAAGTGTTTTAAGCTGATAATCGAAGAGTAGGTCTAGAATGACGTATTCTGCATTCATGAATGTCTTTCGACATAGTCTAAATTGGACTACAATCTAATTAGTTAGGGAGGAATGGATTCGTTGAAACACAAGTCAAAGTAATGAAGTCAACCCCCCCCCCCCCACCCCCATGAACTCAGTGGACCAGCTTGGAGTTTTAGAATGAATAGCACTTCAATGCCTTTTTTTGTCCCACGGATATATCTAAAAAGAGTAAAACTGCAATGTCATTGGGATCTCTCTTACGATGCAGTAGCTGGGATGATTTTAGGCATAGGCAAACTAGGCAAACAACTAGGTCTCAGCCAAATCAGCCCACTATCTGTTTCACATATTGCCTAAGACTTGCAGGTTGTGAGAAGAAAGCCATCGAATTTTCTATGTTGGCAGAACAGCCAAACTTGCTGGCTGACCAGATTGATTCTTCTGGTAAATATGTACGCAGTAACGCACAGCGACGTGGTCAGGCAGAATCATGGTGATGGAAATGTGAGAAATGACTTTCAGTAATACTTTCAGTAGAGTCCTCAGAGTCGGACACATTTATTTCCCATGCTAATATAAATAAATGATAAAATAAACATTTATGTGGTGGGTTCGGCACAGAATATGACAACCAAAATGACGAAGTAAGTCAGGAGGCTTATTTCAAGTTTAATGTACACAAAAATAACCTGCAGCCTTGGAAAAAAAAAACTTAGGAAGAACACAGCAGATCAAACAAGGTGGTATTGGAGTAGGTGCGTAGCAGCAAGTTTCAATGGAGGATGCCAGCAGGAAAAGGAATTCAAATCCCAGCTACCGAGGCAGAGGTCAACTTGACCCTTTGCTGACCGGTGCTTGGTCAAGTTCAGCGGACCCGTATATCAGGTCCTCCCCACTACATTTATGTAGCTATACTGATATAAAACAAACTCAGTGTATCCCGGGTGGCGTAGACGGCGAAAGAGAAAATCGACCCCAGGCATAGAGCGGTTTTGTTTGCGTTGGAGGTGCAAAACATGATGATCAGAGAACTAGGACTTCAAAGCCGTCTGAAAATACTGCACTCCTGTTTCATATTCTAACAAGAAGACGATTTTTATTACCATATAGAATTTGAGAATTCTTTGGATAAATGTATTCGTATCGTAATATTATTATATATTTTAAGTTGTTACTGATAACATAATGATAAATGAAATATTCGATATTTCCATGCTTTCCTCCTGGAGGGCCACACGCTACATGCTTAGGGCCAGGCACGGCCTTAGGCAACTAGGTAGGACCTCAAATTGGTGGGGCCCACGCACAGGACTCAAAACAAATTTTTAAGTAATAGCGAAACTTGTCATCAATGTTATTACTGGAGTACACTAGGTTTTTAGCGACCCCCGAAAGGGGAATAGACGCTATTAGTTTTGTGTGGTCCGTACGTCCGTCCGTCAACGGTCCGTCCCATTTAGATCTCAGAAACTAGAAAAGAAAATGAAAATCAGACATCATGATATTTTAGATCATTCAAATTTCTGATGCAACGGCTACTTTCTTCTTTGCCGAAAGTGAACCATTTAATTTTAAAAATTATCTATGCAAGCAGATTTTCAAAAAATAAACCCTTTTAAATGAAAAACTTAAGGGGAAATAATTTTTTTTTTAAAAAGGTCACAGACTTCTTCATTAATAATTCAAGCTTCATTCATAGATTTCCCGCATTTGTACAAAAAAATAATGCATCTGAGATCACAAATGAAAAAGTATCAATGGATCATTATATTTGTTATAAAATATATTTTCCATTTTTAACTAACTCGTGGAATGACACAAGGCCTACTGACTGAAATGTTGTTTTTAAAAAAGATTTTTGATACAAACTTCGTTTTAGTTGCAAGTTTAAAAAAATAAAAAGAACTACTTTTATAGCGCGCAGTTTTGACATATCCCCATGTCCCCATTATACACTTGTCAGTCTAAATAAAACTAAATAGAGACCAGATCTAGATATATTTATAATATATATATATTATAAATGTACTAATAATTGAACAAAATTTGAATTATTAAGGCAATAGCTGATCTTCTGACAGCTTAGGGGTGCAGATTTATTAATTATGTAAACATAGTAGGCCTATCACATTAAGAAGTGAATCGGATATGAACAGCCTAGTGTACCATTACCCGGTACCAGAATGCCTACTAATCCTGATCATAATATGGCCTAGGTCCGTTAATTTTAAAATTAAACGTGTAAAGTCATACGAATTCTAGTCTAGATCTGAATTCTATATCAAGATTCTAGATCTAGTCTAGATTTAGGTAGTTCGATAAAAAATTCAAACTCAAAATACAGTAATAAAACATACAATGCTCTATGGTTGAAAAGGAATTGAAAAAAAAATAATTTCCAACCGCACTAAATTTATCATCGTATGGAAAGGGGGATATTAATTTTTATTTGCGACATGTGACGATTGCATAACTGTAAATATTACTTAGAAATCTAAGCCTGAAACTTTGAAACATCTCCAACTTATTCCTGACAAACTATAGATTTATCTAACAACTAAACTTCGCCTTTCTATTCTCTTTTGATTATCTGAAGGCAAGGTGAGTAATAGAAATTTTAGACAAACAAAAAATGACATAAGTTTCTCTTAATAGATGTTAGAAATAATTAGCAAAATGAAAAAAAAAAGATTAATGAAGTTTGATAAGAAATTCTAAAGAGTTATATTATTCGCTAATTTTCTTGTCTTCTAAGTGGTTGACGTCACTCCGTCACGCGTGGACGCCTGCAACTCAGTTACACTCAGTAACATAAGAAATATCTTTGTTGCTACTGAACTGTAGTCTGCAACTATTAATATCCGACCTACGAAGACAAAGAAAATCGTGTCTAATCAGACTTGTCAAACTAATATGTAAGGTTATCGGTGCATTACATTTAGGCAAGGTGTGCACTTAAACTGAAGTGGGGATAGGCGGCCAGATCGCTGAAGTGTATCAACAGATTAGCATGGCGGTAATAAGCTAAACTCTATAGAATACTTGATCAACATAAGAGATATACGGGAGGGTAGAAAAATACAAAAACAAAATGTTTTACATGTTTCGGATGTTCCTTCAGAGTTGAAGATAGTTTACTTCCTTGTCCAAACCTCCCGTGGGACGACGGGGGATGGGAGCGGGCAGGGTTTGAACCCGGGACCATCGATAAATCCAAACGACAGTCCAGCGCGCAAACCGCATGACAGGCAACCATCCTATCGATCAACGATCCCATACAATCTATTATTCAATCACCCCAAAAGTTATCATTGCTTTTATGATAAAAAAGAACAATGATTTAATGATCACGAAATGAAAATAATTAATAATCTTGAACTATCACTATCAATAATTCGAAGATTCTAATCATTCAAAGTTCAAAGAATGAATGAAGTATTCTTTATGCAATAACAACACTCAAATACGAATGAAGGTCTTAGTAAAAGATAAAGCAACATGACAACAACAACAAAAAAGAATACAGTTGCAAAAAGTTGCAATAACAGATGCTTGATAAATCAAATGGCTGCCTGGCTGTGCGGTTTGCGCGCTGGACTGTCGTTCGGATTTATCGACGGTCGAGGGTTCAAACCCTGCCCGCTCTCATCCCCGGTCGTCCTGCGGGAGGTTTGGACTAGGAAGTAAACTATCTTCAACTCTGAAGGAACATCCGAAACATGTAAAACATTTTACAAACAAAACATTTTTACAAATGAACAAGAAAACCATTAACAAATATCTTAGAAAGGACATACCTCCATTATACATCTTACATAGCCATTTTTTTTTAAATGGACATTTTTTTAACCCCTACCCCATTCTGTCATCCTTTATAATAATAATAATAATATTGTACTGGGATAGGCCTATTCTGACCGACAAAACGGTAGATTTCAATCGCCCGGATCTGCTGTTCATCGATAAAAAAGAAAAAACCGCTACCATTATCGATATCGCCGTACCACTGTCTCATAATTTAAGAAAAACTGAGATAGAAAAACAAAGAAAATATGGGAACCTGGGCTTGGAGATTAAGCGTCTATGGAAATTGTCCAAAATAACAATATACCCCATTGTTATATCAACAGAGGGGATAATAACAACTGACCTCACAGACACCTTCAAGGCCCTTAACATTCCTAGGAACATCTTCGTTGCCTGTCAGAGGGCGGTACTTCTGCAGACCTGCCACATCACCAGAAAATTCCTCAGTGGAAACTGTTAAAGGGACTACGATGAATTTTGTTTCTCTTTAGCGAAACTCGACCCTGGCAGCGCCAGAGAATGACTACTCGTTTATTTCTAACATAATAATAATAACAATAACATTAATAATAATAATAATAATAATAATAATAATAATAACAATAATAAGAATAAGAATAAGAATAAGAATAATTTTATTTCTAATGCACTGTTAACAAATAAAAATGTAGGCTCAAGGCGCTGTGATAACATTACAAACACAAACACGAGCGCTAAAATGACAAACTAATCTAAAAAAAAAGTTATGTCTTAATGTTCTTCTTAAATGTAGTGTAGCATGGTGTCTGTCTGAGATCCATGGGGAGTGAGTTCCAAACCTTTGGTTCGTGCACTGAAAAAGTCCGCAGACCGTAGCTTTTGAGGTACAAGGGCATTTGTCCCAGAGTAAAAATTCCGGTTAAGCAAATGTATAAATCTACTTCACTTTATAATACTCTAATGATAGGCTTTTAGATCTAGACTTAGAAGATGTGCGCAAAATATTCCTGAACATTAACTCTTTAATGAATACATGAGAAAAGACTCGAAGAGGTATAAACTCTTCAAGAGATCTTTTTTTTTTCTCTAGTCCATTTTTTTTTATACTTTGAAATATTATAACGGTCCAACTAGAGTTTTTCCCAGTGTGGCCAACGAGCTAGTCATTCGTTTCCCAGCGATATACGTCAACTGTCACATTTCTAGGAAAATCCTTAGAGCCGTTGTTGAGAACCGTGTCTACCCATAAGACAGGTTTCGCCTAAGTTTTTGCCCACTATGAATGTGTGACTTGAATAGAGGTCTTGTAAAAAATACACTTGAATAGAGGTCGTGTAAAAATACACTTCTGTATATTTATGTATTGTAAAAAATACACTTGACTAGATGTATTGTAAAAACACAGTGGTGTAATAAAGAAGTTTAGACGATTTGTTTAACAATTCGTTTAGTAAAGACAGCTGAGATAAAGCGATCAATTCATCCGTGAATGATAATGTGACCACATGAGTTTGGCAGGCCTTGAAGTTTATTCCGTTGTATGATTTATTGGCAGGCCTTGAAGTTTATTCCGTTGTATGATTTATTGATTTTGATTTATTACTAAATTAGTATTAGGCCTACTAATAATACTACATCATATATATTTTACAGAGAAGTAATAGCGAAACTTGTCCACTCTGTTATTGTTGGAACACACAAGGTTTTTAATAAATTGAGTAATTTTAGTTTTTTCGCTGTTTATTTTTTATTTTTCTATTTCTTTTGGGGCCACCTAATTCATTTCGCTAAGGGTTTTCAATTATCCGCTGCCGAGTCAGAAACCCCATTGACAACGAAAAACATGCTGAGAATTACTCCCTTAGAGCACGTGAGAGGAAGCGAGCAGTGAGTCTTAAGGTTGCCTTGTCCCCGTACAAGGACAGCCTCTGTGTCGTACATGAACCAGTATTTTCTCTATCTATAGCTTGTCCCAATCGTCCTTCGTGCAGAACTCTGCATTCGTAAAGAATGTGTTCTATTGTTTCATCGTCCTCCATGCAATGGCGACACCGTGTGTCGTAGTTCTCCTTCCATCGTCCGAGGTAAGCACCAATTGGACAATGTCCGACTCGGAACTGGGCTATTATCCGCTGCCAGAAATGATGAGATCGCGCCGGTATAGCTGTGAGTGTCACTAAGACACGCAAGATGTCACACCCGCGGCAAGGTATGTGCATTAGGTGACAGAATTTTTTAGTGAATAAATATAAACATTTGAGTCGAGTGTGAGAATTCCTGCTGAACCCGACGTCACTCGGAATATTATCATTGATAAAAGGTGACGTAAACCCTATGTAATTTTTAGATGACAAATAACAGTGAAAAATTAAAACCAGAGTTTTTACTGTTCGCCCAACTAGCTATGGTTTTTCCCAAGGAAAAGTCAAATTCTAGGAAAATTATTTACAGCCTTTTTTTAAATACTTGTTCAACTTCCAGTTGCCAACTTTTTCTTTCACCTACCCTCCAAGGAAGACTGTTCAAGCCATTAGAAAGATATAATATATAAAAACAAATCGATAGGTATAAGATACAATGATTGGTTAATATAGAGAAAAATGTCTGTTCGTTTTTTTTTACAAAATATTTCTTTATATGATGTTTTTCAGCAATGATTATGAAAACTTTATTAAGAAAATGGCCGAGAACAAGAAATGGAGAAGTTGAAACATGGTGGTCAATCCATAAATAGCAACGTTTTTGGTGTATCCGGTGTACAAAATAAAGGAAATAAAGATTACCTCTTTTTTAAAATTATCTTTCTTGCACTGCATAATGACTTTTTCAAAGCTCTCCCGCACAGACCTATATATATATATATTATATCTAGACTGAATATGGAAATCTTTTAACACTACAAAAAATGCCGTGAAAAACGTTTATAACATAGACATAAATAAATATAGACTGGCCGATTAAAGAGTTTTATGAAACGAAAAATTGTGACTTGCAATTTTGTGTACTTTATTATACAGCTTTTATGAGCAGTATAAAAGTTAAGTATTCATATCTATTTCAGCCATAACCTATATATATTGTAAATAAGAGGCAGTGTAGTTTTGTTTAATGTCTAAGAATGAAGATCATGCAGTTTTTCATAATTCGGAAATCCGAATACAATATATATATATATATATATATATATATATATATATATATATATATATATATATATATATATATATAAGTATACATGTTTTCAAGTTACATGAATTTTTTTCCTTCGGCCAGGCTATATTTATTTATGTCTATGGTTTTTAAAAGTATAGAAACAAAGCGTTGTTTTGTAAAGTAATTATAAGAAGTAATTTTTTTTCAACCCTAACCTATGTAACATATAATTTAATGTTTAGACCTAGATCTAGTAATTAAACATTGAAAATAAGAGCACTCTCGTCTCATAATTATTATTTTGTAATTTTTAGATACATAAAAACAAATCTATCTAAATGTACATAACATGACTAAAATCAATAGACGTGAATTATTTCGATCTAGGATTTCGAAGCATTATCTTAATGGAAACTAAGAGGCAATGGCTGTATTGCACGAATTTGCGTGAATATATAGATCTAGTACTGTGATTAATACATAACAATCTATATATATATATATATAGGTCTGTGAGTTGATCAATCGCAGATAACAATTTGTTTTCGTTTTCCAGTCTAGATATAATATATATAGGTCTGTGGTCTCCAGTTTGAAGCTTTTATCTTGCTTGGCCACATTATAGTTCAATTTAGTTTCCTTGACATGGTATAGTGTATTATGAGATGAATGCCTGGGTATTAGCTTTGGTCGTTACAATGTTGCCCGCATATCAGATCTTCCCTCTCCACGCAGCAGATATGTCCGAAGGAACGGCAAGTGCCAATACAGTTTCGGGTCAGTAGCGTCGCAGGTTCTGCCAGGGTGTAGCACTGAGTGCTGCAAACTGCCTAAGGGTCACCGGCTTCTGACTTTTCCTCAGGGTTGTCCCCCGAAGCCTTTTCCATGTTTGTGTATAGCTGCAAAGCAGCAGAGGTTCTAATTCAGAATTTTCCTTCTGCTATGTTGGTAGCCAGCCATGGCTAACGAGCCCCTCCTGCCAGAAGCTTACTCGCCTTTGTTACGCTGTGCCGGGTACGTATCCCATATGGGCGATGAACATATGCCAAAAGCAGTCTTTTTTGGTGAGCTGAAAGGTGGCCGACGTAACAGAGGTGCCCCACAGAAAGACCTGAGATGAACTCCTATTGAAAAATCAGAGCAGGAAGGACTAGTCCTCCCGTAGTGCTCTGGCAAGAAACTTAGCCGTCCGGCGTAGTGCCTCATAGCTACCATACAAGTCGAGTGACTGCACAGGCAAGTCCCCCCTTAGCTCGCGGAGCTGGGGACACTCGTACAAGACATGCGACACTGTTTCGACGCTCTCTCCACAGTGACGGCATCGGGAGTCAAAGTTAGTGCGGAACCGGGCAAAGTATGCCCCAATAGGACAGTGTTCCGTCCTGCACTGCGCAACTATTGACTGCTCTGACCTCCTCAGTCGCCACCACGGAAAGACCAGCTTATGCGTCTACTTGCTTTCACTGAGATAGAAGAGAGCACCTTGCTGCAGGCAGCTTCAGAACGAGACAGCTGGAGGTCACTTACAAAGGCCGCGGGATACACATTTGAGACCAAAAGAAAATCCGCTGCTGGGAACAGACGTAGACGAGGAAAAGAAAAATCTAAATCAACCACTAGCGGATAATGGTTAGGCCCTACCCATGTGACTAAATATGTAGGTCGCAGCTGGGGCTGCGTTGCCACGGGAAATGCTGCATTCCTCATTAATCTTCGGACTCGATGACAAACCTTATATAAATCACCTTTGCCCCTTCTCCTGTGAGTGAAAACATCCAGTAAACTAACAGATACAATCAAATACAATCAAATACAATCAAATACAATCAAATACAATCAAATACAATCAAATACAATCAAATACAATCAAATAAAAGAACGTGAATAACAGCTAACCAAAAATCGTTTGCATTAACACCAGCAGGAGAACTAGACTTTGTTGTGTGGAATTTTCGGCTGAGATGTTCACGATAAACTAAACAATGTCAAGGACGCTAAATTGAAGTTCAACCGCTGGTCACCTACTAAAAGTCACAAACAGAAGAGTTTTAAAAAGTGAATTCTGCAGAACCAAAATGTAACTAATTACAAACATAGCTTAGCAACACGTTCTTAATTTTTACACCGGATACACCGAAATGCCGCCATGTATGAAAATACCCTATAGCTTACAAAATATCAATGACATAGTTTCAGTTCCTTGAAAAAATAAATCTGGAGAAAAAGCACCCTAGCTCATTGTTTATATGTTTGCTTTTGTTCTAAAAAACAAACATTGTAAATAAATCGCCATTAAATTCGCCATTCAATTAATGTTGATAAAAGACTTACTGAGTCTGTTATAAAATTAAGCGTTTTAGTTTATGATTGAGGATTACTTCTAATGTTTATTCACATCCCAGACGGCAAAATGAATTGAGGCTCGAAAAGTAATTCTGCGTACCTCTCTGAATTAAATGTATTTTCTGTTCTGTATTGTCATAATATTATGGTGACAGTTTTAGTTTTTCAAAATAAGAAAAAATGTATAAATAAAGATATCACATTCTTTCCCTAGAGAGCATTCTGTGCATCACGTCGGCGTCTTTTACTTTGGTAAACGCAGGAGCTTAGGAAAAACGTAAAGACAACGCCATCTTTTTCTACTTCATTCTTTAATTGTATGTTTCTTTTCAGTTTTTTTTCTCTGATTCCGGATTTTTAACTGTTCCTCTGCTTTATCTTAAAGCAGGAACTAAAACTTTTTTTTTCTTTTTTTTTGACCAATAATAAACTTCGATTTGAATTAAGCCTATATGAAACCTGTGCGTGACCGATGGGATTTCTGAGAAGAATAAGATCGATAAATTCTCGAAATCCAGAAGGATCAACAGCGTTCGAATTTTCTAGAATTCCCAGTAATCATTATGCAGGCTGAATCCTGGTTTTGATGCAGAAGTGAGGTGTGGAATCAAAAAGGTCAGAATAACCCACAATTATCAGCCAATCAAATCTGATCAATCTGATCAATAAAAGTAAGTTCTCCTATTTCGTCTTAATAGTTTGTGACCATCAAAGTTTGCAGGTGGGCGTTGGAGTCAGTGGCGTCACTAGGGGGTGCGGGGGGTGCGGTCCGCATCGGGTGACACCTATATGGGGGTGATACCCAAGCGGGAAAAATTATATCTTGACAAAAGCTTACACATAAAAACATGCCTAGTCACATCTTCAGTAGTAATCTAGATCTAGTTTAGGCCTTATTGTATTTTTGTTGTTGGTACAAATGTCTACAACGAAACCGTGCGTGCTTACAAGAAGAATGTTAAATTGGTCTTTCTTTTAAAAAAATCGCTTGTATTTACATTGTAGTTATTTTATACTTTAGTATGAATCAGGTAAAAACGAGATTAGCACCGAATTTTAAGAAATTAAATTTTTAATTGAAGGGATGTCATTTCAAATTCTAAGTAAAATCTTTCTTAGTAACAAGATCGATTCAAAAGGTTCTTTAAAAGTAAACATTTTAATGCCTCTTCGCCAAGGTGACTCTCTAATGTACCTCCCTTTTTTTTTTTACAACAGAACGGAGCAATTTCTGAGGAGTAACATACCATCGTAAATATTGTCGTCTTTTGAACACAGTAAGACGCTTTGCTAAACACAAGGAAGATCTTATAACAACAAGCTCATTACAAACCTGCATGATCTACTACAACTTTTCTTAGGCTGTGGGAGGCACCTCAATGCAACCATGCAAATTAGTTTGATTTACTTCTTATGCTGGGTAAGTTTCAACCTGAAATATTCATTGTATACATTTGATGTAACGTTCTTTCATGGAAGGCGCGACGTCCTGACCATTGGCCGAGGGGGGGGGGTGAAGCCGTTCAAATTTAAAAATGTGTATTTCACTGTAGTTATCAACTAACGTTTGGATATTAAACCAGTAAAAGAATGTTTTAAAGCTAAAATATTGTAAGACTTCCTACCATCTTCTTTTGATGGTGGCGAAAGCTAAAAAGTTCGCGGCAACGCTTATAACTTAACACTACGTTTATCTTTAAGACATACGTACGCTGCGCTATATGTACCTCAAACATCCCTTGTATTGGCCAATGCTGTCCCTTTCTTTATTAGACTTAACTCTTTCTCTCCTAACTGACGATACCAACGTTGATTCCACCTGAGTGTGCTAAATAATTACGGAGAGAAAGAGTTAATTTGAGCGACTTGTTTTTTACTAGGATCAGATTTTAAAAAAAAATACTTCGTTATCGGAACGGATGACTCTGTTATAGTTTAACCTCGACATGGACTTTTCGTGCTAGACATGGGCTTTACGTGCTAGACATGGGCTTTACGTGCTAGACATGGACTTTACGTGCTAGACATGGGCTTTACGTGCTAGACATGGACTTTACGTGCTAGACATGGACTTTACGTGCTAGACATAGACTTTACGTGCTAGACATGGGCTTTACGTGCTAGACATGGACTTTACGTGCTAGACATGGGCTTTACGTGCTAGACATGGGCTTTACGTGCTAGACATGGACTTTACGTGCTAGACATGGGCTTTACGTGCTAGACATGGACTTTACGTGCTAGACATGGGCTTTACGTGCTAGACATGGACTTTACGTGCTAGACATGGGCTTTACGTGCTAGACATGGACTTTACGTGCTAGACATGGGCGTTTAGTGCTAGACATGGACTTTACGTGCTAGACATGGACTTTACGTGCTAGACATGGGCTTTACGTGCTAGACATGGGCTTTACGTGCTAGACATGGGCTTTACGTGCTAGACATGGACTTTACGTGCTAGACATGGGCTTTACGTGCTAGACATGGACTTTACGTGCTAGACATGGACTTTACGTGCTAGACATGGGCTTTACGTGCTAGACATGGACTTTACGTGCTAGGCATGGACTTTACGTGCTAGACTTGGACTTTACGTGCTAGACATGGACTTTACGTGCTAGACATGGGCTTTACGTGCTAGACATGGGCGTTTAGTGCTAGACATGGACTTTACGTGCTAGACATGGACTTTACGTGCTAGACATGGACTTTAAGTGCTAGACATGGGCTTTACGTGCTAGACATGGACTTTACGTGCTAGACATGGGCTTTACGTGCTAGACATGGACTTTACGTGCTAGACATGGACTTTACGTGCTAGACATGGACTTTACGTGCTAGACATGGACTTTACGTGCTAGACATGGACTTTACGTGCTAGACTTGGACTTTACGTGCTAGACATGGACTTTACGTGCTAGACATGGGCTTTACGTGCTAGACATGGGCGTTTAGTGCTAGACATGGACTTTACGTGCTAGACATGGACTTTACGTGCTAGACATGGACTTTAAGTGCTAGACATGGGCTTTACGTGCTAGACATGGACTTTACGTGCTAGACAAGGGCTTTACGTGCTAGACATGTACTTTACGTGCTAGACATGGACTTTACGTGCTAGACATGGACTTTACGTGCTAGACATGGACTTTACGTGCTAGACATGGACTTTACGTGCTAGACATGGACTTTACGTGCTAGACATGGACTTTACGTGCTAGACATGGACTTTACGTGCTAGACATGGACTTTACGTGCTAGACTTGGACTTTACGTGCTAGACATGGACTTTACGTGCTAGACATGGGCTTTACGTGCTAGACATGGGCGTTTAGTGCTAGACATGGACTTTACGTGCTAGACATGGACTTTACGTGCTAGACATGGACTTTAAGTGCTAGACATGGGCTTTACGTGCTAGACATGGACTTTACGTGCTAGACATGTACTTTACGTGCTAGACATGGACTTTACGTGCTAGACATGGACTTTACGTGCTAGACATGGACTTTACGTGCTAGACATGGACTTTACGTGCTAGACATGGACTTTACGTGCTAGACATGGACTTTACGTGCTAGACATGGACTTTACGTGCTAGACATGGACTTTACGTGCTAGACATGGACTTTACGTGCTAGACATGGGCGTTTAGTGCTAGACATGGACTTAACGTGCTAGACATGGACTTTACGTGCTAGACATGGACTTTACGTGCTAGACATGGGCTTTACGTGCTAGACATGGACTTTACGTGCTAGACATGGGCTTTTCGTGCTAGACATGGGCTTTTCGTGCTAGACATGGGCTTAACGTGCTAGACATGGACTTTTCGTGCTAGACATGGACTTTACGTGCTAGACATGGACTTTACGTGCTAGACATGGACTTTACGTGCTAGACATGAGCGTTTAGTGCTAGACATGGACTTTACGTGCTAGACATGGACTTTACGTGCTAGACATGGGCTTTACGTGCTAGACATGGGCTTTACGTGCTAGACATGGGCTTTACGTGCTAGACATGGACTTTACGTGCTAGACATGGGCTTTACGTGCTAGACATGGACTTTACGTGCTAGACATGGACTTTACGTGCTAGACATGGACTTTACGTGCTAGACATGGACTTTACGTGCTAGACATGGACTTTACGTGCTAGACATGGACTTTACGTGCTAGACATGGACTTTACGTGCTAGACATGGACTTTACGTGCTAGACATGGACTTTACGTGCTAGACATGGGCATTTAGTGCTAGACATGGGCGTTTAGTTCTAGACATGGACTTTACGTGCTAGACATGGACTTTACGTGCTAGACATGGACTTTACGTGCTAGACATGGACTTTACGTGCTAGACATGGACTTTACGTGCTAGACATGGGCTTTACGTGCTAGACATGGGCTTTACGTGCTAGACATGGGCTTTACGTGCTAGACATGGGCTTTACGTGCTAGACATGGACTTTACGTGCTAGACATGGGCTTTACGTGCTAGACATGGACTTTACGTGCTAGACATGGACTTTACGTGCTAGACATGGACTTTACGTGCTAGACATGGACTTTACGTGCTAGACATGGACTTTACGTGCTAGACATGGACTTTACGTGCTAGACATGGACTTTACGTGCTAGACATGGACTTTACGTGCTAGACATGGGCATTTAGTGCTAGACATTGGCGTTTAGTGCTAGACATGGACTTTACGTGCTAGACATGGACTTTACGTGCTAGACATGGACTTTACGTGCTAGACATGGACTTTACGTGCTAGACATGGACTTTACGTGCTAGACATGGGCGTTTAGTGCTAGACATGGACTTTTCGTGCTAGACATGGGCTTTACGTGCTAGACATGGACTTTACGTGCTAGACATGGGCTTAACGTGCTAGACATGGACTTTTCGTGCTAGACATGGACTTTACGTGCTAGACATGGACTTTACGTGCTAGACATGGACTTTACGTGCTAGACATGGACTTTACGTGCTAGACATAGACTTTTCGTGCTAGACATGGGCTTTTCGTGCTAGACATGGACTTTACGTGCTAGACATGGACTTTACGTGCTAGACATGGGCGTTTAGTGCTAGACATGGACTTTTCGTGCTAGACATGGGCGTTTAGTGCTATTATTTGCCGAAAGAGCAATTCAACCATTTAACGAAATTGTGACCGAATGTCGTATTAACTTCGAAGGAAATATACTTAGACAAAATGAAACATGTTCCTCAAAGCCAGCATGAACAGGGAGATTGAAACTAGAAAAAAAGGGGTATCTGGGTCATCGCTTTTTAAATGTTTTCATTAAAAAAAAATTAAAAAAGTAATCGACGTGAAATGGAACTTGAGGGCTAAATCCTCATCATCTTATGGAAATAGGTTTTATAGCTATTTATAGTTATTAATAAAAAAAAAAACAAATCAACTTGTACTACTTTATCAGTCAAGAAACGTTTCTTTCCCTTGTTCAAGATACAAAACAAAATAATTAATTACCAATGATTTATTAACTCATTGGTTAATTTCTTCTTTTTTAATTGATTCTTGTTTGTATTGTCAGGTAAAAAAAAATAATTGTGCAAAATTTCAATTTGATCCGAAATGGCGTGTGGGAGAAATCACGTGTACAAACTTTTTACTAGACAGACAGACATAGTGAGTTGATATAAGACTTGTAAAAAAAACAACAAAAAAACCTAGGTTCCCTCATTAGCATCTTCTCTATGGGAACCCTAACCCTAAAAAACTGAAATCACCAAATGGAAATAGACTGAGAAATCGCTGTTGATAGATCTCAGGGGAGACTCTGTGACAGGTTGTCGCCCTTTGTCTTTCAGGCAAGCTATGTCTTGTGTCTGCTCCTAGTATTTTTCCATGGACCATACACGCCTTCACATTGACTTGAATTCAGACCAGGCCTCAACTGGGCATGTGTAGCTACACTTTCCCCCCTTTCTTTCTCTTATCTTTATGCTCCACTAAAGCAAAGCGCTTGAGTCATCTGGCGACCATTGTCAAGTCATAGAAAGGCTGTATTGATTTCAATTGACTGGGGGTCCACTTGTAGTTCCAATTACTTCGTCCAATGATTCTCAAAAAGACGTACTGTGAAAAATAATGGTTAAAAAAAAACCACAACAATTCTTCCTTTTACAGCCCACAAAACCTTTTTTGTAAGAGCAATTATTTAGCTCTTAATAGATAATAAATGATAGATTAAAAAAAAAACAACAACTTTACCCTGTTCAATCCCTTTCTTCCCCCCCCCCCCCCCCACAATAACAACTTCCTGGTTTAGCGAATGTACCCAGAGTAGGGCCTAAATAAAATTCTAATGATATGCCTATAGATCCAGACTTTGAAGACGGTAGCCAAATGAAAGTCTGGTTATTATTTAACTATTTAATAATGGCTATATCTGGGAATACCCGCTGACGTATTAGCGTTCAAGAAATATAATGTCTAGAACTCAGACCAAATTTAATTATTAACTTATTATATTTTCCAAAAAAAAAATCATAGCTGTCAAACCAGAGTTTTCGTGTAGCCAATTAGCTAGTAATTCTTTTTTCAAAGATAAACATAAACTGTCAAATTTCTAGGAAAATTGTTGGAGCCGATTTCGAGATCCGTGTCCACCCAACCATGACGAGTTCGCCAGCTGAAAAGACGAATTGTAATAATATAGCTTTCATTAGAGCAGTAGCATTTTGATTCTTTCTAATTCAGACACGGAATACAGTATGACGTAAAAATCAAACAGTTAAATGTTAGAACCTTCAAGTTCCACGTGCAGAACATTTTAACAGTGAACAAGATCTGAAGGGCCGGCCGTCTGACTCACGTAACAGGAAGTCAGCGATCGGCGAAACAATTATGCGATGTTTTGTGTGTGAGTCCGCTATGGCGGCAAGTTCCAATATGGCTACTGTGGTCTTGAGTTTTTTTTTTGTTTTTTTTTTTTCCGCTTTTGGAATGACATATCTAGTGAAGGTCAGGCTGCAGTTATATTTAGCTTAGATGGTGAGGGAAGCACTTTTATTGTATGTTTATATTTGTAGTTTTAAGAATGGTCTCAAGCAGTGGTGCCCAACCGAATTCAGTCTCCGGGCCGTTTTAATTTCCATCACTCGTGTCGTGGGCCATATGATTAAAAAGGCTCATAAATGAAATTAAAGTGACCCCATATTATTTTAGTAGAACCCCCTGGATCTAGTGCTTACATTTATTAATGGGATATTTGAGGTATATAATTTTACGCGTCGGAAAATGGCTTCATTTTGCTGCTTAGAATATGAGCAACATTACCACCGACTCATTTTCAATTATTTTTGGGGGGGAGAGAGGGGGGGGTTTCTACATTTTGTGCTGGAGTTTCGGCGTGCCGGATGGAACAAATCGCGTGCCGGAGCTGGTCCGCGGGCCGTAACTTGGGCATCACTAGTCTAAAGGATGATTGCACGTGCAAAAGTAGAAAAACTGTCCTCGGACTGCTCCTGTAATGGACCGTTCCTGTAATGGACTGCTCCTACAAGGAGCGTGAGTAGTTAGTGCTAAGCACTAGGGTCCTGAGATCACCTACGGATCCAACAATAAGAATGGCCATGGGGCCTTTCAGTAAACTTCTTCCCTGAAGAGAGTTTTTTCTTAAACAAGGGAAAAAAATAGTATTTGACTGAAGTGATGATATAAGCTGAATTAGTCCGCTGTATAGTAGGCTGCCGTATCAGGCTTAGTGAACACAAACAAGAAATAGAAAGAATAGATAAATATACAGTTTTCCATGTTCATAGACTCTTCGCTAGCAGAGTGGTTACAGCGTTGGCATATGAAGCATGAGAAGGCTTTAGCCCACAAGTTCGAATTAAGGTAGTTTTTTTTTTTATTTAAACTTATTGTTATAAAAGCTTTTTTTTATTGTTAGTCTAGATCTATTACAAATTTTATTACATGACTGATTCAAACTAATTGATAGAAGTACGCTTGATATAAGCTTTCATTTTTTTAAAATATTTTTTATGTTTTTCTTGTTTTTAAGTATCTTAACAAAGCTCACTCTGTCTGTCTGGTAAAAAGTTTGTACATAATATATTTCTCCCACACCCATTCTCAAATCAAGATGAAATTTGCACAATTATTTCTTTTACCTAAAACACAAGAATCAATAAAAAAAAAAAATTAATCAGTTTGTTAATTTCTTACTGGTAATTATTTTATTTTTATTTGGTATCACGAACAAAGGAAAGAAATAGTACTTGACTGAAATGGTGGTATAAGTAGGGCTGAATTAGTCCCCTTTATAGGTCGCCGTCTGAGTCTTAGTGAACACATACATGACGGGACGAGACTAAAAAAACAATAGATATACAATCTACCATATTCCCAGGTTCTTCACTAGTAGAGTGGCACTGTCTTGGCTTAAGAAGCATGAGAAGGCTTTAGCCCACAAGTTCGAATTCAGGTTGACACCTTTTTTTTATAAATAAATTTAAAAAGTGATCACCCGTTCTTTCTCCTCCCACTCCGTTCCAACTGGTCCAGACAAGTGATAGGATCACAGCATATTGAGACAGAATAAAATTGCGCTAAACAATATTGATACAAATATGTCTAATTGCAAGGGTTCATTATTGTTAGTCGAGATCTATTTCAAAGTTAATAACATGACTGATAGAAACTCGTTGACACATCTTCACCTTCACCTATCCCTTAGTCCAGGGGCGGGCCAAAAAAATGCCCGCGGGCCACAGGCTTGAGCCCTGAGTTCAAATTCAAGTCGTACAACTTTAAAAAAAAAGCGATCACGGTGACCTTGACACAGATATCCCCCCCCACTCCCCTTATAGATCAGCTCTGTTGGCATATCTTGTATAACTTGACAGACTTCAGAAATGAACAGTATTACTTCCTAGCCCAAACCTCCTGCAGGACGGAAGGGGATATCTGCGGGTTGGGTTCGATCCTGGACCGTACTGACGATAGTTCTGAGCGCATACTACACTACCAGGAAGCCATCATATAGATCAATTAATTAAACATTCAAGGATCAGCGTGTATAAATATCTTTCCCTCTCCCGTCCCTGTTTTCGTCAACTTGTTTTCCTGTGCAGACCTTCAAATGGATCTATGTCTAAAACATGAAGTCCAGAGCACATTAAACAATAATTAATTTCTCTGTTATAAAAACTTTACCTGAAGTGAATGCCATATTTAAGTTTCATAATGAAAAGTATGAAAACTCCCCGGACCTGCCCATAACAATATCCAGAATTGCTGTAATATATGATGCATGAATTGTTATGACAATCTAAATGAATTATTGTCGCCTATAGGTAATAAAAGCAATCCTCACTCAACCATTTCTCAATTCGTGTATCATCTATTGATATTCGTTAAGCCGCTGAATGTCTGGCTGCCCTTAAGTATTTCAAATTTAAGTGAATAGTGGCGCCAATCTGCAAAGCCTACATGAACCAACATGTATATATCATTAGGATCATGTGTTCATTGTGTGCGTGTGTGTGTGTGCGTGAGCTTCAGTCGTAGAACAGTAATGGTTTATTTGGTAAAGCCAGTAGTTTTGTATTTGAAGTTATAAGCCCCTGAATCTTTGAAATTAAAGCAAATAGACAGCAACAATTTTTTTTATACATATATACATATATATAAACTTTTAACTACCCCCCCCCACCAGCACCACCAAATTCCAAAGTTTTTGATGTATATGCAACAACAGTGCCGGATTTACCTAACAGAGGCCACTGCAAACTATGCAGTCTTACTTTCATAGGCCCCTCGCTAATTCTAGGTGTAAATTTTTAAATTAAACCATTACTAGTCAACCGGCGGCGTACCATACGCCACTATTTTGCAGGGCCGGCCTTAGGATACTGCAACCTATGCGACCGCAGTGGGCCCCGCACTTTCAAATGACCCGCGCTAATTCTAGGTGTATAAATTATTAAATTAAACCATTTTATAACTTATAACAGACTTCCCGAGGCCTCCTGTCGATTTACCAGGAGCTCCTGGAAATTTCTGGAAGTTACTAAAATCTTTAGAAAACTCATACAAATCTCCTGAAATATATAGACAAAATTTGTCATTTTGGGGTGTCATTTAATACGGAAAACGCCAGTCCTAAGTGCGATTAAAAAAAATGGCATTATCCCGTTATTGTGTAATCTGGTGAAAAAAGCTTCTCGCCCCTCAAATTAATGAAGAATTACTTGAGGTTAACTATTCTCGTAGATAGATTGAAACATTTGGTAATTCTTACTATTGAGCGTGATCTATGTAGGAAATAACATTTTTATGATATACTGTATGACTTCGCTATACGCAAGGCTCGTAAAGTAATTCTGTACGTAGTAAAGAATGAATAAAATGCAAAGACGAATATATTTTCTAATACAAACTCTTAAATTTCACTTATTATCCGTATCCCTACCCAAACTTGGCCCCGCGAAATCCGTTTCACATAGGGGCCCACAACGGTTGAGTCCGGCCCTGCTATTTAGTGACGGGTGAATACAGAGTAGATTACTTGCTCCTCCCTTTTTGTTTCGTAGGGTACATCTAGTCCAACTTGCAGAAATAAAAGACTGATATTTCCTTTACTTCTTGTCCAAACTCTTGAGCCATGAAGATAATTATTTATATAGATAGATGTAGTATTTCCCGTGGCTACGCAGCCCCAGCTGTGACCTACATATCTTGCTACATCCAGGGCAAGCATAAACACTGTCCGCCGGTGGTCGAATAAGATCCTGTTATCGACTCTGTTGCGTCTAGTCATTTGTGGGCAAGTTCTATAAAATACAGTATTGGCTCCAGCCTGCGCAAAGTATTTTTAAAATGATAATTGACTCGCGCAGGCCAATATCACACTTTAAAACTAAATGCAGTCCACAGTGGCACAGGAGTCTGAGACGGCTGTAAACAAAAAGATCCGTAGGTTTTATATCGGAGTTTCGTCTTCTTGATCTAAGCTATAGAGCCCAGTCCGCCCATTAGCCGAATTGCTTGTAGTTTGCTTTAATTTTATATCGAAGATGTAGTTTTCAGCTTGAAACCCCGCTGGAGGGTTTTTAACTTAAGGCTCTCAGGAAGGAGTTTTAAACACATAACCACTCTTGGCTACGCTTGACTGTTGTATGCTTTAGTCTTCTATTGAGAGAGAGTTTCATCAGAAAAAAAATTCGGAGGGGGTTTTCAAATCAAAACCCCTATGGCTCCGCTCGTGGTATTTAGTGACTGTCACTTGCAATATTTTTTTTGTTTTATAGAATTAGGAGGTTTTTACCTCACAACCCCCTGGAAGAAAATTTAAATTCCAAACCCCACTTGGCTGCGCTGGCGTAAGGGATGGTTTAACATTAAAATCTCATCTAAAATAAACAAAATCAAAGCAAAAAAAATCAGTCATAAAATCCCCTCTCCTTGCGTAAAGGCGAGGGTGGAATTTATTTCGGGGCGGTTTGAACCCCAAAACTCCCCCCTGGCTACGCCCATGCTTTATCTGATATTATACCGCTACAAGAAAGAAATCATTCGCTTTAGCAGTTATTATATCGCTAGAAGAAAATTGTGTTTTGATTCATGTGTTTCGAACCTCGCTTAAAATCGTATTCTCTGCCTCTGCCACCCAATGCATAAATCTTTAAAGATTAGTACTTAAAGAATACTTTTTTTTGTAGCCGTTCAGCATCCTCATAACTGCGTTAGCAACAGCATGTCAACAGTTTAGTTGAAGAGTTCCCTTTGGCGGGGAGAGAACACTGGATGTATTGAGTATTTTGCCTAATCAATACGTTATTGCAAGAGTTACCACCCCTTTGTTCCTACCAAAAACATAATGACAATATGTACAGATGTTCTAAGCTTTTAAAATTTAAATAAAATGGAATATAAAGTTTGTAACACATTGTCATGCTAGGGCATTAGTAAAGAATGTTGTACTTAGGCGTCTTGTGGGCAAAACAAAGCGTTCATTCGTCTATCAGAACTTGAGAGCAACATTTTAAATAACAAGGCCAATTATTGCAAATAAAGCATAGCTGCTTGCTAAGCCATACGTATTCAAGTGCATATTAAGCATTACAAATACTTTGCTCAGTTTGGGTTACATAGAGATTTGAAATAATAGATTATTTTTTTCCTTAAAGTTTGTCGCTTCAGATTTGAAACCGCTACATTTTCATTCCCACCAGAATCAAACTTGCAAGTAATGGCATGTTAACAAACGCTGAGGCAGACAGCCAGTCACGTGAGACGGAAGAAATACAAATTTAATGACATGAAGACTAATCCAAACTAATGGATACACAGGGCCGGCCCTTACAATTGCAGGGTTGCGTGGGGCCCAGTCTGGGTTGGGATAAGGATAATAATTGAAAATTAAGATTTTGTATTAGAAAATAAATTCGTCTTTACATTTTATTCATTCATTCAAAGCGAAAATTGCCAAATTGTTCGATCTATCTTCGTGAGTTATTGACTCAAGTAATTCTGGATTAGTTTGAGGCACGAGAAGCTTATTTCAACTGATGCCACATTACAGGTACTGTATAATGCCGTTTCTTTTTTCTTTGTCGCGCATAGCATAGGAGTTTTCAATATTAAATGACACCCCAATTAAGTCTTTATTTCAGGAGACTTTGACGAGTTTTCCGGAGATTTGAATAATTTTAGGAGATTTTTCAGGACGTTTTCGTATATTTTGCTATGCCTGGAGATTTTCAGGAGTTATAATGGTTTAATTTAATAATTTACACATAGAATTAGCGCGGGGCCCATAAAGTGCGGGGCCTACTGCGGTCGCATAGGTTGCAGTGGCCCTAAGGCCGGCACTTTTGATACAGCTACTCTTAATTTTTTTTTAAGTATGTTTTTCTGGTTTTTAGTTTTCATTCAATTTAAATTCTTCCTCTTGGTTCCCACTTTTCCTATTCATCATCCTCATCATCAAACTCCATTAGAGTGAGGGCTTGAGAGGCTCAAATCCTCTCTTGCAAAAACCCTGGACAGAAACCCTGCTGTCTTGCGTAGTGCATAAATGTCACCATACAGGTCGAGAATTTTGGGTTTCCCAGACCTGTCGAGACGGAGATCAGCAAGTCTGGGGCAGTCAAACAGAATATGAGGCACGGTGTCCTCTTCTTCCCCGCAGCGGGGGCACCGTGAATCAAAATTTGGCCATAGCCGCGATAAATATGAGCCAACAGGCTAGTGGCCTGTCCTGCACTATGCTATAATAGCTTGCTCAGGCCTGGACAGCCTCCACCACGGGGAAGTGCGGTCAGGGCGCCTCATGCGCTCCCAGACTCCACGGGCTTTTTGGGACTTGTCCCAGCACTCAAACCACTTTTCCATTTCTGTTTTTTGTATTATAGCCAGGGCTTGATGAAAGCTTACAGCCTGTTCAGTGGGTGTCCTATTAACCCCAAAGCGTCCAATGATCTAATTTTTGATTCGTCTAATCGGTCTCTTATCTTATGTTATAAAATTGCCAAACATGGTTGCTGACCAGATTGATTCTTCCGGTAAATGTGTACGCTTACAGCGACGTGGTCAGGCAGAATCATGGTGAATTTGAGAAGTGACTTTCAGTGATACTCTCAGTGGAATCCTCAGAGTCGGACGCATTTATTTTACAGGCAAATACAAATAAATCATAAAATAAGCATTTATATAGATATTTTATCTTATCTTATAAAATACAGACGTTACTTCAAAAAGGAAGAGGATTACGTCCTACGCGTGTTCGTCAATCTAGTCATGCATGTTACTAATCACTTAAATTCGTCTGTACTATAAGTCCAATGCGTCCAATCTGTTCGTTCAGCGCTCCCATTTCTTCCATTGCGTTATCCACGCCCTCTACGAACATGTGGTGACTAAGTGGCTTCCGAAATGAGGAGATGAATCCCGGCGATGGTTGGGATTATAATTTCATGGCTTGGGATTATAATTTCATGGCTTGGGATTATAATTTCATGGCTTTTAGGACGTCTCTGAGCCTAGCCAACTTTAATGGCTATTTAGCATTAGTTTGTTGTGCTGACCATGGATCAGGAAGGTCTGAATCTGTGGATGCCGGCTGCTAGAATTTCTTTTAAAACTTTCTTATACAATTCGTACTTTTAGCTGTATTAATCCTGTTTCTTAATACAGGATTAATACAGCTATTTGACCTCAGGATGACCTGTTAACCACTGTCGAAAAACATAAACCCAAACTCTATGGCCAAATCACAATGTCCTCAGGGCTAGCAAAGACCTTCCTTCAGGGAACAGTACCAAAAAGAAGATGAAGAGGAGGACAGGGAAAGCGATAGGAAGACATCAAAGAACGGACAGGCTTGTCAGTGAATGAAATTCTATCCAAGGCAAAGGACAGAGAGGAATGGAGAAAGACGGTTGGCCGATCTTGTGCGGTACCCCAACAGTGTAAAGGATAGGAATAGGTGAAGACTATTAGCTAGCATTTTCTGTATGTGTTCAAAAATCAAAAAGTGGGAAACTAGGTGGATGTGTAATGCGGAAACGGCTCTAAAGATTTATTTTTTTTAGAAATTTGACAGTTTTTGTATGTCTCTTGAACAAAAAATAATAACTTAAATGGCCACAAAGTGAAAACTCTGGTTTTACCGTGATAATTTTCAAATATAATCCTTGTAAAATAAAATTTGTTTTTTTTCAACGCTTCAGCGGGAATGACCGCAATGAACTCATTGTCGCTTTGAATTCAATAAATAGTTCGATAAACAAATAACATTACATAAAATATTTTTTTTGTTTGTTTGTTTTGGCCTTCTCTGTCCTCCAGTGCTGGAGTTTGGTAACCTTAAGGTTTATCTACCCACAAGAGACAAAATAAAATATTTTAGAAGTAAAGACTTAATAAGAGTTTGGAAATAGAACAAGAAAATAGTACAAACAGAATAAATGACAGATTATTATATTCATATGCTTTATGATATAAAATAAATATAAATAAAAGCAATTGGTTACTATATATATATATATATATTATTGTCTTGAATTTTTAGCGGCTCCCTAAAGGGGAAAAGAGGATCTTAGTTTTGTATGGTCTGAATGTCCCTTTTAGATCTCGTAAACTAGAAAAGATAGTGAAAATCAGACATCATGATATTTTAAGACCATTCAAAGTTCTGATGCAACGGCTAGTTTTTATCTTTTCTGAAAGCGAAAAATTTAATTTTTTAAAATCAACTATGCAAGTAGTTTCTACTTAAAAATATTAACTTTGCTGTTGTTGTTGTTGTTGTTTTCAAGTATTTTTTTTAATGTTTTTCTTATTGGGATGTTGTTAAGAATAATGTTTATAAGAAAAAACCCAAAACATGAAAGGATTTCAAAGATTACATTCAGTTCGCATGAAGATCGGAATTTGTGCCGCTCTGTGTATCGAAGTGTCCAGGAGTCACAGGGCCGGTCTTAGGCCACTGCAACCTTTGCGGCCGCAGTAAATCCCGCACTTTCATAGGCACCGCGATATTTCTAGGTGTAAATGATTAAATTAAACTATTTTAACTTATATCAGAGTTCCCGTAGCCTCCTGATTTTCCAGGAGCTCCTGGAAATCTGAAGAAGAAAAAAAAGCAAAATATATGAAAAAGTCCTGGAAATCTCCTGAAATTACTAACATCTCTTAAAGCTCATAAAAATGTTCTTAAAAATGGACGAACTTGTCATTTTGGTGTGCCATTCAATATGGTTAAAGCCGAACCTACGCGCGATTTAAAATAAAAATGGCATTGTCAGCTTTCATTTAATAAAAATTTAATGCAAAGACGAATTTATTTTGTAATACAAAATCTTAATTTTCACTAATTATACGTATCCTTACCCGCGCGAAATTCATTTCACATAGGGCCCAGCAATTCTTAGGGCCAGCTCTGCCTGGAGAGATTGAAAGAATTTTGCAATGTTGAAGGATGATATTTTTAAGCATCTGAGAGATTAATTTTTTTTATGTTTATGCGAACCCGGGCATGCTACCCTGCCTTATAGTGGCGCCCGGGTGAAAACGATCGTAAGAGTAAACGATTAGGCTAAAGGGTAGCAAAACAAGACTCCCGTGGTGGTGCCTAAGGGGGTGCGAAAGCATCCTCATTGCACTGTGCGGAGTTGTAAAAAAGCTCCCACGACCTTGTCACAATCCAGGCGCCTTTCCACATGAGGCCGTTACATAAATGGCGTGTCCTGCACGGTTAGCCTGATATAGAAAATGAAAATGGCAGGGGTCCCGGTACACACTGTCTCTGGCCGCGAGTCTGACACCCCGCCAGACAGAACAGTGTACACTGTTCTCCTTCAGGCCGTGAAAAGGAGCTCTTGTTCACTTTTGCTGGCTTTAGAGTTCCAAGAGCCGAAGGCTCAACTCCACCTGACAGTTTCGAGAAGAAGAAGAAGAAGAAGAATGTTTATGCTAATAGGTGTAACGAATTTCCCGCTGTACGTAAACTGTAAAACTACTTTTGGGCCACCCTGGATATATATTTGGCCACTGACTAACGCATGTCTAAATTAAATGCTTAGTACATACTACTGATGTTGTTGTTGTGTTGTGAAAGACATTAGCTGACGTGACTCTGGTGTCTGGTGGTCGTACAATGACTCTCTGGAGATCACTTGGACAATTGATAATGTAAAGTATTGTATCTGCCAAGACCAGGCATAAGAGTTAATGGTCTGGTTCGGCTGGATGCATTGACACTTGTTGGATATAATGGATTAGGCAAGGGGCACGGGGAGAGGGGGAGTAGGATATTGGAAACCATATTGTAATGAATATAGGCGTAAGACAATTAAAGGCAAATTTGAACCTTTGTCTCAAAGGTCATTACCACATACCTATATATATATGTTACCTAGACTGGAAGACGGAAATAAATTCTTATCCAATAATGATCAGATCAGATCATATATCTATATATAAAGATTGTTATGTACGTAACTTTTTTCTTCAAGCTGTAAGGGAAGTCGCCTCAAATCTAGGAAAATCGATCTTTTCTGTCTTAGAAAAGTAATTCTTTAGTTTTCAAAGTTTAGAAATAATGTAATGGGCCTACCATTTTGCGGTTTTTAAATAGAATAAGCTATTAATCTATATTAAACTATATATTCACGCAAACAGATTATGATCACACAACCAGGCAGATATCCGTTGTAACATACTAATATATGAAACAAAGCCATTTCCTGTAAGTTTCCATTGAGATAATGTTTAAGAAATCCTAGATCGAAATAATTCATGTCTGTTGATTTTAATAATCTTATGTACATTTAAATGCATGTAGATTGATTGCCGAGATCTTTCTAGACTACGTATTTAAATATTGTAAAATAATTATAATGAGACGAGAGTACCCAAATTTTCGATTTTCAGTTACTAGATCTAGGTCTAAACATTAAACTATATGTTACATAGGTTATGGTTGAAAAAAAAACTGCAACTTTACTTCTTATAACTGGCCAAAGATGGAAGAATGAACAAACATATGAAAATTCCTCTCTACCCAGAAGAAATGATGAAAATAATAGAGAGTAGAATAAATGAGACTCGGACCAGCTCACATTCCAATTACAAGAAAAAGGACGCCTATTATAATCTATCTCGCCATGACCAACGCATAATTTTTCGACTCAGAACCGAACACAACAGAATGAGACAACATATGTTCCGGAAGCTTAAAGTCGGGACGAGCGAAACTTGCCCTTGTGGAGCAGTCCAGTGCATGTGTCATACGACAAGGCAGCCAGTCAAGTCAAAGACACTAATACATGATAGATGTAATTATTGCTCTATCTTAAACATCTTTGTTATAAACATCCTCCCCAATTTGATCACGATAAGTAGCTAAAAAGTCAACATCTTTCACGACTCCCTTAGTAACGGAATAGGATGTTTCTTTTGGAGGCTTATTATCTACCTTTACGCCTACATCTAGATTTCTGGAAATAGAAAAATGAAAAAAAAAAGTTTACTTAAAAAAAGGGGGAAAAATACTATCTGTGGCATTTTACGTCTCGAGAGACGATCTTTTCTCTTTGCAACTTCTTGTGTGTCTAAAGAGGCCAATCCTTGATCAGAGATGGAGTGACCTCTCCATTGCTGGGGTAAAGCCTGTGAGGTAAATTTGCGAGTGCTGGGCTGCCCACACGTCATCACACGCCTCTCTTCCATACTGACCGGGTCCAAAGGGATGGCAAGCCATCACAATTTGGGGACAGGTGGCTGCAGAAGTTTACCAGAGAGCAGTAGTCTTACTACTGTCCCCCCCGCCTACAGGGCTACAGGACCTGATTTTCTGTTAGGGTTTACTCCCTTAGCCTTAGACCTTACAGGGACACACACATAAGGCAGTGCGGCTATTGACCTATAGCTAGGGGTTTGGTTTGTGGGCAGCAGGGCATGTCCGCACGCCGACGGGCCATGCCTGCCTCACATCTTGGGGCCAAACCTCCTCCGAGACCCTTGCAGTTTAGCCTGAGGCTTCGAAGCCTCAGTTTCCATCTGCCACCATGAGGATGTACTGCATAGGACTTGCTGTGGAGAGGCTATGTACTGGCAAGAGAGACTTACAAAAAAGCTACCACACTAGACTCTTCACACTGCCATTGGAAAGACTATCAACGGTTTAACTAACATAGAGGGGAAATAACCAAAAGAATGGGACACAAACGTCACCCCAACGCACCTTCACCACAATTACAATAAACCTGATGAAAACAGTTCCTTAAATCAAAACCAACCAAGCAGCTTGTACACAGACTCTAACTGAAAACAAAGGTTAATGTTTTGAAGTAGTTAATATAAAGTTTGACATGACGTTTAGGATACTTTAGAGAAAACTTAATTTGATTAATTTTTTTTTAAATACAAAATTGCAGTTATTTTTTTTATCACTTTGTTACCAGCAATAAGGGCTCATGTAGGCCAGTCCACTATTGGTCCACAATTGGCCAAGGTGCAATGAAACCCTACGCGCCATTTATTGCCGTATTTAGACTTCAAAAGGGCCTAACCTATTTGAGCTATGGAGCCCAACATAAGTCCAAATATTGTACATATGTGGGAAGCGTGGTCGAGAGGCCAAGTGCGCTTGTTTGGCTACCTAGAAGGGGGCTCGAGGTTCGACACCCGACTCGGGCAGAGTTGTGTTTACTGAGCGCCTAAAGGCAGCACGGAAAACCAACTCCTAGATACCCCCTCCCCCCCCCCCCCCACTGGTCCACAAATGAGATTGGACCAAGAGCGCTCTGAGCATGCTATAAGCATGAAAGTAGTGCTATTTAAAAGCCATAATAATATAACCACTAAATAGTAAGCCAAAATGAATAATTTCAAAATATAGCATTTATTTTTACTCGAAAAACGCCCTTCAAAAACATAAAAGATACTTCCATACCGTGGCGTGGCCAAGGATTTGGTAGCCCGTGGGCTTGACCTCTTAGGGACCCCTGCGTTTTGACATTCGACATCATGACATCGGATATTTACGAAATATTTAATATTTTATGTAAAAACAAAATGTAGAAATTCCATCAGTGGCTTGTTTCCGTGCATTGGCAAGACGTCCTTGTAATCACAACTAATTTCTATAAGGATCAATAAAGCAGTCTTAGTCTTAGTCTGTCAAGTTGGAGGTACTTTGTCTTGCTTGCAGCGTTACTTCGTTCTCCAGTATTACACCTCAGAATCTTGTTCTTATTGTTCTCGTGTTCTCTGAGGAAGCGAGAGATTAACTTGTAGACTTTGAGGTCTTGATCGCCAATAGACAGCTCAACTGAGCTGAAATACGCTGATTTTTTTTTTCTTGACAGATTGTCCTGTAAAAAAAGTACAGTTCCCCTTTCAGACCTTCTGGTCTATAGGGCAGATGATGTAAAGGTCATCTGATTCTGTGGCCTACGGTTAACGAGGGTGTCATGCGGCAAGCACAACCACCAACCGCCTTTACTTTTACCCAACTAATGTCAGGTACCCATTAAAGTTGGGTGGACTCAGAGGCACCCGAAGATCCCGAAATTAAAAAAAAATCCCAGTCTTCACACCCCGGAGCCCGGTTTGGAAGTCAAGCGCTTTACCGCTCAGCCACCGCGTCTCAGATTGTCCTGTACTGGATCTCATTCCAAATCTTTGAGTAGCTTTTTGATTTCGTCTCTGGCGACCTATAGAGTTTCAATAGTCATACAAATTCCCTACACCATCTGGCCGAGCATCATTTACTGCTTCGCTGTATTTACATCGGCAGGTAGAACAAGTGAGATTAAACATTTTGCAAGATAAGAAAAGTGATCGCCAGCTTAACTAATCCTGACACAATACGTTTTCTAATGTTGCAGCAAGGGACGCCCTGGTTTGACCAAAGAGAAATATAGTTCGTCCATCGTGGCTCGAAGGTGACCATGACCACTTTAATGATTTAGGGGGCTGAGGGCTTTGCACCTTGGTTTTGTGCCTCCTCACGTAGCTGCTAAGACCTGTGTGAGCCCGGACAGTTCTCTCTTCCTTTTCTCTTCTTCTTTTTTTCTTTCTCTTCTTATTTCTTTCGTTCTCGCTCTCTTCTTTTTTTTTCTCTCTCTCTTTACCTCAGTTTCATTCTCTTCTTCCACTCTCCTTTTCCCTTTTTTTATCTCCGACTTCCCCCCCCCCATTCTCTCTCTTTCTTTCTTTTTTTTCTTTCTCTATCCCTGACTTCGTTGTACCAAATCGTACTTAAAACTTCTGTCCTGCGACTGTCTCCACCCTCCCTCTCACTTTTTACCTTCTTTCCTTATTTACCCCGCCCCCATTGTTTCTTTTTCTCGCCAGGCCTATAGCAGCTCACATTTGCTGAACACAAACACAGACATATTCGATATCAAACAAACAAACAATAACACTTTAAAGTGAAATGTTTTCACATGACCTTCAAAAAAGTAACGCTTGTTCACTTAAAAAAAGGGGGGGGGGGTAATTTGTCACCCCACCCCCCTCTTCCGTAGGTGCGCTAACAAAGCAACAGTATTAGCCAATTTGCATATTCAAATAATCTAAGAATAAACTTCATTATGTCTTTGTATACGTGCCCTGCGTGCGATTTGTTCACGGAGGTATACTTCCTTGATAGCTTGTTGTTGGAGAGCGGCTTCATAGGTCTTCATTCAAAACTGTTAAAAGCAATTTTTAAAATTGATATCATGGACTGAGAGATTGAACCTGAGCCTTCCTTGAAGTGATATCACGGACTGAGAGATTGAACCTGAGCCTTACTTGAAGTGATATCACGGACTGAGAGATTGAATCTGAGCCTTCCTTGAAGTGATATCATGGACTGAGAGATTGAACCTGAGCCTTCCTTGAGGTGATATCACGGACTGAGAGATTGAACCTGAGCCTTCCTTGAGGTGATATCACGGACTGAGAGATTGAACCTGAGCCTTCCTTGAAGTGATATCATGGACTGAGAGATTGAACCTGAGCCTTCCTTGAGGTGATATCACGGACTGAGAGATTGAACCTGAGCCTTCCTTGAGGTGATATCATGGACTGAGAGATTGAACCTGAGCCTTACTTGAGGTGATATCACTGACTGAGAGATTGAACCTGAGCCTTCCTTGAAGTGATATCACGGACTGAGAGATTGAACCTGAGCCTTCCTTGAAGTGATATCACGGACTGAGAGATTGAACCTGAGCCTTCCTTGAGGTGATATCATGGACTGAGAGATTGAACCTGAGCTTTCCTTGAGGTGATGACATGGACTGAGAGATTGAACCTGAGCCTTCCTTGAGGTGATATCATGGACTGAGAGATTGAACCTGAGCCTTCCTTGAGGTGATGACATGGACTGAGAGATTGAACCTGAGCCTTCCTTGAGGTGATATCATGGACTGAGAGATTGAACCTGAGCTTTCCTTGAGGTGATGACATGGACTGAGAGATTGAACATGAGCCTTCCTTGAGGTGATATCATGGACTGAGAGATTGAACCTGAGCCTTCCTTGAGGTGATATCATGGACTGAGAGATTGAACCTGAGCCTTCCTTGACTTGATGACATGGACTGAGAGATTGAACCTGAGCCTTCCTTGAGGTGATATCATGGACTGAGAGATTGAACCTGAGCCTTCCTTGAGGTGATATCATGGACTGAGAGATTGAACCTGAGCCTTCCTTGAAGTGATGACATGGACTGAGAGATTGAACCTGAGCCTTCCTTGAAGTGATTACATTTCATTTAATCTTTTTTCCCTCCCTCCGAATGGCAAAAGCCCTTGGCTTCCGAACCGAGTTCGAATCTCATAGGAGACTGGGATTTTGAACTTCGTGATTTTTAGGGACGCCTCTGAGTTCTTCCACCTTTGATTGGCGCCTGACATACTTTGGGGAAGTAAAGGCTTTGATCTTTGTGCTGGAACCATTTTCTTCTTCTTCTTCGTTCTCATTTTATATGTCTGAGGGTTCAGATCAGTAATCCTTTATCTAAGATGAACCGCGCAGTGGTTTCCAGAACAGGCAGTTCTCCGTATAGTTTTTGTTCTATAGGAGGGTTTTGAGGCCTGAGTCTTGTTCAGGCTTCTTGATATTCTATTCAGCTTTGAAGGACATGGTCAGCATTGTCTTGTGTTGCTCCACAAGAGCAGGTTTCGCTCGTCCTGACTTGTAGCTTCCGGAACATATGTTGTCTCATTCTGTTGTGTCCGGTTCTGAGTCGAAAAATTATGTCATGGTCGTGTCTTGTCATTGGGATGTGAGATGGTTGGTCCAATTCTAATTTAGTCTACTCTCTATTTTGCTTTCTTTACCTAACTCTTCAACGGGGTAAGCACATTTCAGAAAAACCTTTGTTATTCGAAGTTATGCATTTTAAACATTGGTGAAAATGGAGAATTAGATAAAATTTCAAATTACTCTTTCTAGGCAAATATGGCATACTATTAGATTTATTAATATTAGGGACCTCAACTTAAAATGCTTTCCAGGACCATCACTTTCTGAAATTCGATACTTTTATGCACATGCTACTTTCTCTTGCTCTATTTTGTCGAGAAATATTGCGCTATTACTCTTTCTCTGGTACTACCGACGTCTCTTTTTCACTCATTACATCACTTCCTGTGCACTGTTGATCTTTCATCGTCATTTCTTTTTATTAATTTTTATAATGTTTGTTTTTCTGCTGTACCCTTATTCTTTTTCTCATTCTCACTCTCTCTTTGCTAATGTTTCTGAATCCATGTGTTTGTCCTTAACTTACCCACTCTCTCTCTCTCTTATATCTCTTTATATATAGTTCGCCCATCAAGGCTCGATGGTTACCACGACCACTTTAGCCATCCAGGGGGCTTAAGGATTTGGGTTTTGTGCCTCCTCACGTAGCTGGTGAGACCACTCTGAGCTCTCTTTCTCTCTCCTCTTCTTTCTTTTTCTTTCTCTCTCTCTCTCTTCACTACAGTTTTACTCTCTTTTTCTGTGATGTCTATATTATAGAATGACTCTTAATCCCTCATTCTCATGATTGCCGTTGTTTGTTTCGTTTTTTTCAGCTCTTCTATTGTCTCATGCAAAATGCATTTAAAAATTGTTTTAGTTATTTTTTAATAACTTCATCAATAGCTCAAAGCCTAGGGATAAAATATAAGTTAAAATTTTTAGCGCCCCCCGAAAGGGGAAAAGACGCTATTAGTTTTGCGTGGAATGTCTGTCCGTCCGTCCGTCCGTTCGTCCCGTTTAGATCTCGTAAACTAGAAAAGATAGTGAAAATCCGACATCACAATATTTTAGACCATTAAAAATTCTGATGCAACGGCTACTTTTTCTTTTCTGACAGCGAAAAATCTAATTTTTTAAATCACTTTGCAAGCAGTTTTTCATAAAAGTACACCACTTTTACAACTATTCACTATTTATAGTAACAATAACTTAAGGCTCTTTATTAGGGGAGACTACACCTTACCATATTTTTAACACATTTATGCAAACGGTTGAAGATTTTTTGTCAAAAAATTTTTTTTTTATCTTTGTATTGTAAAGTTATGTAAGTTCTGTTTACACTTTTTTAAAGAGAAAAAATCTATTTAGTATGCATATAAGTCAGGCATAATTTTAAAAACAATTAATAAGTAGTTTTGCGTATTATCGCGTGAACTGCAATGACTACCTCAGAATATTAAACACCTAACTAAATAAAATTAGTATATTTTGTATTTTCACGAAATGTTTCATTCTTGAGAAATAAGAGATTGGCTCTTTACAAAACAATTAGATATTCATTTTAAGACCTCAGTTAGGCAAGACATATATCTAACTTCACATTCACTTTCACATATCCTTTAATCTGATGGGGCACCACACAAGATATGTTAACCTTTTTTCTCCATTATTTTCTGTCATTTGTCTGATAGAATTTCATTCTGAAAATATTGAAACCTGCCTTTTTACCTGCATGGGTGGACCACTTCGGGGACCGATTTTCAGTTTGTGTTTCCACTCAAACTGTCTTTGTAACCTTGTTTTTTTGTATTACTTTCAAAATTAAGGCCGCTTATAAAGAGTGCCTAATTTTCCGGTGCCTAATTTTCCGCCTTGTCAAAAAGTGTTCAATTTACCGGTGCCTAAATTTTTGGGTGCCTTAATTGCGGTGTTGAAATTACTTGTACCTTAAACTCCAGTGCCGAAACTTCCTTGATTCTGGACATTCTAGGGCAGCACAATGACCAACCGACTTTACTTTTGCCAGACTGTCAGGTACCCATTAGAGTTGGGTGAACACAGAGTCGCCAAAATATCCCGAAATTAAAATTCCTAGTCGTCACCAAGATTCGAATTCGGCCTCCCTTTCCGTTTTGGAAGCCAAATGCTTTACCACTCAACCACCGCGCCTTTGGGTCTGACCAGTTCATCTCTTCAATCTGTCTAGCTCTATTATTGGCATCTTTTCTTAGAGTGTGACCAATCCATCTCCCCAATCTTAGGTCAGCTCTCTGTTGTTGGCATATTTTCTTAGGGTGTGGCCAATCCATCTTCCCAATCTAAGGTCAGCTCTCTGTTGTTGACATATTTCCTTAAGGTGTGGCCAATCCATCTCCCCAATCTAAGGTCAGCTCTCTGTTGTTGGCATATTTCCTTAGGGTGTGGCCAATCCATCTTCCTAATCTGAGGTCAGCTCTCTGTTGCTGGCATATTTCCTTAAGGTGTGGCCAATCCATCTCCCCAATCTAAGGTCAGCTCTCTGTTGTTGGCATATTTCCTTAGGGTGTGGCCAATCCATCTTCCCAATCTAAGGTCAGCTCTCTTTTGTTGGCATATTTCCTTAAGGTGTGACCAATCCATCTCCCCAATCTAAGGTCAGCTCTCTGTTGTTGGCATATTTTCTTAGGGTGTGACCAATCCATCTCCCCAATCTAAGGTCAGCTCTCTGTTGTTGGCATATTTCCTTAAGGTGTGACCAATCCATCTCCCCAATCTAAGGTCAGCTCTCTGTTGTTGGCATATTTCCTTAAGGTGTGACCAATCCATCTCCCCAATCTAAGGTCAGCTCTCTGTTGTTGGCATATTTCCTTAGGGGGTGACCAATCCATCTCCTTTTTCTTTCTAAGATCTGCACCTCAGTATTTCTCTGTACGTCAGTCTCCCACAGCTTGATGTTTTCTATTTTATCATACCACTGTAGTTTCAAGATAGTTCTCACACAAATGTTGGTGAAGGTTCGCAATTATAATTTTATTCTTAATCATTTCACTTGATAATCTTGACATTTTTTATTTTTATAATACTAAGCTATAAAGAAAATAAGAATCTAGAGTTTAAAATGTAATATTTGATATATAAATTTTATTTACAAAAAAAAAACATTACAAAAATGTATAAACATAACGTTAAGTTAGTAGCATACATAGATATAGCATAGATAAATATGAGTATATTTTATGTATGCCACGTCATATGTATCAAATGTTATGATTAGATGTATGGTATCACAGATATGCTTTATATACTTAGCAAACTAGAAGATGAGTGATCACACTGAAGGACACTGTATATTTTAATATCAATAGTAGGCCCTGCACATTAGCGTATTTCAATATCAATAGTAGGCCCTAAATGTTGGCAAATTTATCAATGGTAGGCCCTGAACGTTGGTAAATGTATCAATAATAGGCCCTAGACGTTGGTATATTTCAATATCAATAGTAGGCCCTAGACGTTGGCATATTTCAATATCAATAGTAGGCCCTAGATGTTTACGGTTAAACGTCTAACATATGTATAATAAAAAAAAAGACGTAAATAATCAAATATTCGCTTGACATGTCATTTAACAATGGGACTGACTTCAAGACAAAGTATCTATATTTAATCTCTTCATTATATTACATTCTCTTATAAATGTAGGAAAATTGAGTCAATTTATCGCATCATAATCTCTTATCAATGTAGACACATTGACTTAATTGCATCAATGTAGCTTTATTGACTAGCTTTAAAGTGTCATATTCTCTAATTTTATTTGATTAAAAAAACAACAACATAATTCTTCAATTAGTTCCCAATGTGTTCAGTGATGTTAGAGCTAGTGTGTCTGTAAGAAAGAAAATCTGTTACCGTGTTACGTTTCTTTGTAAATGTTGACACTTGCACTTCTAACTCTCTATGACCCCCTGAAGTTTTTGTTATTTTATCTTTTTAAATGTTAAATCTCAAAACTGAAGAGTCTTCTCAAACTTGAGCTTCTTACTGGGTTATAGGAATTTTAGAGTTTTGATATTTCCTAATGAAATGAAGACACTAGAACATTCTTAAATAGTTTGTTCCATCAGATGAATCAATCCAAGACAATTCCACCAGAGTTTATCAATGTCAAGTACGTCATCTATGCAAAACCTAAAAACATTTTTTTTCTTATGCAAAAAAAAAAGCTAAAAAAACAATCTGTAAAAAAAAGAAGAGAAAAGGTCGAAATATAAATACATCATAAAAGAAACAGTAAAAATATACATTTTACATAACCTATAAGACTTTCAAAAATTGTAAAAAACAAATAGCGAAACAAAAATAGATTTAGCACGTATAATAAAAAAGAAGGCTCTATTGTTGGCACAACACATATTACATTAACAGTGTTGAATAAAACAATGATTCAATGTAATGATTCAATGTGATGATTCAATACAATGATTCATTGTAATGATTCCATGTCTCGAAATCTACTATATATACGCCAAAATACCACTGATCTATCACGAGATCTCAAACTATCGTACGTATTCGCATCAAATTTCGTACACGGGTTACTTTTACCTCCCAGTGGCATTCCATTGAGGCCTTCGGAAATTTTTTCCCCCTCTAGGCCTGAAACTGATGGTATGAAGAAATGACTGCGGTGTCTAATACAGTACATTGCTTGCATTAAGATTAAAAGTTGTGTGCATTAGGTTCAAGGTTGTAAAAATAAAATGGGTAGGGGGATCACGGTCAAAATATAAATATATAGATTGAATAAAGAAGAAAAGTCATAAGAGTGTACGAAGGACTATCTTTTTGTTTTTGTCCAGAGGGGGGAAAGCGGATAAGTGATAGCGCTACAAGAATGAACTTGCCCAAAATATGAGAGCATGTATGTGTTGGGGGCGCATTAGGATCACAAAAACGATGCCCGTTTATTAAAATCCCCCGCCCCCCCAAAAAAAAGGATATTTAAAAAAAAAGACAAGAAAGGAGGTGTACAGGAAATAGAGAACGGAACTTGAAATTTCATTGTAACAGGTACACTGACAGATACACTAACAGATACACTAGCAGATACACTGACAGATACACTAAAAGATACACTGACAGATACACTAACATATACACTAACATATACACTAACAGATACACTAACAGATACACTGACAGATACACTGGCAGATACACTAACAGATACACTAACAGATACACTAACAGATACACTAACAGATACACTAACAGATACACTGACAGATACACTGACAGATACACTAACAGATACACTAACAGATACACTAAAAGATACACTAACAGATACACTAACAGATACACTGACAGATACACTGACAGATACACTAACAGATACACTAACAGATACACTAACAGATACACTAACAGATACACTAACAGATACACTGACAGATACATTAACAGATACACTAACAGATACACTAACAGATACACTAACAGATACACTGACAGATACACTAACAGATACACTGACAGATACACTGACAGATACACTAGCAGATACACTGACAGATACACTAACAGATACACTAACAGATACACTGACAGATACACTAACAGATACACTAACAGATACACTAACAGATACACTAACAGATACACTAACAGATACACTAACAGATACACTGACAGATACACTAACAGATACACTAACAGATACACTAACAGATACACTAACAGATACACTGACAGATACACTGACAGATACACTAACAGATACACTAACAGATACACTAACAGATACACTGACAGATACACTAACAGATACACTAACAGATACACTGACAGATACACTAACAGATACACTAACAGATACACTAACAGATACACTGACAGATACACTAACAGATACACTAACAGATACACTGACAGATACACTAACAGATACACTAACAGATACATTAACAGATACACTAACAGATACACTAACAGATACACTAACAGATACACTGACAGATACACTAACAGATACACTGACAGATACACTGACAGATACACTAACAGATACACTAACAGATACACTAACAGATACACTAACAGATACACTGACAGATACACTAACAGATACACTGACAGATACACTGACAGATACACTAACAGATACACTAACAGATACACTAACAGATACACTAACAGATACACTAACAGATACACTAACAGATACACTGACAGATACACTAACAGATACACTGACAGATACATTGACAGATACACTAACAGATACACTGACAGATACACTGACAGATACACTAACAGATACACTAACAGATACACTAACAGATACACTAACAGATACACTGACAGATACACTGACAGATACACTGACAGATACACTGACAGATACACTAACAGATACACTAACAGATACACTGACAGATACACTAACAGATACACTAACAGATACACTGACAGATACACTGACAGATACACTAACAGATACACTAACAGATACACTAACAGATACACTAACAGATACACTGACAGATACACTAACAGATACACTGACAGATACACAGACAGATACACTAATAGATACACTAACAGATACACTAACAGATACACTAACAGATACACTAACAGATACACTGACAGATACACTAACAGATACACTAACAGATACACTGACAGACACACTAACAGATACACTAACAGATACACTGACAGATACACTAACAGATACACTAACAGATACACTAACAGATACACTAACAGATACACTGACAGATACACTAACAGATACACTAACAGATACACTGACAGATACACAGACAGATACACTGACAGATACACTAACAGATACACTGACAGATACACAGACAGATACACTAATAGATACACTAACAGATACACTAACAGATACACTAACAGATACACTAACAGATACACTGACAGATACACTAACAGATACACTAACAGATACACTGACAGACACACTAACAGATACACTAACAGATACACTGACAGATACACTAACAGATACACTAACAGATACACTAACAGATACACTAACAGATACACTGACAGATACACTAACAGATACACTAATAGATACACTGACAGATACACTAACAGATACACTGACAGATACACTAACAGATACACTAACAGATACACTGACAGATTTACTAACAGATACACTAACAGATACACTAACAGATACACTAACAGATACACTAACAGATACACTAACAGATACACTGACAGATACACTAACAGATACACTAGTAGATACACTGACAGATACACTGACAGATACACTGACAGATACACTAACAGATACACTGACAGATACACTAACAGATACACTAACAGATACACTGACAGATACACTGACAGATACACTAAAAGATACACTAACAGATACACTAACAGATACACTAACAGATACACTGACAGATACACTAACAGATACACTAACAGATACACTAACAGATACACTGACAGATACACTGACAGATACACTAACAGATACACTAACAGATACACTAACAGATACACTAACAGATACACTAAGAGATACACTAGCAGATACACTAACAGATACACTAACAGATACACTAACAGATACACTATCAGATACACTGACAGATACACTGACAGATACACTGACAGATACACTGACAGATACACTAACAGATACACTAACAGATACACTAACAGATACACTAACAGATACACTGACAGATACACTAACAGATACACTAACAGATACACTAACAGATACACTAACAGATACACTGACAGATACACTAACAGATACACTGACAGATACACTGACAGATACACTGACAGATACACTAACAGATACACTAGCAGATACACTGACAGATACACTAACAGATACACTAAAAGATACACTGACAGATACACTGACAGATACACTAACAGATACACTAACAGATACACTAACAGATACACTGACAGATACACTGACAGATACACTAACAGATACACTAGCAGATACACTGACAGATACACTAACAGATACACTGACAGATACACTAACAGATACACTAACAGATACACTGACAGATACACTAACAGATACACTGACAGATACACTAACAGATACACTAACAGATACACTGACAGATACACTGACAGATACACTAGAAGATACACTAACAGATACACTGACAGATACACTAACAGATACACTAACAGATACACTAACAGATACACTAACAGATACACTAACAGATACACTAACAGATACACTGACAGATACACTAACAGATACACTGACAGATACACTGACAGATACACTAACAGATACACTAACAGATACACTAACAGATACACTAACAGATACACTGACAGATACACTAACAGATACACTAACAGATACACTGACAGATACACTGACAGATACACTGACAGATACACTAACAGATACACTAACAGATACACTAACAGATACACTGACAGATACACTAACAGATACACTGACAGATACACTGACAGATACACTAACAGATACACTAACAGATACACTAACAGATACACTGACAGATACACTAACAGATACACTAACAGATACACTGACAGATACACTGACAGATACACTGACAGATACACTGACAGATACACTGACAGATACACTGACAGATACACTAGCAGATACACTGACAGATACACTGACAGATACACTGACAGATACACTAACAGATACACTAACATATACACTAACAGATACACTAACAGATACACTGACAGATACACTAACAGATACACTAACAGATACACTGACAGTTACACTAACAGATACACTAACAGATACACTAACAGATACACTAACAGATACACTAACAGATACACTGACAGATACACTAACAGATACACTGACAGATACACTAACAGATACACTAACAAATAAACTAATTTACGGGCTAAAAAAGTATGTTAGGTTGTTGGTTCAAATGTGTCCTGTTTATTGAAATTCAAAGAAAAGAATGGTGTGTTCCGTCCATAATAAACAATAAAAGCCTTACGAAAAAATAAACGGGCGTAACCGGTGCCTACTGCTAGTATAAGATCGATCATCAAGAGTCATTACATTTGCATTCGAAACTAACGTTCACAACTTGTTTGGGATTAAATTTATTCTCAGAGACATAAATATGTCTATGGTTATAATGTACTTATACAAACTCCGGACATTTTTAGGGTATGATTTCGCTTCCATGTTCTCGTTGTAGTGTTACTAGCATTCAGCTAATGCCAAATGATAACTTAATTTCAAAATTACAAAAATGTTTGCGCAAGAGTACATCCACTTCCTTATTTACTTTGGAAATCCGCCAAAAAAAAATTGAAAAAAAAGGGTGGTAAACACCACTTTTTATATGTGTGCTATTGGCAGAATTATTTGTATCTAACACTGTATACTTTCTTCGATTCGCCATCATGCTGTATCTCACTATCCATGATTGTATAAGATGATCTCCCTTTCGCACATCAGGACCAACGGTTGACTTTTGAGCACAAACAACATAAATAAATTTTTCGGACTTTCGGACCTTACAGTTGGCAGCTGAAGCCTAGTATTTATTTCTACAAAGCTTAATTCAACTCTTACTATCTGTCGTCTGGTACAAATCTTGAACTCAATATTTATCCCACTACCCTTCATAGTTTCAAATTGAATCTTCGTACAAATAATAAATATCATAAATATCAATGACGACACACAGATCAATCAAAAAAATTAACCAATTATTTAATTTCTTAATTAATTTGTTTTGTATCGGAAAAGGGGAGGTAAATCATGCAGTATTTAAAAAATATGGTAGTAATTGTGCATTTCTTTCCCTTACTTTAGCTTTGTTTTTTATAAAGTACTTTTAAATTCAGATCTCATTAGTTGATGTTTTTTTTTTTGTGATAGCATCAACTTTAAAAGTAAAACGAATATCTGATCATCTGTCTTTATTGCCTACGGTTAACGAGGATGTCATGTGGCCAGCACAATGACCTTTACTTTTCCCCAACTAATGTCAGGTACCCATTCAAGCTGGGTGGACTCAGACGCTCCCAAAGATCCCGAAATTAAAAATGCCAGTCTGTACCAGGATTCTAGCCCGGGACCCCCGATAAGGAAGCCAAGCTTTTTACCACTTATCCACCGCGCCTCCAAAATGAATATCAAAATATGTTTAAATATTTTTAAAGCTTTTCTGCACTGACCTGCATCACTCAATTTATTATACTATCATCGCCATCAAAACAATGTCGCCATGGAGATCAACAACATTGGCAGAATGCACAGAAATCCTGAAATAATGAGACGAAATCATGTAATCGTGAATTCAATTAATGAGTTCACGTCACACACTTTGTTTGATGTAAAGAACTTCTGCCTTAAAAGCAATGTTTCTCAAATTTTTGAGTGTGACGACCCCACTTCTTCCCTAAACAAAGAATTTTCCTGCATTTTGAGCGTCTGAAAATCATTCGCCTGGCGTCTAAGAAGAGCGCAGGTTTAAAAAAAAGTTCAATTAAAAAGGAGTGGGACAGGCGGAGGCTGACAGGCCAATCACAACTAATTTTCGATAAGGATCAACAAAGTAATCTCAGTCACAGTCTTACTGACAAGTCTAATTATAGTCAATAAATAATTAATTAGTATGGTCCCATGGAAAGAATGTCTCATAATTAATAAGGAACTAACTCTTTAGAAAACAAAAAAGTAAAGAGACAGAGAATAATAAAAGATCTGAGTGAGACAATGTTAAAATAAAGTTAGAACTGAAATTTTTTATCCACTACGATCCCTTTTGGCAAACGTTCGTCCCCCATAAGGCATACGTGCCCTGCCGAGCGTTATTGTCGGACCATAAGAAGTCTCTTTATACTGTCCATACCGGCGTTAGCAAGGACATCACTGTTTGTAGTGCGGTCTTGCCACCGTATGTCCATGATGGAGCACAAGCATCTTTGGTAAAAGGATCAAGTAGTCTGAGTTGTTTTCTTTATAATAACGCAAACATACGAGAGTGCAAAAGCCAGAATTTGTGAATGCATCAAGTTCAAGTGGTACGATAGCTGGGACCATTGTAGCACAGGACGGGAAGTCTGGAAAGTTCTCAAACGCCCAAACAGGAAGGACGAATGTGACAGACAGAAAGGATAGGAGCCTTTTTTTGCTAGGATCCGGGAGAACTACGATCCCTAATGTCGACACTGTAACACGGAAGTCGAGACAGTAGAACGCATCCTCAACGACTGCAGGGTGCTCAGAAACACATTCGAAGATACCACTAGTCTTGGAAAAGATAGAACTGGTGCATGTGGGCGTCTTGCCCTGTACGGATACAGGCGAACCCTATAGAACACTGCCAGATACCTTGACCGTTCTATAAGGAATTAATCCAAGAAAGATGTTATGTCAATCGAGAGAAATTGGAAAGTCCTGGCGTAAGAATACAATAATGGCATTGGCGAAGACGTCTTGAAACTTCTTTAAAAGAAGAACTACTTAGGCGCTAAAATGCCTTGCTTTAATAGAGAATTTGTAGCCAGCCGGCGCTAGTATATTAAAGAAAAAGAAGGGAAATAATCACAATTAAGCTGACAATAAAACGATGATTAAATAAACATCTTTGTTTCACTCTAACAGATAGATCTCCGTCGAGTAATGTAATATTGTATTTGTATATGATAAGTATCATTATATCGCAACAGCGTACTAGCAAACATACGACAAATTTAGGTTTTTCTAGGTTGTTACATTTTTACGTTTCGAGTTTGAAATGTTCCATTTTAAGCGCGTTGTGTTAATTCTTAATTTAAAAAATATGTTTGCAAAGAATTATTTAGGAAATATACTAGAGGTTAAGCTAAGATGTGTAAGAACATCTGCTTGTAGTACATTTAGGGGGCAGGGAGAAGCTAATTACGTCAGAGATCGACTTTTACCTATATGGATGTTGACTTTTACCTATATGGATGTTGACTTTTACCTATATGGATGTTGACTTTTACCTATATGGATGTTGACTTTTACCTATATGGATGTTGACTTTTACCTATATGGATGTTGACTTTTACCTATATGGATGTTGACTTTTACCTATATGGATGTTGACTTTTACCTATATGGATGTTGACTTTTACCTATATGGATGTTGACTTTTACCTATATGGATGTTGACTTTTACCTATATGGATGTTGACTTTTACCTATATGGATGTTGACTTTTACCTATATGGATGTTGACTTTTACCTATATGGATGTTGACTTTTACCTATATGGATGTTGACTTTTACCTATATGGATGTTGACTTTTACCTATATGGATGTTGACTTTTACCTATATGGATGTTGACTTTTACCTATATGGATGTTGACTTTTACCTATATGGATGTTGACTTTTACCTATATGGATGTTGACTTTTACCTATATGGATGTTGACTTTTACCTATATGGATGTTGACTTTTACCTATATGGATGTTGACTTTTACCTATATGGATGTTGACTTTTACCTATATGGATGTTGACTTTTACCTATATGGATGTTGACTTTTACCTATATGGATGTTGACTTTTACCTATATGGATGTTGACTTTTACCTATATGGATGTTGACTTTTACCTATATGGATGTTGACTTTTACCTATATGGATGTTGACTTTTACCTATATGGATGTTGACTTTTACCTATATGGATGTTGACTTTTACCTATATGGATGTTGACTTTTACCTATATGGATGTTGACTTTTACCTATATGGATGTTGACTTTTACCTATATGGATGTTGACTTTTACCTATATGGATGTTGACTTTTACCTATATGGATGTTGACTTTTACCTATATGGATGTTGACTTTTACCTATATGGATGTTGACTTTTACCTATATGGATGTTGACTTTTACCTATATGGATGTTGACTTTTACCTATATGGATGTTGACTTTTACCTATATGGATGTTGACTTTTACCTATATGGATGTTGACTTTTACCTATATGGATGTTGACTTTTACCTATATGGATGTTGACTTTTACCTATATGGATGTTGACTTTTACCTATATGGATGTTGACTTTTACCTATATGGATGTTGACTTTTACCTATATGGATGTTGACTTTTACCTATATGGATGTTGACTTTTACCTATATGGATGTTGACTTTTACCTATATGGATGTTGACTTTTACCTATATGGATGTTGACTTTTACCTATATGGATGTTGACTTTTACCTATATGGATGTTGACTTTTACCTATATGGATGTTGACTTTTACCTATATGGATGTTGACTTTTACCTATATGGATGTTGACTTTTACCTATATGGATGTTGACTTTTACCTATATGGATGTTGACTTTTACCTATATGGATGTTGACTTTTACCTATATGGATGTTGACTTTTACCTATATGGATGTTGACTTTTACCTATATGGATGTTGACTTTTACCTATATGGATGTTGACTTTTACCTATATGGATGTTGACTTTTACCTATATGGATGTTGACTTTTACCTATATGGATGTTGACTTTTACCTATATGGATGTTGACTTTTACCTATATGGATGTTGACTTTTACCTATATGGATGTTGACTTTTACCTATATGGATGTTGACTTTTACCTATATGGATGTTGACTTTTACCTATATGGATGTTGACTTTTACCTATATGGATGTTGACTTTTACCTATATGGATGTTGACTTTTACCTATATGGATGTTGACTTTTACCTATATGGATGTTGACTTTTACCTATATGGATGTTGACTTTTACCTATATGGATGTTGACTTTTACCTATATGGATGTTGACTTTTACCTATATGGATGTTGACTTTTACCTATATGGATGTTGACTTTTACCTATATGGATGTTGACTTTTACCTATATGGATGTTGACTTTTACCTATATGGATGTTGACTTTTACCTATATGGATGTTGACTTTTACCTATATGGATGTTGACTTTTACCTATATGGATGTTGACTTTTACCTATATGGATGTTGACTTTTACCTATATGGATGTTGACTTTTACCTATATGGATGTTGACTTTTACCTATATGGATGTTGACTTTTACCTATATGGATGTTGACTTTTACCTATATGGATGTTGACTTTTACCTATATGGATGTTGACTTTTACCTATATGGATGTTGACTTTTACCTATATGGATGTTGACTTTTACCTATATGGATGTTGACTTTTACCTATATGGATGTTGACTTTTACCTATATGGATGTTGACTTTTACCTATATGGATGTTGACTTTTACCTATATGGATGTTGACTTTTACCTATATGGATGTTGACTTTTACCTATATGGATGTTGACTTTTACCTATATGGATGTTGACTTTTACCTATATGGATGTTGACTTTTACCTATATGGATGTTGACTTTTACCTATATGGATGTTGACTTTTACCTATATGGATGTTGACTTTAACCTATATGGATGTTGACTTTTACCTATATGGATGTTGACTTTTACCTATATGGATGTTGACTTTTACCTATATGGATGTTGACTTTTACCTATATGGATGTTGACTTTTACCTATATGGATGTTGACTTTTACCTATATGGATGCTGACTTTAACCTATATGGATGTTGACTTTTACCTATATGGATGTTGACTTTTACCTATATGGATGTTGACTTTTACCTATATGGATGTTGACTTTTACCTATATGGATGTTGACTTTTACCTATATGGATGCTGACTTTTACCTATATGGATGTTGACTTTTACCTATATGGATGTTGACTTTTACCTATATGGATGTTGACTGTCCCGGAATGTGTAGTCGTTTCAATTGTGCTGTTGGCATTGGAACCTAGTGTGCTTGAGGTCACCCCAGACGCTGAAGTAGAGGTTGTTTCAGGTGGCACTGTAGTGGTTGATGCATCCGCTGCTGTAGAGGTTGTTGCAGGTGGTACTGTAGTGGTTGATGCATCCGCTGCTGTAGAGCTTGTTGAAGGTGGTACTGTAGTGGTTGATGCATCCGCTGCTGTAGAGGTTGTTGCAGGTGGTACTGTAGTGGTTGATGCATCCGCTGCTGTAGAGCTTGTTGAAGGTGGTACTGTAGTGGTTGATGCATCCGCTGCTGTAGAGGTTGTTGCAGGTGGTACTGTAGTGGTTGAAGCATCCTCTGCTGTAGAGGTTGCTGCAGGTGTCGTTTCGTCTGCTGGACCAGTTAAGCTTGAAATATTTGATACAGCTGTGGTAGAAACACAGGTGTAGCAGAGAGAATATAAGAAAACATCAAATTAAACGAAAATGTTTAGTACTGCATATAGTTGAAAATGTTAGTATTGCATTTAGTTGAAAATGTTTAGTACTGTATATTTAAAAATTTGTAGTACTGCATATTGCTCAAGATACATTAAAAAAAATTGTTAAAAGATGAGCTTATTTACTCGTGGAGTTGTATTTATTTACAATTTTTGTAATTAGATTTAAAAAGGAATGAAGTTGTGGCCTCAAATTTTAACAAGACGTTGTCTGTGTAACACAACTCACAAGGTGAATGAATAGTGGGTAGGTCTGGATTTTCTTTATTCTATATAATCTTAAAAGCCTTTACAGCTACCAACCACTGATGGTACCCCAAATGTCGCAATAAGCTAAACAATTTCGAAATAATAATACAATCTAACCACTAAAAAAAGTCTTTTTGTGTCTCAGATTCGTTATTTACATTGCTATGTTATTGTTATCAAACATCATAAGACTTGAGTCTGAGGGGATTTATTTGAGTAAAAAAAAAAGGGTATGCATTTTTTTAAGAGGCCACTACAACATATTCTGCTTTGCCTTTTTTTTTTGTTTGGACAGTAAAAAGTTTGTTATTTGTTCATGAATACTGTAGCTGAAGTAATTAGTATGATAGAACTAAAAAATACATTTGTAAAAAAAAGAAATATTTTACAAAAAATCTAAGAATATGATAAATAGTAACCTCCCTTACTAGACTCTAAATAGTCTTTCGTATTTGTTACCATAATAGTGAATAGTCTAAAAAAATTGTGTATTTTAAAAAAAAAAAAAACTGCTTGCATAGTTGATTTTAAAACTTGCATCAGAACTATCAAAGGTCTAAAACATCAAGATGTCGGATTTTCAATATCTTTTCTTGTTTACAAGATCTAAACGGGACGGGCCGACAGACAGACCACACAAAACTAATAGAGTCTATTATCCTTTCGGGGAACGGTAAAAATCGTATGACCTAGTTTATTTATTAAATCATACATGTTTACGTGAGCAAGAACACAAGACATTAGATCATGAGCGTAGCCAGGGGGGGGGGGTTCTTGGGGTTCAACCCCCCCCCGAAATGAAATCCCCCCCCCCCGCGGGATTAAGTGACTGATTTTTGCTTTCATTTGTTTATTTTAGGTGAGATTTTAATACTAAATCATCACTTACCACAGCACAGCCGAGGCAGTTTTTAGTTAAAAACCCTCTACCAGGGGGTTTTGAGTTTAAATCCCCCTACCAGGGGGTTTTGAGATTTTAAAAACCCCTATCAGGGGGTTTTGAGATACAAATCCCTCTACCAGGGGGCTTTGAGTTTAAAACCCTTACAGGGGGTTTTGAATTTTAAACCCCCTACCAGAGGTTTTTGCAGTTAAATCCCCCTCTTCTATAAAACAAAACAAAAAAATGCAAACAACAATCCCCAAATTCCAACAGCACAGTTGAGGAAGATTTTGATTTTAAAACCCCATCCAAAATTTACGATAACCCCATCTTCAATATAAAAAAAGCAAATTATACACTCAAAATTCTATGAGCGTAGCCAAAGGGGTTTTGAGTTTAACCCCCCTCCCCCTTCCAGTTGGGGTTTGAAGCTAAAAAGTACCTCTTCAATATAAAAAAAAAGCAAATTACACACTATAAAATCTATGAGAGTAGCCAAAGGGGTTTTGAGTTTAAATCCCCCTCCTCCAGATGGCTTTTTCTTTAAAGTTTAAAACCCCTCCAGATGGTTTTGAGTTTAAAATTCCCCTACAGAGCGTTAAGAGTTGAAAACCTTTCTCTTCAATATTATTTTAAAGCAAACTACAGTCACCAAATTCTATGATCGTAGCTAAATGGGGTTTTGAATTAAAAACAAAACAAACAAAAAACCCAGAGATTTTTTAGTTTAAAACCCCTCAACAGATGATTTGACGAAAAAACTTTCCTTTTCGATATAAAATCTAAAGCGAAATACAGGCATGTAATTCCAAGAGCGTAGTCAAGAAAGGTTACAAATTTCTACCAGTGGCTTGGGCTCCATTAATTAAGTGTTTTTTATCTCTACGTCCCACCATTGTGACCAGCGCCCCCTACCACCCTCATTTTACGAAATCGAACCCCCTCCTGGGTGGATTCTAGCGCCCCATTAAAGTCCACTGATCTATACATTTGTTTGCCAGTTTTGTAAGTTGATTTGAGCGTCGTGCCGATAGCGCGAATATTGTGGCTTCGATCCCTTACTGGCTTTATTATTTCCATGATCAATAGAATAGGAATGTTAAGTTAATTATTTGAACCTAAACTTAGAATCGATGTATTTTTTTTTTTATATTTCTTGTTTATTTTTTTTTTGTTAAATATTACTTTTGTGATTCCGCAAGGTTGTCATTGCCAGAAGTGGTAATGGGTGTAGGCACTCCACATGACACCCTCGTAAACCATAGGCCACAGAATCAGATGACCTATGCATCATCTGCCCTATAGGTCTGAAAAGGGAAACTTTACTTTATATTTAGCAAAAAAGTTCCGACTGGACAGTGTCCCGTTCTGTACCTAGCTATTGTCACATGTTCTTCCCTGTTTAAGTGCCACAATTCGTCCGATTTAGAGGGTCCTTTCAGGTTGTTTCAGACCTCTCTGCCGGTTTCCGTTTTCCCAATGTCGGTGCCACTTCTCTCTCATCCGTTCGTTAACAATTGCCCGAGCCTGCTAGAAAGTCTGTGGCTCTTCAACTGGGTCCAGTTTGGTGCCGAGCTTGGCTAGTAAGTCAGCTCTCACATTTCCTTCGATACCGACATGCCCTGGTATGAACTGGAATGTCGTCCGAACATTGTCTTCTTCTTGAAGGCGTTACCGCGCACGCCAATGTTTTTGCCAGTGGCTCCGGTAGTGTTCCAGCAGATCCATAGTCGCTTCGCGATTGAAAGAGGCCATAGATACATTCATTTTTGTAGACCGTCAAAACACGTGTGTTCCATGCTCTAATGGCACTGGGCAAGAAGGAGAACTTTTACGAATTTGTCCTAGCGTATGGAATAAGAAATCTGCATTTTTCTTTATGTCTTTAAGTTTTAGTTTTTTTTGTTGTTGTTTTTTTTTTTGTTTGTTTTTTTTGCATTTGTAAGTTATGGCTCCATTGCAATGGAAATGAGATGCTATAGAAGGATCCTAGCTATCACCCACGAACACCGCATTACCAAATTCGGAATCACTGTGACTATTGGACCCCACTGTCAAGAAACTCGAACTAAAACTTTATGGCCATATCACAAGGTCCTAAGGGCTCTCAATGACATTCCTTTAGGGAACAGTATCAGGAAAAAGAAAAAAAAAGGCTGACAAAGAACGCGTTGGTAAGAAATGATATTCTAATTAAAGCAAAAAAACAAAAGAGGGAGATGAAGGAAGACGGTCGAAGAGTCACGTGTGGTGCCCCAACCGCTCAACAGACTAATGAATAGGTAAATGTAAAGGAAAATTATGGTTCAGTGTTTTATTTATTAATGTTACTTTACGTGTATGCCTTCTGTACTGAAATGTCCAAATTTTTTTGTGTACTGCTGTGACTATAGCCAAATGTAAATCTGGTCATACTTAAAAATTGTTAGATCCAGATGTGGTCTCAGCGGCTCTGCATGGTGCAACCGCCGAAATAGTAAAAATTTCCTTGTCACCGTCAGGTGGTGGTTACAGTATAGGAATATGAGGCAAACTCCCCGCACTTAGCTCTGTTCTCGGCCACTTGTAGCGAGTGGGATACAGGAACGGGGACGGAGCGATGTGTACACGGCAGGGCTCGGTCTGGCCCAGTCAACCGATATGACCGTATACCGTTGGGAGCCATCAGACAGGACAGGGGTGAAGAGCCCCATGTCCAGGCCTGGTGGTTGGATAAAAGCCTTTTTAACCTCCAACGGGATAATGGCGCCTAAGGCGCCGACGCCCTACTGGACTTCACTGAAGGTGTCACCGTCAGCTTCGGAAGCCAGACAAGTTCTCATAAACGAAGATATACCACATAATCAGTCAAGTACAATTTCTTTCCCTTGTTCGAGATACCAAAAATTAATTACAATAGTTAATTCTTAAGTAATTGTTTAATATTTTGTATTGATTTTGTCAGATAAAAGAAATAATTGTGCAAAATTTCAGCTTGATCTGAGATTGGGAGTGGGAGAAATAACTCGTAAAATCTTTTTACCAGACAGACAAAGTTTATTTAAGCTTTGTTAACCAGCAAAATTTTGTTTAAAAAAAACTTAAAAAAAAAACAAAGCTTAACTAAGGAAAGAATTCCGCTTTTACAACTATATCTCTCAATAATGTAGAAGTTTTTTTCGTTATTCAATAACAAACGAAAGAATTAGCTACTAATAATTAATTGACTAATTGGTTAATTTTTATTATCGGTTCGCGTTTTGCTAGATGCAATAAATAATCATTTAAAGTTTCAACTTGATTTGAGAATGGAGTGTGAGAGAAATATTGTGTACTCTTATTTAAAGGGATGATACTTACATAATTAGCCTTATCTGTGAAGGATTCATTTCCCTTGTTGGTATCAAACAACATAGTTAATTACCGGTAATTAATTGACTATTTGGTCGTATCTTTTTATTCATGTCTTGTCTATGCCAATAAATAATTGTGCAAAGTTTCAACTTGATTCGATAATGGGTGTGGGAGAAATAATGTGTTCAAACTTTTTACCAGACAGACAGACAGAGTTGATAGAAGCGTTGTAAAAAGAAAACTGTCCAAACTTACCTACAAGAAAAAGCAGAGCTACAATCGCTGGAAAGTGTCCAAAGTTCATTCTTGATTCTCTAATGATGACCTAAAAAAAGTTACTTTTTATGAATTAAAGTGTCTCCAACACGTACACTTGTGAACTTATAAACCATGTAAACATTACACAATGAGTAAAATAAAAAACTATGCTTTTAGTCACAAACATTGCGACGGATCTACTAAAGGAATAAAACACTGAAAAATACTGATGCTTTAAAAAGTATACTTTATAATAGATTTCTCAACCAGTATTAACTTATCTGATAAAATACAAACGTTACTTGATAAAAAAAAAGAGAGGATTACGTCCTACGCATGTTCCTAGGTCAATCTAGTCATGACTTATATTCTGTCAAGTCACTGGTTTTCCTGGCTGACTCAGGCAACCTAAAAGCACTAGGGAAGAAGTATTGCTAACATTTTTTTTTGCTTGATGTTGGGGTGAGATGATCAGCGGTTCTCAACCTTTTTGGCTCGTCGACCCCCCTTTACAATTCTCCACTATGTAGCGACCCACAACGGTAAAATTATTTTCATTCATTCATGCGCATAAACAACAGTGCTATTGTGAATGTTATAGAATCGCAATTCTACTGTAGCTATTTGATATATATTGCAAAAGTTTTATGTTTAATCACGAAACAATATGTAAGAATATTTTGTCTTATATATCTCGTCAATGCGAATGTTGACCTTGTTTTTGTTTCACTTGATTAGGAATTCTTGGGACTGTCTTTCCAAGAGTAACACTTTTGAGTAATAATTACTGTATTTAGACTTAAGAACTAACAGAAAACCTGCAATAGATCCTAGTTCCTACAGATCAAATGATGTATTATAATAATTAGATACCAAATGTTGTTAGAGTGAGAGATTCATTTTTTTTTTGTGTCTATATAGATTTTGTAAATCTATTTATTTCATCTATGCTGTTTTATTGTCAAATTTGTACATTTAATAGCTGATCATAAAGACTTAAAGATGCTTTACAATAAATAGATACCAAATGTTGTTATGGTGATTCATTGGTTTTGGAGTCTTTATAAAAATGTTTTGTATCTATTTCCTTAATAATGTTTTACTTTTAAATGTGTACTTTTACAGGCATATTAATAATTTACACTTAATAATGAAACTTAATATGACAAAATAATTACAAAGATAAATAAGTCTATTTTTTTTAAAACAAAGCTATTTGTATAAATGTTTTCACTAACAATTTAATTCCTGCTTAAGTTGAAACGTACAAAAGTATAACTTTACCAAACTGCTACCTGTTCTCTGGGAGGGATGATCACTAAACTGTATTTTCAATAGCAACCTGTTAAATATATTTGTGTACAGCCTTAAAGTACAAAGGCCTAAACTGTATCCGCGTCAATCGTAATGTGTTCTTTTAAATTAGAAACAAAATGGTGATTTCTATTCATATCTTCTCGTTCCTATTCACATCATAATTGTATTGATTATTTTGATAGAATCTGTCTTTCTTCTTTTCAGATTGGCTCGAGACCTGGTAAAGTTTCAGTGTTTATTTGTCTTTCTGCAGTCGTTCTCTTTGGTTACAAAACAACAAACGTACTATAGAAGTCAATTGTGACAGAACGCAATGCAAAATAAAAGATAAGTATGAGAGACTGCTGTTGAACAGAGAAGTGCTGATTACTTGTAGCGGAAATCGATCCAAGTTAATTCCGGATGTTTACATATTGCAAAGCAAAGCATACATACATACATACATACCATGGGCGAAGCCAGGATTTTTTTAGGGGGGGGGGGTTGGGGGGAATCCCCCCCCCCCCGCCAAATATTTATATATATATATGTTTGTGTGTATATAATTAATTAATTCTGACTCTTCATTCTTTCGGAAGACGTTTATTGTACCATAGAATAGGTTCTTCCTGGAGTTAGTGGAAAAATTGTAGTCTCCCTGTCCTTGTCAGCATTGTGGTCTGGGGGAGAGCTGCGAGCACTATTTCCGTTATTGAAAGCCAACAAAATGCATATTCTGAGGTATCTACAGTGCATTACCCTGCTAATAAAAAGTTTTATTTCAAAACAAATGTGCTATTCTAACTGACTTAGATCCTCACGCGCCGTCCGGCAAGCTGTTTCCACAAAAATCTGTCACTGGCAATATCTGAAGCCTCTTCCAACCTGCTCTGAGGACCTCCGTGAAAGTGTGGTGTGAAGTTGTACTAGGATGTTTTTGTTTGCGATTTCCTCGTAATGGTCTCCATGTCATTGCAACTCTTATTATGCGTAATTCATTTTGACGAAGAACATGTCCCGCAAACCTTATGCGACGTTCTGTCAAAACCTTACCAAAGGGTTGACTCCCAGTTTGGCATATGATTTCCTTGATTGACTCTAAAATCTGTCTTAGCCATCTTAGTTGAGCCACATTTAGTCTTTTTCAAATTCGGCAGATGACTATCTACTGCACTTTATTAATGGAGCCCAGCGACTGGTAGAAATTTGTAACCTCTCTTGGCTACACTCTTGGAATTAGGTGACTGTAGTTTGCTTAAGATTTTATATCGAAAAGGGAAATTTTATCGTCAAAATAATCTGTTGGGGGTTTTTAAACTAAAAAAACTCTGGAGTTGTTTTTTTTTTGTAAATTCAAAACCCATTTAGCTACGCTAATAGAATTTGGTGAATGTAGTTTGCTTTAGAATAATATTGAAGAGGGGGTTTTCAACCTCAAAACTCTCTGTAGGGGGATTTTAAACTTAAAAAAAAGCCATCTGGAGGAGGGGGATTTAAACTCCAAACCCCCTTTGGCTTAACTAAGCTCAAAGAATTCTAGTGTATAATTTACTTTTTTTTTACATTGAAGAGGTATTTTTAGCATCAAACAACTCTGATGGGAGGTTCAAACTCAAAACCCTCTTTGGCTACGATCATAGCATTTTGAGTGTGTAATTTGCTTTTTTTACATTGAAGAAGTACTTTTTTAGCTTTAAACCCCATTAAAGGGGGGTTTAAACTCAAAACCACTTTGGCTTCGCTCATAGCATTTTTAGTGTGTAATTTGCTTTTTTTTAATATTGAAGAGAAGGTTTTATTGTAAATTTCGGAGGGGGTTTTAGAATCAAAATCTTCCTTAGCTATGCTCTTGGAATTTGGGGTTTGTCGTTTGCATTATTTTCTGTGTATTTTTTTAGAAGGGAGGAATTTAACTGCAAAAACCCCTGGAAGGCGTTTTAAACTCAAAACCCCTTTGGCTGCGCTGGGGCAAGTGATGGTTTAGTATTAAAATCTCACCTAAAAATAAACAAAATCAAAGCAAAATATCCGTCAGTAAATATCATCTCACCCCCGCTGCGGGATCCCCCCGGCTACGCCCATGATACATGCACATATACATACATACATACATACATACAGACATACATACATACATACATACATACATACATACATATATACATACAAACATACATGCATACATACATATATACGTACATGCATACATACATACATACATACATACATATATACATACAAACATACATGCATACATACATATATACGTACATGCATGCATATGTTACATACACATAAATACATACATACATACATACATACATACTTACATAAATACATTCATATATACATACATATATACATACATGCATATTTTACATACACATACATACATTCATACATTCATACATTTATACATACCTACATACATATATGCATGCATACATACATACATACATACATACATACATACATACATACATACATACATACATACATACATACATACATACACATGCATTTAAGATTGAGTGAATTTTCGACTGCTGGGCTGCCCACACGTCAACACTCGCCTCTCTTCTATGCTGACCGGGTCCAAATGGATGGCAAGCCATCGCAATTTAAGGTCAGGTGGCTGCAGGAGTTTGCCAGAGCGCAGTAGTCTTACCATTTTACCCCCTTAGCCTTAGACCTTACAGGGACACACACAAGGCAGTGCGGCTATTTACTTTCAGCAAAGGGTTTGGTTTGTGGGCAGCACGCTGACTGTTTATAACTGCCTACTGTTAGTTAGTGAGATAATGTTTCAACAATCCTAGTTCAAAATAATTCAAGTCTGTTGAAATTAATTATCTTATGTACATTTCAATAGATTGATTATCTAGATCTTTCTAGACTACGTATCTAGAATTTAGAAAATGATAATAATGAGACGAGAGTGCTCTAATTTTCTATTTTCAGTTACTAGATCTAGGTCTAAACATTAAATTATGTTACATAGGTTATGGTTGAAAACAACAACTTTACTTCTTATAGCTACTTTACAAAACAACGCCTTGTTTCAGATTTTTTAAAGTTTTAAACGACATTTGTGTAGTCCTGTCTAGGTACAATATATATCTGTGGTCTAGGCGCTTGTGTGTAGTGTTAGAGATTTCCATGTGCAGTCTTGGTATAATTTATGTCTTTGGTCAGTACACAGAAGATTTTGAGGAAGAGGTTCAGAGTTGTGTAATATTATTAATGATTGGTCCGCTGATTCACTAACATTACTAGACCCTGGCATCTTGTGAGAAGACAGACGTTTCCCAAAATGCCTTTGTCCGAAATCAGCCTATACTGATTTGAGTTTAACTTTTGTGAGTTAAAGGGACTCTCTCTCTCTCTCTCTCTCTCTCTCTCTGTAACAGTTTGTATATTGTCTCCTAGGAACTAATAAACTTCTTTGTTTTCCGCGCCTCCTTTCTCTCTCTCTCTCTCTCTCGTACTACGGGCGTCTGTTTTTCTCTAGTACTACAAACGTTTCTCTTTCTCTCTCACTCTCTCTCTCTCTCTATCTCTAGTACTACAGACGTCTCTCTTTCTCTCTCTCTCTCTTTTTCTCTCTCTAGTACTACAGACGTCTCTCTCTCTCTCTAGTACTACAAACGTCTCTCTTTCTCTCTAGTACCATCGACGTCTTTCTTTCTCTCTCTAGTACTACGGGTGTCTCTCTTTCTCTCTCTAATACTACCGACGTCTCTCTTTCTCTCTCTCTAGTACTACCGACGTCTATCTTTCTCTCTCTCTAATACTACCGACGTCTCTCTTTCTCTCTAGTACCATCGACGTCTTTCTTTCTCTCTCTAGTACTACGGGTGTCTCTCTTTCTCTCTCTAATACTACCGACGTCTCTCTTTCTCTCTCTCTAGTACTACCGACGTCTATCTTTCTCTCTCTCTAATACTACCGACGTCTCTCTTTCTCTCTAGTACTACCGACGTCTCTCTTTCTCTCTCTCTAATACTACCGACGTCTCTCTTTCTCTCTAGTACTACCGACGTCTCTCTTTCTCTCTCTCTAATACTATCGACGTCTCTCTTTCTCTCTCTAATACTACCGACGTCTCTCTTTCTCTCTCTCTAATACTACCGACGTCTCTCTTTCTCTCTCTAGTACTATCGACGTCTCTCTTTCTCTCTAGTACTATTTACGTCTCTCTTTCTCTCTCTAGTACTACGGACATCTCTCTTTCTTTCTCTAGTTTCTCTTTCTCTCTTTAGTACTACGGATGTATCTCTTTCTCTCTCTAGTACTACTAACGTCTCTCTTTCTCTCTCTAGTACTACTTCGTCTCTCTTTCTCTCTCTAGTTCCATCGACGTCTCTTTTTCTCTCTCTCTAGTACTACGGACGTCTCTCGTTTTCTCTAGTGCTACGGACATATTTCTTTCTCTCTCTAGTACTACCGACGTCTGTCTTTGTCTCTCTAGAGTTCTAGTCAGTGGTGTAGCAAGGTACCAGTGGGCCCTTGCTTAAGAATATGTTGATGGGCCCCTACCCCCATACAACCAATTTGTGTGTGTGTGACAAAAACAAATCGAGTAGTTTGTCAGTATTGATACATTTACTAAAAGACATTTATAATACAACCTCATGAACACAGCTGACTTAAAACCAAGTTTAGATACTGTTTAGGAGAGAAAACATAATGTGCAAGTGGCTGCTTTTGTTGAAACAATGCGTGAAAGTCATTGTACTGTCCACTCATATTGGAAAACCATCGTAGTCTTGGCCTCGCAAGTAATTTAAAGAAATATGGGGTTTTTTTTATTGCTTGTTGTATTTGTTCTGCTTATTCTACAGACATCTGCAGACATCACAAATATAAACACCCAAGAAATGACTCTCTGGTTGCAATTCCTTTGGGTATCTCATCACCGGAGCCCACAAAACAATGTCAGAAAATAATTTTAAAATACATAATAATGGAGTAGATTGTCTATTATGTGTCTTTGAATTTGTGGGTCAAGGTAAGGAGTTGTGTTTTTTTTTGTGTGTGTTTGTTTTCCTAAGAATTAATATGACTGCTAAGAAATGGTCGTTGTTAACTGTGTCACCTAAACGATAATCTTCGCGCGATAACCAATAAATAAAATGTTGTTGAATGCCAAAGTTAAAACTAACATTCACTATGCGATGAATTACTTTCAGTCAGTAATTGTCAACTTCTTCAATGTGCTTCTTGTTTACATCATCCACAGTTCTCAGTAAAATCACTAAATTTAGAAAGCCTTCAGGACAGAAGACTCAAAAGTAAAGTAGCAATTATACATAAAACACTGAACCATAATCTTCAAATACAAAAAAAAAAAAATTAATAAAATACTCTGAAAGACACAAAGATAAAGGCACATTCCTCGTCCTATATGCTAGGACAAATTTGTACAAATACTCCTTCTTCCCTAGTGCTATTAGAGCATGGAATGGGTTGCCTGAGCTAGCCAGGAAAACCAGTGACTTGGCAGAATTTAAGTCATTGGTTAATATGCATGAATAAATGCATGACGCGTAGGACGTAATCATCTTCTTTTTTGAAGTAACGTCTATATTATATAAGTGGTTTCCAGATCAGACAGTTCTCCGTATAGAGTTTTGTTCGGGTCTCTTGATATAGTATACAGCTATGAAAGACATGGTAAGCACAAGGGCAGGTTTCCATTATCCCAACTTTAAGCTTCCGGAACATATGTTGTCTCGTTCTGTTGTGTCCGGTTCTGAGTCGAGATAGCTTTTCTTGTAATTGGAATGTGAGCTGGTTTTATTCTCATTTATTCTACACTCTATTATTTTCATCAGTTCTTCTGGGTAGAGAGGGTTTTCATGTGTTTGCTCATGTCTGCTTTTTCATTGCCTTCTAATTCAATGCGTTATGGAATCCATGAAGAATAGTTTCTTTGCTGTTGATGTTAAGCTTTACAAGAGCTGTCCTGAGTTGCTTTATATTAGAAGTATCCGAGTTTTTCAGGCTTTGAAGGACTGTTTAAGTATCGGGCTGGCCACATGACACCCTAGTTAACCATCGGCCATAGTAACAGATGAGCTTTACATCATCTGCCCTATTGATCTTAAGGAAGTATTTCTTAAACTTTTACCGGTTGCACCCCTCCCCTAAATCGAGAAGAATGTCGTCGCCTTTCTGCCCCACAATAGTTTGCTGGAGTGCTGTAGATTTTCAAGAGGGTGGTAAGAATGTAATGAAAAATAAACGAAACTTTAACTAATTGTAGTTTTTATTTGCATTGTTATTTCCAATGTTACCAATATGTTTTCGTTATGCTCGGAATCCAAATTTACTTATTGACTTCATTCAACCTAGTCCGTTTTCTCTTTTTTTTTTTACTAACCCTTGTACGGGGTCACCACATTTCAATTAACATGTTTTTAGCAAGTGATGCTATTTTAAACATTGGTGAAAAAGGAGAATGAGATAAAATTTGTAAAATGTAAAATGTTTTACATGTTTCGGATGTTCCTTCAGAGTTGAAGATAATTACTTCCTACTCCAAACCTCCCGCAGGACGACGGGGGATGGGAGCGGGCAGGGTTTGAACCCGGGACCATCGATAAATCTGAACGACAGTCCAGCGTGCAAACCGCACGACCAGACAGCCATCCTTCTTTATACCTAAGTGTTAAAAAAGGAACTCTTTCTCTGCAGATTAGGCTTACTTTTAGATCTATTAAGTAATATTGAAGAAGATAAAGACCTCGGCTTAAAATGCTGTCAGGACCTTCAATTTCTAAAATCCGGTACTTTTATACACATCCTGTATAAGTCCGCGCTATTTTCTCTTGCGTTATTTTTTCTAAACATTTTGCGCTATTTTGTCATGTTACCATCTCGTTTCTGTCTCTAGTACTACCGACGTCTCTTTTCCTCATTACATCACTTCCTGTGCAATGTTTTTCTTTCACCATCATTTTTTTATATTATTTTTTTTTCTGCTGTACCCTCATTTTTTCTCTCATTCTCACTCTCTCTCTTTGCTCACTCTTTAATGTTTCTGAATCCATGTATTTGTCCTTAACTTTACGCATTACTTACTGTCTTATTTCTCTTTATATATTTATTAGGGGTGCACCGGATAGTAGCTCCGGCTCCGGCCGAATAACCATTTTTCACTATCCGGTCATATTCGGCATAATTGTCTGGATAGCAAAAAAAATACCAATTTAATATGTATAAAGTGAACCTCGTTCCCATAATGTCTGTTCTAGAATGTATAAACGTTTCTGAATCCTGTGATGTCTATATTATATAATGACTCTTAATTTGGAGCCATTTTTTCCCCGAATTCTTATGATTGTCGTTTTTATTTTTCGTTTTGTCAGCTTTTCTATTGTCCCAGATAAATGCAGCTAGAAATTGTTATAGTTAATATTTTTGATAACGTCACCAACCAAAAAAGTCCTAAGGCTAGTGATAAAATATATGTTAATTTAAAAAATTAGTTTAAAAATTAAGGCCACTATTAAAGAGTGCCTAATTTTCTGGTGTCTAATTTTCCGCCTTGTCAAAAAGTGTCTTATGTACCTGTGCCTAAATTCCCGGGTGACTAATTTACCGGTGCCTAAACTTCCTAGATTCTAGACATTCGTGGCCAGCACAACGACCAACCGACTTTACTTTTCCCCAACTAAAGTCAGGTACCCCTTACTGCAGGGTGGACACAAGGGCGCCCTAAGGATCCCGAAATTAAATAGCCCAGTCATCCCCACAATTCGAACCCGGGGTCCCCCGGTTCGGAAGCCAAACGCTTGACCACTCAACCACCGCGCTTTTGAGTCTGACCAGTTCATCCCCCCTAATCTAAGGCCTGGCGGCTAGCTCTGTTGTTGGCATCTTTTCTTAGGGTGTGACCAATCCATCTCCCCAATTTAGGCGAGAAGATGGATTGGAATATTTCCTTAGGGTGTGAAAATCAATCTCCCCAATCTAAGCTCAGCTCTCTGTTGTTGGCTTCATTCCTTAGGGTGTGGCCAATTCATCTCCTTTTTCTTTCTAAGATCTGCACCTCAGTATCTCACTGTACGTCAGTCTCTCACAGTTTGGTCTTTTCTACTTTGTCATACCCACTTTAATTTCAAGATAGTTCTCACACAAATGTTGGTGAAAGTTCGCACTTTTAATTTTATTCTTAATTATTTCACTTGATAGTTTTCCTTTTTTAACACTTAGGTATAAAGAAAATAAGAAACTATATTTTATAATGTAATATTTAATATATCAATTGAAAAATAAATAATAAATATCATAAAATTTAGTCAGTAGCATACATAGATATACCATATATATATATATATATATATATATATATATATATATATATATATATATATATATATATATATAATATATATATATGAGTATATTTTTGTATGCCACGTCATATGTATCCAAAGTTATGATTAGGTGTATGGTATCACAGATATGCTTTATATGCTTGGCAAACTAGATGGTGAGTGAAGACATGACATTGAAGGTTGTATATTTCAATATCAGTAGGCCCTATACGTTGGCATATTTTAATATCAGTAGGCGGTAGACGTTGGCATATTTTAATATCAATGGTAGGCCTTAGACGTTGGTATATTTTAATATCAATTGTAGGCCCTAGATGTTGGTATAGTTCAATATCAATTGTAGGCCCTAGACGTTGGTATATTTTAATATCAATTGTAGGCCCTAGATGTTGGTATAGTTCAATATCAATTGTAGGCCCTAGACGTTGGTATATTTTAATATCAATTGTAGGCCCTAGATGTTGGTATAGTTCAATATCAATAGTAGGCTCTAGACGTTGGTATATTTCAGTATCAATTGTAGGCCCTAGATGTTGGTATAGTTCAATATCAATAGTAGGCCCTAGATGTTGGTATAGTTCAATATCAATAGTAGGCCCTAGATGTTGGTATAGTTCAATATCAATAGTAGGCCCTAGATGTTTGTATAGTTCAATATCAATAATACGCCCTGGATGTTGGTATAGTTCAAGATGAATAGTAGGCCCTAGATGTTAGTATAGTTCAATATCAATTGTAGGCCCTAGATGTTGGTATAGTTCAATATCAATTTTAGGCCCTAGATGTTGGTATAGTTCAATATCAATAGTAGACCTTAGATGTTTACGGTTAAACGTCTAACATATGTATAATAAGAAAAAAAAACTAAGACATAAATAATGAAATATTCGCTTGACATGTCATTAAACAATGGGATTGACTTCAGGACAAAGTATCTATCTCTAATTTTTTTTTATAATATTACATTCTCTTATCAATGTAGGAAAACTTGAGTCAATTTATCGTATCATAATCTCTTATAAATGTAGGAAAATTGACTGATTGTATAGCATCATATTCTCTTATTAATGTAGGCCAATGGACTTTATTGCATCACTGTGGTCCTATTGACTGACTTTATAGTGTCATATTCTCTTATCAATGTAGGCCAATGGACTTTATTGCATCACTGTGGTCCAATTGGCTGACTTTATAGTGGGATTGTTGGAACAGTGAGACACTTTAATGTATCATATTCTTCTTTACTCTATCCTGTAATGATCTTCAAAACTGATTTAAAAAGAAACAACTTAATGCTTCAATTAGTTCCCAAAGTGTCCGGTGATGTTAGAGCTAGTGTGTCAGTAAGAAACCTCTAACGTTTCTTTGTAGATGTTGACACATTCACTTCTAACTCTCTATGACCTCTGTAGTGTTGTAGTTTTTTTTTAACTGAAGTGTCTACTAAAAATTGAGCTTCCTACTGGGTTTTATTAATGTTTGAGTTTTGATATTTCCTAATAAAATGAAGACACTAGAACATTCTTTAATAGGCTATTCCATCAGATCAATCCATCCGAAACAATTCCACCAGAGTTTATCAATGTCAAGTACGTCATCTATGCAAAACCTATAAACATTTTTTTTTCTTGTGTAAAAAAGCTTAAAAACAAACAATCTGTGGGGAAAAAAGAAAAAAAAGGTCGAAATAAGAATACATCATAAAACAAACACTATTATAACTCATTTTTATTATCTACTACCCTGACATTACCCTCGGCCTGCGGGTCTAAGTTTGTGTTTACTAATCTAGTAGATTGAATTAGATTTATGTTAAACTTAGCTAATGATCCTTTCAAGTTTTTTCTCTTTCGCTACGAAAATAAACTTAGTTTTGCGAAAATGGGTTTACCCGAAGCCGATACATACATATCTATTAAAAACGAAAAGAATGATAGCTTTGTTAAATGAATTGGATTATAAAGTGAACAATTAAACTAAATAATTTTTAGTACGTGATTCATGAATGAATATAGATCTCGGCTTCGCAGCTTTCGTAAACGAATGAGTCGAATGTATTAAAAATGCTTAAGAAAACCAAATTTGAATGTTAATTTGATCAAAATATGAAATTAATGGACTATAATTAGTATGTTCATGTGTTAAAGTATAAAACTATCTGTGCGAAGAGAAGTTTTATCGTCTTATAGTTGAATTAGAGTTTTAGATCTAGGGATGGAAAGATGTGTAACATTACTGTATTGTCTAATAAAAGAATGTTCGTCAGGAAATCTGTAGTCACAGATATAAGGAACTAATTTATGTAAAAATGCATTTGAAACACAAATTTAAAGGTTAATTTTATTATATAATGAAATCAATGGACCTTCTTTTGTATTTGTATGTGTCAAAGTAAAAAACTATCTGCGCAAATGGTATCTCTTAAAATTATATCTAGATCTAAATAAAAATGCAGTTTTTTGGATTATGGGTGATTTCAACCTACCTGATATAAATTGGAAAACACTAACCATAGATAAACACCAAAACCTTAAGGACATAAATGAGCTTTTCATAGAAACTTTACACAACCTAAGTTTAGATCAAATCATTAAAAAGCCAACTAGATTAAACAACACATTAGATCTCTTCTTAACCAACAGACCTGGATTAGTAGTTGATTATGATATTATCCCTGGTCTATCAGACCATGAGATCATAAAAATACACAGTCAGATAAAAGCAGTAGCCAATACAAAACCCAAAAGAAAAATCTTACTCTGGAATAAATGTAACCTAACACAACTACACCAAGCTGCATTAAACTTTCAACAAACATTCTTATTAGAAAAAGACATTAACCAACCAGTCGATGACCTCTGGAATTTCATTAAAAACCATCTTAAAAGCATTATAGAAAATCAAATACCAACTAAATACACATCAAACAAAATAAATAAATGCTGGTTTAATAATAGACTAAAGAAGCTTTGTAAACAGAAGGAAAACCTATATAGAAAATTTAAAGAAACTAATGCAGAAAGAGTTTACAAAAAGTATATAAAAATTAAACACTTAACCCAAAAAGTAAGCAGACAGCTGCAGAGTGAATACATAAACAATGTAATATCTAAAGACAACAACAAAAACCTATGGTCATACATTAAGTCTAAGAAAATGGAAACAACAGGCGTAGCGCCATTAAAAGATGAACATAACATAATACATAATGATAATGAAACTAAAGCAAACATTCTAAACAAATACTTTGCATCAGCATTCTCAGCCTCAGGAGACAAAGACATATTACTGAATTTGAACCAAGTAGACAACATAGAAGATATAGTAGTACAAGAAAATGGAATTCAAAAACTATTAGCCAACACCAAACCAAATAAAGCTTCTGGACCTGATGGTATTCCAGCTAGATTACTCAAAGAACTAAGTAATGAGCTAGCCCCAGTGTTCAAAATACTCTTTCAGGCTTCACTTAACCAGGGCAGAGTACCAAAGGACTGGAAAGAAGCTAATGTCACCCCCTTATTTAAAAAAGGAGAAAAATCTGACCCAGGAAACTACAGACCAGTATCACTTACCAGCATCACATGTAAAATCCTAGAACACATAATATGTAGCAACATCATAAACCACTTAGACAAACATAATGTCCTCACACCATACCAACATGGCTTTAGGAAATATAGATCATGTGAAACACAACTAATAGGACTAATTGTTGATTTTTCAAAAGGTTTAGATAATAGTGAACAAATAGATGCTATCTTACTAGATTTTTCTAAGGCTTTTGACAAAGTTCACCACCATAGTTTGCTTAAAAAATTAAAATATTTCGGCATTAATGGTCCACTGCATCAGTGGATTAAAGACTTTCTGATAGGGAGAGAACAAACTGTAATAATAAATGGCTCTAAATCAACACCGATAACAGTAAACTCAGGTGTACCTCAAGGAACAGTCTTGGGTCCACTACTATTTTTAATTTACATAAATGATTTACCAAATTGCATTACTTCAGGAACGAAAGTCAGATTATTTGCAGACGATTGCATAATATATAGAACAATAAAAACAACACAAGACACAGATATTTTACAAAGAGAATTAGATGAATTACAGAAATGGGAATCAAATTGGAGCATGTCTTTCCACCCAGAAAAATGTCAGTTGTTAAGAGTAACAAAAAAACTAAAACAAATTAATTCCACTTATCTTATTCATGGCAAACCAGTAACACAGACTAAAAACGCAAAATACCTAGGTGTTATAATAAATGAAAAACTGTCATGGAATCCACATATTGATGAAACTACAAAAAAATCAAACAAAGCATTAGGATTTATTAAAAGAAATTTCTATAAATCAAATAAGAACATAAAACTAAAATGTTATTTAACCTTGGTTAGGCCAATAATAGAATATGCATCCTCTGTTTGGGACCCCTCAACTCAAGAAAACATTAAGAAACTAGAACAGACACAAAATAGAGCAGTGCGATTCATAACAAACGAATATTCACATTTGACTAGAATAACACCTTTAGTAAAATCACTAAATTTAGAAAGCCTTCAGGACAGAAGGCTCAAAAGTAAAGTAGCAATAATACATAAAACACTGAACCATAATCTTCAAATATAAAAACAAAATTTAATAAAATACTCTGAAAGACACAAAGATAAAGGCACATTCCTCGTCCCATATGCTAGGACAAATTTGTACAAACACTCCTTCTTCCCTAGTGCTATTAGAGCATGGAATGGGTTGCCTGAGCTAGCCAGGAAAACCAGTGACTTGACAGAATTTAAGTCATTGGTTAATATGCATGACTAAATGCATGACGCGTAGGACGTAATCATCTTCTTTTTTAAAGTAACGTCTGTATTATATAAGATAAGATAAGATCTTTTTTCATGTCAACATTGTAAACAAAGTCTAGATCCATAAAAGTTTTAACAAGATTGGTTAAGCGGTTTTGATTTCTGTTCGTCACATACATACATACATACATACATACGCCGTACTTTCTACTTTATAAAGTAGACTAGACATATGTTACCCGCGACCCGCGGGTCTTTATTTGCGCATTATTGTCGATATAGTTACTGAGAGTGTTTTGTAAACAATTAAACGAAATAATAATGTAATAAGTAAAGCGAATGTGTCAATGTAAAAATAGTGTGAATGAAGCTATCAAATCAGAATAGCTAATAGGCTTAAATCCATTTGTAAAAATTAAAACATTTGCTTGTAGGCCTACATATATTTGATTAAAATTTGAGACGAATAGACTTAATTTTGTATGTTCATGTGTTACAGTATAAAGTAGATCTTTAGGTAGACATAGATCTAAATCTACACTAATCTAGAGGCCTTTATAGAGTTCGTTCTGTGTTGCGCATGCGTGACCTTTTTTCATGAATGAATATAGGCCTATTTCAACACGGCTACGCAGCTTTATTTAGCGAACAGCGAACGAATGTATTAAAAATGCTTTAGAAAAACAAATTTTAATGCTAATTCGATTAAAATATGAAATGAATGGACAATAATTAGTATGTTTATGTGTTAAAGCATAAAACTATCTTTGCGAAAAGAAGTTTTATCATCTGAGAGTTCAATAGGAGTTTTAGACCTAGGCCTAGGAATAGACTCAGTAGAGAGATGTGTAATGTGTAACCATTTGGTAATGTCTAATGAAAGAATGTTCGCCAGGAAATCTGTAGTCACAGATATCAGGAACTAATTGATGTAAAAAATGCTTTTTAATAATCTAGTGGATTGGATTTAGATGTATGTTAAACGTAGCTAATGATCCTTTCAAGTTTTTTCTCTTTCGCTACGAAAATAAAATTAGGTTTGCGAAAATGGGATTACCCGAAGCCGATACATTCATATCTATTAAAAACGAAAAGAGCGATAGCTTTGTTAAATAAATGGGATTATAAAGTGAACAATTAAACGAAATCATTTTTAGTATGCGATTCATGAATGAATATAGATCTAGGCCTATCTCAACTCAGCTTCCGTAAACGAATGTAGCTTTAGAAAACCAAATTTGAATGTTTATTTGATCAAAATATGAAATGAATGGACTTTAATTAATATGTCTATGTGTTAAAGTATAAAACTATCTGTGCGAAGAGAAGTTTTATCATCTTAGAGTTGAATTAGAGTTTTAGATCTAGGGATGGGATTATAAAGTAAACAATTAAACGAATTAATTTTTAGTACGCGATTCATTACGGTATTGTCTAATGAAAGAATGTTCGTCAGGAAATCTGTAGTTAGAGATATAAGGAACTAATTTATGTAAAAAATCCTTTTGAAACACAAAATTGAAGTTTAATTTTATTATATAATGAAATCAATGGACCTTCTTTTGTATTTTCATGTGCCAAAGTAAAAAAACTATCTGCGCAAAGTGTATTTCTTAAAATTATATCTAGGTCTAAATCCTTTCTATCTTTTCTCATGTCAACATTGTAGACATGGCCTAGATCCATAAAATACTAAAGCTGTAATAGAGTCGGACAACTTTATTTTTTTTGAGGGTCTTAAGTTTGTTTTAGGGCTACAATACATACACTACGGTCTAAGTTAGTACCCAAGGAACATTCCTGCCTAGTTTTATCAAGATTGGTCAAGCGGTTTTGATGTCTATAAGTAACATACATACATACATACATACATACATACATACATACATACATACATACATACATACATACACCTCACATTCTACTTAATAATATAGATAGTACTAGACATATGTTACCCGCGACCCCCGAGTCTTTATTTGCGCATTACTGTCGATATATATTATAGTCACTGAGAGTGTTTTGTTAACAATTAACAATTAAACGAAATAATAATGTAATAAGTAAAGCGAATGTGTCAATGTAAAAATAGTGCGAATGAAGCTATGAAATCAAAATAGCTAATAGGCTTATATCCATTTTTTTTTTCAAATTAAAACATTTGCTTGCAGGCTTACATATATTTGATTAAAATTTGAGACGAATAGACTTAATTTTGTATGTTCATGTGTTAGAGTTCTTAGAGTTCAATAAGAGTTTTAGACCTAGGCCTAGGAATAGACTCAGTAGAGAGATGTGTTAATGTGTAACCATTTGGTAATGTCTAATGAAAGAATGTTCGCCAGGAAATCTGTAGTCACACAGATATCAGGAACTAATTTATGTAAAAAATGCTTTTGAATAATCTAGTGGATTGGATTTAGATGTATGTTAAACGTAGCTAATGATCCTTTCAAGTTTTTTCTCTTTCGCTACGAAAATAAAATTAGTTTTGCGAAAATCGGTTTACCCGAAGTCGATACATTCTTATCTATTAAAAACGAAAAGAGCGATAGCTTTGTTAAATGAATGGGATTATAAAGTGAACAATTAAACGAAATAATTTTTAGTACGCGATTCATGAATGAATATAGATCTAGGCCTATCTCAACTCATCTTCGCAGCTTTCGTAAACGAATGTAGCTTTAGAAAACCAAATTTGAATGTTTATTTGATCAAAATATGAAATGAATGGACTTTAATTAATATGTCTATGTGTTAAAGTATAAAACTATCTGTGCGAAGAGAAGTTTTATCATCTTAGAGTTGAATTAGAGTTTTAGATCTAGGGATGGGATTATAAAGTAAACAATTAAACGAATTAATATTTAGTACGCGATTCATTACGGTATTGTCTAATGAAAGAATGTTCGTCAGGAAATCTGTAGTCACAGATATAAGGAACTAATTTATGTAAAAAATGCTTTTGAAACACAAAATTGAAGGTTAATTTTATTATAAAATGAAATCAATAGATCTTCTTTTGTATTTTTATGTGTCAAAGTAAAAAACTATCTGCGCAAAGTGTATTTCTTAAAATTAGATCTAGGTCTAAATCCTTTCTATCTTTTCTCATGTCAACATTGTAGACATGGCCTAGATCCATAAAATACTATAGCTGTAATAGAGTCGGACAACATTATTTTTTTTGAGGGTCTTAAGTTTGTTTTAGGGCTACAATACATACACTACGGTCTAAGTTAGTACCCAAGGAACATTCCTGCCTAGTTTTATCAAGATTGGTCAAGCGGTTTTGATGTCTATAAGTAACATACATACATACATACATACATACATACACCACACATTCTACTTTATAATATAGATAGATAAGACTTTCAAAAATGTTTTAAAAAAACAGAATTAGCACGTGTAATATTTTTTTAAAAAGAAGGCTCTATAGTTGGCACAACGCATATTACATTGACAGTGTTGAATAAAACAATGATTCTATGTGATGATTCAATGTAATGATTCAATGTGATGATTCAATGTGATGATTTAATGTAATGATTCAATAAGATGATTCCATGTGATGATTCAATGTAATGATTCCATGTCATGAAATCTACTACACATACGCGAAATTACCACTGGTCTATCACGAGATCTCTAAAACTAGCATACGTATCAAATTTCGTACACAGCTTCTTTTCACCTCCTAGTGGCATCCCATTGAGGCCTTCGAAAATGCACTTTTTTAGCGGCCCCCGAAAGGGGAAAAGACGCTATTAGTTTTGTGCGAAATGTCTGTCCGTCTGTCCGTCCGTCCCGTTTAGATCTCGTAAACTAGAAAAGATATTGAAAATCCGACATCACAATATTTTAGACCATTCAAAGTTCTGATGCAACGGCTACTTTTTTTTTCCTGAAAGCGAAAAATCTAATTTTTAAAATCAGTTATGCAAGCAGTTTTTTAAAGAGAAGAAGCTAATTAGTATGCATTATAAGTAAGACCTAATTTAAAACGAATAGTAATCTTATAAACTTCATTTTCTTGAACATTTTCATAATATGTATTGTTATTGAGAATTCAAATAAAAGATTTAGCTTTTTCAAAACAATTACATTTTGTAAAGACCAGGAGAGGATCGGTAAAGCGCTTAGCTTCCGAACCGAGGGTCCCGGGTTCAAATCCTGGTGAGGACTGGGAGATCTCGTAAACTAGAAAGATATTGAAAATCCGACATCACAATATTTTAGACCATTCAAAGTTCTGATGCAACGGCTACTTTTTTTTTCCTGAAAGCGAAAAATCTAATTTTTAAAATCAGTTATGCAAGCAGTTTTTTAAAGAGAAAAAGCTAATTAGCATGCATTATCTAACGATATGGACTTACTAAACAAATATAGTAAACTATCTCCGATATGTCAAAATTTGTATATTGTAAATCTTCATGACATTGTTTTGTTATCATCTGTATTGTGTACAAATTGTTTACAACACAATAAAAAAATGGATCATTGAATATTAAGCAAAAAAAAAAAAAAACTTTTTCAAAACAATTACATTTTGTAAAGACAAGGAGAGGCTCGGTAAAGCTTAGCTTCCGAACCGAAGGTCCCGGGTTCGAATCGTGGTGAAGATTGGGATTTTCAACTTCGGAATCCTTGGACGCCTCTGAGTCTACCCAGCTCTAATGGGTACCCGACATTAGTTGGAGAAAAGTAAAGGCGGTTGGTCGTTGTGCTGGCTACATGACACCCTCGTTAACCGTAGGCCACAGAAACAGATGAACTTTTCATCATCTGCCCTATAGACCACAAGGTCCGAAAGGGGAACTAATTAGGCCAGGTTCACATCTACGTTTGCATTCACTTGCCATTATCCTTTGATCTGCAGCACCATTGATCTGTCAATCTTCTTTCTCCATTCTTATCTCTCATTTGTCTTTGATATAATTTCATTTGGATGTTCTTTCTGAAAATATTGAAGCCTGCCTGGGTGGACCACTTCGGGGGCCGATTTTAAGTTTGTGTTTCCACACAAACTGTCTTTGTAACCTTGTTTTCTCTAGGACTGAAACTAATGGTATGAAAAATGTACCGAACATTGCTTGCATTAAGATTGAAGGTTGCAAATATATATATATATATTGTAATAACTTAAGAGGGAGGCAACTCAACGAGACATAGACGTTTATTTACACGGAGACACGACTAACACAAAGGACATCTGCCTTGAGCACAGCATCTTCATATTGGCTCTAGACTTGGGCGGAAATCGTTAGTCCCTAATGTCAACATTCGACTTGTTTAGTCACAGATAGTGCGCACCTTCTTTCTGCACTATCTTGAATGGCGGTGCGCATGGTAAAGTCATAACATTGCCCCCGTCTTAGCACTTTTCGTCCCGAAAAGAAACACTGCAGCTGAGGTTTGACAGTTCAGATGGAGGTCGATCAGTGGGAGCCACAGGCGGCAGGGAGCGTGTTCCCCACGAAGCCATCCGCATTGTTTTCCTCCAGTGCCGCTTTCTCTTTCTCCAGTTGACCAGGCTGTTGTTGTGACGATGACGTGGTCGTTTGACACACAAAGAGATAGTGTCGAGCACTGTTTTCTTCAGCACAGCCGTTGATCGGACACGCTGTCTCAGCAGACCTTCCCGACAGACGCCTCTCAAGGGAGCTGCAGGTTCACATGCAGCCACGTTGAAAACAACAAAGTCCAATGCACCGCAGTCATCCTGAGACAACAGTCTCACATCCAGAATACAGGTTTCTTCAGTTTCAAGTGGAAAATGTCTTCCTCTTGACGACTCAGATTTAGAGTGGTCCGATTGACATTCATCTATGCCAATGTCGATGATGATGGTAGAAGTACATATGCCCTGTTGGTGGTTTTCTTGGCATCTAAATTCTATGTGTGATGCGCCGCACGTACAATTCATGGTAAACTTCTGGATGCAGTTGCCGAGCTTCGAATTTCCTTCGTAGGCACCGGAAGATAGGCAGAGGTCTTTAAAGTCCACAGCAACAGGCTCGAACGCAGACCCAACGTTGTCTTGATCTGTCCGGCTCATTGAGGTACTGGTAACAGGTACAACAGGAACAAACGCTTCAGGCACATAACAGACTTCAGTTTCTTCATTTGTCGCCTACCGTTCGACTCGGTACATCCCGTTGAGATCATCACAGCAATCGCCATCACGTTTCTCGTCTTGAAAGTCACAACCACAAGACTTGCCCACAACACAGACACAGACGGCCAGTGGCGTAGCTACCAATGTGCGGGTGGTGCGGGCCGCACAGGGCACCAAGTGGAGAGGGGCACCAAAATTCCCCCAGTGTGTATTAATTTCCTATTTCCCTGAGCATTTCAGTAAAAACGACTAATTGTATGGACACGAACAAACATAAACTACTGTATTTTAAACATGAACTAACGATTTATAAACTAGTCGTGTCGCTATTTTGTTTCATCTCCTTGACTATTTCTTCCATACAATGTAAGCTATAGAACAGTTTGAATCAAATTTACTAGATGGATTTCGGACACACGGTACATGTTGTTACTACACTGATCAATGCTCTGTAATATAAAGAAGAAGAAGAAGAAGATAGGCCAACCTTTTTTACTTCATTGTTTAGTCCACTGGTTTAATCTAGATATAGAGTTTAGTACAGTTTACAAATATATTACTAAACTCTAGCTCTAAACAATTGTCTTAGTTTATTCATTTCTTTATGATTCTTTATAGTTTAATTTTGGAAATAATTCTATTGTAATGTCAATATTTTTAAATAAGCTAACCTTTGTTTTCTACGAGATTTTTTAACTAACTAGTTAATTGTAATACTGTAACGTAAACAAAATGATGAACAGTGCTCAAGACAGACTAGTCTGGCTAACGCCTCAAAACCATTTTAAGCTCAGACTGAGAAATCGGCATCTCTGATTGAATTGGCTGACGGCATGGATCAAAGAGTGACTTGGAGTTAGTAAAATTACTATCAAAATACGATCCACTCTTAAGGGAGCATGTGCTTCGAACTAAGCTTTGTTCCAGACCGAATACATTCTTGTCTCCACAAATACAAAACAAATTTATTACACTATTGGGGGATCACGTTAAAAAACAAATCATACAGCAAGTAAAACAAGCCAAATATTTATATATGATTTTTGACAGTAGGCCTACACCTGACATCTCAAAGTTGGATCAAACTTCCCAAATTTTACGGTACTTTGTCATGGATAATGACGGGGTGCAGATTCGTGAGTCTTTTATTGACTTCATCGACACAAAGGACAAGCATGCTGCTGGAATCGCTGAGATAATTTTAGAGAAACTGCGTTCGAATGGCTTAGACATAATGGACTGCAGGGGTCAAGGCTATGATAATGCTGCGGTCATGAAAGGTCAAAACTACGGTGTCCAAAAACGTATTCTAGAAGTAAATCCCAAAGCACTATTCATTGCCTGCTTAAACCATTCTCTTAATTTAGCAGGAATTCGAGCTGCTGAAGCTGAAGTCAATTCGGTAACATTTTTTGGTACACTGGACCGTTTACACGCCTTTTTCTCAACTTCAAGACACCGCTGGGATATCCTCATCAAAATAACCGGAACTAGCCTTAAACGTTTAGTTGAGACCCGCTGGAGCGCCAGAGGAGAAGCCGTCAAGATGGTTAGGAATACATTTTCTAAAATTATAGAAACTCTGGAGACAATATCTAGCAGAGATGAAAATTCATCGACTAGATCTGAAGCAGATGGATTATTAGTTGCCATTCAGTCTTTTAATTTCCTCACCTATCTTGAATTTTGGGCTCCTGTTTTAACTGAAATTAATGATGCGCAAGTCTACCTTCAAAAACAAGGATTGTCTATTCGAGACTGCTCACTCAAACTAATTTTTAAAGTAGTAATCGAGAGAACATCGCTGAAGCCAGCATTACCTTTGCCGAAAACGTGTGCCCAGATCTGAGAATCAGTACAGAACCTCAAAAACGTCTTGGCCATAAGAAAAAGATGCCTGGTGAGAAAAGTGACGACTCTGTACTTACATACAAAGAAGAGCTACGAAGGGAAATTTATTCTACCTTGGACAGGATGTTCAAGAAAAAATCATCCGATTCGAGCAACTTTATGATGTAGCCGATAGGTATGAATTTTTGTCACCTTCCTACCTATTAAATCCTCAGGTCGAAATCAATCTCGATAGTACTCCTAGCGACATTGATAAAAACGAATTTCTGCTGGAGCGAAAGAGGCTTCAATGGTTTGTTAGTTTCATCAGAAGCCTCCGAACTTCCAAAACAAGGACCTGTTGAGCTCTTGAAATTTATAAATAAATATCAGCTAGATGATTCAGTCCCGAATATCGTCATCATGATTCGCATATTTTTGACTATTGCAGTAAGCGTCGCTACATGCGAGAGAAGTTTTTCCAAACTTAAACTGATCAAGAATTACTTGCGATCAACGATGACTAATTTACGACGCACTAATTTGGCCATTTTGTTCATTAAACAAGAGCTGGTGGAAAAAGTTAATTTCGATAAAATTATTGGTACTTTTGCCAGCAAGAAAGTTCGTAAAATTCACTTGTAGTATGTTTATGTAAAAGTGATTTTTTGAATTAACAATATTTGATTAATGAATACATATTATTTTGAACAAAAAGTAAGGATTTACAATGTTATTATTTAGTTAGCTTTTTTTTTTTTTGGGGGGGGGGCATCAAGATGAGGTCCCGCACCAGGCATCATATATTCTAGCTACGCCACTGCAGACGGCGCTCAAATCCCCAGCGTCTCCGTCACCACTGTTTGTGCAACCACAGTCTTAACCACGCAACTTCTTGACCAACGAGTCTACAGGCAACTGCTCCTTTACCAACGAGTCTACTCCTTCTTTCAGCTGAGACACCATTTTATCTAACTTGTTCCCCATACTGTTAATTTGTTCACACATTGCTTCATTTATCTTGCCAATAAGCTCATAAATCTCCGGTTTAATTTCAAATAGGTAGATCTCCGGATCTTCGTCTTCATCAATTAGGGCTTGCCGGAGACGAGCTGTAAGCACCTCCTTGCTACCACCAAGCTTCAGGCGTCTGTAACGAAGTTCCTGCCTTAGCTCTTTAACTAAAAGCTGGTCTAGTTGTTTCAAAGATGCCATTGTGCTAGAATCCTACCTCCTCTCGTTGAGTCGCCTATAATCCCACTTCTGAGACCAATTGTAATAACTTAAGAGGGAGGCAACTCAACGAGACATAGACGTTTATTTACACGGAGACATGACAAACACAAAGGACATCTGCCTTGAGCACAGCATCTTCATATTGGCTCTAGACTTGGGCGGAAATCGTTAGTCCCTAATGTCAACATCCGACTTGTTTAGTCACAGATAGTGCGCACCTTCTTTCTGCACTATCTTGGATGGCGGTGCGCATGGTAAAGTCATAACAATATATATATATATAGGCCTATATATATATATATAGGCTATATATATATATATATATATATATACTGCTTGTATAAGATTGATCATCAAGAGTCATTACATTGAACATCAAGAGTCATTAAATTGAACATCAAGAGTCATTACATTGTACATCAAGAGTCATTACATTAAACATCAAGAGTCATTACATTGAACATCAAGAGTCTTACATTTGCATTCTAAACTTACGCTCACTTCCCATCATAGTTTCAAAATTGAAACTTCATGAAACTAATATACATCAATGACGACACACAAATCAATTTAAATAATTTAACCAATTATTTAATTAATTAATCTATTTGTTTTGTATAGAAAAAGGGGGTGGGTAAATCATTCAGTATTTAAAAAAATGGTAATAATTGTGCATTTCTTTCCATTACTTTAGCTTTGTTTTGTTTTTTAAAGTATTTTTTAAAATTCAGATTTCATAAGTTGATGTTTTTTATGTGATAGGGTTAGGGTTATCGAAATATGTTTAAATATTTTTAAAGATCATAAGCCTTTCTGCACTGACCTGCATCACTCAATTTATTATACTATCATGACCATCAAAACATTGTCGCCATGGAGATCACAAACATTGGCAGAATGCACAGAATGCCTGAAATAATGTAAAAATGAATTGCTCAATTAATGAGCTCATAGCACACAGGGTGTTTAAGGTAAAGAAATTTTTCTTTAAATGCAGTGTTTCTCAAATTTTTTAGTATCACGTCCACCACCTCTTTCCTAAACGAAGCGTTTTCAAGCATTTTGAGCTTCTGAAAATTATTCGCCTGGCTTCTACACTGCATTATTTCTCCTAATGAGAAGAGCGGAGGTTTAAAAAAAAAAACTAAATTAAAAAGCAGTGGGACATGCGGCTGAGAGGCCGATCACAACTAATTTCCAATGAGGATCAACAGAGTAATCTCAGTCATAGTCTTACTGACATAGCAAATTATAGTCAACAAATTATTAATTGATATGGTCCCCTGGAAAGAATGTCTCATAATTAAAAATTAACCAGCTCTTTAGTGAACACTACCTCGTACTTAACCTCTGACCTTCATTTCCAACGTATTTTCTTAGTTCCGATCCTTCCAGATCCGCCAACCTCCCCTCTTCCTTCAACGCTGCTACCTCACCCTTGTCCGCCATTGTCTATTATCAATAGTCAAATAATATCCTGTCGCTAGATCTAGCCTTAAAATCTCTACTGTCTGTTGACAGGAGATCAACTATTTATAGAGTAATACGTGGATTTTACATTTACGTTTGGCGCCACTTGTTACGTTTTGTTATGTGAAGAGACTCTTTTAATAATACAACAACACAAAACGTCAACGTCATAGATTATAATTCATTTAATCTTCATGAACACTAAAACCATTATTTTGCTTCTATTCCTCCATTTCGGTTCTCCCTCTTTCCACACGCTTTCACACCGTTCCACATTTACACTAACATGCGCAAGTAACACCTATATGGATGTTGACTTTTACCTATATGGATGTTGACTTTTACCTATATGGATGTTGACTTTTACCTATGTGGATGTTGACTTTTACTTATATGGATGTTGACTTTTACCTATATGGATGTTGACTTTTACCTATATAATGTTGATTTTTACCTATATGGATGTTTACTTTTACCTATATGGATGTTGACTTTTACCAATATGGATGTTGACTTTTACCTATATGGATGTTGATTTTTACCTATGTGGATGTTGATTTTTACCTATATGGATGTTGACTTTTACCTATATGGATGTTGACTTGTACCTATATGGATTTTGACTTTTACCTATATGGATGTTGACTTTTACCTATGTGGATGTAAATTTTTACCTATATGGATGTTTACTTTTACCTATATGGATGTTGATTTTTACCTATATGGATGTTGACTTTTACCTATGTGGATGTTGACTTTTACCTATATTAATGTTGAGTTTTACCTATATGGATGTTGACTTTTACCTATATGGATGTTTACTTTTACCTATATGGATGTTTACTTTTACCTATATGGATGTTGACTTTTACCTATATGGATGTTTACTTTTACCTATATGGATGTTTACTTTTACCTATATGGATGTTGACTTTTATCTATGTGGATGTTGATTTTTACCTATATGGATGTTTACTTTTACCTATATGGATGTTGACATTTACCTATGTAGATGTTGACTTTTACCTATGTGGATGTTGACTTTTACCTATGTGGATGTTGACTTTTACCTATATAATTGTTGACTTTTACCTACGTGAATGTTGACTTTTACCTATATGGATTTTGACTTTTACCTATATGGATGTTGACTTTTACCTATATGGATGTTGACTTTTACCTATGTGGATGTTGATTTTTACCTATATGGATGTTGACTTTTACCTATATGGACGTTGATTTTTACCTATATGGATGTTTACTTTTACCTATATGGATGTTTACTTTTACCTATATGGATGTTTACTTTTACCTATATGGATGTTTACTTTTACCTATATGGATGTTTACTTTTACCTATATGGATGTTTACTTTTACCTATGTGGATGTTGATTTTTACCTATATGGATGTTTACTTTTACCTATGTGGATGTTGACTTTTATTTATGTGGATGTTCACTTTTACCTATATGGATGTTTACTTTTACCTATATGGATGTTTACTTTTACCTATATGGATGTTTACTTTTACCTATATGGATGTTTACTTTTACCTATATGGATGTTGACTTTTATCTATGTGGATGTTGATTTTTACCTATATGGATGTTTACTTTTACCTATATGGATGTTTACTTTTACCTATGTGGATGTTGACTTTTATTTATGTGGATGTTGACTTTTACCTTTATGGATGTTGACTTTTACCAATGTGGATGTTGACTTTTACCTATGTGGTGTTGACTTTTACCTATATGGATGTTGACTTTTACCTATATGGATGTTGACTTTTACCTATATGGATGTGACTTTTACCTATGTGGATGTTGACTTTTATTTATGTGGATGTTGACTTGTACCTATATGGATGTGACTTTTACCTATGTGGATGTTTACTTTTACCTATGTGGATGTTGACTTTTATTTATGTGGATGTTGACTTTTACTTATATGGATGTTGACTTTAACCTTTGTGGATGTTGACTTTTACATATGTGGATGTTGACTATTACCTATATGGATGTTGACTTTTACCTATGTGGATGTTGACTTTTACCTATATGGATGTTGACTTTTTCCTATGTGGATTTTGACTTTTACCTATATGAATGTTGACTTTTACCTATATGGATGTTGACTGTCCCGGAATGTGTAGTCGTTTGAAGAGTGGTGTTGGCATTGGAACCCAATGTGCTTGAGTTCACCCCAGACGCTGCAGTAGAAGTTGATGCAGTCGTCGCTGTAGAGGTTGCTGTATTCGCTGCTGTAGTGGTTGCTGTAGTCGCTGCTGTAGTAGTCGCTGTATTCGCTGCTGTAGTGACTGCTGTAGACGCTGCTATAGTGGTTGCTGTATTCGCTTCTGTAGTGGCTGCTGTAGTCGCTTCTGTATTGGTTTCTTCAGATGTTGTTACATCAGTTGTGATTTGTGCAGATGCTGCAGCTGTATTGAAATGTAGTAGAGAGAAAATAAGAAAGCTTCAAATTTAAAATAAATGTTTCGTACTGCATATAGTTGAAAAAGTTAAGTGCTGCATAGAATTGAAAAAGTTAAGTACTGCATATAGTTGAAAAAGTTAAGTACTGCATATAGTTGAAAAAGTTAAGTACTGCATATAGTTGAAAAAGTTAAGTACTTGATATAGTTGAAAATGTTAAGTGCTGCATATAGTTGAAAAAGTTAAGTACTGCATATAGTTGAAAAACTTATGTACTTGATATAGTTGAAAAAGTTAAGTACTGCATATAGATGAAAATGTTTAGTACTGCATATTGTTGAAAAAAGTTAAGTACAGCATATAGTTGAAAAAGTTAAGTGCTGCATATAGTTGAAAACGTTAAGTGCTGCATATAGTTGAAAAAGTTTTAGTACTGCATATTGTTTAAAAAGTTTAGTACTGCATATACTTGAAAAAGTTAAGTGCTGCATATAGTTGAAAATGTTAAGTGCTGCATATAGTTGAAAAAGTGACGTACTGCATATAGTTGAAAAAGTTAAGTGCTGCATATAGTTAAAAAAGTTAAGTGCTGCATATAGTTGAAAAAGTGACGTACTGCATATAGTTGAAAAAGTTAAGTGCTGCATATAGTTGAAAAAGTTAAGTGCTGCATATAGTTGAAAAAGTTAAGTGCTGCATATTGTTGAAAATGTTAAGTACTTGATATGGTTGAAAATGTTTAGTACTGCACATAGTCGATGACAATATTTTTTTTCTAGTTCTAGATCAAGTAAATGGATATAATCTGAGGAACGAACTCACCCCGATAGCTTCACCCCATTGCACGGCAAACATATACAACATTTTAATTAGATATAAGGCGTTCTATGCAAACATGTTCATCTTCACAATCCCCTATTCCTTAGTCTGTTGAACTGTTGGAGCACCACACAGGATTTGTAGGCCGTCCTTTGACATTCCTCTCTGTCTTTTGCCTTGGATAGAAATTAGTAGATATAGCCTCAAATTATTTCCAGGCAGTATATTTTAACCCTGATGTTATGCATTCTGGGGTAATCCCAAACGTGACATATTTTTGTAGCCTTGTCTCTGAGGGATTCAACTCTGTATTGAATCATCAGATAGGCTTTACCGAACAGATGTATATACGTGAAATTCTATGAAGCTTATAGGCTCATATGTTTCTCTGAAGCTTATAGTTCATCATGACCATTTTTGGGGGGCTTAAAGTGGCTGTGTTGGCTTGGAGCCTGTAACCACAGAGTGGCCAAAAGTGGTCGTGTTTTGACGTGAGGCCTGTGACCTTAATTTTGTTTACACTGATGTGTGATTTCCTGGATTTGACAGTAGATAAGATATTTAGTTGTAACATATGACTAGGACGGTTCGCCATTCTACTTTTGAGTGTGTAACTTTTATTTTATGTTGTAAAGGCCTGTGAGTCTATGGCCATTTAATTACACATTTATTTACTCATGTAAATAAACTTTGTATATATGTTTACCAGCGACTTTCTTAAGTCTTGTTTTGCATACATTAGTTTAATTGTATATCTAGAGGTTATACCTAGGAAATACAAGTAGGGGTCAATGTACCCTGCACGAACGTGCAAGGGCCAGCACACCTTTAACACTGATCTGTTGATCTAAAATACCTAAATCTAGCTATAAGTCTAATTGAATCCTTTTAGCTATACCAGCTAATAGGTCAATTAATTGATTACAATTTTGTTATGTTTAATAGGCTGCTCTTTTAGAATCCATCCCCATTATTATGTAAGCTGGGGTACTCTTACAAGCAACCTCGTCAATAGGCCTATATAAAAACAATACCCTAGATGTGTAGAGTTCTTATCTTATACATCACGGACGTTCGAACAAAGAGGAAGATAATTACGTCTTGCGCGTATATGTGTGTTCATCTAGTAGTGCATATTGACTCTTTCTCTCAGTAATTATTTACCACATTCTGGTTGAATCAACGCTGGTATCATCAGTTAGGAGAGAAATAGTTAATTAGAGACTTAAAACTTCAGAAAAACCCGGTTCGATGCTCTAATGGCACTTAGCAAGAAGGAGAACTTGGACGAATTTATCCTAGTATATAGAGTATAAAAAGTGTCTTTATTTTTTATGTCTTTTAGTTTTAGGTAAAACGTGACAAAAACGCGTTGGGAAGACAAATGATATTCAAATTAAGGCCAAAAAAATGGAGAAAGACCGTTGACAAATCTTGTGTGGTGCCCCAACCGTTCAACAGATGGATATGTGAATGTAAAATGTCTCTATATTAATTGATTATACTAATGCTGTGACTCCAGTCTATTGCAAATCTCCATAAGGTCCTCATTGTTTCGCTGGTCATACTTGAAAATTGTTAGATCCAGAAGCGGTCTTAGCAGCTCTGCATGGTGCAACCGCTTCAGCTTCAAACAACATAGTTAATTAATTGACTATTTGGTATTTTTTTTATTGATTCATATTTTGTCTATGCCAATGAATAATTGTGCAAAGTTTCAACTTGATCCGAGAATGCGTGTGGGAGAAAGAACGAGTACACACTTTTTACCAGACAGACAGACAGAGGTGATATAAGCGTTGTAAAAAAAAACTGTCCAAACTTACCTACAAGAAAAAGCACAGATACAATCACTGGGAAGTGTCCAAAGTACATTCTTGATTCTCTAATGATGACCCTAAAAATATTACTTTTAATAAAGTGTCTCCAATACCTACACTGGTAAACAATGTAAACATTACAGAATGGTTGAAATAAAAATCTACGCTTTCAGTTTCGTTGAATAGAATCCTAATAAACCTCTAAAAAAAACACAAGACTAATAATGCTTTAAAAAGTACATTTTATAATAAATAGATTGCTAAATCAGTATTATCTTATCTTATAAAATACAAACGTTTCTTCAAAAAAAAAAAAGATGATTACGTCCTACGCATGTTCCTTTGTCAATCCAGTCATGCATGGTAATCAATGACTTAAATTATACCAAGTCTTTGGTTTTCCTGGCTGACTCAGGCAACCCATTCCATTCTTCAATAACACTAGGGAAGAAGTATTGCTACCATTTTGAATTTGTTTGGGGTTGGAGCGATATGAGCATGGGCAACCGCAGTGGGGGGGGGGGGTGCACCCCTCTGGATTTTGAGTAGCCAAATTCTAGATACTTTTTCTGCATCGTCAAATCAATAAACTTCTTAGTAGCCACTGAGCAAGTAGTACTTCCACTGTAGTACAGTCATAAGGATAAGTTCATGTTGAAGTTGACTAGCCTAGGCTTATCAGGAAAAGATGGCCGACTATGTACTTGCATCCCTCTGGATTCTAGTAGTCAAATTTTAGCCAATTATTTTTTTAAATTCTTAGAAGTAGCAATTTAACATCTTGTGCTTCCACTAAAGTATAGCTGAAAGGATAAACTATTATTGTAACAAACGAGAATACGCTAATCAGGAGTTGATGGCATGTAAATCGTGACGTTTTGTTTTCATTTGCACATAGTCAGAGTAAGTATTATATTTAGTGAAGGCCTAGAATAGGATATTTTTTTTTTTTGGTCTTGGAGGAGAAATCCTTGCTAGCTTTCTTTCGATATGATAAATGTGAAAGTTTCTTTGAACAAGAATGAAGAGTGCAGTCATATTGGTAAATGTATTTACGTCTTACGGAGTTGAGGTCGGTGTTAGTGCTCGATAAAATAGCAGGTTAAACACGTCCACCAGTTTACGATTGCAGACTATATAAGAGAGCTCTAAATAATAATATTATAGTTGAATTTATATAGCGCTGTTAACAAACATGATGTAGGCTAAAGGAGTGAAGTGACAACATTACAATTAACAAGGTTACAAAGACAGTTTGTGTCAAAACACAAACTCAAAATCGGCCCCCCAAGTAAAATGTTTTACATAATTCGGATAATCCTTCAGAGTTGAAGATAGTTTACTTCCTAGTCCAAACCTCCCGCAGGACGACGGGGGATGGGAGTAGACAGGGTTTGAACCTTTGATCGTCGATAAATCCGAACGACAGTCCAGCGTGCAAACCGCACGACCAGTGGTCCACCCAGGTAGGCTTCAACATTTTCAGAAAGAACATCCGAATGAAATTATATCAAAAACAAATGAGAGATAAGAATGGAGAAAGAAGGTTAACAGATCTTGTGTAGTGCCCCAACCGTCCCGCAGATCAAAGGATAGGTGAAAGTGAATGTAAAGTTAGATGTAAACCTGGCCTAACTAGTTTGTGGTCTATAGGGCAGATGATGTAAAGTTCATCTGTTTTTGTGGCCTACGGTTAACGAGGGTGTCATGTAGCCAGCACAACGACCAACCGCCTTTACTTTCCCCCAACTAATGTCAGGTACCCATTAGAGCTGGGTAGACTCAGAAGTTGAAAATCCCAGTCTTCACCAGGATTCGAACCCGGGACCATCGGTTCGGAATAAATAAGTTAATTGTTTTGAAAAAGCTCAGTCTCATATTCGAATTCTCAAAAAAAATAAAAATTTCAGGTACATAGAAAAAATTTTCACGAAAATGAAGTTTATAAGATTACTATTCGTTTTAAATTAGGTCTAACATATAATGCATACTAATTATCTTTTTCTCTTTAAAAAAACTGCTTGCATAATTGATTTTAAAAATTAGAATTTTCGCTTTCAGGAAAAAAAAAAGTAGCCGTTGCATCAGAACTTTGAATGGTCTAAAATATTGTGAAGTCGGATTTTCAATATCTTTTCTAGTTTACGAGATCTAAACGGGACGGACGGACAGACATTTTGCACAAAACTAATAGCGTCTTTTCCCCTTTCGGGGGCCGCTAAAAAAACGATAGCTAAAATGACAAACTAATCTAAAGGAGTTTTGAACAGATCTATAGATCTATATATAATTAATTATATTCGTGTCTTAAGAGTTTAGACACCACGTAATGTAATGATCACTCTTTTATTGCTGCAAGTTAGACGGACTAGAGTTACCCGACAAAAAAAGGGGGAGGAGAACAAGTAGTATTCGCCCGTCACAAAATAGCAGGGCCGGACTTAACCGTTGTGACCAAGAAGTCATGGAAAGATCACTTTTTTTCTATTTCTACCCCACGTAGTTTAAGCGCCGAAAAAAAGAGGGGGGGGGGAACAAGTAATCTACTTTGTTTTTACCCGTCACTAAATAGCAGGGCCGGACTCAACCATTGTGGGGTTCTATGCTAAACGGATTTGGCGGGGCCAAGTTTGGGTAGCGATACGGATAAATAGTGAAAATTAAGAATTTGTATTAGAAAATAAATTTGTCTTTGCAATTTATTCATTCTTTACTACCTACAGAATTACTTACGAGCCTTACGTGTAGCGCAGTCATACAGTATATCATAAAAAGTTTATGATCTACGACCTACATAGATCACGCTCAATAACAAAAATTACCAAATGTTGCCCTCTATCTTCGAGAATGTTGTTGTCAAATAATTCTTCATTAGTTTGAGGTGCGAGAAGCTTCTTTCACCAGATTCAAATATTATGGGCATTGCATAATTCCGTATTTTTTCATCGCGCGTAGGATTGACGTTTTCCATTTTGAGTGACACCCCAAAATGACAATTTTTTGTCTATATATTTCAGGAATTTTAATATTTTTTTTTAGTTTTCAAAAGATTTTAATAATTTCCAGAGATTTCAATGACTTTTTTTTTTATATTTTACAATTTCATGAGATTTCAAGGAGCTCCTGGTAAATCAGGAGGCTGCGGGAATTCAGTTTTAAAAAGGTTTAATTGAATAATTTACACCTAGAATTAGGGTGGGTCCTTTGAAAGTGCGGGCCCACTGCGGTCGCATAGGTTGCATTGGCGTAATACCGGCCCTGCAAAATAACGATGTATGCTACGCCGTGGGTCGACTATTGTGTCTTAATGTTCTTCTTGAATGTAGTGTAGCATGTTGTCTGAGACCAATGGGGAGTGAGTTCCAAACCTTTGGTTCGTGCACTGAAAAAGCCCGAAAGTCGTAACTTTTGAGGAAACAACGTGACATCATCAGAAGCGTTGAGTCCATGGAGTGCAGTGTTCTCTGAAGGACATATGGAATGATCAGTTCGATAAGGTACAAGGGCAGTTCTTTATTATAGATACACTGATGACTAAGTGTGGCCACTTTGAAGACTATTCTCGCTTTCACGGGAAGCCAATAGAGCGTGCGCAAGAGAGTAATAGCAGAATCTCGTCTTGTTTTCCGATGGACTATTCGTGCGGCGTTGTTCTGAATTCAAATTAGCTTGGCTATTATGTCATTGGGTACACCTGATAGCACGGCGTTGCAGTAGTCAAGTCGGGAGAGTAAGAATGCTATAGCTAGCTTTTTTGTTGACTTAGTCGTCAAATATGGTCGGATGTGACCTAATCTGTGCAGCTGAAGATAAAGGCCCTTACAGAGCTGACATGTTTGGGTCGAAAGATATACCATCACATGCCATTGTCCTAGTGAAAATGTTTATTTGAATTAACGGAGCATTGGCAGCAGCAAGAAACCAAAAATACGAGCAGCAGCATCTTGAATTGACTGCATTTGCGGGTATTTGGGTGATGAAACTGCAGATAGCTCAGAAACTTATCGGTTCGGTGATGACGATTGTATTTAAGAAAACTTTACTGTTTTGTTCCTGTTGTGTCTAACGTCATTGTCAGCGAATACATTTTGCACAATCTAGACATGAACAAACTACTCGACCAAGACTACGATGGCTGCCCCGTGATGGCTAGCTTTCAGAACTGTGTTCAGGAGAAGATTCATGAAAAATATCCTAAAGCAGCCTTTGTCCGTATGCGTCTCACAGATTTAACGTTGTTTTCAATAACCCGAATGACGTTTCAGATGTTGGTGTCATCAAGAAGACTTTCTATTTTCCGCAACAGTTTCAATTTTACCTTTTAGTGTCAGACACGATGGAGTGAGAAATAAGAACCCAGTCATAATTTTGAGATGATTTGTTTTGACGGATGTTAAGTGCAATTAATTGTTAACAATTTTGTTAATTGAACGCAGGGAGGCATGGGCCAAACGGATAAGCTTAACAACGCGTACAGTAAATAGTTTGTGCAAATGTTTAATATTGTATTTAATTTGAAAAAAATATTTACAGTTCACTTATTGTAGTATATGGAAGGGAGGGGGGAGACCAATTCTTTTCTTTAATATTCTCGGTATCAAGATAATGAAAGCTACTATTTTGAACTGTAGATGGCAACTTGCACCCCCCTGGAAAAAATCCTGCGGGCAACCATGGATATGAGGTAACCTATTGATCAGCGGTTCTCAACCCTTTTGGCTCGGCGACCCCCTTTACAATTCTCCACTATGCGGCGACCCCAACTGTAAAATTATTTTTATTCACACGCCCAAATAACAGTGCTTTAGAAATGTTATAAAATCGCAATTCTAATGTAACGTTTAGGTATGTATTGCAAAAGTTTTGCTTAATCACGAAACAATATGTAATAATATTTAGACTTATATATTTCGTCAGTGCGAAGATTGAACTTGTTTCTTGAATAGGAATTCTCGAAACTGTCTTTGCAAGAGTAATACTTCTGAGTAATAACTTCTGTATTTAGACTTGATAACAGAGCACCTAATATAGATCCTACAGATCAAAAGGTGCATTATAATAAATGGAAACCAAATGTTGTTATATTGAGTGCTTCATTTGTTGTTTTGGTATCTATATAAAATATGTGTGTTTTTTTACTTTTAAAAGCAGATCCTAGAGACAAAGATGCTTTACAATAAATAGATACCAAATGTTGTTATAGTGATTGCTTTGTTTTTGGATTCGTTATAAAAATGTTTGTATCTACTTATTTTCTTTATACTGTTTTACTTTTAAATTTGTACTTTTACAGACATATTAATAATTTATAAACACTTAATAATGAAATCTAAGATGTCAAAATACTTAACAAAGATAAATAAGTCTATTTTTGTTTTAGAACAAAAGTACTTGTATAAATGTTTTCACTAACAATTTAATTCCTACTTAAGTTGAAACTTACAAAAGTATAACTTTACCAAACTGCTACCTGTTCTCTGGGAGGGATGACCACTAAACTGTATTTTCAATAGCAACCTGTTAAATATATTTGTGTACAGCCTCGGAGTACAAAGGCCTAAACTGTATCCGCGTCAATCGTTAGGTGTTTTTTTTTATTAGAAAAAAAAATGGTGATTTCTATTCATATCTTCTCATTCCTATTCACACATGTTCATAATTATATTGATTACTTTGATAGAATATGTCTTCCTTTTTGTCGGATTGGCCGGAGACCTGGTAAAGTTTCATTGTTCATTTGTCTTTCTGCAGTCGTTCTCTTTTGTTACAAAACAATAAATGTGAAATAGAAGTCAACTGTGACAGAACGCAATGCAAAATAAAAGATAAGTATCAGAGACTGCTGTTGAACAGAGAAGTGCTGATTACATGTAGGGGAAATCGATCCAAGTTAATGCCGTACAATTACATATTGCAAAGCAAAGTAAAGCATTCATAAATACCATGGGCGTAGCCAGGATTTTTTTTCGGTGTGGGGGGGGGGAATCCAAATATATATATATTTGTTTGTGTGTATATAGTTAATTAATTCTGACTCTTCATTCGTTCGGAAGACGTTTATTGTACCATAGAATAGGTTCTACCTGGAGTTAGTGGAAAAATTTTTGACTTCCAGCCCTTGCCAGAACTATTTAACAATTACACACTATTCCCGTTATTGAAAGCCAACAAAATGCATATTCTGAGGTATCTACAGTGCATTATCCTGCTAATAAAAAGTTTTATTTCAAAACGTAATGTGCTATTCTAACTGACTTAGATTCTCACGCGCCGTTCAGCAAGCTGTTTCCACAAAAATCTTTCACTGGCAATGTCTGAAGCCTCTTCCAACCTGCTCTGAGGACCTCCGTGAAAGTGTGGTGTGAAGTTGTACTAGGATGTTCCTGTTTGTGATGACCTCCATGTCATTGCAACTCTTATTATGCGTAATTCATTTTGTCGAAGAACATGTCCCGCAAACCTCATGCGACGTTCTGTCACAACCTTACCAAGGTGTTGACTCCCAGTTTGGCATATGATTTCCTTGATTGACTCTAAAATCTTAGCCATCTTAGTTGAGCCACATTTAGTCTTTTTTTTTAAATTCGGCAGATGACTATCTACTGCACTTTATTAATGAAGCCCAGCGACTAGTAGAAATGTGTAACCTCTCTTGGTTACGCTCTTGGAATTAGGTGACTGTAGGTTGCTTAAGATTTTATATCGAAAAGAAAATTTTATCCTCAAAATAATCTGTTGGGAGGTTTTAAACTAAAAAATCTCTGGAGATTTTTTTTAAAATTCAAAACCCATTTAGCTACGCTGATAGAACTTGGTAAATGTAGTTTGTTTAGAATAATATTGAAGAGGGGGTCTTCAACCTCAAAACTCTCAATAGGGGGATTTTAAACTCAAAACCATGGAGGAGTGGTTTTAAACTTTTAAAAAGCCATCTGAAGGAGGGTGGTTTAAACTCCAAACCCCCTTTGGTATGGCTAAGCTCAAAGAATTTTAGTGCGTAATTTACTTTCTTTTAACATTGAAGTGGTATTTTTTAGCATCAAACCACTCTGAAGGGAGGTTCAAACTCAAAACTCCCTTTGGCTACGATCATAGCATTTTCAGTGTGTAATTTGCTTTTTTTTATATTGAAGAGAAGGTATAGTAAATTTTGGAGGGGGTTTTAGAATCAAAATCTTCCTTAGCTATGCTCTTGGAATTTGGGGTTTGTCGTTTGCATTATTTTTGTGTATTTTTTTTAGAAGAGAGGAATTAAACTGCAAAAACCCCTTGAAGGGGTTTTAAACTCAAAACCCCCTTGGCTGCGCTGGGGCAAGTGATGGTTTAGTATTAAAATCTAACCTAAAAATAAACAGAATCAAAGCAAAATATCAGTCATTAAATATCATCTCACCCCCGCTGCGGGATCTCCCCGGCTACGCCCATGACACATACATACATACATATATACATATATACATATATACATATATACATACATACATACATACATACATACATACATACATACATACATGCATACATACCTACATACATACATACATACATACATACATTTATACATACATACATACATACATACTTACATACATACATACATACATACATACATACATACATACATACATACATACATACATACATACATACATACATACATAAATACTTACTTACTTACTTACATAAATAAATATATACATATATACATACATGCATATTTTACGTACACATACATACATACTTACATACATACATACATACATACATACATACATACATACATACACACTTACTTACTTACTTACATAAATACAAACATATATACATACATGCATATTTTACGTACACATACATACATACATATATACATACATACATACATACATACATACATACATACATACATACATACATACATACATACATACATACAAACATACATACATACACACTTACTTACTTACTTACATAAATACATACATATATACATACATGCATATTTTACGTACACATACATACATACATATTTACATACATACATACATACATACATACATACATACATACATACATACATACATACATACATACATACATACAAACATACATACATACACACTTACTTACTTACTTACATTAATACATACATATATACATACATGCATATTTTACGTACACATACATACATACATATTTACATACATGCATACATACATACATACATACATACATACATACATACATACATACATACATACATACATTTATACATACATACATACATACATACATACATACATGCATACATACATAGATACATACATACATACATACATACATACATACATACACATGCATTTAAGATTGAGTGAATTTTTGATTGCTGGGCTGCCCACACGTCAACACTCGCCTCCCTTCTATGTTGACCGGGTCCGAATGGATGGAAAGCCATCGCAATTTGGAATCAGGTGGCTGCAGGAGTTTGCCAAAGAGTAGTAGTCTTACTATTGTACCCCCGCCAGAACCGAATTTTCTGTTAGTGTTTACCCCCTTAGCCTTAGACCTTACAGGGACACACACAAGGCAGTGCGGCTATTTACCTGCAGCAAAGGGTTTGGTTTGTGGGCGGCACGCTGACTGTATATAACTGCCTACTGTTAGTTAGTGAGATAATGTTTCAACAATCCTAGTTCAAAATAATTCAAGTCTGTTGAAATTAATTATCTTATGTACATTTAAATAGATTGATTATCTAGATCTTTCTAGACTACGTATCTAATATTTGGAAAATAATAATTATGAGACGAGAGTGCTCTAATTTTCGATTTTCAGTTACTAGATCTAGGTCTTAACATTAAATTATGTTACATAGGTTATGGTTGAAAAGAAACTGCAACTTTACTTCTTATAGCTACTTTAGTCCAGTCTAGGTACAATATATTTCTTTGGTCTAGGCGCTTGTGTGTAGTGTTAGAGATTGCCATGTCCAGTCTAGGTATAATATATGTCTGTGGTCAGTACAGAGAAGATTTGAGGAAGAGGTTCAGATTTGTGTAATATTATTAATGATTGATCCGCTGATTCACTAACATTACCAGACCCTGGTATCTTGTGAGAAGGCAGACATTTCCCAAGATGCCTTTGTGCGAAATCAGCCTATACTGATTTGAGTTTAACTTTTATGAGTTAAATGGACTCTCTCTCTCTCTCTCTCTCTCTCTCTCTGTATGAGTTTGTAAATTGACTCCGTGGAACTAATAAACTATTCTTGGTATTGAAAACCAACAAAATACATATTCTGAGGTATCTACAGTGCATTTTCCTGCTATTAGAAAGTTTTATGCAAAAACTTAATGTGCTATTCTTACTGACTTAGACCCTCCCGCGACTTTCGGCGCATTTGTCGTCAAGCTGTTTCCATAAAAATCTGTAATTGCTAATGTCTGAAGCCTCTTCCCACCTGCTCTGAGGACCTCCATGAATGTGTGGAGCCAAGGTGTACTAGGATGTCATCGCAACTCTTCTTATGTGTAATTCATTTTGTCGGAGAACATGTCCCGCAAACCTCATGCGACGCTCTGTCACAATCTTACTAAGGGGTCGACTCCCAGTTCGTCATAGGATTTCCTTTTTTAGTCCCGATCTCTATAACTGACTCCTAAAATCTGTCTTAGCCATCTTTGTTGAGCCACATTTAGTGTTTTTCAATTTCGGCAGATGACTATTCACTGCAGTTTATTAATGGAGCACCATCACTGGTAGAAATGTGTAACCTCTCTAATACGCTCTTGGAATTAGGTGACTGTAGTTTGCTTTAGATTTTATATCGAAAAGGGATGTTTTATCGTATTAAACTCAAAACCATATGGAGGGGTTTTAAACTTTACAAAAAAGCTATCTATTGGAGAGGGGTTTATACTCAAAACCCCCAATAAGCTTGGCTACGCTCTAATAATTTTAGTGTGTAATTTGCTTTTTTTTTATATTGAAGAGGTATTTTTTTTTAGCATCAAACCCCTCTGAAGAAGGTTTAAACTCAAAAACCCTTTTGGGAACGCTCATAGCATGTTGAGTGCTTAGTTTGCTTTTTTTTTTTTACATTCAAGATGTATTTTTTATCTTCAAACCCCGCTGACGGGGGGTTTAAGCTCAAATCCCCTTTGGCTACGCTCTTAGATTTTAGAGTGTGCAATTTGCTTCTTTGTATATTGAAAAGGTATTTTTTAGCTTCAAACTCCGCAGGAAGGGAGTTTAAACTCAAAACCTCTTTGACTACACTCATAAAATTTTGAATGTATAAATTGCTTTGTTTTTTAATACTAAAGAGGTATTTTTTACCTTTTAACCCCGATGAAAGGAGGTTTAAACTCAAAATTGAGTAAAAATCCATTTAACTACGCTCATAACATTTTGAGTGCTTAATTTGTTTTTGTTTTTCATATTGAAAAGTTTTTTTTAGCTTCAAACCTCGCTGAAGGGGGGTTTAAATTCAAAACTGAGTCAGAACCCATTTAGCTACGCTCATAAGATTTTGAGTGCGTAATTAGCTTTTTATATTGAAGAGGGGGTTTATCGGACATTTTGGAGGGGGTTTTAAAATCAAAATCTTCCTTAACTGTGCTCTTGGAATTAGAAGATTTTTTTGTTTTGTTTTGCTTTATAGAAGAGGGGGATTTAACTGCAAAATCCCCTGGCTACGCCCATGAAACTTCATCATGTCTTTCTGTATGTGCCCTGTGTGTGATTTGTTCACTGAGGTATACTTCCTTTACAGCTTGTTGTTGAAGAGCGGCCTCATAGACAGGGGCGGACTGGCTCTATGGGCAAACGGCCAAATGCCCGGTGGGCCGGTACTTAATGGGCCGGTCTGGTCACGACCAAAGAAAAAAAAAGTGACAGCAGCTAGACTGCTTTGATGTCTTCGAGGCTGTGTTTGGCCTACTCATTTTGCTTGTCGGCATGGACCTTTGATGGCGCTCCAATTTTTGTTTTGCTCCTTCCCTCCACGTTTTCTGATGGTTCCATTGTCAATTAACGAAAAAGAGGGATTCTAGATATAGCTAGATTTAGACCAATATCTAGTTTATATCAAACAGGAAATATAAGGAAAGATTTAAAATATATTGCTCATTTACATATGTGTTATCGTAGTGTAGTGGTTATCACATCTGCACAACACGGAGAAGGTCTTGGGTTTGACACCCAATTAATTCTTTAAAATTTTATTTAGTTAATAAATATTTCTACATTTTGTTTTGTGAATCTTATGCAGTAAAATAGATATGCATTTTTAAAAGTATTTTTTAAAGTATATTTTTTACAGCCTAATATGTTCTATCCTCTACCAATGTCTAGATCTGTCGTCTGTCTCTAAGTAGACCACTTCTAGGGCCGATTTTAAGTTTGTGTCTACACAAAATGTCTTTGTAACCTTGTTCTAAATTATTTCTCTTGATAGTTTTCCTTTTTTTTTAACACTTATTTATAAAGAAATTAAGAAGCTATATTTTAAAATGTAATATTTAATATATCAATTTAAAAAATTAAATAATAAATAAATAAAAGGTCAAATTTACAAAAAGAAAAACAACATTTTGAAACATTCTAAAAAATGTGTAAACATAAAGTTAAGTCAGTAGCATACATAGATATATCATAGATATATATGAGTATATTTTTTGTATGCCACGTCATATGTATCAAATGTTATGATTAGATGTATGGTATCACAGATATGCTTTATATACTTAGCAAACTAGAAGATGAGTGAAGACATGACACTGTAGGTTGTATATTTCAATATCAGTAGGCGGTAGACGTTGGCATATTTATCATAGTAGGCACTAGACGTTGGCATAATTCACAATAGTAGGCCCTAGACGTTGGCATATTTTGATATCAATAGTAGGCCCTAGACGTTGGTATATTTCAATATCAATTGTAGGCCCTAGATGTTGGTATAGTTCAATTTCAATAGTAGCCCTAGACGTTGGCATATTTTAATATCAATAGTAGGCCCTAGATGTTGGTATAGTTCAATTTCAATAGTAGGACATAGATGCTGGTATAATTCAATATCAATAGTAGGCCCTAGATGTTGATATAGTTCAATTTCAATAGTAGGCCCTAGATGCTGGTATAGTTCAATATTAATAATTGGCCTTAGATGTTGGTATAGTTCAATATCAATAGTAGACCCTAGATGTTTACGGTTAAACGTCTAACATATGTATAATAAGAAAAAAACAAACTAAGACATAAATAATGAAATATTCGCTTGACATGTCATTAAACAATGGGACTGACTTCAGGACAAAGTATCTATCTCTAATCTTTTTTTTTTATAATATTACATTCTTTTATCAATGTAGGAAAACTTGAGTCAATTTATCGCACCATTATCTTTTATTAATGAAGAAAAATTGACTGACTGTATAGCATCATATTCTCTTAATAATGTAGGCCAATGGACTTTATTGCATCACTGTGGTCCAATTGACTGACTTTATAGTGGGATTGTTGGAATAGTGAGACACCTTAATATATTATATTCTTCATTACTCTATCCTGTAATGATCTTCAAAACTGATTTAAAAAGAAACAAGTTAATGCTTCAATTAGTTCCCAAAGTGTCCGGTGATGTTAGAGCTAGAGTGTCAGTACATTGATCATCAAGAGTCAGTACATTGATCATTTAGAGTCATTGCATTGATCATTTAGAGTCATTGCATTGATCATTTAGAGTCATTACATTTGCATTCTAAACTAACGCCCACTTCCTATCATAGTTTCAAATTGAAAAGGGGAGGTAAATCTTGCAGTATTTAAAAATATGGCAGTAATTATGCATTTCTTTTCCTTACTTTAGCTTTGTTTTTTTTTTTAAGTATTTTTTTTTTTTTTAAGTTCAGATTTCGTGAGTTGATGTTTTTATGTGATAGGGTTAGGGTTAGGGTTATCAAAATATGTTTAAATATTTTTAAAGATAATAAGCATTTCTGCACTGGATTATAAGAATTTTAGAGTTTTGATATTTCCTAATGAAATGAAGACACTAGAACATTCTTCAATAGGTTGTTCCATCAGATCAATCCATCCGAGACAATTCCACCAGAGTTTATCAATGTCAAGTACGTCATCTATGCAAAACCTAAAAACATTTTTTTCTTATGTAAAAAAGCTTAAAAACAAACAATCTGTAGGGAAAAAAGAAAAAAAAAGGTCGAAATAAGAATAAATCATAAAACAAACACTATTATAACTCATTTTTATTATCTATAAGACTTTCAAAAATTTAAAAAAAAATAGCGAATCAAAAACAGATTTAGCAAGTGTAATATTTTTTTAAGAAGGCTCTATAGTTGGCACAACGCATATTACATTCACAGTGTTGAATTAAACAATAATTCAATGTGATGATTCAATGTAATGATTCAATGTTATGATTCAATGTAATGAGACAATATAATGATTCAATGTAATGATTCCATGATATGAAATCTACTACACATACGCGAACATACCACTGGTCTATCACGAGGTCTCTAAAACTAGCGTACGTGTCCGCATTAAATTTTGTACACAGGTTCTTTTCACCTCCTAGTGGCATTCCATGAGGCCTTTGGAACAGGGCCGGTCTTAGGCTGCTGCAACCTATGCGGCCGCAGTGGACCCCGCACTTTCATAGGCCCCGCGCGAATAGTAGATGAAAAATATTAAATTAAATGATTTTAACTTATTATTAAAAGGGTTCCTTGAATTATTCTGAAATTGAAAAATATACGAAAAAGGCATGAAAATCACCTGAAATTATTAAAATCTTCTGAAAACTCATGCAAATCTGCTTTAAAAAAGACAAAATTTTCATTACAGGGTGTCATTTAATATTTAGTTTCTAATACAAAATCTTAATTTTCACTTATTATCCTTATCCCTACCCATACTGGGCTCCGCGCAATCCGTTTCGCATAGGGCCACGCAATCTGTGGGACCGGCCCTGCTTCGGAAAATGCATTTTTTTTCTCTAGGCCTGAAACTAATGGTATGAAGAAATGTACCGAACATTGCTTGCATTAAGATTTAAAGTTGCGTGCATTGAATTGAGAAGCCGAAGAAAAGTCATTGAGTGTACGAAGGACTAACTTTTTGTTGTTTGTCCGGAGAGAGGGGGAGATAAGTGAAAGTGCTACAACGTGCCCAAAATATGAATGAAATGATGTCCGTTTAGTAAAATCCAAAAATAAATTAATTAATTTTTTAAAAGGCAAGAAAGGAGCGAGGACGTGAAATGCCATAGTAAGCGATACACTTATTCACGGGCTAACTAAAAAAGTATGTTAGGTTGATCGTCAAAATGTGGCCCGTTTATTAAAATTCAAAAAAAGAACAAAAGAAAAGAATGGCGTGTTCCGGCCATAGCACAATGTATTAAAACCTAGGAACAAATCCGGCCATAATAAACACTAAAATGCCTAGGAACAAATCATCGGGCGTAGCCGGTGAGTACTGCTTGTATAACATTGATCATCAAGAGTCATTACATTGATCATCAAGAGTCATTACATTGATCATCAAGAGTCATTACATTTGCATTCTAAACTAACGCCCACTTCCTATCATAGTTTCAAATTGAACTTCATACAAATATACATCAATGACGACACACAAATTAATTTAAAAAATTTAATTAATTATTTAATTAATTAATCTATTTGTTTTGTATGGAAAAGGAGAGGTAAATCTTGCAGTATTTAAAAATATGGCAGTAATTATGCATTTCTTTTCCTTACTTTGGCTTTTTTTTTTTTTTTAAGTATTTTTTTTTAAGTTCAGATTTCGTGAGTTGATGTTTTTATGCGATAGGGTTAGGGTTAGGGTTATCAAAATATGTTTAAATATTTTTAAAGATAATAAGCATTTCTGCACTGACCTGCATCACTCAATTTATTATACTATCATGACCATCAAAACAATGTCGCCATGGAGATCAACAACATTGGCAGAATGCACAGAAATCCTGAAATAACGAGACGATATAATGTAAAAGTGAATTGCTCAATTGATGAGCTCATAGCATACAGGGTGTTTGAGGTAAAGAAATTCTTCCTTATAAGCAGTGTTTCTCAGATTTTTTAGTGTGACGTCCCTAACCTCTTACCTAAACTAAGCGTTTTCCTGCATTTTGAGCTTCTGAAAGTCATTCGCCTGGCGTCTACACCGCATTATTTCTCGTAATGAGAAGAGCGCAGGTTTAATCACAATAATTTTCCAATAAGGATCAACAGAGTAATCTCAGTCATAGTCTTACTGACAAGGCAAATTATAGTCAACAAATTATTAATTGGTATGGTCCCCTGGAAAGAATGTCTCATAATTAATAATTAACCAACTCTTTAGTGAACACTACCGGAAAGTAAAGAGACAGAGAAAGAATAAAAGATGAGACGGTGTTCAAATACAGTTAGATACTTGTTTTCCTGTCTCATACATAATCTCTGACCTTCATTTCCAACGTATTTTCTTAGTTCCGATCCTTTCAGATCCAACAACCTCCCCTCTTCCTTCAACGCTGCTACCTCACCCTTGTCCGCCATTGTCTATTATCAATAGTCAAATAATATCCTGTCGCTAGATCTAGCCTTACAATCTCTACTGTCTGTTGACAGGAGATCAGCTATTTATAGAGGAATACGGGGGTTTTACCTTTACGTTGGGCACCACTTATTACGTTTTGTTATGTGAAGAGACTCTTTGAACAATACATCAACACAAAACGTCAACGTCATAGATTATAATTCATTTAATCTTCATGAACACTAAAACCACTATTTAATTTCTATTCCTCCATTTTGATTCTCCCCTTTCCACACGCATTTGCACCGTTCCACATTTACACTAACATGCGCACGTAACACCTCTATGGATGTTGACTTTTACCTATGTGGATGTTGACTTTTACCTATATGGATGTTGACTTTTACCTATATAGATGTTGACTTTTACCTATATGGATGTTGACTTTTACCTATATGGATGTTGACTTTTACCTATGTGGATGTTGACTTTTACCTATATGGATGTTGACTTTTACCTATGTGGATGTTGACTTTTACCTACGTGGATGTTGATTTTTACCTATATGGATGTTGACTTTTACCTATATGGATGTTGACTTTTACCTATGTGGATGTTTACTTTTACCTATATGGATGTTGACTTTTACCTATATGGATGTTGATTTTTACCTATGTGGATGTTGACTTTTACCTATATGGATGTTGACTTTTACCTATGTGGATGTTGACTTTTACCTATATAGATGTTGACTTTTACTTATGTGGATGTTGACTTTTACCTATATAGATGTTGACTTTTACCTATATAGATGTTGACTTTTACCTATGTGGATGTTGATTTTTACCTATATGGATGTTGACTTTTACCTATATGGATGTTGACTTTTACCTACGTGGATGTTGAATTTTACCTATATGGATGTTGACTTTTACCTATATGGATGTTGACTTTTACCTATATAGATGTGACTTTTACCTATGTGGATGTTGACTTTTATTTATGTGGATGTTGACTTGTACCTATATGGATGTGACTTTTACCTATGTGGATGTTTACTTTTACCTATGTGGATGTTGACTTTTATTTATGTGGATGTTAACTTTTACCTATATGGATGTTGACTTTAACCTTTGTGGATGTTGACTTTTACCTATATGGATGTTGACTTTTACCTATATGGGTGTTGTCTTTTACCTATATAGATGTAGACTTTTACCTACGTGGATGTTGACTTTTACCTATATGGGTGTTGACTTTTACCTATATAGATGTTGACTTTTACCTACGTGGATGTTGACTTTTACCTATATGGGTGTTGACTTTTACCTATATAGATGTTGACTTTTACCTACGTGGATGTTGACTTTTACCTATATGGATTTTGACTTTTACCTACGTGAATGTTGACTTTTACCTATATAGATGTTGACTTTTACCTATATAGATGTTGACTTTTACCTATATGGGTGTTGACTTTTACCTATATAGATGTTGACTTTTACCTATATAGATGTTGACTTTTACCTATATGGATTTTGACTTTTACCTATATGGATGTTGACTTTTACCTATATGGATGTTGAATTTTACCTATATGGATTTTGACTTTTACCTATATAGATGTTGACTTTTACCTATATGGATGTTGAATTTTACCTATATGGATTTTGACTTTTACCTATATAGATGTTGACTTTTACCTATATGGATGTTGACTTTTACCTATATGGATTTTGACTTTTACCTATATGGATGTTGACTTTTACCTATATGGATGTTGACTTTTACCTATGTGGATTTTGACTTTTACCTATATGGATGTTGACTTTTACCTATATGGATTTTGACTTTTACCTATGTGGATTTTGACTTTTACCTATATGGATGTTGACTTTTACCTATATGGATTTTGACTTTTACCTATATGGATGTTGACTTTTACCTATATGGATGTTGACTTTTACCTATATGGATTTTGACTTTTACCTATGTGGATTTTGACTTTTACCTATATGGATGTTGACTTTTACCTATATGGATGTTGACTTTTACCTATATGGATGTTGACTTTTACCTATATGGATTTTGAATTTTACCTATATGGATGTTGAATTTTACCTATATAGATGTTGACTTTTACCTACGTGGATGTTGGCTTTTACCTATATGGATGTTAACTGTCCCGGAATGTGTAGTCGTTTGAAGGGTGGTGTTGGCATTGGAACCCAATGTGCTTGAGGTCACCCCAGACGCTGCAGTAGAAGTTGATGCAGTCGTCGCTGTAGTGGTTGCTGTAGTCGCTGCTGTAGTGGTTGCTTCAGGTGTCGTTACTGTTGTTACAACAGTTGTGCTTGTAGCAGATGCTGCAGCTGTATTGAAATGTAGTAGAGAGAAAATAAGAAAGCTTCAAATTTAAAATAAATGTTTCGTACTACATATAGTTGAAAAAGTTAAGTACTGCATATATTTGAAAAAGTTAAGTACTGCATATAGTTGAAAATGTTAAGTGCTGTATATAGTTGAAAAAGTTAAGTGCTGCATATAGTTGAAAAAGTTAAGTGCTGTATATAGTTGAAAAAGTTAGGTGCTGTATATAGTTTAAAAAGTTAAGTGCTGCATATAGTTGAAAAATTTAAGTACTGCATATAGTTAAAAAGTTAAGTGCTGTATATAGTTGAAAAGTTAAGTGCTGCATATAGTTGAAAAAGTTAAGTACTTGATATATTTGAAAAAGTTTAGTACTGCACATAGTCGATGATACCATTTTTTTTCTATTTCTAGATCAAAGTAAATGGATATAATCTGAGGAACGAACTCACCCTGATAGCTTCACCCCATTGCACGGCAAACATATACAACAATTTAACTAGATATAAGGCGTTCTATGCAAACATGTTCATATTCACAATCCCCGCAACTCACTGGACTTATCCAGATAAAGACGCTGCCCACGGTAGAGCAGCTCTGCCCACAGCATATTTTTTACCCACGGTAGCCGGCCACCTGCCTAATGTGCCCACTACAGATATATGAACTTTGGAATCACTGAATCACCGGCGACCCTCTACCCGTTAGAGCGCCACCTCATGCTGTAGGACCTCCAGCCAGGATCACAGCGAGATAGATGCAAATCCCTCCCACATTTTATTCTACCTTGTACATTTATGTACTTAATCTTACATTATTTGTATCTTTCTACATTGTTCGTCTCGTTGCGTGTCTGCTCCCGATTTATCTCTGATGGACCAGTGTGTGGCAACTCAAAAATAATTATCCCCTAGACATCAAACAAGCCACTCATACACGTCATACACGAGGTCCGTCACATAACTTTTATTTTGTGTTGTAAAGGCCTGTGAGTTGATGGCCATTTATTTACACATTTATTTTACTCATGTAAATAAACTTAGTATATATGTTTACCTGCGAATTTTTTAAGTCTTGTTTTGCATACATTAGTTTAATTGTATATCTAGTGGTTATACTAAATAACCTAGGAAATACAAGTAGGGACCAATGTACCCTGGACGAACGTGCCAGCACACCTTTAACACTGATCTGTGGATCTAAAATACCTAAATCTAGCAATAAGTCTCATTGAATCTTTTTAGCTATACCTGCTAATAGGTCAATTGATTGATCACAATTTTGTTATGTTGAATCAATCCCCATTATTATGTAAGCTGGGGTAGGCCTACTCTTACAAGCAACCTCGTCAATATATAACAACAATCCCCTAGATGTGTAGAGTTCTTATCTAATACATCACGGACGTTCGAACAAAGAGGAAGATAATTACGTCTTGCGCGTATATGTGTGTTCATCTAGTAGTGCATCTTGACTCTTTCTCTCCGTAATTATTTACCACATTCTGTTTGAATCAACGCTGGTATCGTCAGTTAGGAGAGAAAGAGTTAATTAGAGACTTAAAACTTAAGAAAAACCCGGTTCGATGCTCTAATAGCACTAAGCAAGAAGGAGAACTTGGACGACTTTGTCCTAGTATATGGAGTATTAAAAAGTGTCTTTATTTTTGTGTCTTTCAGTTTTAGGTTGTTGTTTTTTTTTTTTTTTTTTGCATTTGTAAGTTATGACTCCATTGCAATGTAAATGAGATGCTATAGAAGGATCCTACGAAGACCGCATCACAAATGAGGACATTCGGAACAGGATCACTATGACTATTGGATCCCACTATCAAAAAACGCAAACTAAAACTTTATGGTCATATCACAGGGCTCGCAAAGACATTCCTTTAGGGAACAGTATCAGGAAAAAGATGAAGAGGCAGACAAAAACGCGTTGGGAAGACAAATGATATTCAAATTAAGGCCAAAAAAATGGAGAAAGACCGTTGACAAATCTTGTGTGGGGCCCCAACCGTTCAACAGATGGATATGTGCAGGTGAGAGCATGGTTCAGTGTTTTGTTTATTATTATGACTTTACTTTTATACTTTCGGTACTGTACTGAAATGTCTCTATATGTATTGATTATACTAATGCTGTGACTCCAGTCCAGTGTACATCCCAATAAGGTCCTCATTGTTTCGCTGGTCATACTTGAAAATTGTTAGATCCAGAGGCGGTCTTAGCAGCTCTGCATGGTGCAACCGCTTCAGCTTCTGGAGATGACCTTGTCACCGTCAGCTTCGGAAACCAGACCAGTTCTTATAAATGAGAATGTACCACATTATCAGTCAAGTACAATTTCTTTCCCTTGTTCGAGATACCAAAAATGAATTAATTACAATTGTTAATTCTTAACTAATTGTTTAAATTTTTAAAAAAATTGTTTCTTGTTTTGTCAGATAAAAGAAATAATTGTGCGAAATTTCAGCTTGATCCGAGATTGGGTGTCGGAGAAATAACGTGTAAAACCTTTTTACCAGACAGACAGACGACAGGGTGAGTTGATATAAGCTTTGTAAACCAACAAAATAAAAAAAAATGCTTTAAAAAAAGCTTAACTAAGGGAGAGAACTCCGCACTTCCAACTATATCTCTCAATAATGCATACAATTTTTTTTTCCTAATTCAGTAACAAAAAAAACAATTAGTTACCAATAATTAATTGACTAATTGGCTATTTTTTTAAATGTATTTGTGCTCGCTAGATGCAATAAATAATTATTTAAAGTTTCAACTTGATTTGAGAATGGGGTGTGGGAGAAATATTGTGTACACTTATTTAAAGGGACGAAACTTACATAATTAGCGTTATCTGTGAAGGATTTATTTCCCTTATTTATATCAAACAACATAGTTCATTAATTGACTTTTTTGTAATTGATTTTTATTGATTCATATCTTGTCTCTGCCAATGAATAATTGTGCAAAGTTTCAACTTGATCCGATAATGGGTGTGAGAGAAATAACGTGTACAAACTTTTTACCAGACAGACAGACAGAGTTGATATAAGCGTTGTAAAGAGAAAACTGTCCAAACTTACCCACAAGACAAACCAGAGCTACAATCGCTGAGAAGTGTCCAAAGTTCATTCTTGATTCTCTAATGATGACCCTAAAAATATTACTTTTTATGAAACAAGGTGTCTCCAATACGTACACTGGTGAACTTATAAACATTACACAATGCGTGAAATAAAAAACTACTCTTTCAATTTCTTTGATTACACACCGAGCACGTCAGAAGAAAAACAAACACAAGAATACTGATGCTTTAAAATTACATTTCATAATAGATTGCTAAACCAGTATTATCCTAACTTATCTAATAAAATACAAACGTTTCTTCAAAAAAGAAGATAATTACATCCTACGATTGTTCCTTGGTCAATCTAGTCATGCATAGTAATCAATGACTTAAATTCTACCAAGTCTTTGGTTTTCCTGGCTGATTCGGGCAACCCATTCCATTCTCCAATAACACTAGGGGAGAAGTATTGCTACCATTTTGAATTTGTTTGTTGTTGGAGCGATATGAGCATGGGCGCCCGCAGGCTCTGGATTTGAGTAGCAAAATCTAGAATTTTTTTTCTGCATCATCAAATAAATAAACTTCTTAGAAGCCACTGAGCAAGTAGTACTTCCACTGTAGTACAGCGATAAGGATAAGTTCATGTTGAAGTTGACTAGCCTAGGCTTATCAGGAAAAGATGGCCGACTATGTACGTGCACCCCTATGGATTCTAGTAGCCAAAGAATTCTTAGAAGTAACAATTGAACAAGTTGTGCTTCCACTGAAGTATAGCTGAAAGGATAAACTATTATTGTAACAAACGAGAATACGCTAATCAGGAGTTGATGGCTGACCATGTACGCTTTATTATAGGCTTGACATTATTTGTACTCTAAAAAGTGTGAACTATTCTATTGCACGTTAGTCGTGACATTTTGTTTTCATTTGCACATAGTCAGAGTTAATATTATATTTAGTGAAGGCCTAGAATATATTTTTTGTTTGCCTTGGAGGAGAAATCCTTGCTAGCTTTCTTTCGAGATGATAAATGTGAAAGTTTCTTTGAACAAGATTGATGAGTGCAGTCATATTGGTAAATGTATTTACGTCTTACGGAGTTGAGGTCGGTGTTAGTGCTCGATAAAATATCAGGTTAAACACGTCCACCAGTTTACGATTGCAGACTATATAAGAGAGCTCTTAATAATAATATTATAGTTCAATTTATAAAGCGCTGTTAACAAACATGATGTAGGCTATAGGAATTATGTGTAAACATTACAAACATAAAAACGATAGCTAAAATTACAAAATAATCTAAAGAAGTTATAAACAGGTCTATAGATCAATGTATAAATCTCTTCGTGGCTCAAGAGGTTGGTCACCACGTAATGTAAAGAACACTTTTTTATTTCTGCAAGTCGGACGGACTAGAGTTACCCTAAGAAAAAAAAAAGGGGGGGGGAATAAGTATTATTCGCCCGTCACAAAATAGCAGGGCCGGACTTAACCGTTGTGACCAAGAAGGCATGTATAGATCACTCTTTTTTCTTTCTACCCCACGTAGCTTAAGGGCCGAAAAAAAAGAGGGGGGGGGGAGAGTAGAACAAGTAATCTACTCTGTATTTACCCGTCACTAAATAGCAGGGCCGGACTCAACCATTCTGGGGCTCTATGCAAAACGGATACACCTGATAGCACGGCGTGCAGTAGTCAAGTCGAGAGAGTAAAAATGCTACAGCTAGCTTTTTTGTCGTCAAATATGGTCGGATGTGACCTAATCTGTGTAGCTGAAGATAAAGGCCCTTGCAGAGCTGACATGTTTGGGTCGAAAGATATACCATACATGCCTTCGTCCTAGTCAAAATGTTGATTTAAATTAACGGAGCATTGGCAGCAGCAAAAAAAAAAAAAAACCAAAAATACGAGCAGCAGCATCTTGAATTGATTGCATTTGCTGGGCATTTCGGTGATGAAACTGCAGATAGCTCAGAATCGGTTCGTTAATGACAATTGTATTTTAGAAAACTTTACTGTTTGTTCCTGTTGTTCAGAGAAACACACTGTCTGTGTCAGCGAATACATTTTGCACAATCTAGACATGAACAAACTACTCGACCAAGACTACGATGGCTAGCTTTCAGATCTGTGTTCAAGCAAGAATTCGTGAAAAATATTCTTAAAGCAGCCTTTGTCCGTATGCGTTTCACAGATTTAACCTTGTTATCAATAACCCGAATGACATTTCAGATGTTGGTGTCATCAAGAAGACTTTCTATTTTCTGCAACAGTTTCATTTTTACCTTTTAGTGTGAGACACGATGGAGTGAGAAATAAGAACCCAGTCATAATTTTGAGATGATTTGTTTTGACGGATGTTAACTGCAATTCCTTGTTAACAATTTTTGTTAATTGAACGCAGGGAGGCATGGGCCAAACGGATAAGCTTAACAACGCCTACAGTAAATAGTTTGTTCAAGTGTTTAATATTGTATTTAATTTGAAACAAATATTTACAGTTCACTTATTGTAGTATATGGAAGGGAGGGTGGAGATCAATTTTTTTTCTTTAATATTCTCGGTATCAAGACAATGAAAGCTACTATTTTGAACCGTAGATGGCAACTTGCACCCCCCTGGAAAAAATCCTGCGGGCGCCCACGAATATGAGGTAACCTATTGATCAGCGGTTCTCAACCCTTTTGGCTCGGCGACCCCCTTTACAATTCTCCACTATGCGGCGACCCCAACAGTGAAATTATTTTTATTTACACACCCAAATAACAGTGCTTTGGAAATATTATAAAATCGCAATTCTAGTGTAACTTTTAGGTATGTATTGCAAAAGTTTAGCTTAATCACGAAACAATATGTAATAATATTTAGACTTCTATATTTCGTCAGTGCGAAGATTGAACTTGTTTCTTGAATAGGAATTCTCGAAACTGTCTTTGCAAGAGTAATACTTCTGAGTAATAACTTCTGTATTTAGACTTGATAACAGAACACCTACTATAGATCCTACAGATCAAAAGGTGCATTATAATAAATGGAAACCAAATGTTGTTATATTGAGTTATTCATTTGTTGTTTTTTTTGGTATCTTTATAAAAATGTGTTTTTTTTTTAATCTATTTATTTCGTCTATGCTGTTTTTTTTCAAATTTATACTTTTAAAAGCAAAACCCTGAGACTTAAAGATGCTTTACAATAAGTAGATACCAAATGTTGTTATATTGATTCCTTTGTTTTTGGATTCTTTATAAAAATGTTTGTATCTACTTATTTTCTTTATACTGTTTTACTTTTAAACTTGTACTTTTACAGACGTATTAATAATTTATAAACACTTAATAATGAAATCTAAGATGACAAAATACTTAACAAAGATAAATAAGTCTATTTATCTTTTAGAACAAAACTACTTGTATAAATGTTTTCACTAACAATTTAATTTCACTAACTATTTAATTTCGTACTTAAGTTAAAACTTACAAATGTATAACTTTACCAAACTGCTACCTGTTCTCTGGGAGGGATGACCAGTAAACTGTATTTTCAATAGCAACCTGTTATATATATTTGTGTACAGCCTCGGAGTACAAAGGCCTAAACTGTATCCGCGTCAATCGTAATGTGTTTTTATTTTTATTAGAAAAAAAATGTTGATTTCTATTCATATCTTCTCACTCCTATTCACACATGTTCATAATTGTATTGATTATTTTGATAGAATCTGTCTTCCTTTTTTTCGAATTGGCTTTCTACGGTCGTTCTCTTTTGTTACAAAACAATAAATGTGAAATAGAAGTCAACTGTGACAGAACGCAATGCAAAATAAAAGATAAGTATCAGAGACTGCTGTTGAACAGAGAAGTGCTGATTACTTGTAGGGGAAATCTATCCAAGTTAATGCCGGATATTAACATATTGCAAAGCAGAGTAAAGCATGTATACATACCACGGGCGTAGCCAGGGGGAAAGGTTTGGGGTTCAACCCCCCACCCCAAAAGGAAATCATACCCCCAGCAGGGGGGATCGGAATTTAGTGAGAGATTTTTTGCTTTCATTTTGTTTATTTTAGGTGAGATTTTAATACTAAACTATCACTTGCCCCAGCACAACCAAGTGGGTTTTTAGTTTAAAACCCTCTAACAGGGGGTTTTGAATATAAAACCCCCTACCAGGGGTTTTCGCAGTTAAATCCCTCTCTTCTCTAAAACAAATAAAAAATGCAAACGCAATCCTCAAATTGTTAAGTTATATGTAAGTTCAATCAAACTAAATACTACATTTACAAAAAAAAAAATTTTTAAAGAGAAAAAATCTATTTAGGCCTACTATGTAAATTAGTTGGACATAATTTTAAAACAACAATTAATAAGTAGTTTTTTATATTATCTCGTGAAGTGTAGAGCCATGTAAATGTTAAGAAACACAAAACTAAAGGAATTTTTAAAAAAAGGAATTTTTTTTAAGGATATTTTTTTTCTTGAGGATTTGAATAAGAGACTGACCCTTTATAAAACAATTAGATCAATTAGATACTCATTATAAGACATCCGTTAGATCAGGTTCACATCCAACTTCACATTTACTTTCACCTATGCCCTGGTCTGCTCAAATTTTTGGGACACCACACAGGGTCTGTCAGCCTTATTTCTCCATTCTTCTCTGACATTTGCCTTTGATAGAATTTCATTCTGATATTCTTTATGAAAATATTGATACTTGCCTTTTTACCTGCCTGGGTGGACCACTCATTATTTTGCTATTAAAAAGTTTTATTTCAAAAACCTAATGTGCTATTCTTACTGACTTAGACCCTCCCACGCCGTTCGGCGCATTTGCTAGCAAGCTGTTTCCACAAAAATCTGTCACTGGCAATGTCTGAAGCCTCTTCCCATCTGCTCTGAGGACCTCCATGAAAGAGTGGCGCCAAGTTGTACTAGGATGTCGTCGCAACTCTTATTATGCGTAATTCATTTTATAGGAGAACATGTTCCGCAAACCTCTTGCGACGCTCTGTCACAACCTTACTAAGGGGTCGACTCCCAGTTCATCAAAGGATTTCCTTTATTTAGACCCGATCTCTATAACTGACTTCTAAAATCCGCCTTATTTTGCGTAATTCATTTTATAGGAGAACATGTTCCGCAAACCTCTTGCGACGCTCTGTCACAACCTTACTAAGGGGTCGACTCCCAGTTCATCAAAGGATTTCCTTTATTTAGACCCGATCTCTATAACTGACTTCTAAAATCCGTCTTAGCCATCTTTGTAGAGCCACATTTAGTGCTTTTCAATTTCGGCAGATTCATTGCACTTTATTAATGAAGCTCAGCCACTGGTAGACTTGTGTAACTTCTCTACGATCTTGGAATTAGGTGACTATTTTGCTGTAGATGTTATATCAAAAAGGGAAGTTTTATCGTCAAAATCATCTGTTGGTGGTTTTTAAACTAAAATATATCTGGAGTAGTTTGTTTTTTTTTAATTCAAAATCACATTTAGCGACGGTCATAAAATTTGGTGACTGTAGTTTGCTTTAGAAATAATATTGAAGAGAGAGGCTTTTAACCTTAAAACGCTATGTAGGGGGATTTTTAACTTAAAACTATCTTGATGGGTTTTAAACTTTTAAAAAAGCCATCTGGAGGAGAGGGGTTGAAACTCAACCCCTCCCCCCTCCAATTGGCTTGGCTATGCTCAAAGAATTTTAGTGTGTAATTTGGGGTTTTTATATTGAAGAGGTTGTTTTTTTTTAATCAAACCCCTCTGAATTGAAATTTAAACTCAAAACACCCAATATGCTTGGCTACGCTCATAGCATTTTGATTGCGAAATTTATTTATTTTTATTTTGAAAATTTATTTTTTAGCTTCCAACCCCACTGGCGGGGGGGGGGGGGGTTAAACTAAAGACCCTTTGGCTATACTCATAGTATTTTGAGTGCGTGATTCGCTTTTTTTTTATTGAAGAGGTATTTTTAGCTTCAAACCCAGCTGAAGAGGGGTTTTAACTCAAAACACCTTTGGCTACATTTACACAATTTTGATTGTGTAATTTGCTTTTTTATATTGAAAAGGGGCTTATCGAAAATTTTGGAGAGGTGTTTTAAAATCAAAATCTTCCTTAGATGTGCTCATGGAATTTGGGGATTGTCGTTTGCATTTTTGTTTTGTTTTTTAGAAGAGGGGGATTAAACGTAAAACCCCCTGGTAGGGGTTTTCAAACTCAAAACCCCCTGGTAGGGGGCTTTAAACTCAAAACCCCTGGTAGTAGGTTTTAAACTCAAAACCCCTTTGGTAGGGGGGTTTTAAACTCAAAACCCCCGTTGCTGTGCTAGGGCAAGTGATGGTTTAGTATTAAAATTTTACCTAAAATAAACAAAATTAAAGCAAAAGATCAGTTACTAAACACCCCACCCCCCACCCTCTGCGGGGGGGGGGGATTTCATTGGGGGGTGGGGTTAACCCCCTTAATTTTTTAAATGACTTTTGCAAGCAGTTTTTTCATAAAAGTACACCACTTTTACAACTATTCACTATTTATAGTAATAATCACTTAAGCTCTTTATTGGGGGAGACGACAACCTACCGTATTTTTTACACTTTTATGCAAACGGTTGTAGATTTTTGTCAAATTTTTTTTTATAATAGTATTGCAAAGTGTGACCAATCCATCTCCCCAATCCAAGGTCAGCTCTCTATTGTTGACATCTTTTCTTAGAGTGTGACCAATCCATCTTCCCAATCTAAGGTCAGCTCTCTGTTGTTGGCATATTTCCTTAGGGTGTGACCAATCCATCTCACCAATCTAAGGCCAGTTCTCTGTTGTTGGCATATTTCCTTAGGGTGTGACCTATCCAATGTCCATCTCCCCAATCTAAGGCCAGTTCTCTGTTGTTGGCATATTTCCTTAGGGAGTGACCAATCCATCTCCCCAATCTAAGGCCAGTTCTCTGTTGTTGGCATATTTCCTTAGGGTGTGACCAATCCATCTCCTTTTTCTTTCTAAGATCTGCACCTCAGTATCTTACTGTACGTCAGTCTCCCACAGTTTGGTCTTTTCTATTTTATCATACCACTGTAGTATCAAGATAGTTCTCACACAGATGTTGGTGAAGGTTCGCACTTATAATTTTATTCTTAATCATTTCACTTGATAATCTTGACATTTTTTATTTTTATAATACTAAGGTATAAAGAAAATAAGAATCTAGATTTTAAAATGTAATATTTAATATATAAATTTAATTTACAAATACAAACATTATAAAAATTTGTAAACATAACGTTAAGTCAGTAGCATACATAGTTATATATATATATATATATATATATATATATATATATATTATATATATATATATATATATATATATATATATATATATACACGTCATATGGATGAAATGTTATGATTAGCAAACTAGAAGATGAGTGAAGACACTGAAGGACACTAAAGGTTGTGTATATTTCAATATAAATAGTAGGCCCTGCTTATTAGCGTATTTCAATATCAATAGTAGGCCCTAAATGTTGGCAAATTTATCAATAGTAGGCCCTAAATGTTGGCAAATTTATTAATAGTAGGCCCTGAATGTTGGTAAATTTATCAATAGTAGGGCTTAGACGTTGGCATATATTTAAATATCAATAGTAGGTCATAGATGTTAGAATATTTCAATATCAATAGTAGGCCCTAGATGTTTATGGTTAAACGTCTAACATATGTATAATTAGAAAAAAAAACTAATACATAAATAATCAAATATTCGCTTGACATGTCATTTAACAGTTGGACTGACTTCAAGACAAAGTATCTATATTTAATCTTTTCATTATATTACATTCTCTTATAAATGTAGGAAAATTGAGTCCATTTATCGCATCATAATCTCTTATCAATATAGGAATACTGATTGACTTTATTACATCATATTTTCTTATCAATGTAGACACATTGACTTGATTGCATCACTGTAGGTCTATTGACTGGCTTTAAAGTGTCATATTCTCTTATCAATGTTGGAATGTATTATACTCATTTATCAACGAGTCAAGTGATCGTCTTGAATCATGTCTGTAATGATCCTCAAAACTGATTAAAAATTTAAAAAAACATAATTCTTCAATTAGTTCCCAATGTGTTCAGTGATGTTAGAGATAGTGTGTCTGTAAGATATGAAATCTGTTACGTTTCTTTGTAAATGTTGACACTTGCACTTCTAACTCTCTATGACCCCCTGAAGTTTTTGTTATTTTATCTTTTTAAATGTTAAATCTCAAAACTGAAGAGTCTTCTCAAACTTGAGCTTCTTACTGGGATATAGGAATTTTAGAGTTTTGATATTTATTAATGAAATGAAGACACTAGAATATTCTTTAATAGGTTGTTCCATTTGATCAATCCATCCAAGACAATTCCACCAGAGTTTATCAATGTCAAGTACGTCATCTATGCGAAACCTAAAAACATTTTTTTCTTACGAAAAAAAAGCTAAAAAAAAAAACAATCTGTGAAAAAAAGAAGAAAAAGGTCGAAATAAAAATACATCATAAAAGAAACAGTAAAAATATAAATTTTACACTATGATAACTCATTTACATAACCTATAAGACTTTCAAAAATTGTATTAAAAAATAGCGAAACAAAAATAGATTTAGCACGTATAATAAAAAGAAGGCTCTATAGTTGGCTCAACACATATTACATCAACAGTGTTGAATAAAACAATGACTCTATGTTATGATTCAACGTAATGATTCAATGCAATGATTCATTGTAATGATTCCATGTACTTTTACCTCCCAGTGGCATTCCATTGGAGGCCTTCGGAAATTTTTTTCCCTCTAGGCATGAACCTGGTGGTATGAAGAAATGACTGCGGTGTCTAATACAGTACATTGCTTGCAGATTTAAAATGCGTGCATTATGTTAAAGGTTGCAAAAACAAAATGGATGGGGGGATCACTGTCAAAATATAAATATATAGATTGAATAAAGAAGTAAAGTCATAAGAGTGTACGAAGGACTACCTTTTTGTTTTTGTCCAGAGGAGGGAGGAGCGGATAAGTGATAGCGCTACAAGAATGAACTTGCCCAAAATATAAGTGCGTGTATGTGTTCGGGGCGCATTAGGATCATTTAAACGATGCCCATTTATTAAAATCCCACCCCCCCCCCAAAAAAAAAACAGCATATTTAAAAAAAAGACAAGAAAGGAGGTGTACAGGAAATAGAGAACGGAACTTGAAATTTCATTCTAACAGATACACTGACAGATACACTGACAGATACACTGACAGATACACTGACAGATACACTGACAGATACACTAACAGATACACTAACAGATACACTGACAGATACACTAACAGATACACTGACAGATACACTAACAGATACACTAACAGATACACTGACAGATACACTGACAGATACACTGACAGATACACTGACAGATACACTAACAGATACACTAACAGATACACTGACAGATACACTGACAGATACACTGACAGATACACTGACAGATACACTAACAGATACACTAACAGATACACTAACAGATACACTGACAGATACACTGAAAGATACACTGACAGATACACTGACAGATACACTAACAGATACACTAACAGATACACTGACAGATACACTGACAGATACACTGACAGATACACTAACAGATACACTAACAGATACACTAACAGATACACTGACAGATACACTGACAGATACACTAACAGATACACTAACAGATACACTGACAGATACACTAACAGAAACACAAACAGATACACTAACAGATACACTAACAGATACACTGACAGATACACTGACAGATACACTGACAGATACACTGACAGATACACTAACAGATACACTGACAGATACACTGACAGATACACTAACAGATACACTAACAGATACACTAACAGATACACTAACAGATACACTAACAGATACACTAACAGATACACTAGCAGATACACTAGCAGATACACTAACAGATACACTAACAGATACACTAACAGATACACTAACAGATACACTGACAGATACACTAACAGATACACTAACAGATACACTAACAGATACACTAACAGATACACTGACAGATACACTGACAGATACACTGACAGATACACTGACAGATACACTAACAGATACACTAGCAGATACACTAACAGATACACTAACAGATACACTAACAGATACACTGACAGATACACTGACAGATACACTAACAGATACACTAACAGATACACTAACAGATACACTAACAGATACACTGACAGATACACTGACAGATACACTAACAGATACACTAAGAGATACACTAACAGATACACTAACAGATACACTAACAGATACACTAACAGATACACTGACAGATACACTGACAGATACACTAACAGATACACTAACAGATACACTAACAGATACACTGACAGATACACTAACAGATACACTGACAGATACACTAACAGATACACTGACAGATACACTGACAGATACACTGACAGATACACTAACAGATACACTAACAGATACACTGACAGATACACTGACAGATACACTGACAGATACACTGACAGATAAACTGACAGATACACTAACAGATACACTAAGAGATACACTAAGAGATACACTAACAGATACACTAACAGATACACTAACAGATACACTGACAGATACACTAACAGATACACTGACAGATACACTAACAGATACACTAACAGATACACTGACAGATACACTGACAGATACACTGACAGATACACTAACAGATACACTAACAGATACACTAACAGATACACTAACAGATACACTAAGAGATACACTAACAGATACACTAACAGATACACTAACAGATACACTGACAGATACACTGACAGATACACTGACAGATACACTGACAGATACACTAACAGATACACTAAGAGATACACTAAGAGATACACTAACAGATACACTAACAGATACACTAACAGATACACTGACAGATACACTGACAGATACACTGACAGATACACTAACAGATACACTAACAGATACACTAACAGATACACTAACAGATACACTAACAGATACACTGACAGATACACTGACAGATACACTGACAGATACACTGACAGATACACTAACAGATACACTGACAGATACACTAAGAGATACACTAACAGATACACTAACAGATACACTGACAGATACACTGACAGATACACTGACAGATACACTAACAGATACACTGACAGATACACTAACAGATACACTAACAGATACACTAAGAGATACACTAACAGATACACTGACAGATACACTGACAGATACACTAACAGATACACTAACAGATACACTAACAGATACACTAACAGATACACTGACAGATACACTGACAGATACACTGACAGATACACTGACAGATACACTAACAGATACACTAACAGATACACTAACAGATACACTAACAGATACACTGACAGATACACTGACAGATACACTGACAGATACACTAACAGATACACTAACAGATACACTGACAGATACACTGACAGATACACTGACAGATACATTGACAGATAAATTGACAAATACACTGACAAATACACTAACAGATACACTAACAGATACATTGACAGATACACAGACAAACTAAGCGTTTTCCTGCATTTTGAGCTTCTGAAAATCATTCTGCTGGCGTCTACACCGCACTATTTCTCCTAACGAGAAGAGCGCAGGTTAAAAAAAAAGTTCAATTAAAAGGAGTGGGACAGGCGGAGGCTGACAGGCCAATCACAACTAATTTTCGATAAGGATCAACAAAGTAATCTCGGTCATAGTCTTACTGACAAGTCTAATTATAGTCAATAAATAATTAATGGTATGGCCCCCTGGAAATAAAGTCTCATAATTAATAACGAACCAGCTCTTTAGAAAAGAAAAAAAAAAGACAGAGAATAATAAAAGATCTGAGTGAGACAATGTTAAAATAAAGTTAGACATTTTTTATCCTGCTTCACACATAACCTCAGACCATAATGTCACTTGACATTTCCTAGGTATAAGTAAAGACTAAAGTATATTCATTAAGAAATGTACACGGAAGTAATTATCAGACATTATTAGTGGCACTGAAGAGCGATAGACGTTTGTGGGAGTAGGGCATGTACGTCTGTGATGGGCTTGATCGTTGTTAGGTCACCCTCGTGCTTAGCAAGACGTCGTGTAGTTTGGTGATGCAATGGATTCCCTCACAGTGTGGAATCAAAGGAAACCAGAAGCCAGACAGTTTCACGAAGCTAGGAACGCTTTTAGACCCACCAGAGGAGCCGCAAACATAATAATAATAATAATAATAATAATAAGGCTTGTCTTCGAGTCCGTAGATGAATGAGGAGTGCAGTATTTGCCCTGGCTACGCAGCCCCAGCTGTGACCTACATATTTTGCTACTTCCAGGGCAAGCATAACCATTGTCCGCGGGTGGTCGATTACGATTTTTTTGTTCGCCGTCTGCGTCTGTCCACGGCAGCGGATTTTCTTTTGGTCACAAATGTGTATCCCGCGGCCTTTGTGAGTGACCTCCAGCTGTCTCGTTCTGAGGCCGCATGCAACCAGGTGCTCTCTTCTATGTCAGCTTTGGCAAAAAGGCACCTAAACTGGTCTTTAAAGCGTTTCCGTGAGGCACCTCTATTACGTCGACCACCTTTTAGCTTACTAAAAAAAGACTGCTTTTGGCAAACAATCGTCCCCCATAAGGCATACGTGCAAAAAAAAAAAAAAGAATTATTTAGAAAATATACTAGAGGTTAACCTAAAATGTGTAAGAACATCTGCTTATCATGGGCGTAGCCAGGATTTTTTTTCGGGGAGAGTTTGGGGGGGGGATTTTTTCTCCCCCCCCCCCCAAGCCCCCCCCCCCCACGAACAAAAAAATATATTTATTTATGTGTGTGTGTACATCATCTTTATTACATTTTGACCCTTCATTCTTTCGGAAGACATTTATTGTGCCCTAGAATAGGTTCTTCCTGGAGTTAGTGAAAAAATTGTAGATTTCCCGCCTTAGCCAGCAAGGGTGTCTGGGGGAGCGCTAGGAGCTCCCCATCGCGGCCCCGCCGCCAAACGCGATTTCTGGTATTGAAAGCCAACAAAATGCATATTCTGAGGTATCTACAGTGTATTTTCCTGCTTTTAAAAAAGTTTTGTTTCAAAAACCTAATGTGATATTCTTACTGACTTAGACCCTCCCGCGCCGTTCGGCGCATTTGCCGTCAAGCTGTTTCCATAAAAATCTGTCACTGGTAATGTCTGAAGCCTCTTCCCACCTGCTCTGAGGACCTCCATGAATGTGTGGCGCTAAGTTGTACTAGGATGTCATCGCAAATCTTCTTATGCGTAATTCATTTTGTCGGAGAACATGGCCCGCAAACCTTATGCGACGCTCTATCACAATCTTACTAAGGGGTCGACTCCCACTTCGGCATAGGATTTTATTGATTTAGACCCGATCTCTATAACTGACTCCTAAAATCTGTCTTAGCCATCTTTGTTGAGCCACATTTAGTGTTTTTCAATTTCGGCAGATGACTATTCACTGCAGTTTATTAAGGAGCCCCGCCACTGGTAGAAATGTGTAACTGTAGTTTGTTTTAGAATAATATTGAAGATAGAGGTTTTCCACCTCAAAACACTCTGTAGAGGAAATTTAAACTCAAAACCAACAGGAGGGGTTTTAAACTTTAAAAAAAAGCCATATGTAGGAGAGGGGTTTAAACCTAAAACCCCAATACGCTACGCTCAAATAATTTTAGTGTTTAATTTGCTTTTTTTTTATATTGAAGAGGTATTTTTTAGCATCAAACCCCTCAAGGGGGGGGGGGGGTTAAACTCAGAACCTCTTTTGGCAACGCTCGTAGCATTTTGAGGAGCCCCGCCACTGGTAGAAATGTGTAACTGTAGTTTGTTTTAGAATAATATTGAAGATAGAGGTTTTCCACCTCAAAACACTCTGTAGAGGAATTTTAAACTCAAAACCATCAGGAGGGGTTTTAAACTTTAAAAAAAAGCCATATGTAGGAGAGGGGTTTAAACCTAAAACCCCAATACGCTACGCTCAAATAATTTTAGTGTTTAATTTGCTTTTTTTTTATATTGAAGAGGTATTTTTTAGCATCAAACCCCTCAAGGGGGGGGGGTTAAACTCAGAACCTCTTTTGGCAACGCTCGTAGCATTTTGAGGAGCCCCGCCACTGGTAGAAATGTGTAACTGTAGTTTGTTTTAGAATAATATTGAAGATAGAGGTTTTCCACCTCAAAACACTCTGTAGAGGAATTTTAAACTCAAAACCATCAGGAGGGGTTTTAAACTTTAAAAAAAAGCCATATGTAGGAGAGGGGTTTAAACCTAAAACCCCAATACGCTACGCTCAAATAATTTTAGTGTTTAATTTGCTTTTTTTTTTATATTGAAGAGGTATTTTTTAGCATCAAACCCCTCAAGGGGGGGGGGGTTAAACTCAGAACCTCTTTTGGCAACGCTCGTAGCATTTTGAGTGCTTAATTTGCTTTTTTTTCTTACACTGAAGATGTATTTTTTAGCTTCAAACCCCGCTGGCGTGGGGTTTAAACTCAAAACTCCTTTGGCTACGCTCATAGATTTTAGAGTGAGTAATTTGCTTTTTTTATATAATGAAGAGGTATTTTTTAGCTTCAAACTCCACTAGAGGGGAGTTTATAACTCAAAACCCCTTTGACTACACTCATAACATTTTGAGTGTATAATTTGCTTTGTTTTTATTATTAAAGAGGTATTTTTTACCTTCAAACCCCGCTGAAGGGGGTTTAAACTCAAAACTGATTCAAAACCCATTAAGCTACGCTCATAACATTTTGAGTGCGTAATTAGCTTTTTTATTTTATATTGAAGAGGTATTTTTTTTAACTTCAAAACCCTGCTGAAGAGAGGTGGGGGGGGGGGAAATCAAAAAGCCTTTGGCTACGCTCATAGAATTTTGAGTGTGTAGTTTGCTTTTTTTTTATATTGTAGAGGGGTTTTATCGTAAATTGTGCTTTTGGAATTTGGGGATTGTCGTTTGCATTTTTTGTTGGTTTTGTTTTATAGAAGAGTGGGATTTAACTGCAAAAACCCCTGGTAGGGGGTTTTAAATACAAACCCCCCTGGTAGGGGGTTTTAAACTCAAACCCCCCTGGTAGGTGGTTTTAAACTCAAAACCCCCTGGTAGGGGGTTATAAACTCATAATCCCCTTGGTTGTGCTGGGGCAAGTGATGGTTTAGTATTAAAATCTCACCTAAAATAAACAAAACCAAAGAAAAAATCAGTCAGTAAATACCGTCTCACCCCCGCTGCGGGTTCCTCCCGGCTACGCCCATGATACATACACATATACCTACATACATACATATATTCATACATACATGCATGCATACATACATACATACATACATACATACATACATACATACATACATGCATATTTTACATACACATAAATACATACATAGATATATACATACATGCATATTTTACATACACATACAAACATACATACATACATACATGCATACATAGATACACACATACATACATACATACATACATACATACATACATACATATATACATACATGCATACAAACATACATACATACATACATTCATACATACATACACTTATACATACATACATACATACATACATACATGCATGCATTTTTTACATACACATAAATACATAAATTCATACATACATATATACATACATGCATATTTTACATACACATACAAACATACATATATATACATGCATATTTTACATTTTACATACACATACATACATACATACATACATACATACATACATACATACATACATACATACACATATACATACATACATATGTAGTTGAGTGGATACCTTTTCAGGAAACACTGCCACCCCGAAATCCACGTGACCCTTCCCCCTAGATGGCACCTTCTGTCCGCGCATAAAATGGCAGAACAACGTGGGCACTGTCCATTCGACCGGCATCTCTTGTCGCTGTAGTGCCCGTATGTTACTGGACCTAGGTCGTCTCCCTGTTTGTGCCTGGTTCTACACCATGTGTTTATGTATGGCTGCAGGTAATTACATTTTACTTTTGTTAACTGTCCATCTTGTAAATGTATTGTTACAACCAGTGTGTAGATACTGGCTTTTAAGAAACAGTGTATTTGTGAGTGTATAGATTTGCTCTATTTAATTGTTATAGTTTTTGTAAGGAAAGTAAAGAGCGAAATTCTTCAATGTATGTAGTTTTATGTAGAACAACTATTTGATTTATTTTAGAGAATTATTTTTTTCATTAATTTTATTAATGTTTCTGATGTCTCCTATCCCTCCTTATGTTCTGATAAGAGATGATTGGCTTACATTATTAGATTTTCTATTTGTTGATGTAGTATTTAGACCTGATGTTGTGTGTACAACTTGGCCTAACCATTTAGGTCTATTAATTATGTTTAGTTAATGCTCATTTTTAATTATGTTTTATGTTTGCCTTTGGCAGGTCTTTAGTGTATAATAAACAGTTTGGAATCGTCCTACGAGTTGCCTTCGTCATGTCATTTAGTTTGTTCTGTGCCAAACCCACCACACATGCATACATACATACATACATACATACATACATACATACATACATACATACATACATACATACATGCATGCATGCATGCATGCATACATACATACATACATACATACATACATACATACATACATACATGCATGCATGCATACATACATACATGCATGCATGCATACATACATACATACATACATACATACATACATACATACATACATACATACATACACACACACACACATACATACATACATACATACATACATACACACACACACATACATACATACATACACACATACATACATGCATGCATGCATGCATACATACATACATGCATGCATGCATACATACATACATACATACATACATACATACATACATACATACATACATACATACATACATACATACATACATACATACACACACACACACATACATACATACATACATACATACATACACACACACACATACATACATACATACATACACACATACATACATGCATGCATGCATGCATACATACATACATGCATGCATGCATACATACATACATACATACATACATACATACATACATACATACACACACACACACATACATACATACATACATACATACATACATACACACACACACATACATACATACATACATACACACATACATACATGCATGCATGCATGCATGCATACATACACACATGCATGCATGCATGCATGCATACATACATACGTACATACATACATACATACATACATACATACATACATACATACATACATACACACACACATACATACATACATACATACATACATACACACACACATACATACATACATACATACATACATACATACATACATACATGCATGCATACATACATACATACATACATACATACATACATACATACATATATACATACATACATACATACATGCATGCATACATACATACATACATACATACATACATACATACATACATACATACATACATACATACATACATACATACATGCATGCATACATACATACATACATACATACATACATACATACATGCATATTTTACATACACATAAATACATACATAGATAGATACATACATACATACATACATACATACATACATACATACATACATACATATATACATACATGCAGGGCCGCCGATACCTATTGTGCAATGTGTGCATTGCACGCAGGCGGCCGACTTTAGGGGGCGGCCAAATCATTCTTCCAAGGTTACTTTTTTTTTTAAATTATTAAATTTAAAAAAAAATTAAATATTTTAAATAAATTCTAATTATTCCACTATTCTTTGAAAATAGACACGATATTCGTACATAAGAAATTATTTTGAAAACTAGAACAAACAAAATATAGCAGCTGCCGAGGGATTCCCACGGGTTTTTTCCAAAAGCACCTACTCATTTCTGGCATTATATTTTTGCGGGTTGTTTGTAATTTTTGTTTTGAGTCCAATGGCCCGCCCTGTAAGTAGATCTATTTCTGGTAATTTTAAAAAACATGTTCATTAGTGGGGAAGGGGCGTTAGTTCCTCTCATATGGAGTTGGGAGAGAGCAACGTCGTGACAAAAAGGGGTGTTCTGGAGTGTGTTCTGGAGTGAGTGTGTTTCCCAAGCGTTGGTAAGAAGAGGTTAAGCGATTGATTGGTGGTTATGCAGTGACAATGATGAAATTAACGTACCTAGTGCAAATCTTAAGACATGGAACGAGTAAACCTGCCGCATCTTCAATTCTATTTCCATGAATAACTTTTTACAACACTTAAAAATTATGTAGGCAACACAATTTCCGAAAAAAAAAAAAAAAAAAAAAGGTTTTAGTGAACTTTCATGGCATAAAACCTACAAAATTATGACTAAGTTTCTTTTCTTTTTTATTACATTCTTTAAAAACTCAAGGGCCTCACTGTCGAGGCCTACATCGCTCCTCTGGACTCTAACTTCTATTCTATTCTAAATGTTATTTAGGGAGTCGCCACCTGGGAATGTGAGAAACACTGCCTTACTCTGTTTTTTTACAAGTCATTGTTTAAGTGACTTGTACTTAGGATTATTTAGTTTCTTTAAACTCGAGAAAAATATTCAGCGCTTAGTTGATTCATTTGTTGGATAAATGTATAGGCAACTCTGAATCCGTGTATGCCAGATGATTGTGGATACAATGCACATCTCTCCAAAATACAATCGTGATGATTATCATGAAAGTAAACAGAACGTTGAAAAAGTTCCACTGTCAATGGCTTTTGTATTCCGAGTTGTTTTTTTTTTTTTGGATTATGTTTTATTTTACAATAACAAACAAGTTAATTTAACATACCAAGAGTCCAGACCATATAACACTGTTGAGAAGTCAAAGTTATCGAGAAATTGTATATAGATCATGATCATTTTTCTGTTCATTGTAATATACCTGCCGCAGCGCATCAATTATAAATTCATCGTCGCAAATATAGTAGAGTCACTATTGCGGAGCAGGCAAGTTTGCGGAACAGCTCGTCGAAATTAGTTAAAATCTACTTTATTTTGAAATTTTCTGCTAAACTACTGTAACGGTACTGTGCATGGTCCATTTCTCTACATTTCCAATATAAGGGTTTTTCTTTCACATCAGAAAATTAATTTTGACTCCAGGTTAAAGTTGACAGGTGTGGAATCGTCCATTATTTTTCACGTACCAGGAGAACCGCATAGGCCATGGCTTAAGGCTTTTTAAAAATGATAATGACCCATCACCCGCATGATACACATATTTTTCGGTTTATAAAAGGATGAGGAAAAACTTCATTTCATAGCTATCTACCAGGAATTCAATTTTAAAAAAAATTAGGAGGTGTTTATCCTGTTTTTACCTTTTTAAAGATAGTCACAATTGTGGAACACTATAGATGTTATTTATATGACCTGCGCATTTACTATCATTTAGCTTAATATTTACATAGTGATTTAGATATCGGAATTTAAATGAGTTTGTATTAGTATACATAAATTTAAAAACATTTAGAGAATAATATTACATATAATATATAATTTATGATTACCATACGTCCAGCAAAAAGAAGACAAATCATAATACCATATATGTATAATATTAATATAACAAAAAAGAATAAAAGAATAGTGGGAAAAAAACGTTGTAAGGATAATCAGGGTAGTGTGACGTCAAATACAATTAAAGAAGAGGTAGAGAATCTAAAAGTGACAATGTGTTGTCTTAAGCTTTAATAAAATAAAATTAATGTAAAGGATAAGGAGTTCAAGTGTTAGACTAATAAAAATATATGCTTTATATAGGCTTTGTTCCGACATTTTTACCGTGTTCCGCAATTGTGACTTCTTTAAAAATCCTGTTCCGTAATTGTGACTACCCATATCAGTCGAATTGAATGTAAAATTTAAATATCTGTTGAAAAACTAAACAAAGCGTCTATTTTTATCGGAAAATGGATGGGCAATGCCTAGATACTTTTAGTTTTTCCATAGGTCTAACCATTACGGAGCAAAAAATTGTAAACTAAAAGTAGCTGCAAACTGTTCCGCAATAGTGGCTCTACTCTCTACAGGAGCATAAGCTAGTAGTCTAAACGAGATAAGTTTTTTTAAGTTTTTCACACAAAAAAAAACAACAAGATGTCAGATTTCTGTTCGCACGTATGTCCGAAATTGTTCCTAGTGCATGATTCATAGTTGTACTTGAGGGGTACAACAACTGTGCGAATATAAAAGGAAAAACTAGAATGGCCTATAAAAATGGATTTTAATCCAATGTCACTTTTGGAACAGTGTCCAGCTCAGTCTTAATGACATTTTTTTAAGGATTTTTTTTTCTAGAAGGGGGGGGGGCGGCATTTTAAAATTTCGCACCAGGCGGCCACAACCCTCGCGGCGGCCCTGCATACATGCATATTTTACATACATACATACATACATACATACATACATACACATGCATGTGAGATTGAGTAAATTTTGGACTGCTGGGCTGCTCACACGTCAATACGCGCCTCTCTTCTATACTGACCGGGTCCAAATGGATGGCAAGCCATCGCAATTTGGGGTCAGGTGGCTGAAGGAGTTTGCCAGAGAGCAGTAGTCTTACTATTGTACCCCCGCCTACGGGGCTATAGAACCGAAGCTTCTGTTAGTGTTTACCCCCTTAGCCTTAGACCTTACAAGGACACACACAAAGCAGTGCGGCTATTTACCTGTTGCTAAGGGTTTGATTTGTGGGCAGCACGCTGATGGGTCATAACTGCCTCACACCTTGGGGCCAAACTTCCTCCAAGACCCACGCAGATTAGCCTGAGGCTTCACAACTTCACAGCCTCAATTATCATCTGTCACCACGAGGAGGTGCTGTATACCCCCCCCCCAACACACAACACACACACACACAAACGATATTTACCTAGAATGTTCAATGAAGGATTATATTATTCATTCATTGAACAGTTTTCACTATATTCCATCGGCTGATATTATTAATTATACTCCGATGCGATAGTGAAAACTGAACTTGCAGACACCTTGCCCTAAGCATTCCTAGGAGGATCTTTATGTCTTGTCAGAGGCCAGTACAGCTGCAGACCTGCCACATCATCAAAAAAAAAATTTTTCATCGGACACCGGACACTTTTAAGTGGACTCCAATGAATTGTGTCTCCCTATAACGCAGTTCGACAACAGGCAGTGTCAGAGAAGGAATATTCATTCATTTCAATAATAACAATAACAGTAATAAATATATTTTTATTTTCGTGGAAATTAGTCTTACAATTGTGCATTATAAATAAAATACATTAATTATAATGATAGGAGATATACGTTCATATACAATTACATCTGTGATTTACATCAGAAATCTGAATTGAATTTAATGATACTATATCCAATAGGTCATACGAGTTCTTGTGTCTATTTATTTGATCGGTGTCTTGTATTTTCTCTGATAAAATGTTAAAATCGTAACCTAAAGTGTTTTTTTAATGGTTACAATCGCTGTAGCTTCCCCCTCCCCTTCTCTTTTGAAAAACCTTGTTAAAAATACAATTCACAATGAGTGTGTTATTGCTTTCGAGGTTACAAGCAAAATACAAAAGAAAAAAAAACACTTTTTAAAATACAAAATTATATTGTGTGTGTTTCAATTAGTTTTGATCAGTCAAGTAATTAAATTTGCAATAGATCTAGACTAACAATAAAAAATCTGTGCGATTAGAAATATTTTACCAATTGGTTTTGTTTAGCGCAATTTCATGCTTTTAGTGTTCTCAGTACGCTATGATCCTATCACTTGTCTGGACCAGTTGGAAAGGGCATGGGCGTAGCCAGGGGGGGGTTGGGGTTCAACCCCCCCCCCCCCGAAATGAAATCCCCCCCAGCAGGGGTGGGGGAACGGAATTAAGTGACTTATTTTTGCTTTCATTTTGTTTATATTACGTGAGATTTTAATACTAAATCATCACTTACCACAGGACAGCCAAGGGGGGTTTGAGTTAAAAACCCTCTACTGCTGGGTTTTGAGATTTTAAAAACCCCTATTAGGGGGTTTTGAGATACAAATCCCTCTACCAGGGGCTTTGAGTTTTAAACCCCCTACAGGGGGTTTTGAGTTTTAAACCCCCTACCAGAGGTTTTTGCAGTTAAATCCCCCTCTTCTATAAAACAAAACAAAAAAATGCAAACAACAATCCCAAAATTCCAACTGCACAGTTAAGGAAGATTTTGATTTTAAAACCCCATCCAAAATTTACGATAAACCCCCTCTTCAATATAAAAAAAAAAGCAAATCACACACTCAAAATTTTATGAGTGTAGCCAAAGGGGGTTTGAGTTTAACCCCCCCTCCAGTAGGGATTTCAAGGTAAAAAGTACCTCTTCAATATATAAAAAAAAAAAAGCAAATTACACACTATAAAATCTATGAGCGTAGCCAAAGGGGTTTTGAGTTTAAATCCCCCTCCTCCAGATGGCTTTTTCTTTAAAGTTTAAAATCCCTCCAGATGGTTTTGAGTTTAAAATTCCCCTACAGAGCGTTTAGAGTTGAAAACCTCTCTCTTCAATATTATTTTAAAGCAAACTACAGTCACCAAATTCTATGATCGTAGCTTAATGGGGTTTTGAATAAAAAAAACAACAAAAAAACTCCAGAGATTTTTTAGTTTAAAACCCCCTCAACAGATGATTTGACGAAATAACTTTCCTTTTCGATATAAAATCTAAAGCGAAATACAGACATGTAATTCCAAGAGGGTAGTCAAGAAAGGTTACAAATTTCTACCAGTGGCTTGGGTTCCATTAATAAAGTGTGAATAGTCATCTGCCGAAATTGAAAACACTAAATGTGGCTCAACAAAGATGGCTAAGACAGATTTTAGGAGTCAGTCATAGAGATCGAGTCTAAATCAAACAAAGCGTATGCCGAACTGGGAGTCGAATCCTTAGTAAGGTTGTGACAGAGCGTCGCATGAGGTTTTGCGGGACATGTTTTCCGAAAAAATGAATTACGCAAAATAAGAGTTGCGGAAACAGCTTGCCGGAAAATGCGCCAAACGGTGCGAGGAGGTCTAAGTCAGTAAGAATAGCACATTAGGCTTTTGAAATAAAACTTTTTAATAGCAAGATAATGTACTGTAGATACCTCAGAATATGCCATTTGTTGGCCTTCAATACCAGAAATAGTGCTCGGCGGCGGGGCTTCGCCCCGCTCTGGGGGAGCGCTTCGAGCTCCCCCAGACCCCATTGCTAGCAAGGTCAGAATGTAATAAAGATTAATCATGTACACACACACACACACAGATATATATATATAGTGTTATGTACTCTAAGCTATAACTTTTGTTGTGCAAACATTAATAAAAATGATGACATTTCGAAGATAGGTGTTTTCAAATTGATTGAGATCTAGTATGCCAGAGATGGTATTGGTTGCATGTCGGTGACACCTTTTTTTCACGATTCCTATATTAAGCTTGCGAATTTCTCGTTGGTAAAATATAGACAGAACCTGGAACCTGGACACGGGTCTCTAAAACGACTCTAACGATTTTCCTAAAAAAAATGTTACAGTTTATGTATTTGTATATCACTTTAGATATTCATTATAAGACATCAGTTAGGCCAGGTTCACATCTAACTTCACATTCACTTTCACATTTCCTTTGGTCTGCTGGACCGCTGGGGCACCACGCAAGATCTGTCAACCTTCTTTCTCCATTCTTCTGTCATTTGTCTTTGATAGAATTATATTCTGATGTTCTTTCTGAAAATATTGAAACCTGCCTTTTTACCTGCCTGGTGGATCACTTCGGGGGTCGATTTTTAGTTTGTGTTTCCACACAAACTGTCTTTGTAACCTTGTTTTCTTTTTTTTTTTACGAAATTTGTTTTTTAAAGAGGCTTTGAATAAGAGATTGACCCTATACAAAACAATTAGATCAATAAGATAATCATTATATGAAATCAATTAGGCCAGGTTCACATCTATCTTCACCTTCACTTTCACCTATCCCTTGGTCTGCTGAACTTTTGGGGCACCACACAAGATCTGTCAACCTTCTTTCTCCATTATTCTGTCATATGCCTTTGATAGAATTTCATTCTGATATTCTTTCTAAAAATATTGAAGCCTGCCTTTTTACCTGCCTGGGTGGACCACTTCGGGGGTCGATTTTGAGTTTGTGTTTCCACACAAACTGTCTTTGTAACCTTGTTAATAATATAATAATCTTTAAAATATAATTTGGTCTGGAGTTCAAGACATTCTATATCTTAACCACACAGATATCAGCGGGTATTCCTGCATGCATTCATGATAAAGGAGTTAATATTGCGCACCGTCTTCAAAGTCTGGGTCTATCATAGGCCTATCATTAGAATTGTATATAAGTATATTAATACATTCGTTTAACCATTTTTTTTTTGATTGGCGATAGTGGTATTGGGGTAGGGAAAAAATTGATCTTTTTTAAAAATCTATCATTCATTAGCTATTTGTCATGGAACATAAAATCAACAAGTCCAATGGAAAGTTGTGTAAACCTATAGAGCACTATTAAAAGAAGTTTTGTAACCTATACGGCACTATTAAAAGAAGTTCTGTAGATCTATTCGATTTTTTGTAGATCTATAGCCTACAATGCTTTGTACATCTATAAGGTCCAATAAAGCAGCCTTAGTCTTAATCTTAGTCTAATACGATTTTTTTTTTGCAGATCTATACGATTTTTGTCGATCAATACGACATTATTAAAAAAGTTTTGTAGATTTTTGTAGATCTATACTGCACTATTGAAAGAATTTTTGTGGATATATACGGCATTATTCAAATAGGTTTGCAAATCTATACTGCATTATGGAAAGAAGCTTTATAGATCTATACGATACAATTGAGAGAAGTTTTGTAGATCTATACAACACTATTGACAGAAATTTTGTAGATCTATACGGCACTATTGAAAGAAATTTTGTACATCTATACGCACTATTGAAAGAAATTGTGTAGATCTATGCGATACTATTCAAATAGGTTTGTAAATCTATACGGCACTTTTGACAGAAGTTTTGTAGTTCTATACAACACTATTGAAAGAAATTTTGTAGATCTATTCGGCACTATTCAAATAGGTTTGTATATCTATACGGCACTATTGAAAGAAATTGTGTAGATCTATACAATACAATTGACATAAGTTTTGTAGATCTATACAACACTATTGAGAGAAATTTTGTAGATCTATACGCACTATTGAGAGAAGTTTTGTAGATCTATACGGCACTATTGAAAGAAATTTTGTAGATCTATACGCACTATTGAGAGAAGTTTTGTAGATCTATACTGCATTATTGACAGAAATTTTGTAGATCTATACGGCACTATTGAAAGAAATTTTGTAGATCTATACGACACTAATGACAGAAGTTTCGAAAGAAAAGTAGCACCACACCAATGACCGGACATATCCCGTGTAGTCATAGTTTGGTCAGAGGCTTTTAAAGGATGATGTGTTTGAAATAATGGTTCTGTGTAGCCTTTTGATTACCTCTGATCTAATTACGTGAATAGTGATAACATTTCACACGACTGGTGCACAGGTGCAGTGCTAACACAGGCGTGGTCTCAGATCATTGCACAACTTCGAAAGTCCTAGAACCCCCACTAAAATGTTTGCCAATCATGTATGACGCATTGTAGACTAACAAAAGCATTTTGCCCTGGCTTGACGTCATGGAACTGTTGTCAACTAAACATCGTCTCCATGGTTACATTCCATAGTACAATCCGCATTGTCTAAGTAGAATATCTACTCTTCTGGTCGTCTTCTCAAAGAGCAGAACGAAATGTCGTTTCTTTTCCTTCGCGTTTAAATAAGTTGGAAAAAAAGATGGGGGTAGATTAATGTTGGATTTTCTTTTAACCCCTTCCCCCCCCCCCTTAATCTCCAATTTAATCTCTTGAATCTTGACTTTTATTACCAGCATTTACAATAGCAGATACATATATTTTAAGTTAACAGTTACTGATTGCACGTTTTAGTTGCTGTCACAAACAGCCTATATATATAGAGAGAAGGGGTTGCCTTGGGTGGCCGTGAAGGTCGTTGTCTAGGGGGCTCGCTGGCGAGCTAATCCAAGTCTCCGTTCAGTCCTTTGATGACCGGAAGACAGAAACCTCTTTGACCAACAACGTTCTCTCTCTCTCTCTCTCTCTCTCTCTCTCTCTCTCTCCCTCTCTCTCTCTCTCTCTCTCTCTCTCTCCCTCTCTCTCTCTCTCTCTCTCTCCCTCTCTCTCTCTCTCTCTCTCTCTCTCCCTCTCTCTCTCTTATAAAGAACCAAATCATTTCTTGAAACAAGTTAATAAACTCGCATTCTTTAACGATACTAATAATGGCAATGTCTTAGACTTCGAAGATGAAGGATGCGTATTCTTTAATACTCCAATATATATATACATCAGTAGTTAGAAGACAGGGGGTGCTGTGTCTGAGTGGTTAAGCACTTGGCTTAAGGTATCTGGGATCCTGGGATCGAATGTCGATGAAGACTTGGATTTTGAATTTTGGGATTTTTATGGCGCTCCTGAGTCCATTCAACTCTAATATGTACCTAACTTGAGTTGGGGAAAGTAAAGGCGGTTGGTCGTTGTGCTGGCCACACGACATCCTGCTCGTTAACCGTTGGCCAAAGAAACAGATGACCTAAACATCATCTGCCCTATAGACCGTATGGTGTGAAAGGGGAACTTTACTTTTTTTACTTAGTAAGAAGACCGTTGTACATGTAATATTTAACTTAGGATTGAATATTAACAATGTAATAATAATAATTAATAATAATAATAATAGTAATAACTCCAGATGGTCAAGATGGACAATTACGCAGGCAACACCCTCTCCCATCACACCTCTATTTTTTTTATTGAGGGTGGTAAGATTGTGGGTATTGATAATTTGAGCTTTATAGCTTCTGATATAGGTGCTGAAAACATAGCACTGCTTATCAAACAAACTGACCCATGGATGTACCTTACGGGGTCCGCCTCTGAGGTTTTTTTTAAAACACGCAACTCTTTGTAATCTTGTTTTACAATGAAAAATAAATTTTAAAATTGAGTAAAGGTGAGGAAAAGTCAACAAAGACACACACACAAAAAGATTGATGTTTAAATTTCAAAATAAATGTTTTCTTGTGCTAAATGTTATGTTAAAATATGAAAACACTGTAGTTTTTAACCACAAACTTAAATAAAATGTGTCGTTAATCGTTATTACGGTCTTTTTGTATTAGAATATCATGTTTTAAAAGCCGAAAAAAGGGGGCTATGATTGGGTTAGGATAGGCTACTATTTAATCGGTCAGCTTATGTGTCTTTTAAGAAATACAAGCAAGATGGATATTTTCTTGCATACTGACTGTTACGTTGTCTTGAATCTTCAATGATTAGGACTATCATTTTGATTTCCCTATATATTCAAGATTTGTATTTCACCTTTACACAGGGTTCTTAGATTTCTTTTATTTCGTTAATACGCTGAGAGGGTTGGGGTGTGGTATCACCCGCAGGGCCGGATTTACATATAGGCAACACATACTAAAGCTTAGCCCCCCCCCCCCACTAAAGAAATATTTAGCATTGACATATAATATTTGAACTTATAAAGGGCCCCCAACAAGGCCCCACATCTGAAATAACTTAGGACCTTTTCAAGTTTAAAAACGGCCCTGAAGTCAGCGGCCTTAACGTGGATACAATAATACCTACGTCTCCGGGATGAACACTATCAACTTTAACAACAACACACTTACGTTGTCCTACAGCTAATAATAGATCTTCTCTAGCGTCAGGGTCTCTTGGCTATGTATGTGTTTTCAGCACTCTGGGAGGTAGGGGTTCAACCATTGGTGTTATCCAATTTCATGGGGACGTTATACTGTCATATAATACTATTTTGTTACTATTGTTCGATACTGCTAGCCTAGAGCTTGATTCGCTCGTGTAATAACCCGTGCAGCGCACTATGGCTGCAATCCGTAGCTCTTTGTTAATCTTGAACAATTCACAGTAAGAACTTGGAATTCTAGATAAAGCTTTACAAAAAAAAACAACACGTTTAACCCTCTGAAGCATGCCAAACATTGAAGTTGCCAACGCAGCGTTGCTACAACAAAGTGCATTCTTAAACCAAGTTGTCTTCATTAGTATGCTCAGATGATTTCTATGGAGTCATTATTTATTTTTAGATTTATTTCGGGCGTGTCTATTCTGTATCATCTAGTTACATTGCAATAACAATTCGTGACATATACGCTTTACGGGTTTAGTTTAGTTTAAAGAGTATACAAGCCTGTATATAATAATTGTGCACTCTAGTTACCGTAGGGCCGGCATTAGATAATTGGGCGCCCTAGGGCTAGACGAAGTGAATTTGGAGGCCCCTAAATAAAAGCGAAAAAAAAAATAAGTAAAAAATATAATTTAGCAACATAAAAGAATGGACAGGCATGTCAGTGAATAAAATTCTATCCAAGGCCAAGAACAGAGGAATGGAGAAAGACGTTTGACAGTTCTTGTATGGTGCCCCAGCGGTCCAACAGACTAAGGTATAGGTGAAGGTGAATTTTGTGACTTCAACAATAACATTGGGCAAAAGTTTCGCTATTTCTTCTCTAAAAATTTTTTTAGACTTCTGTGCGAGGCCCCCACCATTTAGAGGCCCTATGCGGCTACCTAGTTTGCCTATGCGTAAGGCCGGCCCTGGTTACCGACAGAAGTAGTAGCGTAACCGGAAAGGCAAAGGACGTTGCAGAATAGAAGCTCACAGGAGGGAAAAGGTTTGGGAGGGAATAGGTTTGGGAGTGAATAGGTTTTGGAGGGAATATGTTTGGGAGTGAATAGGTTTGAAAGGCAATATGTTTGGGAGTGAATAGGTTTGAGAGGGAATAGGTTTGGGAGGGAATAGGTTTGGAAGGGAATAGGTTTGGGAGGGAATAGGTTTTGTAGTGAATAGGTTTTGGAGGGAATAGGTTTGGGAGTGAATAGGTTTGAGAGGCAATAGGTTTGGGAGTGAATATGTTTGGGAGTGAATAGGTTTGGGAGGGAATAGGTTTGGGAGGGAATATGTTTGGGAGTGAATAGGTTTGGGAGTGAATATGTTTGGGTAGCAATAGGTTTGGTAGTGAATATGTTTTGGGTTCGAGCAAGAAGCCCCGTAAATGAGCTGCCAATGAAATAAAGACGGCTGTGACAATCACCCCCTTGTAAATAAACATAGTTGAAGTCTTCCCAAGTCTTATGTTGTATATCGTTGTTACATCATTCCATTGCATGCGTTGTACTTAGGATAAAGTAGCAATTATGAAGTAATTGAAGTCAGTGATCGAGTCATGTCATCAGCATTAGACATAAAAACACATTCAATCCGGACAAAGCAAATAGTTTTAAAAAAGCGGTGGCTGAGTGGTTAAGCGCTTGGCTTCCGAACCTGGAGTTCTTGGTTCGAATCTCGGTGAAGATTGGGATTTCGAATTTCTTAATGTTTATTGCTCCCCTGATTTCTACCAACTGTAATGAGCTTAGTTCAAAGTTAACTTTTAAGACCTTATGGTCTATATGGCAGATGATGTAAAGGTCGTCTATTTCTGTGGCCTACGGTTAACGAAGGTGTCATGTGGCCAGCACAACGACCAACCGCAATTTATTTTAAATATATCTTTCAAAAAGGACTAGTTTGTCAGCAATTGGCTGACCTAAAAACGATTCAAGCTCGGTTAGAACATTAAAGGAAGGAGACAACTCTGGCCATTTCAAACGGAAAACTAAAATGTTCTGTGGTTCTGTGCCCTTGTTCCCACAGTGTTCGGTATGGTCCTGATGAGAAGCAATCCTCAAAATACTTGGTTGCTAAAAAACAAATCAACTAGTCGATTGTTAGTAGATCTGGGTCGCTGCACATTGCGTGTGCAACTGAAGTAGTAGGTCAGGAATTAATTATTTTTTTTTACGATGGACCCCAAAGTTGTTTTTTAATATGCTTGTATAAATTTGTGTAGGCTATATGTGTGTGTGTGTGTGTGTTTTTCCTGGGTCAAGTTCAAGGTGTGGTATTTTCTTAGTCTAGCAGTCTAGTAGTCACGTCCTTTGTATAAAAATCTTTATTCGAATCCTGCTGGAGACTAATATGTTTAGTTAGACTAATTCGACTTTGAACCTCTGATTCATTGGACCTCAGGAAGTCTTCACTGAAATGAGTTTCAAGCAATGTCTTCAGCCTCTTTCCAGCTGATGTCCTGTGATCTGAGATCCTCTTGAAGGTGCGACGCCAAGTTATACCTTTTTTTTTTCAAGATAATGTGTTGAGAGAGTGGCCAAGGACCTCATTCACCAATAAGAACGGTCACGTGATACAACAACAAACAAACAAAAAAACATTGTTCATTGGAAAGGACCTCATTCACCAATCGTAAACAAACAACATTTAGCCACGTGATTCTCTATCTCTTCTATACAAATTATGATCTAATTTTTAATACACAATGGCTATCACGTGACAGTTTTTTTCCCGTTGTTTTATCAATATTATCACGTGACTAAATGGTGTTTGTTTACGATTGATGAATGAGGTCCATTAGGTTGTAAGTTGTGTAGAAGAGAAGCACGTGGCTCAATGCTGTTTGTTTACGATTGATGAATGAGGTCCATTAGGTTGTAAGTTGTGTAGAAGAGAAGCACGGGGCTCAATGTTGTTTGTTTACGATTGATGAATGAGGTCCATTAGGTTGTAAGTTGTGTAGAAGAGAAGCACGTGGCTCAATATTGTTTGTTTACGATTGATGAATGAGGTCCATTAGGTTGTAAGTTGTGTAGAAGAGAAGCACGGGGCTCAATGTTGTTTGTTTACGATTGATGAATGAGGTCCATTAGGTTGTAAGTTGTGTAGAAGAGAAGCACGTGGATCAATGTTGTTTGTTTACGATTGATGAATGAGGTTCATTAGGTTGTAAGTTGTGTAGAAGAGAAGCACGTGGCTCAATGTTGTTTGTTTACGATTGATGAATGAGGTCCATTAGGTTGTAAGTTGTGTAGAAGAGAAGCACGTGGCTCAATGTTGTTTGTTTACGATTGATGAATGAGGTCCATTAGGTTGTAAGTTGTGTAGAAGAGAAGCACGTGGCTCAATGTTGTTTGTTTACGATTGGTGTCCATAGGTGGGCTATGAGAGCAGAAAGGGAGCACAGAAACCTTTTCTTAGGTTCAACCTCACCCACATGTCTACAAAATGTTTTGACCAATCCGCACTGACCTATATGCATGACAGATACTCTTACAAAAATAAATGTTTACACAAAGTCTTTGTACTGAATATGTTTTTAAAAATACAAAAATATGCTGGCTCTTTAAACCTAATATAAACAATTAAAAATAAAAATAAATAACTTTCGAGCATATAATTTTTAAACATGGCAGCACATTACATTACTGTTTTCGAACTAATTACTTTTAAAACTTTTAACCCCCATCAGTCTGGAGTCAAAGGATCAAAACAATAATCACAATAAATTTGAAATTGTTCAGTGTTCAGTTGTACTTGAAATTCGTTGAAATGGTTACTGTCAAAGCGCCACACTCATGAGCTATACAACACGAAATTATTGTTAAGCTCTCTATTGTATCGCATGTCACTTTGTTTAAAAATGTTTTCCATGTTTCGGGTGTTCCTTCAGAGTTGAAGATAATTTATTTCCTAGTCCAAACCTCCCGCAGGACAACGGGGGATGGGAGTGGGCAAGGTTTGAACCCAGGACCATCGATGTCCGAACGACAGTCCAGGGCGCAAACCGCACTACCAGTCAGCCATCCAGGCAGTTGAACTTTCCTCCAAGCCACTCTCAGGTATTAGCCAGAAATTGTTTCCTGGAATGTCATCATCTTGTCGTCTGGCTGCGTGATTGAAGCTAGTGTTCAAATCACTTAAGGGGCCATCCAGGCAGAGCTGCCTTGAGGCATGAAATACATTTAAGGTTTAAGCAGACCAATTATGCAAGCATGGACACATAAGGTCTGTTCTGGTGATGCTTTCTCCCTAGAAACCCCGAGACAACAAATTTCTACCAGTTGACACTGATCCAGGAGGTCTGATAGAATCATCACGGACACAGACTGTAAAGAGAAAGAAAAAGTATACTTTACTATACTTCAATGGCATATATATCGTATTTCTACATAGCCTCAATGTGTTTAGACAGGACATTGATGATTCATTTCTAACACTAAATCATTGTAAGGATTAACTTAACTGAATGTACCTTTTTTACAGAAGATTTTTAAAAATAAAACCAGTAGCTGAAGTAACAGTATCTGTATGATTAGCATCAATCGTTAATTAGCTTTAAAATAATGCGCATTATTAAAACAATGAGTGTGTGTTGTGAGTCTTATGTGTCGTTTCCTTTCACTTTAGATACAGATTCTTGAACCCTAGCCCACGGTACCTTGATAAAAACTAATGATCTCCCTTTAAATTTAGTTACTCTTCTGTCTAGAAACTGGAAGCTACTAGAATATGAACAACTTGTTGTTCCCACTTCTCTTGCAACCTTGACGCATACCCCACATGACAATTGAACTTACCATTGTGTCGAGCATATATGTGTGCAGGGCCGACTTTAAGGTATAGGCAAACTAAGCAGCCGTCTAAGGAACCAATTGGTAGGGGCCCCACAAGGACTCAAAAAAAAAAAGAAAAATAAATTTAGATCAAAACTTAAACATACCAAAACTCTAAGACTTATCTACTAACCTGGTCGGCTGGATGGCTGCCTGGTCGTGAGGTTTGCGCGCTGGACTGTCGTTCGGATTTATCGATGGTCGAGGGTTCAAATCCTGCCCGCTCCCATCCCCCGTCGTCCTGCGGGAGGTTTGGACTAGGAAGTAAACTATCTTCAACTCTGAAGGAACATCCGAAACATGTAAAACATTTTACAACCTAAGTCTCTATTAGGATTTAAGATGCCATGCGGTACGCTATGGGAATCGCGCAATTTGAATTTATTTAATTTGTTGATTTACATGCAGAAATTAAGATTTTAATTTATTGTGTAATTTTATGTTTCGGTCTTTTTATTTTTCTATTTCATTTGGAGCCACTTAATTCAATTTGCGTAGGGCCTCCAATTACCTAAGGCCGGCCCTGGTGTGAAAATGTTGCATATGTAATGTCAAAGGAATGCAACATTGGTATAAAGAAATGTAGAAATGCGTGACTATTGACCAATATTGTTATCCAATCGATATCCTGCAACTTCAAGCGGAACACGGAACATCTAATTTTATGAAGCCTCTATGTGATACTCCATTAAGACTCACGCACTCAGCGGGCGTGGGCGGGGGAGTGAGCGGAAAGTGCCGAAACGAGGAGGTTGCTAAGGGCATCGCTGACTAGAAGTAATGGTGACTTCTTGTACAACTTTATATGTCGTAATATGTGTGTTATGTGAAATAATATGCCTTTCATTATTCTTAATCTTTGGAATCGAAGATTTTGCCATTATTATCCTGAAGGATAATATGTTTACAAATGGCGCAAGGCAAATATAGGATGGCCGCCTGATCGTGACTATCTTAGACTGTCGCCTGGATGGTCCCAATGGAACCGTGTTCATCATCGCCATGTGAGAGACTTGGAAAAAAAAGGTTCCCTTTCAGACCGTGTGATCTGTAGGGTAGATGATGTAAAGGTCATCTGTTTCTGTGGCCCACGGTTAACGAGGGTGTCATGTGGCCAGCATAACGACCAACTGCCTTTATATTTCCTCAACTAATGTCAGGTACCCATTACAGCTGTATGGACTCAGAGATCCCAAAATTAAAAATCCCAGTCTTCACCAAGATTTGAACCCGGGATCCCCAGTTACGGTTAACAGATAACAGTTAATAGGTAACAGGTAACAGATAACAGTTTATAGGTAACAGGTAACAGATAACGGTTAACATATAACAGTTAACAGATAACAGTTAACAGATAACAGTTAATAGGTAACAGATAATAGGTAACAGGTAACAGGTAACAGTTAACAGATAACAGTAAACAGATAACAATTAACAGATAACAGTTAATAGGTAACCGGTAACAGATAACAGTTAATAGGTAACAGGTAACAAAACAGTTAACATAACAGTTAATAGGTAAAAGGTAACAGTAAATAGGTAACAGTTAATAGGTAACAGGTTACAGTTAATAGGTAACAGTTAATAGGTAACAGGTAACAGTTAATAGGTAACAAGTAACAGCTAATAGGTAACAGGTAACAGTTAATAGGTAACAGTTAATAGGTAACAGATAACAGTTAATAGGTAACAGTTAATAGGTAACAGGTAACAGTTAATAGGTAACAGGTAACAGCTAATAGGTAACAGGTAACACTCGAAACATGAGCAACAGAAAACTAACGAAACAGCGTGCGCAAACATTCCAGGAGGAGCTATTTATGTTGTAATCAGATCTTCTTTTATCATTCAAGACTTGATACAATAAGCCACAGAGGAAAGAGAAAAACACATTGATCCAAATAAGACACAACAAGATTTCAGCCTTCACAGAGTGTATTACATTACAATTGAAGTCTACTCACATTCTTAACATTATATTTACTTCTGTATACCTTAATTATATGAATTGATGTCGGCGTCACGTCGCATTACTAAGTACTGGTATGCCCCTATGTCGAATTATAAATTGTCGGACTATCAAGAGGTGTGTGTGTGTGTGTGTCAGTCGTGTAGCTAGGGATTTTGAGGGACCGGGGGGGGGGATGACCTTTCTAGGGGTCCCTGTATTTTGACATTCGACATCATGACATGAGATAATGGCGAAATATATCATGTATAAACAATTTTCGGACTCCCCTCAAGTGGGGGCCCGGGAGGGGGGGGGGATTTTCAAATTTGGACCCTCTCTCTCCACCCTAGCTACGCCACTGGTGTGTGTGTGTGTGTGTGTGTGAAATAAAATAGAAAAATAAAAAGACCGAAAAATAAAATTAGACCTTGTGTGTGTGTGTGTGTATGTGTGTTTCTGTGGGAAACGTGATTCCCTCAGTGAGGCTCTAGTTTTAAAAGCCTGTCTCATACTCCCATATCTGGTAACTTTAGTGTGTGTGTGTATGTTAACCCCACCCATAACTTTTCAAGCTAAGAAATAGAGACAAGACCTAGATAAGAAATGAGAGGTTGGCTCATTCTCTACGTTCACTTAAGAAAAAACAACAACAACCAGTAAAAATGTTTATTAGAGATTTTCCTTTTAGGCGGAAAAACTATAAATAACTAGTCTTCTGGTGTCTCCGGTGTGCACAATACAAGTGTTGAGAAGCTGTGTTTAAAATATTAGATTTGTGTATTTTTAGAACTGCAGGATTACATTTTCTAACCTCATATTTTTTTAAAATTACGTTTACGACATTAAAGGTCAATATAGTGTCCTTGACATTGTGAAAATCCCCCCAATAACGAGACCATCGACTTCTGTGAAATCGGAGTTGAGGGACTTGTTTTAAAGGTGGATATATTATTAAAACTCATTTAGATTCTATGAAATATGTATTTCTAATTAATGTCGTACTTCGACGAACTATATCAAATTTTGTATGAGGCAAGTCACGCGAAGAAATGCTAAACAACGTACTAACATATCGACTCAAGTTCAGCTTTTAGTTTGAGAACGATTACTAGGCCTCCCTAGACTATATTCTAATTTTACATTCAGAAAATCTACCAAAAAGACAATATCAGCTTCTTCAGTCTTACTTCATGTTGGAGGGTTCAGATCTGTATTCCTACATCTGAGATGAACTGCGTGTTATGGAGTGTGTGTGTTTGTGTTTCTATGGTGAAGGTGGGACAAGGGGGAGACGACTCCATATTGCTAGACTGAAAAAAGACGTTAATTATAGTGAGTTTCACTTTGTTCAAAATACCATTTTATATTGGAAGCGCGGTGGCTGAGCGGTAACGCGCTTGGCTTCCGAAACGGGGATCCCAGGTTCAAAGACGGGGATTTTTTATTTCTGGATCTTTGAGTCCACCCAGCTCTAAAGGGTGCCAATGACATTAGTTGGGGAAAAGTAAAGGCGGTTGGTCGTTGTCTTGGTCACATGACTCCATCTGTTAACCACAGGCCACAGAAACAGATGGTTAAAGGCCACTAAATTAATATTAAAGGACTGGTGCAAAACTTTTACAACCAAATTCTTACATGAAATCAGATGGTGTAGAACACTTATTATACAGTACTTACGGTACTCAAATGGTACTATGTTTTGAATCAATAATAAAGCCTCAGCCCGTTAGCGTGATGTGGAACTGTAAATATAGTCTACGCTTACAGCTCACTGGTCCGCGCATGAGACTCTCCCGCGTACTGCTAAGATCCACATTTAGGTACACCAGTTGGGTGAACTTACGGGCGTCCTACATAACCCAAAAGTTCAAAATACAAACTCGAGATCCCTTGGTTCGCTAGCCAAGCGCTTTAACACGCGGCCACCATTCCCCACCCCGTCCTTATTTATGCCTATGTAATATAATTGATTTGTAGTGTTAAATGTTATATTGTACAGAATACAATAGAAAAATAGAATTAAAAATATCTGGGTTTTTCTAATAATATATAACTCAGTTTGTCTTTTGAACTTGTCATGTATAAGTGCTTTTGTTTTGTTTTGTTTTGTATCCCAAGCTTTCATTCTCTTTTGAGTCCCAGTAAATGGAAAAACAAACAAACAGACAAAAAACATAAAAAGCTTTGCGTTGATTAAATCTGTCAAATCCGGACATCTCCAAATCGTGTCAATTCTAAAAGTCTCGGTACTCTGTAGGCCTACCAATGGTTATGCTTGCCATGGATGTGGCAAAATATGCAGGTCACAGCTGGGGCTGCGCAGCCACTGGAAACACTGCATTCCTCACTAATCTTCGGACTTGAAGACAAGCCTTATTATTATTAGGTACTAAGGAATTTGTGGTTGATTTGATCGTAGTACAGATATTTAATACACTGGCGTGGACGACGCCCCATCAAGACCTGATTCAATGGAACGGAACGGTTACTTACAAGCAGGCTTCGTCACGCAATGGTGCACATCCGCTTAAATAACAAAATCAGCTCTTCGTGTAGATGTTTGAGGATGGAGTGTGTGTGTGTGTGTTTAACGTAACGGGATCGATCGTGCTACATTATTTCTAAGCCCGACCCGCCCCCCTCCTATTTAAGGGCTTGATGTTCTAAAAACATAAGGTTTCTACAAATAGTTCAGTCTTGGCTGCTGTACTCTTAAACAGAGAGGGGAACAAGGGCTGGACCAAATGGAAGAAACTGGAACGGGAGGGGGGAAGGGGGGGGGGAGATAATCACTTTAAGTTTGTAATATCAATAAAACTTCGTAGACTGGAAAATATTTCTTGTCTGTACCTGTCCTGAGACTACACCCCAGTTGTTATTTTTTTTAAGCACACCAAATCATGTAGAGGTAGCGTAATATGGTGAATAGGTTTCTGTGTATGTTATATTTTTAGGTACATTATAACCAAAATGTAATATTTCCTGACTAGATACTGCATTCTTTTACAAATTAAATTAGAAAGGCAAGTCCGATGATCTACTACTGAGATGTGTGGGATGATACTATGTCTATTGAAACTCTTTCACCTTGCCCACAACTGTCACAATGCAGGCTTCCATTACATTTGTGTGGCTGCCTATTCATGCTATATGCATTATTTAATTTTAGCCCTGATTCAGTAATACTGTCTATAAAAATGGGTTTACAATTGTGACAGTGACAAGAGATAATTTATTACGCATATCCTGACCTCCTTATCATATCATTTTTTTTGTTTATTCCACATTTACATTTAATGACCTTTTTTTTTTATTTTATTTTATGTTTTTTTGTTGTTCTTTCGGCATGGGTGAAGGGTTGGTAAACGGTCAATAAAACAATGAAATGACTGGATGGAACATGGGACAAAATATTGATTGCTCCTTATTTCTTAGAAATCTCAAATGTTTACGACTTTCGTTCTTGGAATTAGATTTGTAATCACTAGCCCAGCCCTCCTTAACAATGCCTGGATAGAACAGCTAGAGTCGGTTTGGGTTCATTTGAAAGGCATAATCCACAACCAGCTTTTTTTTTTTTACCTAGTCTATGCAAGAATCCAATTTTCTAAGCTTTCCATTTGTAGCTCAATTTCTTTTTTTTTTTAGTTGGCAACATGAAAATTCAATTTAGCGTCCTTGACCTTTATCATGAAAATCACTAATAGAAAATATGTTTAAAAATATTAAATGTATTTTTATCATAAATTAGGATTTCAAGTTTTTATTCAAATGTGTCTCTCGAGCTAATACATAAGTCTACTACAATGACACGTTTGTACAAACGCTCTTTCTTCCCTAGTGCTATTAAAGCATGGAATGGGTTGCCTTAATCAGCCAGGAAAACTAACGATTAGGAAGATTTTAAAACATGGATTAACACGCATGACCACATTGACCTAAAGACAAGCGCAGGGCGTAATTACCTCCTTTTTTTTTTTTTTGAAGTAACGTCTGTATTTTTTAAGATAATCTTATCATATAGAATATAGATCTTATCGTATAGATTACAGACGCTACTTCAAAAAAAAAGTGCGTGTATGTGTCGGGGGCGCATTATGAAGAGGGTTTTTATAAATGAAGTTAAAAGTCTTTGTGGGAGAAATTACGATGCGCAGGTCAAAAAAATAATTTTCGCTCCTGAGCGCGATAAAGAGAGAAAGAAAGAAGGAAAGAGAGAGAGAGCGGGTCTCAAAATTTCATTGTAATAGGTACACTAATTCACGGGCTGAAAACGTATGTTAGGTTGATTGTGTCCCGTTGATTCAAATTAAAAGAACAGAAAGTGCGTGTTCCGGCCATAAGAAATAATGTAAAGCCTTGGAACAAATCAACGGGCGCAGCCGGTGTGTACTGCTAGAGTGACATATAAATGACAGCCATAAATTTTATATCCGCATCACATGTAGAACTTTATTGACCTGAATACTATTTCAAGTCTATGGTTTATTGCGCCACTGCCTAATCTTTCCATCTTCACACTCCTAACCTTCTAGCACAAGCTGTAAATCAGTGATACCCAAACTATGACCCTAGGGACATTTACGGTCAGTCACCCGAATCTTCTGCCAACAGTAGCCTATATAATAAATCTGTTACCATAGCTTATCAAATAAAGACGTCACTTCCAAAAAAAGAAGATGATTTCAGTTCTATAGAGCTCGATACACATTTTTCCAGTAATGCGGTTCTTGACTCAAAACAGGATGGGTGCCACTGCTGTAAAAGAGTAAATTCGAAACTATCCTCCTTAACCCTTAAAGTCCTGAGCTGTTTACAATAAGTGCATACAAAATGGAATTACAATTCTGATGTTTAGAGGCTAACCTACCACACGCGTTTTAAGGGTTAACTACAAAGTAGACAAGCTATTCAAAGAGTGGCAGCCGACCAAGACAAAATGGCGCCGCTAAAATTTGATTACGCATTAGAGTGTAGCCTCTAAAAATTCCTTTTTTTTTTTTTAAATGGAGCGAGAAGGTAGTAGGTCTATGTACCTTTGTATGACTTCAGTTGAAATAAATAAATCAAATAAAGCTGTTGCTTATTTCTACAGAGGCGCCTATTTATGATCTAATTCCAACAAATAACAAGAGCGAGACGTTAGAAGAATGGAGCCTAGATCGAGGTCTACAATTAGGAAAATGAAAAATTCACTGAGCTTTTCATTTAACTTAAAAGTCCCATGTTTTTTATGTATGCGCTGGCTCGCTTTGCCATTGTTTAAAATGTCTATACAGTGGCGTAGCTAGGGTGAGGAGAGTGGGGTCCAAATTCGAAAGGCTTTCCCCCCCCCCCTCCCAAATGGATGTTCTAAATTTCTTTTTTTTTTTACATTAAATATAAAATATTACGCCACTGCCATATAATCTTGCCATTTATGTGAGTTAAACATAATAGACAACATTGATTTGGAAGTTCTAGTTGACTCTATAGATGCACAGAAAGCACAACGTGAGGCGATACGACTTGAGATTTGTCACTTGTACATTATCTCGCCAATAAACAACGGTATTATTCATGAAAAAAGTCTTAATGATTATTTTTTTTTTAAATTTACTTTTATACTGTACCAATTGGAATTTAGACTTGTATTAAGTAAATTATCTCATGTCATTATGTCGAATGTCAAAATGCAAGAGCCCCTAAAAAGGTTACGCCCCCGGGACCCCAAATACCAAGTTACGCTACTGTGTCTATAACTATATTATACATTACAGACTTTACTTTAAAACAGAATGTAACTTACGTCGTACGCGAATATATGTGTCAGTGTAGTCATGCATGTTAATCAGTAACTTAAAATCTTCCAGTTTTTTTGTTTCCCTAGCTGATTTAGGAAACCCATTCCATGCTCTAATAGCATTATGGAAGAGAAAGCACTTAAAGAAATTTGTCCTAGCATATAGAGTAGCATATAGAGTAAGAAATGTGCCTTTATGATACTTTACCTTTGTGTCTTTATGTGAATTTAGGTTTTGGTTTTGTATTTGTAAATTATGTTTCATGTTTTATGTAGCCTATTTTTGCTACTTTACTTTTTAGTCTTCTGTCCTGAAGGGACATTAACTTCAATCGATACATTTATTGTGGTCTTTGAAAATTTTGGCAGCCCTAAAATTTGATTTCTTGTTACTGTTTAAAGAGTTTTTTTTTTCTAAATAGAGGGAGAAAGAGGTATGCGTCACACTTCTATGTCATAATTTTTAAACGTTCCTTATCAATTTAATTTCGTTAGATGATCTAAAAACATTTGGCATTTTGACTATCTCTTTATTAATGTTTTTTTGTTTCTTTCCAAATGGGAGCCATTATTGCTGAAGTGGAACGCTTATACGCCATTAAAATGTCGTCTGCTATGAAAATAAGAAAACAGCACTCCCACAATTAGTTACTTCCGGGTGTGAATAATTTGTAACTGCTAAATAAGATATGGGGCAAGCCCAGACGAGTTGTAACTCGACCACAGTGATTATTTCGTGAAATTAGATCTATCCCTTAAAAAAAACACCAATCATATGTGAAGGTGATCTTCAAATTACTGGACTAGAGCCAGGAAACAATTAGTCCGTTTGGTACTTAATAACTTACACAAGTGTGACCTACTTATCAAACCACACGTAAGTAAAGGTGCAAGAAAAATAGGTCTGAAAATTGTCCGAAAACACTCGGCCTAATTGTAATTTACGCATGATTTACTACGGACTAAGAAGTCCTATTTTTAACTCCTCGTCTGCTTCCATTAAATCTGACATCAATTTTTATCTGTGTTGTTTTATGTACACAATTATTTTGTCTATTTCTAAGTATTTCGGTAATGTCTATAAGAGAGGGAACAGTGTGGTGGCAGGTCAAGATATTGTTTTATATAACTTTTTCTATTAGTTACTGGGGTCACACCATCACAAGACTAATACAAAATGTCAAAATGTCTCAAAAAAAAAAATCAATTGCGACTTTTTATAAGAAATAGTGTCATGACATGTGATTATATAAGAAATATTGTCATGACATGTGATTATATAAGAAATAGTGTCATGACATGTGATTATATAAGAAATAGTGTCATGGCATGTGATTATATAAGAAATAGTCGTGTCATGACATGTGATGAGTGCCTGTACGTCTTCTAAAAATTAATAATAGACCAGTGGCGTAGCTAGGGTGGAGGGAGGAGGGGGGAGAATTTGAAAATCCCCAAGGCCCCCACTGGAGAGTGGACCCCAAATGAGTGTTTTTTACATTAAAAATTAAATGCTATGGAAAATGCAGGGGCCCCAAAAGAGGTCAAGCCCCCCGGGCCCCCAAACGATGGAAAATTTCTAGCTACGCCCCTGTACTAGACTTTCATTCAATTGCCCATGTAAGCTCCCCGGCGCATTGAACCTTTTCACGTCATGAATGCTTCGCGACTTCCCCTGGTGAGTTTTATCCGGTGCTGTCCGGACCCCCACCAGCGACGCCACTGAGTAAGAGTGCTATATTGCCCCTGCTTCCAAAGGCGCCGAACGTCTCATCACCCCCTTTGGCCTCAAACACATGCGTAAGTAACGCGGGAGACATTCTGAGAGGTTCACATTCTTAAAGGGACTATAAAACGTTGACATGTGAAGAATGCTCGTTTACCTCCCCTTTGTCTCTTCCCTTCTTATTTGTAGGACTTATTTTTGAGCCTTTTTGTGCCTGGGTGTATGAGAGAGTGTCGCATATGTGTGTGTCTGTGTGTGTGTGTGTGTTATTCCAAACTTTCTCAACCGCCACTTCATTTTCCCGTTCCTTTTTTTTTATTTTTTTTCTATTTATACCTGCGCTTTTTTTGCTTTGTGTTCGATATTTAAAAACTGAAACACAATGAACACTCCATGTCTGGTCCTCACTCTTTCTTATCTTTTCTTGTCAAAACTGAATACATAAAACAGTGTTTCCCAAACCTAGTGTTCCGCGAGGCCCTGATATGTGTTCCACGAACTACTGGGATAGTTAACTAGTAGGCCACCAGGGGAATTAACCTCTCTAAAAAATAAACAAAGTCTCTGTGGCATTTTACGTCTCGAGAAACGATCTTTTCCCTTTGCAACTTCTTGTGTGACTAAAGAGGTCAATTTTTGATGCACAGCTGCAGTCGCCGTTGCATTTTCACCCTTCTTTCTGCTTCTGTTGTGTATGGCATTTGCAATCCGAGACCCTTCCTTTATGCTCGCTCTCCATGTGGATCTATCCAGTACTACTTTTTCCCAGCTGATAGTGTCGAGCTGGGGTAAAGCCTGGGCGGTAAATTTGCGAGTGCTGGGCTGCCCACACGTCAGCACACGCCTCTCTTCCATACTGACCGGGTCCAAAGGGATGACAAGCCATCACAATTTGGGGTCAGGTGGCTGCAGGAGTTTGCCAGAGAGCAGTAGTCTTACTACTGTCCCCCCGCCTACGAGGCTCCAAGTCCGGATTTTCTGTTAGGGTTTACTCTTTTAGCCTTAGACCTTGCATGGACACACATAAGGCAGTGCGGCTAATGACCTATAGAGGTTTGGTTTTTGGGCAGCAGGGCGTGTCCGCATGCCGCCGGGCCATGCCTGTCACATATCTTGGGACCAAACCTCCTCCGAGACCCTTGCAGATTAACCTGAGGCTTCACAGCCTCAGTTTCCATCTGCCACCACGAGGAGGTACTGCATAGGACTTGGTGTGGAGAGGCTATGTACTGGCAAGAGAGACTTACAAAATTGCTCCCCTTTCACAGATGCTAGCCAGCGGTGGCAACAAGTTAAGCTACCACACTAGACGCTTGACACAGCCTTTGGACAGACTAAAAAATAAACAAAATGTTCCGCTAAATACTCAGAATGTTCAAAGTGTTCCGTTGGCGTAAAAGTTTTGGGAAACACTGGAATAATATAATAGCAGCTAATTCTGTCTCAACAAACGTTTAGGCTTTATATGTATGCAAATATGTAGACAGAGTAGTTTCACAATGACTTTATGAGATTCATTTTAAAGGTTTATGAGATTATGATAATGTTTATCTGTTGTTTTTTTTTATTGTTTTTGTTTTTTTTACAAAACTTTTATAAATTCACTCCGTCTGTCTGTCTGTCTGGTAAAAAAATTAAACATGTTTTTTCTCCCGTTTCCCATTCTCGAATCAAGTTAAAACTTTGTATAATTACTAGTTAAACCCGACAAGACATGAATCAATAAAATAATGTAAATAATTAATAATTAGCTAATTAATTATTGGTTATTAATTATTTTTTTTGATTTCTATATGCATATAAATATGTATGTAAATAGTATGTAAATAAGTATTAATGTAGGCCTATGTATGTATGTATGTATGTATGTATGTATGTATGTATGTATGTATGTATGTATGTATGTATGTATGTATGTATGTATATATGTATGTATGTAGGCCTATGTATGTATGTATGTATGTATGTATGTATGTATGTATGTATGTATGATGTATGTATGTATGTATGTATGTATGTATGTATGTATGTATGTATGTATGTATGTATGTATGTATGTATGTATGTATGTATATATGTATGTATGTAGGCCTATGTATGTATGTATGTATGTATGTATGTATGATGTATGTATGTATGTATGTATGTATGTATGTATGTATGTATGTATGTATGTATGTATGTATGTATGTAGGCCTATGTAGGTATGTATGTATGTATGATGTATGTATGTATGTATGTATGTATGTATGTATGTATGTATGTATGTATGTATGTATGTATGATGTATGTATGTATGTATGTATGTATGTATGTATGTGTGTGTGAGAGAGAATTTTAGTCCCATTATTACGTTTTTGATAAGTTTTTTCTCCTACTTCCCATTCTCTGATTAAGTTGAAATTTCGCATAATTATTCATAGTTGTTTCATACAAGAATCGGCAAGATATCTATCGTCTTGTATAGATCGTTAGCCAAACTATTTGTTAGTTTTTACGTAAATGGAGAATGATATAATTTTTCTTTTGATTTTCATTTTGTCTTTTTATAACTTATGACAACAAAAAAATACAAAATATACTTTTAAAAAAAAAGCATATTATAACGTGTAATGAGTTTAGATCAGTCATGTAATTAAACTTATAATGAATCTAAGCTAACAATAATAAATCTGTTCGATTAGGACTATTTTTTTTTACCAATTGTTTTTGTTGAGCACAATTTCATGCTATTAGCGTTCTCAATAGGCTACTCTAGGATATCACATGTCTAAATCATTTGGAATGGGGGAGAAAGAAGAGTCTATGAACATGGAAGATTGTAGAGTTATCTATTGTTTCTATTTCTTGTTTGTATTCACTAAGCCTAAGACGGCAGCCTAATATAAAGGGGACTAATTCAGCTTATACCACCAATCCAATCAAGTACTAATTCTTTCCCTTGTTTGAAATAATAAACAAAGTAATTTATTACCAATAGTTAATTAACTAATTGGTTAATTTTTCAAAATTGATTCTTGTGTTGTCAGGTAAAAGAAATAATTGTGCAAAATTTCAGCTTGATCCGAGATTGGGTGTCGGAGAAATAACGTTTACAAACTTTTGGCTGGACTGACAGACACACAGACAGACAGATAGAATGAGTTGATATAAGCTTTGTAAAAAAAAACACTTGCTACAGTGTCTGTGCTGTTTACTCCTCTTGAATATGACCGCTTCTTATCCTACATTTATGAACGAATGTTTTCAGACCTTTTTTTTTTTAAACATACACCGAAATTGAGTCCACTTTGTTTAATACTCAACAATCTTGTTGTAACAATCAAATTGTTGGCCTCCTTCATTCATAGAACGACAATGGTTCATCTCGTAGAACGACAATGATTCATCTCGTAGAACGACAATGGTTCATCTCGTAGAGCGACAATGGTTCATCTCGTAGAACGACAATGGTTCATCTCGTATAACGAAAATGGTTCATCTCGTAGAACGACAATGGTTCATCTCGTAGAACGACAATGGTTCATCTCGTATAACGAAAATGGTTCATCTCGTAGAACGACAATGGCTCATCTCGTAGAACGACAATGGTTCATCTCGTAGAACGAAAATGGCTCATCTCGTAGAACGACAATGGTTCATCTCGTAGAACGACAATGGCTCATCTCGTAGAACGACAATGGTTCATCTCGTAGAACGCAATGGTTCATCTCGTAGAACGAAAATGGTTCATCTCGTAGAACGACAATGGTTCATCTCGTAGAAAGACAATGGTTCATCTCGTAGAACGACAATGGTTCATCTCGTAGAACGAAAATGATTCATCTCGTAGAACGACATAACTAATAGCGTCTTTTCTCCTTTCGTGGGCAGCTAAAAACTATTTCCAATCAAACTAATTCATTGTTATTATTCTAGATTTATTAAAAATCAATTACATGATTTATTCAAAATAATGACACAGTTCCACTCAGTAGAAGCTAGGTTGTTGTTGTTTTTTTTTAATTATTTTGAGCGGCCCCCGAAAGGGGAAAAGACGCTAGTAGTTTTGTGTGAAATATCTGTCCGTCTGTCCACCCCGTTTAGATCTCGTAAACTAGAAAAGATAGTGAAAATCTGACACCATAATATTTTGTCCATTCAACATTCTGATGCAACGTCTACTTTTTTCTTTTCTAAAAGCTACAAATCTAATTTTTTAAATCACTTATGCAAGCAGTTTTTTTTCATAAAAATACACCACTTTTACAACTATTCACTAGTAATAGTAACAAACACTGGAAGCTCTTTAGTGGGGCAGCAATGCACACCATGTATGTAATACATTTATGCAAATGGTTTTAAACTTTTTGTTAAAAATTTATTTTTACATTTATATTGCTACGTTTAATGTTTACTTTTTTAAGAGGAAAAATCTATTTAGTATGCATATAAGTTGGACAAAGTTTAAAACAACAATTAATAAGTAGGTTTTCAGATTGTCGCGTGTACTGCAGTGTACATAATTTACCGTATAACACCCAACTAAAGAAAATCTTTTTTTTTTTTACGGAATTTTTTTTTTGAGGATTTGAATAAGAGATTGACCCATTACAAAACAATTATATCAATTAGATATTCATTATAAGACATCAGTTAGGCCAGGTTCACATCTAACTTCACTTTCACTTTCACCTATATCCTTCGCTCTGGACAACTGGGGCACCACACAAGATCTGTCAACCTTCTTTCTCCATTCTTCTCTGTCATTTGTCTTTGATAGAATTATATTCTGATATTCTTTCTGAAAATATTTAAACCTGTCTTTTTACCTGCCTGGGTGGACCACTTCGAGGGCCGATTTTGAGTTTGTGTTTCCACACAAACTCACTCTGTAACCTTGTTATATTTTTCTTTTAAAATCATTAAAAAGGATTGATTCCGCTGTCATTTAGGTAGTTTTAGGGTGTATTTCTGTATGTCATGTGTTGATCTCCATTGATAACACTTTGAAATGCACAGCTCCCCTTAATTCAAGCTTAATTATTTTTTTACTGCTCGTCATTGGTGCTTTATATTATTTAACTGGACATACAGACAATGTACTATACCTTTTTTCTTTTAAAAGTAAAAAGTAGAGCCTGTTTCACCTTTTTCACAACAGGGCGTCTGCAGTTAGATCAAGACTTTTATATATAGGTCTATGGTCTATTTGCGTGTCAATTTAACTAAAGGCTATCCGTCTGTCACATGCTAGGACATTCGAAGTCTTCCTAATGATGTTGATGTTCTAAACCAAAACAGAACCGCTAGAAGATGATTTTACGACGACTAGTAATTTAAAACAAGCAAAATATAAACATATTTTTTTAAAATACAAAGCTTATGTAAATGGGAAGAATGCGCCCTACAACTATATCTATCAATAATGTACAAGTTATTTCCCTTATTTGCCATCAACGATAATCATTAAATATCAGGTGACCGAGCCTCGCTCGGATGAATAATTTGTCAAGAAAGGATATATACCCGAAGTCATTTTGAGAATATTTTTGTACCAGGTGGCCGAACCTCGCTCTGTTAAATAATTTCGGAAGGTTATATACCCGAAGTCATTTTGGGAATATTCTTGTAATTACGAAAATGAGCGATCGGATAAAGACTACTAATCTGAAGAGTTGTTTTAGTGTTCTGTTAGTTCTAATTGTAGGCCTAATTGTACATGTCGATTAAATTTAAAGTCTTTTAAGTCCTCCTATAGTCTAGACAAACTACAGCTCACGTCCGTCTTATAGTTTTACAATCCATCTTTTGCGTAAAACTATTGTAGGCTTACTATTATTGGCTTGGAAGAAAGTCTTTGCAATGTAACTTCTCTACGTTATATGGTAAAACATGCACTTAGTGACAAAGTAAAATGGCGCATTTTTTCTTAATAGACTTAAATCATGGCATTAGTTTTCTAAAGAAACGTTTCCGAGGGGCACCTCTGTTACGCCAAACAATATGCTCGTTACCCATACGGGATACGTGCCCTGCCCAGCCTGACTGTCGGACTATAGGAAGTTCATACCGGCTTTTGCCATCCATCCATCCTAGTGGTGCTATGGCCTGCTTTTACACATCCATCCATTCAGATCTCTCCTGGCCCTAACTCCAAGCTTTTTACCGAGGTTTATAGTTAAATCAAAAGAGGCTGCAGTGTACGCAAACTCGTTGACCGCTAGATGGATATCATGTTTAGTGTGAGCAAGTTAGGCGTAGAGAAGTTGTGTTATGACCATTTCCTTTGTTTTGGTACAGGAGAGGTAGACACTGAAGCATGAACACATGGTAATAATTCACCAGCAAAATAATAATAATAATAAGGCTTGTCTTAGAGTCCGAAAATTAATGAGGATTGCAGCTGTGACCTGCATATCTTGCCACATCCAGGGCAAGCATAACCATTGTCCGCGGTGCTCGATTAAGATTTTCTTTTAGCGTCTGCGTCTGTCCTCGGCAGCACATTTTCTTTTGGTCTCAAATGTGTATCCGCGGCCTTTGTATAGAGGGAATTCTTTAAGTCCGACAGTTACGCTGGACAGAGCAGTATCCTGTATGGGAGACGAATCTCAGACGAACGCATGCCAAAGGCAGTCTTTTTTGGTGAGCTAAAAAGTGGTCGACGTAACACCGAAACCCTTAAAAGACTAGCTTATGGCGCAAACTTTACTTAGCTGACATAGAAGAGAGCACATGGTTGCATGCGGCCTCAGAACGAGACAGCTGGAGGTCACCAGCAAAATAAACAACAATGTAAAAGGTATCTACACCGCTCTACACAATTAAAGTATAAACAATTTATTAAGCACTTAAAACACAATAACTAATCATACATCGGCACATTTATTTCATTACTTTTATTTCATAGTTCTATAATAAATCCATCTACAGTAAGATGGTGCGCAAATGTTTAATTAGGTCTATTGATTCTTTAAAACTCGTTCTTGTTTGCAAAGAAATATTTTAGTGTACTACGGTAAGCCTAGTGACGTAAGCAGCATTTTTCCCGTTTACGTCATGGAAAATTTTCATTCATAAGACATTCTAGCCAAAATTAATTTTTCGATAATGAGGCATTTTCAAACCGATATAACGGTCGACCTCGAGTTTTCCCGATGTGGCCAATGAGTTGAGAATTTTTTTCTCACTGTTATGCACATACCTTGAAATTTTAAAGAAAATCGTTAGAGCCGTTTTCGAAATAAAATTTATATATATATATATATATACATATAAATATATATACATACATACATACATACAAGAATTGCTCGCTTAAGAGTATAGGATTACCAATAAGTTATCGAGTATTTTTGTTTATTGACTTATGTTTTGTTGGTTATATAAATAATTGCTTAAAGTATCAACTTGATCTGAGAATTCGTGAGGGGGAAATAGGGTTAACAATTATTTAAGAGGACTAAACCCAACAAATGTAGCCATATCTGTGAATACTGAAGAACTAGCTTCCCCCCCCCTTTTTTTTTTTTTTGGCTTTAAACAAATTAATGAATTACCAGTAATTAATTTTCTAATTGGTTAATTTTAAAACTGATTCGTGTCTTTTCTGTGCCAATAAACAATTGTGCGAAGTTTCAACTTGATCCGAGAATGGGTGTGGGATACATAACTGTACACCCTTTTTACCAGACAGACAGAGTGGGTTGATGTAAACTTTGTAATAAGTGCGGCAAATATGCCTGGAATGTCCCTCACCCTTCAGTATTGAGCCCTTTGCCACTTCTTTATTTGTTTATTTGACTTCGATTTATCTAAAAAATGTATTCTATGCTCTGTAGAGAATATGAGAATGTCTTTCTTCGGCACAAGGTGCACGAAAAGGCTTGGTATAATAGATCCGCAGACGTAACCTTTTTTTTTTCCTGGTTGAGGAGTGGGTGGAAAGTAAAACATTAGGAAAACTATTTTTTTTATTCAAGGGAGACAAAATGAACTATTATTATGCCATACGAATGTTGGGATTATTCCCCTTGTCGTATTTCTGAATTTACTCATTCATTAGACATACCTTTTAAAATATTGGAACAAAAATCAGCCCCTCGAGACTCTTCGGTTAAAGAAAGATTTAGATTTTTTCCTAATTCTGTGTCATGTGATCTTCTGATTTTCCAGGAGCTCCTGGAAATCTCCTGAAATTGCAAAATGTTGGGGGGGGGGGGAAATCCTGTAAATCTGAAATTATTAAAGTTTCTCGAAAACTCATAAATATCTCCTGAAATATATACAAAATTGTCATTTTCGGGTGTCATTCACATGGGAAAACGCCAGGGGCGTAACTAGGGATTTGGGGGCCCGGGGGGATTGACCTCTTTGGGGGCCCCTTGCATTTTGACATTCGACATATAGGCCCCTAACATGAGATAATGTACGCAAAAATAAATAAGCCCCAAATCAAATTGGTTCAGTATATCAGTAAACGTAACAAAAAGTAATCATCAAGACTCTTAATGAATAATACCGTTGTTTATTTGTTAAATATTGCAGAAGTGACAAATCTAAATTGATATCGCTTCATATCGTGCATTCTGTGCAGCAAAGACATCTATAACATCAACTACATCGATACTTTCTAGTATTTGTGACTTCACTGACATTAAAACCATGATAAGCCTTTCTTTCGTCATTGTGCTCCTGAAATAGTTTTTGATGAACTTGAGCTTTGAGAATGATCTCTCACATGACAAAATGGAAGTGGCCTGAGTTAGCGGTATTCGGTATTGCGAGCTTTCATTTGAAAAAAATTTATTACAAAGACGAAAGTAGGCCTATTTTCTATTTAAAAAAAAATAATTTTGACATTATGCTTATCCCTACCCAGACTAGGCCCCGCGCGATCCGTTTCGCATAGGGCCCCGCAAATGCTAGGGCCGGCCCTGCTAGTAGGCCCTAGATATAACTCTTAAGAACTTTAAAAGGAAGGGTGTGATAATAACTTCAAAAGGAAGGATGTGTTAATATTATATGATATTACGTCATTATTTTTTGTTTATGTTTGTGTGAAAGCAAAAGGATTAGATGTAAATAAAAAAGAGAGTTTACATTGAATTGAGGAAAGAGGAATAAAGGGGTAATAACTCGAGTGTGAAGTTTAATTCTGAAATTATAGACGCCAAAGCCGAATAATGGACAATTTTAGCATTATTAAGAATAACGTTTAGATCTGTTATACTCGATTCTGTAAATTTTGCTTCAAGGTTAATTAGTGTAGCCACATAATACTCGCCATTTAGCTCTATTATTTGTAAAGGTAACAAGATACCTGGAATTCGCTGTATATCATGCAGTTTTATTCGTGGCAACAAAGTTTAAAATGTAAGACTAATTTATTTTTTTTTTATTTGATCTTTGTAGGGAAATATTTTTAAAATGTCAACAAAGTCAACGTACTGATAGACCTAGATCTAGTCTTTGTGATAAATTTAATCAATAAATGTTGAAAAAAAGACACCCGTTGACACTATTTGTCAATCAATATATTAATTTATGTATTTAGAAATAAATTTCGGATACCCATTTGGGGGCCCCCCCTAGGCGGGGGCCCAAGGGGGGATTTTGAAATTATCCCCCCCATCCCCCCCCCCCTTAGTTACGCCACTGGAAAACGCCAATCCTACGCGCAAATGAAAAAGGGAATTATACAATACCCTTAACACTGGCATTTGGTGAAAGAATCATCTCGCGCCTCAAACTAATCAAGAATTACTTAAAGACAACAATTCACAAAGATAGATTGAACAATTTGACTTTTCTTGCTATTGAACGTGATGTATGTACAAAACAGAAAAGTAAAGTTAATTTGATCGCGATTTTGTAGCTAGTACAGAATGAATCAAATGCAAAGACAAATTTATTTTCTAATACAAAATCTTACTTTTCTCTTATTGTCTTTATCCCTACCCAGACTGGACCCCGCGCAATCCGTTTCACATAGGGCCCCGCAATAGTTAGGGCCGGCCCTGCACACGAGTGTCAACGTCCGCATGAAATTGAACTGATCGTCTGCTGCGTCATTATTCGGGTCAAAGTTTCAAGGTGTTGGAAAGCACAACGCAGGTACAAGTTTTGTCATCTCTGAGATATATAAGCCCTATTTACGCTCTCTCTCTCTCTCTCTCTCTCTCTCTCTCTCTCTCTCTATATATATATATATATATATATATACATATATTATATATATATATACGTATATGTATACGTATGTGTGCATATATAATCATTCTTTCGGAAGACGTTCATTGTAACCTAGAATAATCGCAAAACTTCATGGAAAGGGATTTTCAACTCAAAATCCTCCATTGGCTGCGCTGGGACAAGTGAGGGTTTAATATTAAAATATCACCGAAAATAGACAAAATCATAACAAAATATCAGTCACAAAACTAAATTCATTTCGGGGGGGGGGGGGGGTTAACCTCAAGGAAACTCCCCTCCCCCCTGGATACGCCCATGGTAGTAGGGCCTATCTATATATATAATTCTCTTCTTCGCTTAAGAGTTTGGACGACAAGAAGAAGTAAAGGAAAGATTACTCTTTTATTTCTGCGGATAGAGTTATCCTACGAACTTTACGAGCCTTGCTTGTAGCGAAGTCATACAGTATATCATAAAAATTCTATTTCCTACATAGATCACGCTCAATAGCAAGAATTATCATATGTTTCAATATATCTACTAGAATTGTTGAACTAAAGTAATTCTTCATTAGTTTGAGGAGCGAGAAGCTTCTTTCACAAGATTCCAAAATTACGGGATAATGGCATTTTCCTTTTTGAATGACACCCCAAAATGACAATTTTTGTCTATATATTTCAGGAGATTCGTATGAGTTTTCTAAAGATTTTAATAATTTCCGGATTTTTCCAGGACTTTTTCGTATATTTTGCAATTTCAGGAGATTTTCGGGAGCTTCTGGTAAATTGACAGGAAGCCGCGGGAAATCTGTTATAAGTTATACAATGGTTTAATTAAATAATTTATACACCTAGAATTAGCGCGGGTCCTATGAAAGTGCGGGGTCCAATGCAGTCACCTAAGGCCGGCCCTGCAAAATAGCGGTGTATGCTACGCCGCCGGTCCTCAAGTATATTATAATACCATAAAAAAAAATGGTCTGCTTTGCAAAAGTGCAATCTTTTTGTTCTCTTTGGTTTCATCAAGTGGATCATTTCGCGCAGGCCTACTGGGCATTAGCTCGAATGCCTGCAAAGCCAGTCCGTAACTGTATTCTAACTAGATCCATATCTATGAGGTTATAACTTTTCAGTATTCCTTCAAGTTTTCAAGGCCTCCCTCCACCATGCTCCACATATAAAGTCTAGCACATAAAAGGTAAAATATATGTCAGTGCTGTATTTTCTTTTGACCCGGAATATGAAATATGGCCATGAACTTTAATATTTTGCGCCAAACATAACACTGACAACAGTGACTCTAGATCTAGTACCAATTAAAGGTTTTACTTATAAATACTAAATAGATCTAGATATAGTCATATACTCATATAGCCTAGAAATGCTAGATTAATCTAGATGTAGATCTAGATCATGCCTAAATTGGACTCTTAACAGATCTAGATCTAAATATGCCCTAAATAAATCTATTCTAAAAATTAAGCACATCATGATCTGCTGGTGATGTTCAATATTTATCACTTTATTATGTCTTTTTATGATCATTATCAGTTTATGTTGCAATCAGTTCACAAGACAAGTCAACAGTTACAGTGACTGAAACAGTGCAACACTCAACTGCAACTCACTGCCAACACTACAGTTGAGTCACAGTGGCAACAGTTACACTGACTGTAGAAGTGTAGATTAATCTAGTTACAGTACTCACAAACTCAGTAGTAGTACTGAATCTAAAATCTAAGTAGTGAATTTTATAGATCTACTTATAATTTAGAGTAGACTCTACATCTCTAACTAGTCTAACTCTACTAGTCAAGGTCTAGATCTAGTTACCTAGTAGATCTAACTAGTCTAGATCTAGTAAATTAAAACTAGTTCTAGGACTAGATTTAGTTAGATATATATATTAAATTATATATATTATATCATATATATAGGCATTATAATATAGGCCTAATTCAAATAATAAGATATCATATATATTATATATTAGTCCTATATATAGATTCTATATAGATCTATAATTCTATATTCTACTCAATCATCAATGAACTCAATGCTAATCTAACTATGGACTGTCTTTAACGTATTTATATATTCGGTATTAGAGTCATACTATTATTTTAATTTATTATTATAAATATAATAGACAGACTACACTATTTATATAGATATATTATATAGGCAATAGGTGGCTGAGTGGTAAAGAGCTTGGCTTCCGAACCAGGGGTCTCTGGTTCGAATCCTGGTGAAGACTGGGATTTTTAATTTCTGGATCTTTGGGCACTTCTGAGTCCACCCAACTCTAATGATTAATGGGTACCTGACATTAGTGACTAGTCTGATAAGTTGGAGAAAAGTAAAGGTGGTTGGTCGTTGTGCTGGCAACATGACACCCTCATTGACTGTAGGACACAGAAACAGATGAACGTTACATCATCTGCCCTATAGACCACAAGGTCTGAAAGGGGAACTTTTCTTTACTTTTTTTTTTTATAGACAGACTGTAGACTAGAGTTGACTAGACTAGTCTATAGTATAGATCCAAATCCTGTCAGTATAGAACAGACTATAGAAATATATTATATAAACATTAAAAAATCTATTATAATATATAAATATATATATATATAATTCTTTAGTGTGTATAGAGTCTTATACTCATAGAAGTATTATTAATTATGCTCATTATAGAAATGATGTCAGTATAGATTTTATAGATGAGTATAGATCTAGCTTTAAATAGATCTATTTCTTTAAATGTATTAATAGTTTTAAAAATTAATTTTTGTCTGTGACTGTGAGTCACTGTGACTGAGTCGTGAGTGTGTCTAATGATCTGAAGTCTGGAATAGACTCTAGCCACTAGGTCTAGACCAGAATTATCAGATTGAAGATTCTATTCTAATCTAGATCAAGATGATCTTGAAAGCTAAACTAGATTACTAGATCTAATGACAATCTAGTCACCTAGTCTTAAGATATTTATTATAGAATTTCTAGATCATGCTAAGGCTAAGATATATATCTGGATAATTAGATGGATAATATAATTAAATATATATATAACAATCTAAGGTTTAAGATTCTAGTATAATTTCTAAGTCTTAAAAATAAAATCTATCTAGATCTAGTTTTTTATTCAATCTATAGCATACATACATCTCTAGTCTTAGATTCAGATTCTAGATCCAGATTATACTTTAATATCTAGTCATCTAGTATTTTTAAATATTATACTAAAATCATTGTGAAGAGAATTGAACGGACACTACAATCTTAAACCTAGAATGTGATTTTGTCCTGCTGATTGGCCTCATAATGATTTGTTAAAGTATCAATTTTATTATAATATAAAGGAACCTGTGGCTATTGATCGAACTGACAGCTGAAAAATGGATGTTGAGTTGCAAGCTACGTGCAGTGCTCTTGGTTATATGGAAGATAAAGTATATATCAAAGAGCCAGATTGTATTGGTAAATACATAAAGAAAGAAATTGTTAATTGTAACATTTAAAAAAAAAAGATGTAGATATATTGTAATACATTTTATATAAATACTAGAATATTACCTTGTAGTGTAATAAATTACCATTGAATAAATACAAAACTTTACTCTGACAGCATTGAAGATATTATGCAGATTTATAAGTGTATGAAAATTTACAACAAATGTACTTGCAAGAGTTTTTTTTTTTTTTACTAAGCTTCTAAATATGAACTCTGTCTGTTAAAAAGTTTTTGCACATTAAAAGGAATTCAGCTGTTGATTGGTTAAATTAAAAAAAAAATTTATGCATAATACTTAATGAGTCACTTGTTTTATTTCTAGTAACTTTACTTTTTTTTTTTTGTCTTTTCATTATCTCTGTAGAAACTGTTAAGGATTTGATTCGTTTCTTACGCCGGGATAATGATATTTGTGAAATCAGAAGACAGCTTGGTCATACACAGATTCTCCAGAATGACCTTATTCCATTGGTCAAGTTTTATCACAAAGATAAAGCTCTTTTTGAAACAGTTATCAAGTGAGTATTTATACAATGGTTTTGTATTTAGAGACATTAGTGAATGTAACTTTTAAACTATCACATTAGGAATAGAGATTTAAACAATGATGCAATCTATTAAAAATCTCTTAAATTCTATAAGCACACCAACATTTGTTCAAAATTTTGGCTTTGAAGTTACAGAATATTTTATGCCTCATTTGTAACAAATTATGCCTTGATTATTTGATTAGTGGTAATAATTCTTAATGATAAAATACACTAATATTCTTTTAAGAAAATTCATTTTTGTAAAACCTTTTTGATATTTCAGACTGCTTGTGAATTTAACCCAACCTGTCATCACTTGCTGGAACAACCAAATTCCAGATGAAAAAACTTTGAGAAATTATTGCATAGAAGTTGAGGGCTACTTACAAGATTATAAAGAAGTGAGTGTTGAATAATGTTTGAGAATGGATGATAGAATGTTTAGATAAAGTAATGTGATGATTGGTTAAAATATTATTGGTTTTGTTTTAGTTTTTAACTTTTATTTTATTCAACGATAAATAAACCTTATTTCAATTAATCTATTTCAAAATTAAAATTTTTATTCCTTTATCCAACTGAAATCGACAGTAAAAAAACATTGCCTAGAGACATATATTCTGTTAGTTGTGTTAATCTTCTGTATTTATGGTAATATTCATGGAAGTAGTTTAACTGCGCTGCGTTGCTTAAGTACAGGAAATGCATTCATTGGAATGCAATTAAGGTGTGAAACTCGTTTATTACTCAATGTGAAATAACATTCAAATCAAATAGAAAAGCAGTATATATTTAAAAGACATTGTTTTATAATTTTGTTATGACATCTGTTAGACCCTTCCGCAGTGTCTAATGCAGAAAAAAACAACAAACGGAGGTAACACTAAAAAAAAATCCAATAACACAGGTGAAAGGCCGAAGTTAGTCAACACTGATACTGAACAAGAAGTTTAATAACGATGAAGGGAACCGTCGAATGTCAGCTCTCTATGTTCATAACAAGCTTCCTATCTCTAAGGCGTCCTAAAGTAGTCTGTTTACATCAGCTGATATTTCGCTCTGGCTAAAACCTTGTCTTGTTTTTACTAGTCATGTCATTGTCTTTAAGTCAAAATTTCCCCTATTTCCGAAACAAATAACTAATTCCTAATCGTGCCATAACACATCTCATCCATTGTTTGTTGCCAGGCTTTTATAGATGAAGATTTCTTTTCTGTTTTGTCAGAGCATATTATGGAAATTCTTAAACTGGTAAGTGATAAAAATTTAATATAATATTTGCACTAACTGCTTGTGCATTGATTTATTAATTAAAAATGTATATATATTATAAATATAGACAAAGTTGTTTTTCACGCCCATTTTTAATTGATCCTATCATAAAGCATTTGTCATGTTATATATGCAAATTACTTACAAATTGTTCTATCAAGTAAAGCTTCCTTCAAGACCATTATGGCTAATAAAGTTGATGTCTTATTTTACTTGTATACAAATCATTTTAGAAAAAAAGACTGCTTCTTTATGCGACAACCCACTTTTTTTTTTACTTTATCAACAAATGTTGATTATTTATCAGAGATGTGTAGATTTAGAGATATGCTTAAATTTCTAATTAAATATATCCATGCCCCTGCTGGGCTTGAAGTTTTCTGAATTTAAGAATAAACAGTTTTGCCACCAACTTGCTTCTTACATGTAAAAATCAAAATGTATAGTACACCTTTCAGACTTTGCAATCTATAGAGCAGATGATGTAAAGGTCATCTGTTTCTTTGGCAGAGGGTGTTATGTAGCCAGCACAATGACCACCACTGTTACTTTTCCCCCCTAATGTCAGGCACCCGTTAGAGTTTGGTGGACTCCTGGATGTCCTAAAAATCCCAAAATTCAAAATCCCAGTCAGTTGGAATTGAACCCCTTGGTTTAGTAGACAAGCATTTTACCACTGAGCCACCATGCCCCGCCTCTATCTTCTAATTAGTAAAAATGTATTTTTCTCATGCTTGTTTGTGTTTGACTTAATTATTTTATTTTCCATTTCTATAGAATTGGGATGAACTTCGAGAAGAAGACAAACTTCAATTGGAAAGACTTTTTGTTCTTATTCGTAATATTTTAATGATTCCACCAGATCCAGCCAGAGAAAAAGTAAGTCTTGTTTGTGGTGATGTCTGAGAAAACTTTTCACTAGGAAAGCATCTTATGAAATTTAGGCCCCAAAATTGAAGCCCATTAGCTATTCAAACTCAGTTTTGTCATTTTCATGTGATCAAAGGATATTTTGAAACAAATTTAAATTTAGTTTTGGTGATGATGTGTCTAATTTTAACTCCATTTTTACAAAGCTTAAATCAACTCTGGTTGTCTGTCTGTTAAAAAAGTGTGTACATGTTATTTCTCCCACACCCATTCTCGGGTCAAGTTGAAACTTCATTCAATCATTCATTTGCATAGAGAAGACGTTAATCAATAAAAAAAAAAGTAACCAATTAGTCAATTAATTACTGGTAATTAATTATTTTGTTTGATACCAACAAGCGAACTAATCCTTCAGTATTCACAGATGTGGCTAATTTGTTGGGTTTAGTCCAATTAAATATTGTTAACACTATTTCTTCCTCATGCATTCTGTGATACTTTAAAAAATTATTTATTGTAGCTAACAAAACATGAATCAATTTTTAAAATACCCAATTCGTCAATTAATTATCAGTAATTAATTATTTTGTTTTATATTAAATAAAATAATGTGTACATTTTTGATAGATGTAGTTTTAAGGGCGAAGTTCTTCCACTTTAAATAAGCTTTGTTTTTTAGCGGCCCCCAAAAGGGGAAAAGATGCAATTAGTTTTGTGTGAAATGTCTGTCCGTCCGTCCCGTTTAGATCTAGTAAACTAGAAAAGATAGTGAAAATCCGACATCACATTATTTTAGACCATTCAAAGTTCTGATGCAACGGCTACGTTTTTTTTTTTCTGAAAGCGAAAAATCTAATTTTTAAAATCACTTATGGCAAGCAGTATTTTTAAGAGAAAAAGCTAATTAGTATGCATTATAAGTTAGACCTAATTTAAAACGAATAGTAATCTTGTAAACTGCATTTTCTTGGAACATTTGTTTTTGCGGAAATTTTTTTTTTTTTTTTTTTTTTTTTTTTTTTTGAGGATTCGAATAAGAGATTAAGCCTTTTCAAAACAAATACATCAATTATAAGACTTCAGTTAGGCCAGGAGAGGCGCGGTAGCTGAGCGGTAAAGGGCTTGGTTTCCGAACCAGGGGTCCCGGGTTCAAATCCTGGTGAAGACTGGGATTTTCAACTTTGGAATCCTTGGGCGCCTCTGAGTGCACCCAGCTCTAATGGGTAACTGACATTAGTTGGGGAGAAATAAAGCCGGTTACATGACACCCTCGTTAACCGTAGGCCACAAAAACAGATGAACTTTACATCATCTGCCCTATAGACCACAAGGTCTGAACGGGGAACTAGTTAGGCCAGGTTCACATCTAACTTTGCATTCACTTGCACCTATCCTTTGATCTGCTGGACCGTTGGGGCACTACACAAGATCTGTCAACCTTCTTGTCCATTCTTATCTCTCATTTGTCTTTGATATAATTTCATTCGGATGTTCTTTCTGAAAATATTGAAGCCTGCCTTGGTGGACCACTTCGGGGGTTGATTTTGAGTTTGTGTTTCCACACAAACTGTCTTTGTAACCTTGTTTTTTTTTTGTTTTTTTTTTTTTTTTCAAAAAAAAAGAATTTTTTTTATTTTGCTTGTATAACCTTTTTGTGTCCTTACTTATCCATTGATACATTTTCTCAAATGTACATTTGTACATTGAACTGGAAAAGAAATCTAAAAAAAATATATAGGTACAAAAATTATGTAACCCTAACTTTTTTTATCAGTGCACTGAAGATGATGCAAGCACACATGATCGTATTCTCTGGACCATACATACCAGTGGTGTGGAAGACCTCATTTTGTTTGTGGCCAGTTCAGAAAGGGAGAGAAGTATGCTGTGCATGCATATATTGGAGATTATTTCCCTTATGTTTAAAGAACAGGTGAGAGGGAAATAAATTTGTTTCTAGTTTGAAAAATTTTCTTTCAGAAAAATGTTTTAAAAAATAAGAATGGTTTTAAAGGAAGGGTGATAAAAAAATGAACCATAGAATATACTTTCCATTTACAGTTTGTACTCTTCTTCAAAATTGGACCAGATACTTATTTACAATAGTTAAAGATACTTAAATAGATTCTAGTATTATGCATTACAAAGATGCTTTTATTATTTTTTATAAATAATTATTATATAATCATTATTGCATTGTGCTGAAACTTGGGATGAGTTTGTAAGAAACATTCTTAACAAATATTTGTTCCTAAGTTTTAAACATTTCATGTACTTGATTACATAAATAGATTTGGCATTCCACAAGCAACTGTCTACATATTTTAAAACTAATATTTCAATTTTTAATCATGCTGATGCACATTGTTTTTTTTTCTAGGAGGTAGAAGCTCTAGCTGCAGCTGGAGTTCAGAGGTCGGTCACAGAAAAGGAGAAAGATCAGAAGTAAAGATTTTTCAAAATTGTTAATAGTCTGTAGAATTTTACATATATTTTTTTCTAGTTTGTTTAAACTCACCAAATAGAGCTCCCAAAAATCTAATCAATCTTTTTGAATTCGCTAGAGAATTGGAACAAGCCAGAGAAAAGGAGAAAGCTCAGAAGAAAGCCAACATTCTGAAATTTAGTGGCAGGTATTTTTTTTTTAAATAAGAGAACTGATCTTTAATTAATTATTTTTTTTCGATTAACTATTCAGTCTCTTATATTATAGCCTAAAAATTGTGTTGGATGGGATAGTAGAGTGAGATAACAAGTGAGATTTGAAACCCTATCATCAGTTGTTAGCTCGCTCATTCCACAAACTTTGTACAGGGTTGAAAATAGCTTAAAAATTTTATTGTTGACTTTCTTTATTTGATAAGTTGCTGTAAAACCTTATTGAAACAACACAGGGTTTCTGCAGCCTCCTGAAATTCCAGGATGTTTTGGAAATCTGGAATTTTAAAATATCTCCTTGAATGCCCTGGAATTTCGCAGATTAAAAGAGAAAAAAAAAAGCATTAAAAAAAACTGGCACCTTTAAATTAGAGGATGGGTTGGAGCAGACAGAAATAGATTCTAAATGCCTAAGGCTCCCGATTTTTTCTCAGGGTTGACTCGTGAAGCCTTTTCCATGATTGGGTATAGCTTCAAGGCAGCTGAGTTTTCCTTCTCCTAGCTGGGTAGCTAGCCATAACTAACGAGCCCCTCCTGCCCAAAGCTTACTGGTTTAGGTGCCAGTTACTTGCCTTCATCCCTTATTCAATATCTGAGCCACATATGAAGGTCAGAAGTTTGAATGGTTTCCAGAGGCTATTTGAGATGCATTTTATAGGTAGTGATGTGCTTATTTCAATTACCACTTCTGGCAATGATAACCTAAATTACGCCAAATTTGGCTATTGTTTCAATTATTTGCGCAAATTTTATGTCCTGGAATTATATCATTTCTTGTGGAAATCTTCTGGAGAACTTTTGGAATTTCATATTGACTTTGGTGCAGAAACCCTGGCAATGTGTACATCAACATCCTTTTTGGACAACTGATCTTAAACTAAAGATAAATCTTTTTTTTTAATTATTTTTTATTGAAAGTTATTGAAATAAAGGTGTATTAACTGAACCTGATAAAAAAAAAATCATTATCAAAATAAAAAAAATTTAGAAAAAATTATTTTGGTTTTAATATTTAAGTTGTTGATATTGAAGTTGGAAAGAGTTGTTTTGTTGCAGTTTTTTTAGTTTTCGTCAGTACAGCATTGGATAGTCAGCACTATCTACTAAATGAAGACACTTCAAGTAGACTTTAGGACACCTTAACAGCCATTTTGTTATCTTCGGTTCCAAATATATTTCCTTTTTACATTTTCTTTCAGGCATTCAAGATTTGGTGGCACCTATGTTATCAAAAATATGAAGTCCATAAGTGAAAATGATGTAATCTATCACAAATCCCTTGGCGTTGCCAAGACTTTCTCCTATGATGAAGGTAAAGCTCCTAAAAAGGTGGCTAAGAACAGGGTCGCCATCAAAGGTGATGATGGGATTAGACGGTCAACTCTCAGCATGAGGTTGATTCTGAAAGAGTTCTGTGTTCAGTTCCTGATCAACTCATACAACCCTTTGATGAGAGCAGTTAAAGTGAGTGCCTAGCATTAACTGATTCATTGTTTGATCTTGAATTACTAAGAAAAAAAGGATGTTAGTAATCATCAGTTTTCACCTTTGAACTTTAAAAAGTCTATCTTGAAATCTATTAGTTTGTTAACTTGGGCATATGAGTTGAAAATAAATGGCTGCACCTATGTGCGCTGGACTGTTGTAGATTGTCTTGATGGTTGTGTGGTATGTACCCTGGACTGTTGATTGGTCATCCTGGTGGTACCCGATTCATACCCTGCCCTATGCTTACCCCAATCATCCTGTGGGAGGTTTGGACTGAAACATGTAAAACATTTACAAAATTCTTAAATCACGATCTATTTATATTACCAAAAAAATATTTTATAGAAAACGATTAACTGAGATGGTCAATTGTAGTCAACCTGAATTTTCATTTGTTTGGACCAATACAAATTATCTTACCTTAATGAATTAGATTTCTAACATTTAAAATTAAATGTTTTATTAGGATGCATTGACAAGAAAGACAACCCAAGACAATGATGAGACCTACTATCTCTGGTCCATGAGATATTTTATGCAGTTCTGCCGGCTTCATTGTAAAAGAGTTGACCTTGTTGGGTAGGTCTAAACTTTATACCTAAGAAACATGGAGGATAGAAAATCTTATACCTGTATTATAGTGTTTTCTTAAATGTTGATTTAGCTAGCTTTTTAGAAGTTTCATATGTATCTTCTCCATTAAACTTTTAAACTGCCCTGGCCTACCTACTTTCACTTAAATGCACACAATAAAAATACAATTATGTCTGTTGTGTACGTCTGATCATTTCATTGAGTACTTTAGAGGTATGGTGTCCCGGGTCAAAAATACTTTTAAAAAGCAAAATTCACTTTTAAAACCTTGTGGGCCATGTGGCCACGCAGCTTGGTTAAGGAGGGTTCAAAGACGAGTATCATGTGATGTATAGTAGCCAACTGCATTCTCTTTCCCCAAATATAAAGATGACATTTAAAATCCATGTCTACACAGAGATTTAAGCTCATGGCTCACCAGTTTGGATGCCAGTTACTTCACCACTTAATCTCCATGTTCTCTCTCCCCTACCACCAAAATTCTTGTGTTTAAGTTGCAACCAAGTACTGTTTGATATTTTTAATAGAATAAAAAGGCCCTTAAACTTTCAAAGTTAATCAAGCTCACAAAACATTAAGTGGTTGTCATGTAATTGGAATGAGAACCATTGCCTTGGCCTTGTCCTCTCAGCGTTGCTAATGAAAACATGGTGAAGATCAATGGGGAAAACGTTTTTTACTATTTTAAAGCTGTCAAATTTTCAAACAAACAAAATTTTGGCCCATGACTTAACTAAATAGATTGTATTGATGGCTTGTTCACCAGTGGGTGTGGAAGTTGATTATAATATAACTTAATTGTAATTAAACCTTCCCTTAAATAGTTTAGTTTTTTGGTTTCTTTAGAATTGTGTCATTAACATTATGCAATTCAATAAATAATAAAATCATCATGGTCCATCTGTTCCTCATTAATTTTTTTAATTTCTCAAAAACAAATATGTTAGAAATTAGAGTAAACATAATAAGCTATTGGGGTGTGGTGGCTGAGTGGGAGAAGGCTTGGCTTCTGAACCAATAGGTCTCAGGTTCAAATTTAAGTGAAGTATTTTTAGTAAGTCTGAGTCCCCCCAACTCTGAGATGGGTACCTGACACTATTTGAGGATTGTAAAGGCAGTTTCTCTTGCTGGCCTCATTCACACTCTCCTTAACTGTAGGCCATAGACAGATGAGCTTTGCATTATCTGTCCTATAGATCACAAGATCTGAAAGGGAGACTTTTTTTTATTTTTCTAGTAAGCTCATATTTTCAGTTTGATTTCTAATTAAATAGTCTTAAAATTAGAACAGAAAAAAAAAGTTGTAAAATGATTGCATTGAGGAGATTAGTGAACCAACACAATATCATGGGAAAAAATGATTGAGTATCATTGGTAATCTTCTTAAAGTCTCATTGTAATGAGTTACAAAACCTTAAGTGTGTGTCCACAGAGAAACCATGTCCATGTCAGCCTTTCATTACATTCACACTCAGTTGTTGAACTACATTGAAAACCTGCGCATCATTAAAGATCTAGAGGAAGCCAAGCAGGTTGGAAGGAGGTAAGTTTACTCTGGCCAGTCTGTCATATTGTAAATTTACTCTGGCCAGTCTGTCATATTGTAAGTTTACTCTGACCAGTCTGTCATATTGTAAGTTTACTCTGACCAGTCTGTCATATTGTAAGTTTACTCTGGCCAGTCTGTCATATTGTAAATTTACTCTGGTCAGTCTGTCATATTGTAAGTTTACTCTGGCCAGTCTGTCATATTGTAAATTTACTCTGGCCAGTCTGTCATATTGTAAGTTTACTCTGGCCAGTCTGTCATATTGTAAATTTACTCTGACCAGTCTGTCATATTGTTGACTTAGTCCTGCCTGTTGTCATATTGTAAGTTGACTTAAGTATAATTTGTGTTAGGAGTGTTGCTCTGGTTATTTAATAAATACATTACTTAATAGCTTTTTTGTTTAGTTTGAAGTGATTCTTATTAAGTAAATAATTGTTTGCTGTCATCATGCCACCATCACATTCTCATCCAAAAATGTTTAATCAGAACTCATGTGGCCTTGAAAGCTTACCAAGAACTCCTTTGTACACTTGACTTCATGAGCAAATCCCAAGATGAGCAAATACGCCAAAGTGCCAAGGTCATTCAGAGTATGAAGATTTAATACTTGTAGTTTTAAATTTTGATGTTGCAATTATTTAATATTCAGGGTTACTTATTAGTTGTAAAGTCAATTATTTTAATCACAGAGTTAAATAACTAAAAAATTGTGTTAAAAATATTTTGTTTGATTTCTTTTAGGTAATGTCTTCTATGTTTTTGAATATCGTGACATTTTTGTGAACATGCTGAGAAACTTTAAAGAATCAAAGTGTTCCAGGTAAGCTTTGTGTTGAATTCTAAATACAAAAGTTTTCTTCTGTGAGACAAGCGATGCTAGCCTTTTTCTGTAGCCTGTGTTGAATATGTCACATGTGTTCAATGCAATCTTCCGTTGCTTTACTTACATAAGTGGAACTTCAGGTCAGGACATAGTAAACTGTATTTCTAGGCCATTTTTTTTTTATAAAGAGTCTTTAAAAACTCATGTGGTCATTACCAAGTATTAACATTTATGAAACTATAAAATGCTTCTGTATACAGATTTCTATTAAAAAATTATAGACACAAATTTTTTTCTTAAATTAGGTCATACCTTCGAGATCTGGTAGAAGCTGCACACATTTTTTTGAAAATGTTAGAGGCTTCCTCAAAGTCCAGCAAGTTGGTTGTTCAGAAGAAAAAAGGGAAGAAGAAAAAGAAACCAAAGAAGCAACCAGCTCGTAATGGTAAGAGAGTTTAAATAATTTTACGTGTAAAGTTACAAGTTAATAAACATTTTCTCTTCTTGATCTTGGTGTATCAAATCTCTTACTACTTCTGACTTTGAATTTATCCTTCTTCACATTAATCTGCAGGTAATTAGGATGTATTGAAACAATAAGTTTTTTGATTACTAGATAACAGGAGTTACTTGTAGACGGAGGTTGAAACTACTTTTTTTTTCTGTGGAAACTATTAAAATATTGAGTTGTTGTTTTTTTCAAAATGAAAATTTAGTTTGTCTATGATTTGAAACTATGTTTAATACAAGAAGTTATGCTTTTTTTATAAAGATATATTACTTGTTTTTCCAATTTTACATTTTGTACATATAACATTTTTGTTATATAAATAGCATTTTTAATGAGTGCTGACATAAAGTTATCAATAAAATACATTTCCTGTCCACTTTCTTATATTGGAGTAAGTGTAAGTATAACAGATTAACAGAATGTTTTTTTTTTACTTACTTTAACTATAGCAGAACATTTTTCTTCTTACTAAGGTTTGAAATTTGACAGCTTACTTGAAATTACTGGAAAAGATCTGTTTGCATAAATGCAAGCTTTGAGTGGATCCTATAACCTAAATTTCACTTAGTCTTTGCTGCTGTTAGTTTCAAAACATTTCTCCAGAATTTCCAACCATGTTACGGCTTTTTCTTTTTTCTTTACTATTTCTCTAAAAAAAAAAAATCTAGTGTTTCTATACTTGTTTCAAATTTATGCCATCATTTTTTTTTTCTGAAAGTTAATTAGAAAGAATTTGTCTATCTGGTTCTCATGAGATATAATGTATTCAAATGTATAAACTTTTAGATGCCAATGTGGAAGAGCCCTCAGAAGAGCAGCTTGTGGAATTGTGGGAGGGGCATGCATCATCAGAAATTGTCACCATTCTGCAAGGTCACCCAGAACTTCCAGAAGGTCTTTCACCATTTGACGCAGCGTCTGAGGTTGATGTGGATGAGCAAAGGTCAATTTCTTACTAAAATATTAAAAAATTTTTTTATTTAGTTGAAATGTTTTTTTTATCTACAATTTTCATCTACTTACTAAGAACAGTAATTAATCCATAACATTGTGTCTGATCAATTCATGTATTGGCCTATTGGTTTTGGTGAAAAAGATAAAGAAAGGATATATTTTATTTTGCTTCTCATATATTCGAAAAACCTGAGAGACTTATTGATTAATTGTCTATTTATTCTATGCTAATATTTACTCACTTGTATATGTCATTCCTGTCTTTTTTTTTTCAACACCTTTTTATATATATAATATGAATGTCTGTACACCTAGTAGCAGTCATTTTCCTATTTCCTTGTTTTTATTTTACTTCAAAGACTTGCAACATTGCCATAGCATTTTGTTATATTAAAAAAAAAAATCAGATTACTAAGTGATGGAGGTAAAAGTTTATCTCTACAATATAGTAATCTGTAATTAATCCATAATTTTCTGCTGCATATTTAGATATTTAAAAACATATCAACATGAAACAAAAGTCACAAACTTATTCAATAAAAAGAAACAATTTTTTTTATTAACATATGTAATAGAAAAAAAAATGTATTTACATTTAAAATACATAATAAACTTTTATTTATGGCTATAAGTACAAACATAAAACAACTTTTTACAAACACATATGTAACAGTAGAGAACAAAAATGTGTTTACATATAAAATATATAATAAACTTTGTATTTTTGGCTCTAGTTATAAACCTAATTGCATCATTATTTACTTTGAACTACATCAGAAACAGAGAGGAAATTATTGTCACGTGTTAACAGTTTGAATAGAAGCTTTGACTACTTGGTGATCTAACATGCGAACCATTGTCAGTAATTTCATAGTCGCTGCTAGATAAAAGTTGAATGGTTTGTAAGGAATAGAAAAGAACACACCCATCAAATTAACTGGACTCTTCCCATTCTAAAGAACACTTAAAAGCTGCTGAAGAAACTTGAGCTGTTTTTAATTATACCCAGAATGATCTCTTTCTTGTCAAGATATATAAAATACTTTTCTAATTTTTTTTTCAATTTGACTCACTCTATTTTACAGGGTTGAAACAATGGTCAACATCCAACAGTTCCTGAGAGATCAGAAGTTTTCAGAGGCTGTTGCTTTATTTCGAGCGGCCAGGGAGGTTTGGCCAGAACGGAATGAGTTTGGCTCAGATTCGATGAGTCAAGATGATGAACTTTTAGCACTGAGGGAGGTCTTTATGGCTCGGTTGCCAAGTAAGCTTTTTTTTTTTTTTTTTTTACATGAATGTGTGCGGACTTGATAAAATGATTTTTATAACAAATGAATGCCCTTCTTTAGATTGGGCTTGCTATCATACATGCTTTATTTTACACTCTGTCACTTTCTCATCTCTCCTAAAGACACATAGAGCTCTTCAAAGCATTTAGCTGAGGTCTTTCTAAACACTTTCACAAGACAATTTGATTATAGTCTGTGTACCTCTATGATTTTTCATGTAGGACCTTTACATATATGTAGAATGGCTGGAATCTCATCTCTCATTTTTAGATTGTGTCCCATCCAATACTAATGTCTATATGCCAACTTATTATTTTAATGACTCCTAAAAGCATTGCAAGATTATAGATTAGTTTTAGCTATAGCAAGGCTAGGTTATGAAGCATGATTACACCCTGAAGCTTTTATCACAGACATTTGTTCAAACCATATATTTAATTATTTACAGCATCTTGTAATTTATTTTGGAAAGCTATCCACTATCAACTTCTTTAGAATCCAGACATTTATAAGTAAAAGGAAATTCAGTAAAAATTCAGATGTTGGTAAAGACATGAGGAAAAAAAAATCATTTCTTTATCTATGAAAGTCAAATAGCATTCACACTTCTGCTAGGGAGAATAGGTTGTAATTAGAAGTTGATCTATTTTTTAAACATTATCCTTATTTTGTAAATGTTTAACATTTAGATAGCTCATTGTTGATCAAATATTTACCAAAGCATCATATTTAATAGCAGCTTTGTTTTAAAAATCAGTTCGATGTGACCTTAAAGATAAAATTTTGCTGCTGGAATTTTCTCTGCCCTTATTTCCATGAATACATCAACATTTCTGAATCATCATCCTTTGATCCATGAATACAATCAAAGCTGGTCTTTGAGCTTGAGGATGTAGATGATCTTTGCCTGCTGAACTTTGACCCTAACTTTGATGAGCTTGATGAGGATAGAGATGTTGAGCTTGCCTTTTCCCCTGGTGTCGTGCCACCTTCATTTTCACCTGTTGACGCAGCGATTGGCTCAGAAGCCATGTGTCTGACAATAAAAACAGTGTCTGATGTTTCATTAGTTGATGCGAATGTTTGTTCATCATTTATGGGTAGGCGTTTTCTTCGCCGTCTGCAGTGAACAACAGCAACAGCTGTTAAGAGAGCAGCAACGAGGGTGAGCAGGGACACTGCGACACCAATTATGGTCACCTGCATTCTGCTTCCTGGAGAGGCAGAAAAAGTTGGCAATCTGTTGTCTCCGGCGTTCCTTCCCCTACTGTTAAAACTTATTGGGCCTGAATTATTGGGCTCGTCACTGTAGGAAGTGGAGGAAGCATCAGCGGCTGGTGTTGAAGAAACATGGATACTGAAAAAGCAAATGAAGTGACAATATTAAAAAGATAACAAGCAAATAGAAAAAAAAAGTTTAATTAAAAAAAAAAACAAAGCTTATTGAAGGGAAAGAACCTCTAATTACAGCAATTTTTCTGAAAAATACAGAGTTTAGTTACCTTTCTGCTATTTAAAACAAAATTAATTAATTAGTACTAAATGATTAACCATGGATTAAATAATTGATTAAATTTTTCGATTGATTTGTTTATTATCATCAACTATGAATAATTATGAAAAATTTCAGCTTGATCCGAGAATAGGAAGTTGGAAAAAAAAAAGGTGTCAAAACGTAATAAAGGGATTAAATACATACATCTCTCATTAAGTAGCATTTATCCCCCTTATTTCCATATCAAACAAAATAATTAATCACCATTAATTAATTAACTAATTGGTTAATTTTTTTATTTAAATATGTCTTGTCATGTTTAATGACTAACTGTGTCAAGTTTTAACTTGATCCAAGAATGAGAAATTGGAGACAAAACATGTTCAAACTTTTTACCAGACAGACAGAGTGAGTTGATTTAAGTTTTGTAAAAATATATGATTGTTTCATTTCTTAAAAAAACAACATAACAGGTTTTCCAAATCAATGTTTACTTTGTCATTTATTCCCAATAGATTTTAAGTAAGCAAAATACAAATCCTTAGCAGCACAAATTTATATGTTGACTTTAAAAAGAAAAGAAAACAGTATTACACTTTCTCTTCGGTAAATAAACTAAGCTATTTTAGACGTGTATTGATTTTATTTTTTTTAAATATGAAATATTTGTATGAAAGTGTGTCTGAGTACTAAGTTATTTTAAGTATGGAAGTGTGTCTGAGAACTAAGTTATTTTAAGTATGGAAGTGTGTCTGAGAACTAAGTTATTTTAAGTATGGAAGTGTGTCTGAGAACTAAGTTATTTTAAGTATGGAAGTATGTCTGAGTACTAAGTTATTTTAAGTATGGAAGTGAACTGTATGAGGGCCAGATATACAGATGCACTAGGTAGAGAACTGTGGAGCCTTAAAATAGTCTGAGATTATATGTAGGGCTACTGAGATTGTATGTAGGGCTACTGAGATTGTATGTAGGGCTACTGAGATTGTATGTAGGGCTGCTGAGGTTGTATGTAGGGCTACTGAGGTTGTATGTAGGGCTACTGAGGTTGTATGTAGGGCTACTGAGGTTGTATGTAGGGCTACTGAGGTTGTATGTAGGGCTACTGAGATTGTATGTAGGGCTACTGAGGTTGTATGTAGGGCTACTGAGGTTGTATGTAGGGCTACTGAGATTGTATGCAGGGCTACTGAGGTTGTATGTAGGGCTACTGAGGTTGTATGTAGGGCTACTGAGATTGTATGTAGGGCTACTGAGGTTGTATGTAGGGCTACTGAGATTGTATGTAGGGCTACTGAGGTTGTATGTAGGGCTACTGAGATTGTATGTAGGGCTACTGAGGTTGTATGTAGGGCTACTGAGGTTGTATGTAGGGCTACTGAGGTTGTATGTAGGGCTACTGAGATTGTATGTAGGGCTACTGAGGTTGTATGTAGGGCTACTGAGATTGTATGTAGGGCTATCTTGTATGGTTGAGGGAGGTGAAGGATGCTGGAATTCACTAGCCAAATGTATTTGTGGGGGTAGGGAGCATTATCATGCTGGCAAAGCAAATTTTACCTATGAATATGTGAGCATTGGTTATATCACATTTGGCGAGCACTACAAACTTATGTCTTTGAACTTGGAGAAAACAATATTGTTAATGCTAACCTGGTCTTGGGGGCATAGTGGTAAAGTGTGCTTCCGAACCGAGGGATCTTGGGTTTATATCCTGGTGAAGACTGGGTTTTTGAATTTACTGTATTTTTAGGGTACCCCTGAGTCCAGACACATCTAATGGGTACCTGCCATTAGTTGGGGAAAAGTAAAAATGGTTGGTCATTGTGCTTGTCACATGTCACCCTTGATAACCATGTGCCACAGAATCAGATGACCGTAACAACATCTTTTCCATAGATCGCAAGGTCTGAATGGGTAACTTTACTTTTATTTTACTGACCTGGTCGCCATCACAGTATCCATAGAGAAACTGGTCCATGGCATGCTCTCTGTAAATTGGGTGGTTGAGTCTTGAGTAGTAACACTTTCAAAACTAGACTTTAAAAAAAAAAAATAGGTTCAGTGTTTCAATTTTTGTTTAGCCTCAATTAATTTTCAAATCAGTAATAAATTTACTCTTGTTTTTTTTTGTACAAGTTTACTTTAGTTATTAGCTATTTTGATACCAAGGAATGCTATATGATCTAACCCTTTTTCTTTTACTAAGGGTTTCATTCAAATCTTTAAGAATCATTTTGAACTTTTTACATTATTTTTGAGGAGAATGAAGGACATTCTCTTTCAAATTTAAAATGAATATCTCATCGCAGGTTAAGTTGCTGAAATTTCTAAGCTGATAATTTTCTGATATCTTGAGATTGGCTATTTGTAAAAGAAAATAAAAAGGAAAAGTTGTTATTACGACTCGCATGAAAGTTTGTCAAAAATTAGGTGAAGGATTAAAGCTTTTGCTCCATGATTGCCAGATGGCATTGTGGCTGAGTGGTTAAGTGTTTGGCTTCCGAACCTGGGGTCCTGGGGTTCGAATCTCGGTGAAGACGGGGGTTTTGAAATTCTGGATTTTTAGGATGCCCCTGAGTCCACCCAGCTCTACTGTGCTGGCCACATGACACCCTGCTTGTTAACCGTTGGCCTAAGAAACAGATGACCTTAACATCATCTGCCCCCTTGATCGCAAGATCGGAAAGGGAACTTTCATGATTGCCTAGGTCAGTGATCTTTATTAGAAGTAATTCAGTTAAACTATACAATTAGTGATTCTGTGAAACAGGCATTTTTGGTGTTGACTATATATTTACTTGTCATCTATACCTTTTGTTTAGCTTTCACTAAATGTCTTTTAGAAAAAGTTATGAAATATCATGTATTTAAAAAAAAGTGTACTTCAGGACTTTGATTTGCTTGTAATCTTTTATAATTATATTATTCAAGACTTGTGTACTCCTTTCCATAGGACATAATCGTAAACGTTTGGAAAATAATGCACTTATGCTAAATAGAAGATATTACAACATAGTATTTGTATTGTATTGTACAGGGAAGAAAAAAAATTATAAGTAGGTTATTACCTGAAGTTGAATGCTGTTATATAAAAACAAGGTTGTCAGAGTGCTGTCCACTTCTGTTGTCTTAAAAACAGATGTTGGGGCAAGAGGCCGATACAAATTTGTTTTATCCACAGCACCAACATTTATTTCTGGGGTAGAGGATGTAATTTCGTTCTTGTTCAGAGTTGCTGAAGGGAATAGGCGTGAGTCTGTCAGAATGTTTACATTTGTGCTTAGTGTCATAACATTTTTGTCCATTTGTTTGGTTGTATCTTTGACCTTCTTGTCATCTTGCCATTGTCTGCTGCTTGTGACATTGGCATCAGGGAGGTTTTGTGTTGTAAACTCTGTGGCATTGCTGTCATTGCTAACATTTTTGCTGGTGTTTGTGACTGTAAAATTGTGCATTTCTGGTGTGGTTGGAGGTTCTACGGTAGGTGCTGTGAACTCTTTTGGATCTATATCCTTGACTGACCTTCCTTGTAGGTTGTAAGGGCTAGCACAAATTACCTGATCAGTGAATAACTTTGGAGATTCATTCATCCAATTTTTGAAGGCCAGCATTTTATTGTCACATTCCCACGGATTGTCAGAAAGTTGGATCCCCTTCAAGCTGTTAAGACCTGCTCTGATCTCCATCGGTAAATTTTTAAGCCCATTGTTCTTCAAGTTCAAATGCCACAGGTCATAAAAGGTGCGTATCACCGTTGCAGAAGTGATAATTTTATGGGCTATGTAAGGACTGGATTGAATGTCAAGGCTGTTCAGAGAAGATAAATCTTGAAAGACATTTTCCGCCATGTCTGAAACATTGGTCTTGATGCTAGATAGCTTAAGTGTCTTGACACGGAACAAACTTGCGAATGCCCTGTCTTTAATCGTGACAATGGGGTTTCTTTCCAGGTTCAAACAAGTTAACTGACGCAATCCTGCAAAGGTGAAGCTCTTGATCATGCTGATTTGATTTGAACCAAGGTTTAAAGTTGTAAGATTGATCAGCCTTGAAAAGGTGTACGCATCTATTTCTGAGATGCTGTTATTGTACAGTGAAAAGGTGCTCATGACAGAATCATGGTCAAAGTTGTTAGAATAAATCTTCTCGATTTTATTGCCTTCTGCCAAAAATGTTAACACTGTCTTGGGAATTCTGAGAGGAAGCTGAACAAGTTGGTTCCCACTTAGTCGTATTTCTGTGAGGTACGGAGCTTTTGAGAAAGCGTCATGTTCTATAAACCTGATCTGGTTGTTACCAAAGTCAAGGCTGTTTATGTGCCTTATGGTTGAGAGGTCGGTTACTTTGATAATCATCAGATAGTTGTTTGAGATGTTCAGAGACCTTAAAGTCCAAGGGAGACCAGTGGGAAACTGTCTCAATCGGCAGCGTGAGATGTCTAAGAAAGTGAGAGCCTCTAATTGTTGGAAAATGTTGTCCACAGTTTTTAGTGGGTTCCCACTCAGCACTAGATAGGACAGTTTTTCCATACCTTCAAAAGCTGCATTTGTGATCTGGGAAATTTGGTTATCTGACAGTGTGAGATATACAAGGTTTCTTAGATGTGTAAAACTGTCCTCTTTTAAAGAGGTCAGCTGGTTAGAGTTTAAATTGAGTCGCTGAAGGCTCGGAACATTCTTAAACTGTTCAGAGATCTCAGAGAGCTGATTGTATGACAAGTCAACGATTTGAAGCGAAGAAAGATTGTAAAATCCATCTTCTGCGATGTCTTTAATCAGGTTATTCTCAAGATTGATGGATTCCAAAGAGGAAATGTTAGCAAATGTCTTAGGCTTGATCTCAGAAATTTGGTTGTTTTTCAGAAAAATATTTTCCAAATCTTGAAACTGAATCAACATTTCTCTGTTTAGATCTTGAATTTCATTTTCTTGAAGTTCCAACTTTTTCACAATGAGAGGTGTATCCTCAGGTATGAACTGCAGTTGTCTCCCATAGCAGTCTACGTGGTATTCCCAGCAGGTGCAAGCACTGGGGCATGCACCACTTTGGGCAACAGACATCAATACAAAGATCAGAACCAAATGTAACATCCGTTCTGCATACTGTTTGCGTAAGTGGAGCATCATTTCATTCGAGGGAATGTTATTGAATTATTTTGAATATGAGCTTGCCTTGTTTTGAAGCAGTAAAAATTTTGAAATGTGAAATTTCTAATATCTAAATTCTGTGAAATGAACTCAATTAAAAAAAAACAACAACTTTGTATTCAAAGTGTTCTAAACTTGTATATTGTACGAAAGTCAGCAAACATAATGTCTTCTCATATTTTTTTTTTGTTCTCTTTTACTTCTTTTATATTCTTTCTTTAAATTGAACTTTATATTTCACAAACAAAAAAGGTTTAGTGCATTAAAGTAAACTTGTTCTGTGAGCTATCCTTGCTGTGCTGAAAGACAATGGCTGTTATGTTCATATGCCAGTTTACTATTGCACAAACTTTTTTTTTATTGTAATTATTGTCAAACTTGTTTATGTTCTAGGGAAATGTCATCCACTTGAGCTAAAAGTACATGTCCAATTGGCTCTCAATAGACAGTCTCTACTTGATCCGAGTGTCTCCAAGTTAGACAACCTCTCTTAATGTCATTGGTTCTCAGCTTGCAGTACCAATGGGAAGTAACTGAAACACAATGTACAAATTATAGAGTTGTTTTTTTTTTTTAAAGCATAACTCAAACCAAATTTACTTCAGTCAGTATGTGATTGACTTGTAAAATAATTTTGTATTCATAAACCTTTAGACAATTTAATTGTTTGGTTTATTAAAATGTTTTAATAATAAGCTTGTTTGGTGGATAATAATTGCAAAGAATGTTCCTACACTACTCTAATTGACTTATAACATTTTTAAAAATCTCTTGACAACTTCACTGCTGCATTTAGTCAATCAGAAAAAAAAAATATTGGGATTGGAACTCAAGTCCTTCATTTTGGTAGTCATTGAGTTTATCCCCTTAGTCATTTTTGTTTATACCTACCATCATTTAACATTAATTCTCGATCTTTTGACATCACCCCACTTGTAACCTGTGAAATTCACATCTTTTTCCAATTTCAAAGTGACTAAAAATAGATTTCACCATTCAGCTTACCTGGTCATTGAAATTGGATGGAAGCACCACTTGCACTTGAATCCAAACTTTAGCAGTTTTAAATTTTATATTTCACATGAGAGTAATATACAACTTTTTTACAGCACTTTGTCATCTGATTGCTAAGAAACACATTGCTCCACAGACCATTCAAGAGCAAATAATGTTGAATTACTGAAGAAAATAAGACCAGTTTCACTCTCTGCTTCGCTTTGATTATTATCACACTTGTGTTGGGGGTGCCTAACTCCCCTTCATGTGAGGATCGCCAATGTGTGGGTGGGGTCTACAGTAGTGAGCTTTGCATTTCCTCTTCTCGTTCAGACTTATGAAGCATGCCCACCACTTGTATGGTTGCTACTCCCACTTGAGCTGTTGGGGGGGGGGGGGGAGAGAAAGGGGAGGTCACTTGAAGGACAGACTTAAGGCACATCGTTGGACTTGGACTTGTTTTTTGTTGCTATTTTCAGATCTCTTAGCTACTGCTACAGTAAGCCAGCGACAAACTAACCATGACCACATTGCACTTTTCTATGTTCAAGTTGCTACCTTTACTTTAAATTAACAAATTAGTTCTAGAGCTGTACAAAAAATTGCTGCAGTATTTTTTTTATTTATTTATTAAATGCATCTTCTCAACAATATTAACCATAGGCCAATATAATATAGTAGTAGAAATTTTTGTCCTACAACTGTCATAAGTGGGTCAATCACAGTCAATAGTTTCACTTAGTCGTGGACTTTGTCTGTTGATATAGTGTACGATTTTTTAAAAAATGACAGGAAGCAGGAGTGATGCACTCAAGGAACAAAGTCTGCGGGATCCTTTTTTCTAAAACTGTCAATGAATTAAAGTCTTTAAATATAAGCATATATATTTAGTCCTTAAGTAAAACTTTGATTTCGGTGTATCTAAAATATTTTCCTTAGACTGAAAATGTGTTCTTTGTCCATGTTTGTAAAAATGTTTTATGTGTTGGAGATGTTTCTTCAGATTCTGAAGGTAATTACATTGTAGCCAAAACATTCTGCAGGGTTAGAACCTCGGACCTTTGAGTCCACTGAACGTCAGCCCAGAGGGGATACCACATGACCAGGCAGCTCTTTTAATCTACCTTAAGTACATTGTATTATAACACCGTCATGCTTTTGATGTTAGTCCTATAAATGGTTGTTTCCTCTTTACACTGGTCTAAAAGTAGTTTTGTCTCAATGAAGTTATGGTGTATGGTGACCAAAAAATCGGTACTCATCTTCTAAATTTAGGTTCTTGTCATTGAATCCAGTGAAATCTGGGTTGTTTTTTTTTTTTCAAGAGTCTTTTAAATCTAGGCAAATTGGAAACTTGGCTTGTTAATTGTGCAGGTCTCATGAACCCAGTATCTATTGAAAAGAATACTACATTGTCTGCTCCATATGTAAATCTAAAGGGAAGTTAGATCAAAATACTGATAACAAATATCTTTTATGAATATTATAACAAACAGTTTATTACTTCAACCTCAGATACCCTACTACGTCAGCAGCTCATCCAAAAAGAAATGAGTACTTAGGAAGTTGTGCCTTGATCAGAGGAAACATAATTGTTCAGGATGCTCACCTATGAATTGATACAAAACTTAGAAATACTTTTTTTTTTTTGTTGTGAAATGATACATTTCTCCAAATATATTTTTTGGTTGATCTATAAATTTACAGTATCATCATTTACACCTATAAAGTTTTTCTTATTCAGTTCTTTGTTACATATTAATGGAAGCTAGCTAAGTCACTAGTGACTATTGTACTAGCTTTTGATCTGCCCCGAAAGATACTTTCTGCAATTTTGTAGTCAAGGCACATCATTTTGATTCCCTTTGGCATGCTAAGAGAGATTAAGCTCAACCACCATATAAAACCTCTGCCCTTCTCAATTTCATCTTTTTTCATCTCTAAAGAACTTATCCCTGAATTTGGTGGTTTACAAAAAAAATCAAATCTATATCTAGAGGCAGCTTCACTAACTGTTGGTTGGTTTTAATGTGCATGGGCCATTTAAAGGTATTTTAACAATCCTGCAGAGTTGTACTGTCCTGAAAGTGAAATACTAGAATAATTAGGTCTATATAAAGTTATAACAGCCAGTTTTGCTCTTTTTCTTATATATTTTGGATTCATGATAAGAATTGGAGATCAATAAATCTCGTTATAAGATAGCAAATATTGCTGCTTTTGACTATTGCAGATCTAGACTCTAGATCCTATGGGTAGACCTAATAAGAAAAATCCATTTCCAGGCATTGATGCACTAATCTACATATTTGATTACTAATTTTATTTTATTTTTTTCTTTTGCGGAGGAAAAATGCATTTTTTCTAGACACTAAACAATACTTGTGTATTTTTGTGTCTAGTTACGTACAAAATATGCAAAAAGATGTGTACATGTTGGCCTCTCTGCAGATTGTTACAATCAAAATATCTGATAATTTATGTTTATGTTTCTTTCATGGTTTGTTTCTCAGGGCAGCGCCAACAGCCAGTGGAAGACGTAGCTGCAGCAAGTGAAGAGGAAGTGAATGAGGTTGAGGAAGAGGAAATGGAAGAGGTTGAGAGATGTGAAGCAGAGTTTAATTTTCAACAGTTTGTTGCTGAGTAAGTTGTTTCAGTGTCATCACTACTGGCACTTTACATATGGTCTCACTCCTATGTAGTGTGGGTTGCATGTATAAAGAAAAATATTTAAATATCCTGTAAAACAGGTATTGTGTATTATTGATTTAATAAGGTTTTTATTTGTGAATATTAAAATAACTTAATGAAGTACTTGTTCATTGAATATAATTTTTTTGCAAGGCAGAAACCAGATCTAGCATAAACTTAATAAGAACATTTGAAACATTACAACATCCATTCCATTACTCAGCAGTTTTGGGGAATTGTTATTGATGGCGCTATTGTAACCTTTTCCCAACTTTTTACCATCTGTATCAGTATCAGTCCACTGCTGTTCTCATATAGTGTTTGAAGAATAGGCAGGCTGGCCCATGTCTTGTTTGAGCTTTTCTGGCAAATAATAATTCTTGTTTGGACATGCTGTCTCATGTCTGACAAAGTGGCAGTCATTGTGTATTGGATATAATGGATTCTTTAATACCATCATTGAGGTGTGCACTGATTTTGTAGATGTTCCTTTGCGGTTAGTGTATGTACAAAGTGTTTTATGGTCCAATCATTAACAGCCATTGCTGTAACAAGTCATAATGCTTTAAGTGTACATAAAAGGTTCTTTTTTTTTATTTATGTAGTATTGTAGGCCTAAAAAGACTTTCAATTTGAGCATTATAATTGTTTGTAAAAATACATAGTTTTGAGGGTTAATTAAAAATTGCATGTATTTGAAATTACAATTTATTGTTAACCCAAATATCTCCTATTTCTGGTTAATTAAGAAAAACCCTTCCCAGGCCCTAAGCAAAGAGGAATAACTCCAAATTTTAAAAATACTAAAAAAAAATATTTTTTTAAAGAAATAATCAAATTTAAGATCTAATGCATATAAAAAAAAACAACTTTAAAAAATAAAAGCATATGTCTAGTTAAAAAAATAAATACTTTTAATACCATTAGAATATAAAAAAAAGCTTCAAAAATACCCATTTTCCCACATGGGGGCTTATACACTGGGGCTATGGGCCTGTTCATTTGAAAAATTATTTTAACAATAAAAATCTTCTTGATTTTGTTAAAAATAGAAACGGTAATCTTTAAGATTTGTAATCACGCTTGCAACAAGACTAGAAGAAATCTTCTTTTTAAAAGTTTAAAGCAAGTATAATGAATAAGTGATTTTAGAAACATTCTACAATAGTTTAGGACAAAAAAAAAAGGGAAAATATTTCCAACTGCAGAAGGAGCTAATGGGTTAAAATGTTTTTTTCCATTACAATGCTTGGTTACTTCCCCTTCTATACTTTTTTTCATTCTTTTCATCATGTTTCTGACATTTTATTCTGCTTTAAGTCAGTTGTACATGGGTTGTGAAATTTTATTTATATATCATGGCAAATTTAAAAACCCTTTAATTGTTAATTTAATGTTGGTTAATTATGGATGTTTAGTCACTGAAATTTGTTCTGTTTTACTTTCACTGTTTAACTTTCACTGTTTAACTTTCACTGTTTAACTTTCACTGTTTAACTTTCACTGTTTAACTTTCACTGTTTAACTTTCACTGTTTAACTTTCACTGTTTAACTTTCACTGTTTAACTTTCACTGTTTAACTTTCACTGTTTAACTTTCACTGTTTAACTTTCACAGCTTTGCTCACCCAGAAATTGTTAAATGCTACGCAGCCCTCCTCGCAGAATTCGCTACCAACTCTGACCAGGTCAACCACTGTGTGGTTAAAATGTTGCATCGAATCTCCCATGATCTCGGTTTTATCGGAATGCTTTTCCAAGCTTCTATTTTCAAAACTTTCAGCCACTTACTCCATGGACCCTTTGCTGGTTTGGCTCGATATAAAGTAAGTTGAAAAAAAAAATATTTTTTTTCATTTAAAGAAGCAGAAGGGGAAAAAAAGTTAAAGAACGGGTTTTCTTCAATAATTCAAATAAGTCTAGAGATTTGCTTGAAATAAGAAAGTTTTAATGCAAATATTTTTTTTTATTGTTATTATGATTTTTTTTAATTCTAGAAGACTACTGCTTATTTCTAGACTTAGTTTTATTGTAACTTATTCTGTTTCCTGGTAGGCTCAATGTTATTCAATAAGTGCCATCCATCCCTCCATATTCTCAATTTAGTGAGAGACCCATTATAAAATCCTTTCAGCTCCTACAGTTGCCAGAAAATGTTTTTTGCTTTGGGTAGGCTTTTCCTGCCAATGGAAGTTACTATTATGTCTTGATTACAACAGTCACTGACTATATCCTCCACGTGTAGACTCAAGTCATCAGTATTTGCACTTCCATATTTATGAATAGAGAGGAGCTGACTAAATTAACATATTACAGAATATGAAAGCCTGAACAAAACAATCTCCTAAATAAATGAATATGGTTAGGCTCATTAATGTGTTGGGTTAAGTAAAAAGAAAACAACCCAGTTTCTGTTTTATATAACTACATTCAATCTTTGCAAATCATTTACCTCAGAAATGTAAATAATAATAATAATAGTAAACTTTATTGTCCGTATGGAAATTTATCTTACAATTTGTGCATTACACCAAACAAAAAACATTATAACTTTATAAGAAACCAAAGTGTACATTCACACCAGACTCACTCATAATTTACATGTGACAAAGTTTATACCAGATTGTTCTTATTTAATGATTTGATTGCCAGGGGAACAAAGGAGTGTTTGTGTCTGTTTGTCTTTGCTATTGGTGTCTTTTATCTCTTTTGTGATGGTAAAATCACAAAATCCTGACACAAAGGGTGATTCTTTATATAATCTAATATTAACTAAAATTATTCATAGTTAACATAATATTTATTATTTTTTGTGCTTAGTTATTATTTTGTTTTGTTTACAATTTGTATCATTGTTTTGGTTTAGGAGCTGAGTAAGTTTGCCTGCTATGTTGTACGCCAGTTTACAACCATTGCCCAGACCAACAAGAAAGTCTTTGTGGACCTGATGTTTTGGAAGAATAAAAATGAAGCTCTAGCTATCACCAGCAACTATGATTTTACATCTAAAAGGTTGGAAAGTACCAGTAATGTCTTCTTCAAGTAGTTATCCGTAAAAACATTTAGCTTTAGAGACTAGGATTTCAAAATACATTATAACAGTTATTATCCCATGAGTTTTTTAAATTAAAGTGTGTTATTTTTAACTTTCAAGTCAGATTTAAGGATTAAAGGTTTTCCTACTTTCCAGATCTCTACTTTACCTTTAAATCCCTCATATTAATATCAATACTTTCTGATTGTAGTACAAATTTGAGTCTAATAAATATTCACTATTTCAGTTCATCTAAAGTGTCTTGGACAGAACATGATGAGCAGGAGCTGAGCTCTTTGTTTGAAAAGTTTAGACATGTTCATCATCCAGGTACAAGTTTTGTGTTAATTAGATTTTGTCAAGAAGTTGTCATAGCTTTTGTAAACTTAAAGTATCTAATTAAGGTTATGCTCTAATTTCTATTTTGTTTCAAATGTTTAACATGCTGCAATTCTGTTTTTTTCCTTTAAAAACAACTTATTCTTTCTAACTTTAATCATTGTTATTTTAAGTTCTTGTTACTAGACAGTTGTGACATGTATATATTATATTTATTTATTTGTCAACTAGTTTCTAGTTCTGAGCATTTCAAAAATACCATCTATTTTATGAAGACTTTATCTGAAATGTTCAATGACAGTACGCGTACTGGCACATAACTTTTTTTCAATAAAAATAGTATTTAGATTTATCCACAAACATATTAAGAATCATTAAAAAAAAATCATTTTGAAATGAAAACAAACATATGATTAGAATATGCATGTGTTAAAATTGAAAATGCTCGAATAATATTTAAATTAAATTTGAATATAGTAAAATTTGAAAATTTTAATATACTTCAATTTATATATTTAAAGTACTTCAATTAATCTCGAGTATACCTGAATTCTATATCAGCATTTGATAATTGAATACACTTCAATAATACTTAAATTAGAATGTAGGTTTGTACAAGCAATAAACTCAATTTCTACGATTTAGGATTCACTCCACCAATTTCAATAATGAAATCAAAACTTAAACTTCTTACTCATAAATTTCTGCCAAATGTTCACACGATAATCTGGTCGTCTGTCATTAAATCAATCACCTTTTATTTCTTCTCATGTGCACATTGAATTCAGTTATTTATAAAGGAACTATCGCTAATGCCAGTACTTACTCTTTTACTACTTTCTATTATACACACTTAAATTTTAAATGTGAAATACAAAGATATTCAATAAAATATACACACTTTTTGATTGATAGTGTCAATGTAATCAATACTCTTGCTTGAGCAGAAAAAGACACAGTGGACTTGATCATGGGGGAGCTAACTTCTTCTCACACTAGGCTGCAGGTTCTGAAAGAGCTGAAAAAACAGTGCCTGATCACAAGTGTTAAAGATATACACAAACCTAAAACAAGGTAAAAGATATTAGAATTACTTATAGCAGAGAACATATCTGATAACTAACAGAATGTAAAGAAATTTTTTTTTTTAAACATAGCTTATTTTAGGGAAAGAAATGCACATTGACAGCGGTATATCTCAATGCTGTAAGATTTATTTGCCCTTTTCTATATCAAGCTTAATTAACTAATAGGTAGATTTTTTTATTGATTGATGTTTTATTAGTGAGAATAAATTCTTGTGCTAAGTTTCAACTTGATCAGAGAGAGGGAAGTGGGAGAAATAATCTATACACAATTGGTACCAGACAGACAGAGTACATTGTTTAAAAAGATAGAACTTTTCTCTAGCATTAAAATTTTTTTTTCTTTTGTTGTTGGCTTGTTAGTCTTGTGCTGGTTAAAAGCAACTTTATCATCTGGCTAAAAAGAGCTCCACATTGTCATGTTCTGATAACTTCTCTGTAGCATAGTGTCAGCTATGTTTACAAAATATTGTTTTGAATGAGTAAAGTCCTAGGTATTCCTTAGTTTGGTTTACCGGTTGTTGTTTTTTGCCAACAGTTAACAGAGATTATAATCCTCAATGTAATTGTAATGATATTCCACTTAACATTGGAAGTCGGCAAATTTGGTTTCTAGCTTCACGTTTTTTTTTTATCCATTACTTTATCCTTACCTTTTACTTGTCTATTTAAGAAAAAAAATTTTTTTTTAAAGAAATTCCTCCAGGTATAAAAGTAAAGTTCCCCCTTTCAGACTTTGCGATGTTTAAGGCAGATGTTAAGTTCATCTGTTTCTATGGCCAACTGTTGACGAGCAGGGGTCATGTGGCCAGTACAACGACCAAGAGCCTTTACTTAAGTCCATCAGGTGTATCTTCAGGAAAACATGATTTAATAAACCAGAATGTCACTTTTAAGGCTTTAAGCTTTAAAAATGGTAGACCTATTTTGAACCAGTTCTTTCATTTTAGATTTTTTTTAAAGAAACATAAGTCACTATATTTGTTTTTAAAGAAACACAATTCACTATATTTGTTTTTAAAGAAACATAAGTCACTATATACTTAAAAAAATTAATGCGAAAGTTTATCAATTTTTTTAAATTTTACTTATTATTCTAATGTGTTCTATAAAATAAATGTATTGTTTTTTTTTTTTCAATTTTCAATGCTTAAATGCTTTGTTTTTTTTGACTGAAAACATTTATTGACAGATTGTCATTTCAAAATGTTTATATTTATATTTCAACATCAACAACAGGCAGAGACAGGTTTGGACAGAGGAAGAACTAGCAGAAGTCCGACAGTTGTTTGAAGAGTTCAAGGAATCTAATTGTAAATTTTGTTTTTTGTACATTATTATTATTATTAAAGCCTAGGAATAATAGTTCCAGTTTTATTACAATTACATATGTAGCTACATTGGATAATCAGGTTTTTACATTAATCTTTATTCAATGATATTTTATGTAATTTTTAGATCCGATTTCTGACATCATGAAGTCCTATAGTGGTAGCAAGGGGAGGTCAGCTGTGCTCAACAAACTTTTGGAGCTCAATCTGGTAGATGACAAAAGTCAGCTTCTGAAAAAAAGGAATAAAAAATCTGGGGGAAGATCAAGAACAAAACGAGGTGATTGTTGAATTATATTTGTATTCCATTCATTTTGCCTAGTACTTTTTTTTAAAAGGTAATTATTTTAGAATTTTTTTATTTTTTTTTAACAGGGTTTAACTATCTATATTTAGTGGCTATACACTGTAATAATTTTCAGAAAGCTAACTATTTATTATATTTTAATTTACTTGAAACTTCTGATCTAACAATAAGGGATAAAAGTGTCAGGCAGCAACCAAACTATGACTGATTGAATTATTTTGAACACAAATATATAGAGTCTACAGTCCAAACGAAAAATTTGCTGTCTTTCAAACTGATTGATTTGTTCATTTTTATGCAATTGTAATTCTTTTCCAGAAATACTAGAATTAGCCTGCTTGTGGCTGAATGGTTAAGTTCTTGGCTTCTGAACCTGGGGTCCTGGGTTTGAATCTCAGTAAAGAATGGGATTTTGAATTTCGAAATTTTTAGCCCCCCCCCCCCCCCCCCCCCACCTGAGTCCACCCAACTCTAATGGGTACCTGACTTTAGTTAGGGAAAATAAAAGTGCTTGATCGTTGTGCTGGTCATACGACACCCTGCTTTTTAACCATTGGCCAAAGAGACAGTTGACCTTAACATCATCTGCCCTATAGATCACAAGGTCTGAAAGGGGAACTTTACTTGCAATATTCTATTCTCTATGGCCTCCTTCAGTTGCGAAGCGACTATGGATGATCTCATGGAAATGAGATGAATGCCCGGGCATTGGCTCTGGTAGGAACGATGTCGCCCACACATCAGTTCCCCCCTCTGATGTATCCAAAGGAACGGCAGTGCCGATACAGTTTGGGGTCAGCAACATTGCAGGCTCTGCCAGTGTGTAGCACTGGGTGCAGCAAACTGCCTTAGTGTTGCCAGCTCCTGATTTTTCCTCAGGGTTAACTCCGAAGCCTTTCCCAAGATTGGATATAGCTGCAAGGCAACTATAGGTTTGAATTCAGAGTTTTCCTTCTCCTAGGTGGGCAGCCAGCCATGGCTAATGAGCCCCTCCTGCACGAAGCTTACTGATCAAGGTGCCAGTTACTTGCAGTATATATTTAGAACAAATAGTAAAATGTTTTTGCCAAATTTAACAGAAGAGTCTGGGGAGTCTGAGGAAGAGAACAGTAATGATGATGACAGAAGTGGCAGTGACAATGATGACGTATCTGGAGCCCAGGAACATTCCACTTTGTCTGTCAGTGTCTTGGCCAAGAAAATTGTTGACAGTGGTAAGTGATGCTGTGAATTTATTATTTCGCACAACTAAAACTTGTGCAATCCAACAAATTTTTATTAAATACTCAAATATATACTGTTTGTTAAAGTTAGTTTTATTTAAAAATGATTTGTTATTTAATTTCAAGGCTACAAGAATCAGTTGGCTTGGATACAGAGAGGGTTACGTAACACAGCAGAAGACAGGGATGAAGGAGGTAATCCAACAATTAAAATTGGTCTCTCGTGAGCATTCTAAGTTGTTCATTTTCATGTTTATCTATTGTATAGTTTTTACTATTGGGGTCTATACAATTTGCTTTGTATTATATAACGTTTTTAAAACTTTTTGTCAAATTTTATGTTACAGTTTGTGTACCGACCCCACTTGTGGCTTTGACTGAAGAAAATGAAACTGCAATGGAAGATGACGTATTCCTCAATTTCTTACGCTCACTTGGGATTTCTCCACCATCTAATGAGCAGGTAGTGAGAGAAATTATTTCAATTTACTTGAATGGACAGCTTCTTGTTTGAACATTAAACCTTTTTTTGGAGGTATGAATTTTAATAAATCAAAGTTGTTCACCTATCTTCCCAGTACCTACAACCAAGATGGCAAAACTTTTGATGTGTTTCTGCCTAAGATTTGGATCTAGATTTTTTTTAAAATTCTCTGCACTCATTTGTGTTGCAGGCTAAGCAATTCTTGCCGTTTTTAAGTGTGTGAAAAATATGCTCACTTGGCTTTATATTTTCTTAAGGCCTAAAGGTCAAAATAGGAAATCAAGTTGACCCATAACCGTTGGTTTTCTGGATTATTTGATGCCCAGTAGGGGTATTATCTAGCCAAGGACAACCCATGTTATGATGGAGGAACTGGTTTAAATTTTCATTTTAAAAAAAGTCTTCACTTGGCATTTAATTTAAAAACTTTGAATAGTCATTAAGCCAGCCAAATCCTGTTTTAAACTATGACTAGGATATTTCATTTTGTACACTAACAGTCCACCTATTAATAATTTTGCTTGGTGCAGAATTCCCTTTATAACTGTGTGTAATAGCTTTTTCAAGTCATCAAAGCCTCCAACTCTAGAGTTTAAGCCAAAAGGAATTTGGAGGGGAAAAAAACAACAAATTCAGTTTCTCATGAATACTCTTAAGTTCCTAAACTTAATTTTTTTTTTTAATTCAGGAAGTTTTCTGGAGAATACCCTCGGAATATTCCGCGTCAGAACTTCGTAAGATAGCGGATTGTTTGGAGTTAACAGCCTGCGATGACATCACTAGTGGCAATGAAATACAAGACATAGTGGCCAGAGTTTTCCCAAACAAAGCCTCGCAAAGTAAAATGAATGGCAAAGAAAAGAAGCTGAAAAAGAAACAGAAAGATAGGAAACACTCAGATGTACCAAAAGCTAAAAAAGCAAAAGATATTAAATCTAGTTCTGCATCTGAGGAGGAAAGTTTGTCCACGTTTGTTCCAGTTATTCCTCGTGTGGCCAAAGGCAGTGACACCAGTGATTCGGGACTGGATTCTGAGCTGGAGGCCAAAGAGCAGAAGGCCATTTGGTTGCAGAAACGGGAGAAAAAGAGTAAACATGTGACTACTGAGGAGAGAAAGAATGCACTGAAGAGGATGATGGAGAGGCGGAAAGGGAGAAAAAGTCAAACTGGAAAAAACAAAATTGAAAGGTATTGAAACAATTTTTTAAATTTTATTGTTCTAATCATTATCAAATTATTAAAACAGCTGTCCTCCTATGCTGAAACTATTAGATAGACTTAGCATTAAGCTATTTAGTTCTACAAGAATGATTAAGATGGATGGCTGCCTGGTCGTGCGGTTTGCGCGCTGGACTGTAGTTCAGATTTATCGATGGTCCAGGGTTCAAACCCTGCCCGCTCCCATCCCCCGTCGTCCTGCGGGAGGTTTGGACTAGGAAGTAATTATCTTCAACTCTGAAGGAACATCCGAAACATGTAAAACATTTTACAAACACAAAACATTTTACAAACATTAAGAATTTTGCTTTTATCTAGTATATTTAAATAAAATAAAGAATAAAAAAGTACATATTTAGTTGATTATGTAAATTTTCTAGATTCCAGGCTACATCTAAATGAATTATTTCAAGTGTGGACTGATATAACACCAAGGAAAAAAATTTTTTTTTAATTATTTTGTACATCATGATAAAAGCAACTCCTTACAATAACCATCAGAGTGGCTAATTGTACACATAAACATAAAACACAAATCTTGTAAAACTTCTCAAGATCCCTCTGTGTTTGGAAACAATCCAATTAATTTCTTCTAAGCTGTAACATCCTTTTTCCTCCATTTAACCTCTCACTCTTTGACTAGTCCCACTGATCGTCTCCAAAAAAATGATAGCACCAATTTATTGCTCTAGATAGTGTTTTTATTTTTTCCCCATGGTCAGTGCAGCATCTTATATGTATTAAGTTTCTTATTTGTTTCAGTTATATTCATTAGTTCATGAAAAAAAAAAATTACTGTCTTATCTTTTGATCTTGGAAATAAGAGATCATATTAATATAGAATGTATTTACTTTTGAGCTTTTGCAATTTTTAAAATATGAGTTTATTTTTGTTTTCTTCTAGTGATAATGAAACTGCCCCAGAAATGGATGTGCCTAAAGAAACTTCAGATCAAATGCATAAAGCACCAAGAGAAGAAGACAAAAATAATGAAACAGCAAATACCAAAGAATCTGATTCTGAAAGGTAAATTGAATGAGTTTTTTTTGTCTGTTTTTTTTTTTTTTTGGTGGTGCAGTGGCTGAGAGGTAAAGCACTTTGCTTCTCAACTGGGGTCCGGGGTTTGAATCCTGGTGAAGACTGGGATTTTTAATTTCAGGCTTTGGGCGCCTCTGAGTCCACCCAGTTCTAATGGGTACCTGACTAGTTGGGGAAAAATAAAGGGCTTGTTCGTTGTGCAGGCCACTTGACACCCTTGTTAACCGTAGGCCACAGAAACAGATGACCTTTACATCATCTGCCTTATAAACCATAAGGTCTGAAAGGGGAACTTAACTTTACTTTACTCATTTTTTTGTAGTTTTGGTCACTTATGTGATCATTGCCTCATTAAACCGTCTATAAAATGATTGGCTAAATTCTTAACCAAACATCTAAATAGCTGATGTAAAAAATGAAATGAGAGAAAATGTTTATTTCTTCAGTGATACAAGTAGTCTGTCCAGCTTATCAGATGACCAATCACAGTCCAACAATGATCCTTCTCAGAAAGATATTGTTGATTTCACCAGTGAAAAATCTGAATCAAATTCTGTTGAAAGCAAGTTAGCTGCTGTTAAAACTAGAAAACGATTTCTTGGCTCTGACAGTGGCAGGTTAGAAGTTATTTATAATTCTATGGATATGTTGTTAATTTTTTAAAATTTAAAGATGTATTTTATTTTATTTTTTTCCACTATTGTAAAAAATATTTTATGATTAATTAGGCACTTGACTTCTGAACTCATGGTGCTTGAGTTCGAATCTTGGCGAAGACTGGGATTTTGAGTATTTGGATTTATAGAACTCTCCTGAGTTAACCCAACTCTAATGGGTATCTGAATTTTAGTTAGGGAAAGTAAATGCGTTTGGTCTTTGTGCTGACCACACGACATCCTTGTTAACCATCAGCACTAGAAACAGATGACCTTTACATCATCTGCTCTTAAGCTCACAATGAGATCACCATCTGAATGGGGTCCTTTTTACTCTTCTTTTTAGACTTCATCAGAATAGCACATATAAAGAATTTCAGTGCTTGTAAAATGTAGAATCATGGCCTAGAATTTAAATTCATATCTTTCTGACTATTTTCCTGAACAAATGTTTTTGTAATCATAAGTTTTGGTGTACAATTTAATATGTTGTTCTTCTTTGGAGAATATCTTTATGCAGTATAATTTTACCACCATGCTATTTTCTTGTATTTTTTTAAAAATTATGCTTCCCTTACTCCACCTGTCAAACAACCTTTATTATTTTAAGAAATAGTCTCTTTTTTTTTTGGTTTGCATATAACCGACAAGGAGTATATTTATATGTGTATGCAATTTTTTTTATTTTTTTAAATTTTTTTTAATGTCTTTTAATAAACAGTGACCCTGACGGTGAAATTGCAGAGGAAGCTACAGTCAAGAGTAAAGATAAGAAAATGAAGAGAGTGAGGATGTTGTCATCAGATGATGATGAGGAACAAGGTTAGAGGCACAATAAAGTTACTTCCCATGCTGTTTTTTTAAAGTTCACATTCAATGCCAGGATCCATGATATGCACTCCATACTGTCACCACAGTGGTCCTAGGTTTGTTTGAACCATACCCGCCGCCATCCCATGCTGTCCTGCATGATGAGGGCTTGGGCAGAATATTTTTATCTCTGAAGTAACCTCTAAAAACATACAAGTCAAGTTTACATCAAATGTAGTGGCATTTTGTTCTCCATTTACATTAGATCTTATATCAATATTAGATCCAACATTGATTTCATTTTGATCATTATTAAAAACATCACAATCGGACTTAAGTTACTTCATCACTTACCTCATCATAATTTCCTTACTCTATTGTTCCACATCGAAATGTTATCCAATGATATACCTAAACATCAGCCAAATGGCTGATTTGTAGATTATTGAAGAAAAATTCATTAAATTGTTACTATTCATTTAAAAGTGATTAAAAAAAAACCCATGTAAACACATACTAGTGGTGTCACTTCTGCTCTCTGTGGTGATAGTAAAGAATACAATTATCAATTAAAAACCTTTAGTGCAGTCAGCAACAAAACAGTCCAAAATCAGCAATGATAGTTGTTAAATAATAGTAGTGGCTCCTGGCTACACTATATTTGGAAATGGGTTAAACTTTAAGTTACTTCACAACTGTTTATGCCCACTTCCCCCACTGAATTTTTTTTCTTTATTTTCTTCAAAACTTTTTTCTGTTGTTTTTAAAATCTTAATATTGTTGTTTTTTTTCTCAACTGCAAAATTAAAAAGCATTACTTATACAATGTTTTATTATCAGGGAAACCAATAGAAAGCCAACAGGAAGAAAGTTTTAAGCTTCATTTTTCTAGCAGCGAGGATGAAGATGATGAGAGTAAATCAACTTCGCTGGAGAAGAATGCAATAAGGGAATCTCAGTCTGAATCCACTGTGAAAACTTCCGCAGGTAAACTGAGTTATTTTTATATGTACTCAATTTAATGATATAGTTTTTTTGGAAAAAAATACTATAGAAAAAAAAATCACTGCAAGATATTAATATAGCTTAATAAATTGATAAAACAATGTACTCTATTTATCTAAAAGTTTAAAATCTTAGCACATATTAGAATAAAACTTTCCAGTGTCCGAGATAGAGCACTAAGCATTAAACATTTTTTTACAAATTATTAATTACAATATTGTCACAGTATAAGAAATCCATCTGAGAATATCTATCTGATATTACTCATTATTAAGGCTAACAAATATCCTTTACTTAAAGTTCATTTTAACAAGTCATCTATATTAATTGTGACAGGATAATTGAATAAAAAATAATTGTAAATTACATTTAAATTAAAATTAAAGTTACTTTGAAATGGGTCGTATTTTAATTTATCATTGCATTATTTTCTAATAAAGAGATTATTTTCAATTAAATTGCATAAAAGAATCTTTCCACATTTTAATACGAGTAACTTAGTTCTGATAAAAGTTGAGAATGGATCTTATATGATTACAGCAAAACAACAGAGCTACCATTTTCAAATAAAGTATTCACATTTTTTCTTTATCCAAAATCTTTTTTTATCACCTATGACAATTAAAAGACATTTAAGAGAAGCATGTGGTGCTAAAAGCTGTTTAACATTTTCAGTCAACGTCTTCCAATAGATACGTTCTTCATGACCTTTTTGTGATTGGATATTCATCTTACTATTCATTCTGTTTATTGGTGTGATAGAATTACACTGTTGAATTACACTATTATTATGTTATCCTCAGATTCCTTTCCTGCCACACTTCTGACCCAAGGCATAGACTCTGATGAAGAAGATGACCACGTCCCACTCAGGACTGCCATCAAAAGAAAGAGAGCCATCACCGACAGTGACGAGGACTAAGAATGGAACTATTAATTTGTTTTACAGATTAGTTTTATTGCTTATTGTGAGTTGATCGTATTTCCTGTTAACTATCACAAAATAACCCAGTTTGGGTGGTTATTTGTGACTAGTCTTGAATGTTGACATTAGTGCATAATTGAAATATTGAGGGTTTTTTTTTCGGCATACTGGTTGGCAGTCCTAACAAGCGAGTGGTTTTAGTTTTTAAAGTGTCCTTTGATTATTATCAACCTAGAAAAAAGCACTTAAAAGTGGGATTTGCTTAATAAACATACAGGACTGATGATGTCATTATCCACAACTTTATACAGAGCTGATTATGTTACTTTACTGAGAATAGAGACCATTTGTAGTCTGTAAGAGTATGTGAAAATACTACAGTATATTGTTTCATTCAAACAATGTAAAGTGTTGGGGAATTTAAATACACTGTATGTGACAGCAGGAAACTGTTTTCTAAGAATGGAATATTTGATTTATTGAACTACACAATAATATAATATATAACTACACAGTCATAGGTCTGACTGCAATATAACTACACAATCATAGGTCTGACTGCAATATAACTACACAGTCATAGGTCTGACTGCAATATAACTACACAGTCATAGGTCTGACTGCAATATAACTACACAGTCATAGGTCTGACTGCAATATAACTACACAGTCATAGGTCTGACTGCAATATAACTACACAGTCATAGGTCTGACTGCAATATAACTACACAGTCATAGGTCTGACTGCAATATAACTACACAGTCATAGGTCTGACTGCAATATAACTACACAGTCATAGGTCTGACTGCAATATAACTACACAGTCATAGGTCTGACTGCAATATAACTACACAGTCATAGGTCTGACTGCAATAGAACTACACAATCATAGGTCTGACTGCAATAGAACTACACAGTCATAGGTCTGACTGCAATATAACTACACAGTCATAGGTCTGACTGCAATATAACTACACAGTCATAGGTCTGACTGCAATATAACTACACAGTCATAGGTCTGACTGCAATAGAACTACACAATCATAGGTCTGACTGCAATATAACTACACAGTCATAGGTCTGACTGCAATATAACTACACAATCATAGGTCTGACTGCAATATAACTACACAATCATAGGTCTGACTGCAATATAACTACACAGTCATAGGTCTGACTGCAATATAACTACACAGTCATAGGTCTGACTGCAATAGCGCGTAATGACCAGCCGCTGCTGTGCCATTTTTCAAATACTTTTGTTACCATTAGCATTTTCTTTTTTATTAACAAAAAAAAAGTAATTTGGTATTTTTCATTTGGTATCTTTCATTATAAATATTTTCTATTGTAAATGTTTTTGTTATGACCATTTAAGACTTTGAGAGTCCTAAAAAAACTTTTTTTTTCATTAGATATATATATAAAAAAACAACAACTTGTATTGCTAATTTAAAAAAACAAACTTGTATTACTGATATCAATAAATTAAACTTTGTAAACACAAATGATTTTGTACAATGAAAGATTTTATACTTCATTAAAATATTTTTTTTTTTAATTTAATAAAAATAAGCTTGAATGTTTATTAATTTTTTTTTATTAATGTTATTGAAGTATGCCATGAACATGTGTTTAATTTAATATTTATTATGATAAAATGCTGGAAATAATAATTTGAAATAAAAAAAACAAAAAAAAAACTTAATTAAACTTTTTCTTTTTTTTTTTTTTTTGCTATCTCAAAAATTCTTATTTACTCATCTGTTCGACAATAACCTCTTCTTCTAGGCATATGGCATGAGCTAATGGAATTACCAAGAATAGACATAACAGTACACCAATTTCTTACAAACAAAATTTTACTTCCTGCTAAATAAAAATACAGCTAAAAATAAACATGTGTAGCAGTTCTACAAATATTCAGTCCAACAATCAGTTTTCATTGGATGTATGTGAATAGATTAAATCACTGAAATAGTAATACACATTGAGACATTGATAACTGTATGAAATTACTCTCTCAAAGATTAAATAAAGCAACAGTGAACATTATATGTAAGAACACATATATTTACATATATTAATAGTCATAACTTCATCTTTGCTTTTGTTGCTTTTTCGCCAATTTAGTATTTTTCTTTTTTTTTTTTTATTTATAGTGACTCCCAAAAAATTAAATGATTTTTTTTTTTCAATGCAATTCCTGTAGTTTGATTTGTTCAGTAACTAACTTACTATACTACAGTGGGACAATGAGTAGGGAAAAGTATCTAGGCTTCATCTCAAATAATATCTTAAAAATGTCAGCCAGATTGTTGGCGAAATCCCTCCATTTTGAGCCTACATGTCAAAAAAACTTACAACTCCAAAATTAACAAATAGTACCAGACTGCACACACACACACAAATATGTTTTGTACATGGATCATTGATAATCATGTCTAAAAACTTGGCTCAGGATATAATCATGAAATTTGCATAAACAAGTGTACTTGTTACAGGGCTGAGAAGGTTGAGACTATAAAGATTTTCTGGATCATGTTCACAGGTTGGAACATAAATAAAATCATAGCAGCCCAGAAGAGATAAAAATGCTTTTATAAAAAGCAAATGCCTAGTCCAATCACATAAAATAATTAAAGAATGTATTATTTGTAATAGTGTGTATGTGTTTATATATATTTAAATGCAAGGGTCACCCCATCTAAAGCCCAGGAATGTGCTCCGGAGAGGAAACTCTGGTGCTGCTGCAAAGCAACTAAAAAACACAGGAGGCAACGGGTTATAAGTTTAACTTGATGTATATAATATATTTATCACAATATTTTAAAAATGTTATGCTAGTTGGTTAGATTGAATGTATTTCACTTTCTTTACATTTTGAAAGCTCATTTCATTTTTAACATTGATTGCAATACAGTGGGCTTAATATAGACACTCATACTTCAACACACTCATTCATCTAATGCAGCACTGCTGTAAATTTATGTCATTATTGTACATATATTTTTAGAATGTATTTACACTTAAATTGTAATTTAGTACAGAATGTGAAAACTGAAAAATATGTTTTACTTTTTTAGATCAATACATTTTTTTTTATTATTATTATTGTTAATTTTTACCTTCGTAAGTCTATTTCATAGTAAATATAATTTTCTTGACAAATACAAGTCTAAATTCTTTGTGGTTCAGCTAACCTTTGGTAATCAAATGGTTTCGGTAATTTGACACCCTCACAGTTCAAGAGTAAGTATTAAATGCCTATTGGTTTAAAAGTGTGTGCTACACATTTGTTCTAGGTCAAATTCAAAAGTTGTCATAAAATTGAATGTAACAGCATTTTTGAACTGTCAAAATTTATCAGCATAAAAGTTTACTCAAATACAGTAATAAAAAAAGAAAGTAACATTTGTAACTCTTTAAGATTAAAGACAATAAAATTGGGCTTTGCTAGCAGCTAGTATTATTGAATCAAAATGAAATAGGCCTATTTACCTTCTTAAAACTATGTGTTAACGTTTGCTTCTTGATTCTAATGGTATTGTTCTTAAGAAAAAAAAAAGCTCGGTGCGTAAATATTAGTGTAAAAAAAGTGGTTGTGGTTATTTAAATAAAATAGAAAAATTTAATGACAAATAAATCTGAGTTGGTTAAAGTTATGTTCCTTGCCTTCTAGTTTATGATAAAAAGAGGGAGCTTGAGTAAGCGATGTCAGCAGTTAATGTAACTGCTGTTATTTACAAGATCATTCAACATGTTAGGAGATATAATACTGTTTTGATCAGATTAGTTCTCAACCATACACACTAGCTCTGGTAACGATAATGTACTAGGTATACACCAAGAAAGACATAAACACTTGGTATATAGGTACTGGCTGTGTTCACGATCTCTGTGGTCTCCGGGTTGATCATCACCTGACCCTCTGCGGAAAATACATTTATTTGTAACCTAGTGCCTCTGTTTTAAGTAATTAGTGAACATGATTGAATACAATGATGAATCATATTTTTTAGTCAAATGTTTTAGACCCTTGAATCAACATATCCAACAGGATTTTTATTAAGCTCAGTATTTAATTCTGTATTACTGTGTTTTCTGTTTAAAAAAAAAACAACAACTAGCAAAATAAAATAAAAATTCTTTAAAAAAAATAGGCCTATAATAAGTGTATCAATTAGTTTGGATCAGTCATGTACTTACATTTGTAATAGATCTAGACTAACAATAATATTTTTTTTTGTGCGAATAGAAATATTTTGCTTTTATCTTTCATAATACATATGATCCTATCACTTCTCTGGACCTTTTGGAAAGGGCTGGTGGAGAAAGAATGGGGTATCTGGGTGATCGTTTTTTAAATGTATTATTTTTTTAAAAAAAGGTGAACGACCTACATTGAAATAATGGGTCATTTGTTATCAGACTCTAAACCGAAATGGTGATTCAAGCTTTAAACAAAATAGCATGGTTCAAAACTTTTTTGTTTTTTTTGTTCAACCTAAAATGGTTTCTGATGCCGAGAAAAACATCTACAAACAAACCACTCGTGAAGTAGGAACTGCCTGGGGGTTACACACCACTCGTGAAATAGGGACTGCCTGGGGGTTACACACCACTCGTGAAATAGGGACTGCCTGGGGGGTTACACACCACTCGTGAAATAGGAACTGCCTGGGGGTTACACACCACTCGTGAAATAGGGACTGCCTGGGGGTTACACACCACTCGTGAAATAAGAACTGCCTGGGGGTTACACACCACTCGTGAAGAAGGAACTGCCTGGGGGTTACACACCACTCGTGAAATAGGAACAGCCTGGGGGTTACCTAACAGGGCTCGAGTTCAAATCCTGATGTAGATTCGAGATTCGACTCTTGGAGTGAGATGTTTGCTGAGCGCCTGTTGTTTTATTTACTGGTGGTACGCTGCACTTATAGCCTACCCTTTGATTGTCAAAAGAGTTGAGCCGAAGGCTCTTCGAACTCTAGGCGTGTAAGCCTGCTTGAACCAACCGTTCTGTCTGGAAGAGATTCAAGTCAATGCCTATGTAAGACATTGCTATTTCCGACGTATTCCGACGCATGGCCGAAGGCCAAGCATACCGGGAACCCCCGCCATTTTCCTATGTTGTACCAAGCTAACCGTGCAGGACTCGCCATTAATGTAACGGTCACTTGAGGAACGGCGCATGGATTATCAACAGGGACGTGGAAGCTCTCTTTCAACTCCGCACCGTGCAATTGGGAAGCTCTTGCATTCCCTTGGACACTCCCACAGGAGTTTTGTTTTGCTATTTGTTTGCTTCCTGAAGTAATCGTTTCCACCCGAGTGCCACGTTGAGGCAGAATAGCGTACCCGGGGCACTTATACCTACAAACCAAATAAGATTGTGATACTAACAAACACGTGTATATATGTTTTAGGTTGGCTGCCTTGTCACGTGGTAAGCACTTTGAACTAGTCCTCCCCCACCGTCATCTCTTGTCTCTCTCACTCTCTCTCTCACTCTCTCTATCTGGGAAACTTGCCAGATATCCGTTCCCCCCACCCAAGTATACAGTCTACAAGGAGTTTGGACCAAATCGCTAAGACCACAGGACTGTCAAGAGACGCGCTATTTAAAAACTAGAGTCGTTTAGGGATGCGGTGGTCTTCCATTCTGCAGACGTGTCCTGCCCATCGCAGCTGAGACTGCATCAGGGTTGTATAGATGCTTTGCAAACCCGTTCTTCGAAGGACTTCAGTATCTGGTATTTTGACTTGCCATTTGACATTCAGTATTTTCCTTCGACATGTCATGTGGAAGTGATTCAGTTTCTTTGCATGCTTTCTGTACACTGTCCACGTTTCTGAGGCATAGAGTAATGTAGGGAGGATGACGGCTCGATAGATCCCTAGCCTTGTATTTGTAGTGATACCACATCTGTTCCAGACATTTTTAGACAGTCTGCCATAGGATGCAGTGGCCTTGGCGATACGCAGGTCAATTTCATTGTCAATCTTTCCGTTTCTGGAGAGTGTGCTGCCAAGATACGTGAATCTGTCCACTGCGTTTATATCATGTCCCTAAACGACTCTTGTATGGCCAACTAAGCGAAGGAAAGCGCGCAAGGTGGTCAAAGAAAGCGCTTCAGTGACACCCTCAAAGCTTCTCTGAAGGCGTTCAGCATAGATCCAGCCACCTTGGAGACAGAGGCACATGACAGAGCATCATGGCGTCGCGCTGTGAAAACTGGCGCACAGGCTGCTGAGGAAAAGAGAACCACGCTGGCAGAAGAAAAACGCCAGAGAAGAAAAGCAAGGCCCACAACATTAGCTCCAGCTGGAATAACCTGCCCAGTATGCAGCCGAACATTCCGGGCTCACATAGGTCTCACCAGGCACATTAGGAGGCATAAAACTCCAGCGCAAAGCCCTCAGCCCCCCTGGATGACAAAGTGGTCATCATCGAACCACGATGGACGAACTATATTTAAAAACTAATAGTGAATACAATGTGTAATTATGATTATAAAAGTATAGTAACTAAAAGATCTAATTCAAAGCACATATCATCCAGCAACTCACCGAGAGTAAAATAAACTGTTGGGCTATTTCGTCCATCACCTCCCCTGCTGTAGGCCATAACACGGAGAGAATACACTGTGCCAGATTGGATGCCGTGCAGAATTTTCTGCGTCAGTTTCTCAGCAACGATCGTCTCATTGGCAGTCCTTATGTCTTCATTAATAGGCCACCAGCGAATCTAGTTAGGACAAGAATGTTTATTAATCACTAATGAAAACTCTAGTTTACTCATGATAACCCGACAGTTTCGGGACCGGGTTGGGGGGGTTTGGGGTCTGTTTACCGAAAACTAAATGTTATGTAAATTAAAGTTCCCCTTTCAGACCTTGTGGCAGATGATGTAAAGGTCATCTGTTTCTGTGGCTTACGGTTAGCGAGGGTGTCATGTGGCCAGCACAACGAACAACCACCTTATTTTTTATCCCCAACTTATGTCAGGTACCCATTAGAGCTGGGCGGACTCAGAGGCGCCCAAAGATCCCGAAATTAAAAATCAGGATTCGAACCCGGGACCCCCGGTACGGAAGCCAAGTGCTTTGTCGCTCAGACACAGCGCCTCCACTAAATGTTAGCTGTACTTCAAAACAATTAAAACATATGTGTTATGAACATTCTAATTATAATGATATTCTCTTAGACTTTTAAGGCGAAAATACAAAAAAAAAAAAAAAGCAAGGTTTCAAAGACAGTTTGTGTGGAAACACGAACTCAAAATCGGCCTTTGAAGTGGTCCACCCATTGCAGTAGCCGCCTTAGGGGGTGGCAAGTGGGGAAACCGCACCAGGACACGCGCCTAAGGAGGGCCCCGCGATTGGAGATTCCTTTGTCATCGTCAGCTTCGAAAACCAGATCAGTTCTCATAAACTAGGACTCGTTACTCAATATCTTTGGAAAACTTTCCAGGTATCTATGTGATACCAAATGCTACGTAAGCTCTTAATATGACATAAACTTTAGCAGCTCGAGGTTTCTGTAAAGTCCGTTAAGTGCGTGACTGGGTGGTTGGATTGATCGAGAATGTCTTAACGAGTAACGTGATGCAAGAACAAATTAGAAAAGAAAAACAGCATTAGCGCGCAGTCTGAATTAAAATTCTCTCGATTGTACTGTGCATTGACGAAAACAATAAAACAGCTCGTGGGAGAACAGAGAAACAAACGAACAACGGTCAATTTTCAGGCTTGATTGAAATGCTGACCGAAGTCGACCCAACCATGCAATAACATCTTCGACTAAATAAGAACGCCGAGGCTCACGACCATTACATCGGGCATATGATTCAAAACGAACTTATAGACCTGATGGCATCAGAGGTAAAAGGGAACATAATCGATCAAATCAAACTTGCTAAATATTTTTCCGTCATCCTTGACTGCACACCTGATGTTAGCCATAAAAAGCAGATGTCCATTATATTGGGCTTTGTGGACGTATCAGATGCAGACGTTTAGGTGGTAGAACACTTCATTAAGTTTCTAGATGATGACAACTCAACAGGAAATGGTTTGTCAGAGGCTCTTCTCACCGTGATTGGAGAACCTTGGCCTGCAGATCGCCGATTGTCGTGGCCAGGGATACGAGCATTGTACAATCATGAAGGTCCCTTCTGTGACATAGGCCACCAACCAGCAATAGGCAACCAGGCATCTCGGTTCTGGGCGAGTCTCTCCAACAGTCCCCACGTCTTGTCCATCTGCTTGGCATCTGCTTCCAGATCGCGGCGCCATGAACTCCTTGGTGAATCCACACAACACAACTAGGAATCACCAAGGAGTTCAAGCACACATTATTCGCAACAGTCAAGCTTTTTTACTCTCCTTGCGGCTGCCATAATCTTAACCTCCATCGTGTATAGCAGAAATATTATTAACTAGTTTATTGATTGTTCATGAAAAATATTTGTGAATCATTAGTTACGTTGATTAACCTTAAAGGCAAGGTCTTCCATGCAGAACATTATGTGATGCAGTAAAACGACTAATAGTACAATACCTACTACCTACGAAAGGTACTATGTTTTGTAACAACAAAAAGGCCTACAGCATTAGAGGCGGATGAGACATTAGCCTGATGTGGGTCGGTGTATAGGCCTATATAATCTACCCTTGCGGCTTAGGGCCCCGCGTATGACACTCGCCCAGGGCCCCGAGCACTGCTAAGCCCGTTTCTGCCACACAGGCAGGTAAAAAGGCACGTTTCAATATTTTAAGAAAGAATATCAGAATGAAATTCTATCAAAGGCAAATGACAAACGAATTGAGATAGAAGGTTGACAGAACCTGTGTATTGCCCCAACGGTCCACCAGACCAAGGGATAGGTGAAAGTGAAGGTGAAGTTGGATGTGAACCTGGCCTTACCGATGTCTTATAATGATTATCTAAATGATCTAATTGTTTTGTAAAGTGTCAATCTCTTGTTTAAAGCTTCAGGGAAAAAAAATTTCCATAAAAAAAAAAAACAAAGAAAAATAATTTTTTTTTTAGCGTAGTAGTATCAATACGTTTTTTTTTTAAATTGAAATCAATAAGTATTACATTGCTAGACAGAAATAACAATATATGATACAAGAGCTATTCAGTATTACAAAACTTAAAAAAAAACAAAGCAATTTTGGTTATTACGTAAGGCTGTAGCATATATGTATGAATCCCTAGTAGACGTCAAACTAGTGAACAAACAGTACAGTTGTGAGTCATAAAATTGAAAGCATAGCACTCTGTATAGCTTTCAACAGAAAGAAAAAAAATATTCATTGTAAATAGACACACCAGTGACATGTGCATCACTAATGATAGTACAAAAAAAAAAGGCTTTATATGAATTTGGTTTTCTTTTCTTGTATAAGAATGTATAACTTAATGCTATTTTCATTGTAAACTATGGCTAAGGGGACATAATGTAATGAACATGATGGTAGTAGGAAGAAGAGAGTCACTGATTTCATCATTAGCATCCATTCTGTCTCGTCAAATCTTATTTTAGACATAGGCCTATAATAAAGTTTAATTTTACACAAAAGAACCACATGGTTTCTATCTACAGAGAGAAAAAAAAAGGTTTGCATGTTATGTGTACTCAGTATTAATGCTTAAACAGCAACAATATTTAACATAAGTAAACTCAGTAACAAGGGTTACACAGTAACATGAACTATCTTACAGGCAATTGACTTTGAAGCAATGCTTATATCCCGTGACACAGGCTACAAAAAAAAACCAATTTAGTATGGAAGTATGGTCATGAGCGATAGCTATGCAGTTCATGTAATAAGATGTAAAACTACTTATTTGTTGTTTAAAATTATTTTCATTTATATGCATACTAAATACATTTTTTTCTCTTTAAAAAAACAGTAAACATTTTTTTGTTAACATAGTAGTAAGTATGAAAGAACTTAACTACGCAAAACAATTGTAAAAAGAAAATTTTCACAAAAAATCTAAAACCGTTTGCATAAATGTCTTAAAAATATGGTAAATAGCCATCTCCCTAAAAAAAACAAAAACTGCTTACATAGTTGATTTTAAAAATTAAAATTTTCGCTTTCAGACAAAAAAAAAAAAAAAATGCCGTTTCCTCAAAACTTTGAAAGGTCTAAAATATGATGTCGGATTTTCAATATCCTTTATAGTTTGCGAGATCTAAACGGGACGGACTAATAGCGCCTATTCCCCTTTCGGGGGCCACTAAAAAAGAGCTTCCTCAAATTTGCTCGATTTAAGTTTTTTCGTCTGCAATCTTCTTTTTTCCATAAAAGGTCGCCCGATGCCATGAATTTAAGAAAATGGCAGTGAGAGTTCCACCAGCAGCTCATAGGTACCTCTGAATGATTTCCCATTTTTTAGGACGAGGTAGGCCTAATGTTTTATGTTGACTTTGATTTTTACATCTTATATGACTGTCGCAGTTATCTATGTAACTGTATAGTAGAATTATTTCTCTAAATGATAGTGCGGCGTTGATCACTATATTGATGACGTCATTACACTATTAATATTTTCTGTGTAGACTAGAGGACTGAGCTTTTGTTGCTTGTCACAACTTCTAGTGACGTAAATTTAGTGTGTGTGTGATTTGCGTCATTTATCGTCTAGTACAGTCTCTCCATTGTTTTGTACGTTGGTACAGATAGACGTGTTTTGAGAGCTCTTGAATTTCTCCTTGGTTTTTGTTACTGGATAGCCTTAGCATTTGCCTTGGACATTTTCTTGTTGGATTATCTTGACCCCTGTTTAGGGTGAGTTTTATTTTTCATTGTATAGTTTTTCTATTTGAATTCGTTCGTATTTGTAAGTCTATAATTAGACTAGATATAGATGATTAGAAGAATCCTTTCTTTTATCTTCTATAGGGTTTTAGCGTCAAGACTAAGTTTTAGTCGTAGTCTCAGTCCAGGACTCTATTTCAAGTATTAACGTCAAGTCTAAGTAGTGATCTTAGCTTGGTGTCAAGTCTATGTGTTAGACTCTGTGTCAAGTCTCAGTGTCAAGACTTGTTTATCCAGTCTCAGTTATATATTGAGAGTACAACTTTAGGTCTATAGTCTACAGGACTGAGGTCTTTTTCTCAGTTGGTCATCTGGTGTGCAATTTGGTTTTTACATGAGTCTGAGGTTCAAGATTCCGGACTGCGGGTTGCATTGGTCAGACCGGATGGTGTTATATCAACTATGAACTTCTACTTTTGGAATTGTCGTCAGTGGATAGTGCCTGATCTAGAGGCTAGATCTACATATATTACCAGTTGTTGTTTTTGAGATTGAAGGTGTATGTGATCCATTGAACTAGCTATTATAGTTAAGGTAATATATTATGTATTTCATAATTATTTGAATGTTATTTATCTAAAGAGACTAACTGGATCATTTTAGATTACATATTATTACATATTGATATTTCATACTATTATTATCATTCATCATGGATCAGTCATTTGTAAATATATCACAAGAATAAATTTTATTGTTATTTAACATCATACACGTAGTTTATTAGTTTATCTACAACTATATGTGTATGGTGTGCTTGTCAGGCTGAACTTGAGACAAAATATTATAAGTTCAGAAAATAATAACAATAACACAAATTGAATTAATATTTAATATTAATAAATATTTACATTTGAAATACCTAATACTAGTTTGATAAATACAAGAACACAAGAACCTGACAATGACGTAACATAAAATCTCAACACTAAAAAACACGTCACGTGAACTGTCATATAACCAAAGAAAGACACTTAAGAACCATTAAAACAAAGCAAGAAATAAAATGAGGAGACGCGGTGGCTGAGTGGTAAAGCTCTTGGCTTCTGAACCTGAGGGTCCCGGATTCGAATCCTGGTGAAGATTAAAGATGTTTAATTTCGGAATGTTTATGGCACCTCTGAGCCCACCCTACTCGGCTGACATTAACACACCTTCTGAGACATCTATTACATCCAATTAAAGCATGCACTGCACTGCTTTGTAACCCACACTCAGCATTGACTTTCGTCGTAGAAGTGCTGTGACAGTTCGCTGAGTTGTTTATTTAGTTCCAGGAAGATTCTGATAGTCCACGTGAGTACTAAAATGTCTATTAATTAAGTAAAGTTAGTCAAAATTTCCCTTTCAGACCTTGCGATCTATAGGGCAGAGGATATAAAGGTCATCTGTTTCTGTGGCCAACGGTTAACGAAGGTGTCATGTGGCTAGCACAACGTCCAAGCGCCGTTACTTTTATCAGGTACCCATTAGAGCTGGGTAGACCCAGAGGCGCCGAAAGATCCCGAAATTAAAAATTCAGGCTTCGAACCCGGGGCCCCAGGTTAGGAAAGTCAAGCGCTTTACCACTCAGCCACCGAGCCTTGTATTAGGCCTAAATAGGCTACTATTATTTAAATTTCTCAAATATTTACATCTTCCGTCACAATACTTTCATAATTTGTTTGGTTAAATATTTTCTTCAAAGATCTAGTTTAGATAAGTAGAATGTGCAGTTCTATTTCCTTTTAGATACATGCATGCAGACAGCAGTTGCAATAGAGGCTGGCTATTCCAGATCGAGGCACCATTGATCTGTATTAAAATATTGAAAGCATCTGTAAGAAAGATAAAACATTTTTTCTAAAACTTGCCTTGTAGCCTTTGATGGTCTCTTCGTAAGATCCCGTTGACACGCCACGCCACATAACATGCACCGAGTTGCCCTGGTGAGACTGGACATGAACGTACTCAGGATAAGAATTGGGGGCTACAAGAACAAAATAAATAAATAAAAAAAGGAACCCGTAGAGTTTAGCACTATAATGTTGGGGAAAAATGTAGGCTTATATATAAGTATAAAAGTAGGCCTACATCAAATAAATCTTTATTTTGTCTTTCTCTGTCTTCTTATCTTATCTGATATGTTACTTCAAAAAAGAAAATGATTACATCCTACGCGTCATGCATGTTAACCAATGACTTAAATTCTGCCAAGTCACTGGTTTTCCTGTCTGGCTCAGGCAACCCATTCCATGCTCTAATAGCACTAGGGAAGAAGGAGTATTTGTACAAATTTGTCTTTGCATATGGAACGTGCCTATCTCTATTTGTCTTTCTGAGTATTTTATTAGATTTTTTTTTTTATTTGAAGATTATGGTTCAGTGTTTTATGTATAATTGCTACTTTACTTGTAAGTCTTCTATCATGAAGGCTTTCTAAATTTAGTGATTTTACTAAAGGTGTTACTCTAGTCAAATGTGAATATTCGTTTGATATGAATCTCACTGCTCTATTTTGTGTCTGTTCCAGTTTCTTAATGTTTCCTTGAGTTAACACTATCCAGTATACCAGGAAAAAGAAGAAGAGGCAGACAGAGAAAGCGATGGGAAGACAACAAAAAAGGATGGACAGGTTTGTCATGGAAAGAAATTCTATCCAAGGCAAAAGACATGAATGGAGAAAGACGGTCGACAGATCATGTGTGCTGCCCCAACGATTCAACGGACTAAGGAATAGGTCAAGGTGATGCAGTATACAAGTACATGCTCGAAAGTCTAAACACACCGATAAAAAAAAACTTTGTCAAGCTGTCTGGTCTGGAAACCACTTCACATTTCATCTCCACCCTGTTCAGTTATCTGAACCCTTCGACATGGTTATAAGAATGCGGAAGAAGTATATAAAAGTAGGACAGCACATGTGTGTCATGGACTTTTTTTTTTATAGCCAGACGGGCAGGACTTAAGAACTTTGGGGCCCAATTTAATGGATGCTTGCGAGGTCACCTCTTTTAATATTTATTTTACAATAACAACTATTACTATTAATTAGATCATTATACAACTCAAACGCATTAGGTGCCTGTGTGTTAATTAAAGTTACGCCAATCGTACGATAAGCCTATACACTAAATATGTCAACCCTATAAGTCCTGCATCTTTAAAAGCCTGTGACAAAAGCAATGACTGATATTGATATGCTTAATGTAAATTGAGCGTCCCCTGCCAGGCTTGGGGCCCAATAGGAGCGATCGGTCGAATCAGCCTAAGGCCGTCACTGATAGCCAGATTTCTATCATTGGGTGGACTTTGTCATTAGTAGTACTGGCAGTTATTAAAACAGCTAAGCACATTCAAAAAGTTAGTTTTTAAACAAAAAAAAGAAGAAATAAAATGGTCTGATAATTACATCTCAGCGGCCCCCGGGTTTTCGATACAGGCTCAAATCTAGATTTCCAGACCTAGCTCATTCACAATGGACTCACCTCGTCTCCATGTTCTTCCAAAATAGTTTTCGCTGACCATCCCTGTACCCGCGGTGTTGACCACTTGAATGTTGACCCAGTAGTAGGACTTTGGCTGGAGACCAATCAGCAAGACACTGTCGCAGGTGTCACCGCAGTACATGTTTGAAGAATCCATGTCTCCATCTTTAATCCAATAGTTGATCTGTCCAAGTAACACAAAATATCTAGAATCTATTCTAGGGGAATCATGGTTCTATGAATTCAATACTTTTATGTAAAAAAACAACAACAACAAAAGAAAAATAATATACGTAATGTCGCATCGCGCCAAAATGGCTGCGCCAAAACGACTGTACCTTATGTCGCATCGCGCCAAAATGGCTGCGCCAAAACGACTGTACCTGATGTCACATTGCGCCAAAATGGTTACGCCAAAACGACTGTACCTAATGTCGCATCGCGCCAAAATGGTTACGCCAAAACGACTGTACCTAATGTCGCATCGCGCCAAAACGTCCTGCTTCGCACGAAGGCGTTCATTGTCCAATAGATAACATATCCAGACACATATGAAATCTTATTGGTATGATGGAGTTTTCACATGATCTCCAGTTGGCCCCGCTTCGAAGACCTTCATATCAACTTTCAAGCTCAGAGTGTAGGAAATTATAGCGCTGGGCAAATGTTTGAGAAACACTGATGTAGTTATATTTTAAGAATAGCCAAAGCTAGATCTAGTCATGCGTGAAGTACCTGTATCGAGCACGTCAGATGATCGGTACCCCACAGTTGTAAGTGTATTCAACACATGCATGTATGCCGTTTCTAACTTGGTTACTCTTGGATCATATATTAGAAAATCATTATTTTTATTGTAAGTGATAATCGAGATTGATCTTTGATGATCTATATCTAGAATCTACACAAAAAGAAGGTAGAGCCTAGACTACAGATTTACTTCGATAAGGCCTATAGATATACATAAATCTATTAGCCTGATTTCTGAATAAATACACTTCAATCATTGTCACTCGATCTGAGTTTAGACCAGTGATTCCCAAAGTGGTCTGTATATACCCCCAAGTTCTTCGAAGGCTTCTACGAAAGTGACAAAAAAGAATTGGGGGTCTATGACATGTAAATTGGGGTCCAAGAGAGTGGATCTCATTTGAGAAGGTTGTGATTTTAATTTTGATTTCACATCAATGAAATTAACAATAATCTATAACTTATCATAGTTAATCCTCTAATTTTGAATCCTATTATTCCAACAGGAAACCAGTGTACATTTTAATACCTCGTGTAAATTACTTATTTTAGTCTACAGGTAACTAATATTTAGTATGGCCGAATCTAAATATAAAATGTAGACAGTAGTGTACTTTTTAAAAAAAAAATTTCCTTGTTGAGCTTATATTGCCTCTGAGTATTTTATGCAACAAAGTTTATGTAATGACACTATAAAACCACCCTAAGCTGGAGAATCCTTTGAGACGATGCCACAGTGATAACATGTATTAAGATTTGAAATACTTTTAAACAGTCAATGATAAAGTTGAGAGAAGACCAAAAACTGGACAAAATCTCTGCTTTCATATCAAAAAGAGAAGATAATGGTTTGCAAGTGTCTTAAAGTATCTTTTACTTATTGTGAAATTTGGAAAACATCAAACAAAAGGAAAAAAAAAAAAACAAGAATGATTTTGACAGCAGCTGAAGTTTAAAAACTATTTTGTACACAAACCTTCATCTCATATTATATTATTTAAAAAATTCAACTAAGCAATAAAACAGTTAAAAGGCCAATTGATGAAATAAATGAATAATGACACTGAAAGCTTCTTATGTAGTTATTTGCATACGACTTATTTCTTTAGAAGTGGAAGAATCAACCCTAATGAACCATTTTTATTTGCATATGCTCATAAATCCAAGAAAAACTTCTTTTTGTGAAAACGGATAACCGCGTATGAATATTTGATGTTTGAAGGACTACTTTAAAGAGAAAGTAATCAAATATAATATCAATAGCAACGAATGGAGCACCTTTCATGGTTGAATCCTACTGTGGATATAGTGTACCTGGATTGTTAGTAATACAGTGAGTAATCCATCGAAAGCTAAAGATCTGGCGTGGTGGATTGCATGAATATCTTTAATTCGTTAGATCTGCAGTTCACCGAAGCAACTTTAACAATTTCAATACACAAATTCTTGCTCCAATGTGTTCAAAAAATGACAATAACTTTCATCCGTTGCTTCTTCACACTAAAGTTCGATGGTTGTCAAAAAGTTTTTGTTAGACAAGAAGATTTTATTTTCCTTTTTGACACTGTATAAGAGTTCTTGGATGTTAAAGATCTCATTTTAAAATGAAATTTAATCGAGAGGAAATCGGACATCGCCTTTAACAGATTTGTTTCATACATTCTCTGAGATTAACTGTTAATTTAAATCAGGCATGTCAAACACGCCGTTTGGGGGCCGCATGCGGCCCGCGACCACCTTGCATGCGGCCCGCTTGGCCACCTCAAAAATTATCAAAATAATGTTAAACTATTACACTGGAAAATAAAAGATGACAACCTACTTGAATTGAAAAATAGTATTTGTTAAACTGAACAACGAGATTGAGTCTGTAGTGAAAGCAAGCTACATTTTTCAAACTTAATTGCAAGCCTTAGAAAATCATTTAGTGAATGTGATTTTATGAAGGAGTGTGTCGTTAAAGCTGCCGAAGTAATTTGTCCAGAAAAGGTAAAAAAAATTCAAAAACATAGCGTTAACTAGGAACACTGTGGCAGATAGAATAAATGACATGTCAATCAGCTCGCGTGAACAATTAAAGAACAAAATAGATTTTGAATTATTTTCATTGGCTCTCGGTGAGTCAACTGATGTACCGTGTGTAGCACATTTGGCTATTTTCATAAGGGCCTGTGACAGGAATTTTGAGATACATCAGGAGCAAGCATTGTTCTCTGTTCTGAGCAAAGCTACTTGCAACAATAAGAGAGGCCAATGCTAATTTTAAGTTTGCTCATTTTCAGTGCATCATTCACCAAGAAAGATAACGCACAAAGCAATTACAATTCCAACATGTCATAAGACTGGTTTCAGTCACTATCAATTTTATTCGTGCCCGTGGCTTAAATCCTTGCCAATGTTCAATGTTTCTGAATGACATTAGACACGAAATTTGCTGGCTCTCAAGTCATAATGAATTGAAGAGATTGTATTGTTTCTGAACATGAAAGGTGAAGCTGTTGAACATTTCCATACTGACGAATGGGTTCAGGATTCGGCATTTGCAATTGATCTCACTGGTCAACTGCAAGGCTTGAATTTGAAACTTCAAAGTAAAGACTAAATGTTCACAACTGCGTGTGATCATGTGAAATGCTTTGAAGCAAAATTACGACTGAGGATAAACCAAATATGAAGAGAAAACCTTGTTCACTTCTCAACGTGTCAGGAACTAAAAAGATTAAATACGTCTACAACATTTGGTGAATATGTCTTACACCTGGAATCGTTAGTAGATTCTTCCACTGGCCTTTTTCATGACTTTCTTACGAACAAGAATTTTCGTTGTTTTTATCTCCATTTTCATTTGCTTCTAAAAATGCTGCTGGTAATGTGCAACTAGAGCTGATAGAATAGCAGTTAGATTCTTTGTCGAAAGCGAAGTATAAAGAAGTGGCTGCGCCAAAATTTAGTTATTTACCTGAACGGTACGTTGAATTGCGGAAATTTGCAGCCAGAATTCTAGCTATTTTTGCAAGCACTGATCTCTGTGAGCAGTACTTTTCTATAATGAAAGCTACAAATCACCTCACCGTTCGAGATTATCTGATCAAAATTTGTCATCAGTGATGAAAGTGTCAGTGACAAACAAACTTCAATCTGACATTAATAAATTTGTATCCCAGAAAGATGTCAAGCATCAGGACAAAACAAAAAGAGTGTAATCATATTAATTTTTAATTACCAAATTGTACTACAAATTTAGCTAACTAATTTAAGGGACAGGTAGGCCTATGTCATTAATTATTGTATTCTAGTGTATTATTTCTAATTTACATAAAACTAGTAGGCTGTTTTGCAAATGATTTTTGGCTGCGGCCCCTCAGGCCATAGTAAGTTTTTATGCGGCCTATACACCTTAACGAGTTTGACATGCCTGATTTAAATGATGGAATATTTATTATTGTTTTCAGTCTTCACATTACAAGGTTCATCATCATCAAACTCCATTTGAGGCTTGAGAGGCTTAAATCCTCTCTTGTAAAAGCCCTGGACAGAAACCCTGCTGTCTTGCGTAGTGCGTATATGTCACTATACGGTCGAGAATTTTTAGTTTCCTAGACCTGTCGAGGCGGAGATCAGCAAGTCTGGGGCAGTCAAACAGAATATGAGTCACGGTTTCCTCTTCTTCCCCCCAGCGGGGGCACCGTGAATCGAAATTGGGCCATAGCCGTGAGAAATATGAGCCAACAGGACAGTGGCCTGTCCTGCACTGTGCTATAATGGCTTTCTCAGGCCTGGACAGCCTCCACCACGGGGAAGTGCGGCCAGGGCGCCTCATGCGCTCCCAGACTCCACGGGCTTTTTGAGACTTGTCCCAGAACTCAAACCACATTACAAGGTTAGAAATCAGTGAAAAATACATTTGAAGTTCATGAATCAGCGAATTGCAATATTAACTAAGCAGGGGGTCTACCGAATATCGGAAAACATTGCAAGGGGTCTACGAGCTAAAAAAGTTTGGGAACCACTGGTTTAGATGTAGGAATCTAGGACTAGGATCACTCGTGACTGCGTCGTGTTTGTAAGTTCTGTGTAGTCACTCAAGTGTACGCAGAAATATGCTTTAATTAATATTATCTAGCTATATCTATAGTTTCTAAAGCGTCTCCCAACCCTTTATTCTTCTTTGAAAGTGTTAAAGAAACAGTGCATCAATCATGCATCAATCACATACGCTGACAGCATCAGATTATGATCAGATAAACAAAAAAAGGGTCTACAAGGGAGATCAATCTAATTCATTTGTAACACTGTCAACATCATGTCGGTCTGTGTAATGTAGACTGTACATTTTTGTAGATCTATCTAGATCTACGAGTCTATTAGATATAGATTTAGATCGAGTTTTTAGACAGTATAATATTAAAGATCTGAGCAGGTAAAGAGTTTGTCTTCCCTAGATTAGTTTATTATTTATATTATAACTTATATTATAAATATTTAGATCTAATCATCTAGTCTATGAAGGCACAATCATCTAGATCTAGATCTAGATTCTAATAGTTAGATCTATATTATTCGGTTAGTATATAACTTTATTTAACTTATTATAAGTAGCCTAGGCCTAGTAAAGTACTACTAACTAGTCTAGTAGGTTACTACTAATACTAGATGTCTAGTAACTAGTACTAGGTAAAGTAGGTAAGTCGTAAGTAGTAGATCTACTAGTTACCTAGTACTCATATTAGTCATATTACTTGTAGTAGTAGATCTACTGTATTCTACTCTAGATACTCTAGATCTAGTCAATAAATAAATAAGTAATACTACTAATAGTCTCTAATACTAATAGTATTGTAATAATTAGATCTAGACTCTATATAATATATAAATAATATAGATCTACTAATTCTCTATAGAGTCTCTATTCTAAACTACTACTCTACTCTAGATCTAAGAATAAGATCTATCAGTATTACAAAAAATAATTACATTGTTATTGTTGTCTGTCTTGTCAGACTATCTTTGATTCTTTTCCTTCTTAATCTTCTTGATCTTATATAATACAGACGTTACTTCAAAAAAGAAGATGATTACGTCCTACGCGTCATGCATTTAGTCATGCATATTAACCAATGACTTAAATCCAGCCAAGTCACTGGTTAACTGGTTTTCCTAGCTGGCTAGCTCAGGCAACCCATTCCATGCTCTAATAGCACTAGGGAAGAAGGAGTATTTGTACAAATTTGTCCTAGCATATGGGACGAGGAATGTGCCTTTATCTTTGTGTCTTTCAGAGTATTTTATTAAATTTTGTTTTTGTATTTGAAGATTATGGTTCAGTGTTTTATGTATGATTGCTACTTTACTTTTGAGCCTTCTGTCCTGAAGGCTTTGTAAATTTAGTGATTTTACTAAAGGTGTTACTCTAGTCCAGTGATGCCCAAACTACGGCCCGCGGGCCGGATACGCTTCTATCCGGCCCGCCAAAACATTGGAACAAAATGTAACAAAAAAATGTAAAAAAAATTAGAATGTTGAAAAAATATTCTCACTCTGTCCTTCAAGAATTCCATCTTTATGTTTGGTATTCTAATATTTATAGTTAATACATTTTTTTTAATTATAAGAACACAAGTGTTTGTTTTTTTTTTTTCAATGACTATAAGACTTGACTTTTTAATTTTTGGAAAATTCCGCTTCTGTCTTGAGCTAGCCGTGTTCTTGAAACATTGTGTGTGAAACAGAGAGCAGCATTGATGCATCATTTTAGGTCGTTTTCTTTTGATATCAAAGCGATTGGTACCGCATTGTTTAATGTTTGTGATTTAATGAAATGGCAGAGCCTAAGAAACGAAAAGTGGACTCTGAATGTAGAAACTTTCAGAAAAAGTGGACAGATCTTTACTTTTTTGTGGAATATGATAGTATGCCAACATGTTTGATTTGTAAAGAAAGTGTGGCTGTTTTTAAAGAACAAAAGATTAAAAGGCATTATGAAACCAAACATATAAACACATATGGTGGCATTCTTGGTTTGAGCCGCGAAGACTAGATTTCTAAGTTAGGACTAGAGTTTGGGGGGGGGGGGGGGCGGGAATTGACGAGAATATATCACAAAAAGAGACAAGAAAATGAATTGGCGATAAGGGCCAGCTACAGAGTTTCTCACATCTTAAGTAGACTAATGAAGCCTTCTTCCGATGGCGAATGTTTAAAAAAGTGCTTGTTAGCAGGGTTGGAAGAAATGTGTCCTGAAAAGAAGAAATGTGTCCTGAAAAGAAGAATGCAGTAGAAGCTGTCAACATTTCTCGCATGACAATTACAAGGCGAGTTTAAAATATGGATAAAAATCTCCATTCACAATTAAAAGACAGAGCAGAAGAATTCGAAATGTTTTCTATTGCCGCTGACGTGTCCACTGACATAACTGATACCGCGCCTTTCTTGGTATTTATTTGCAATACAAACAGCAATTTTTTTATATAACAGGAGTTAGCAGCTATGAGAAGCATGCATAGGACTAAAACTGGAGAAGACCTGTTCAAAGATGTGTCAACCATCATAGAGGACCTTGCTCTTCCTTGGAATAAATTTGTTGGAGTGACTACTAATGGCGCTAAAAATATGGTTGGATGTCACAGCGCACTGACAGTAAGAGTTATTTAAAAAGTGGTTGAGTCAAATGGAACTGAACCCCTGCGGCTTTACTGAATCATTCACCAACAAAATCTCCCTGGAAAGGTTTTGAATCTGGACCATGTGATGATGATTGTGTTTAACACTGTACATTTCATCAAATCTCAGAACGTTGAATCATAGAACTTTCAAAGATTTTCTGACAGAAATAGAGTCCGAACATGAAGACGTTCTATTTCACAGTGAAGTGCGGGGCTGGTTAAGTCGGGGAAAGGTGTTAAAACGTTTTTTTGACTTGAGACACGAATTGAAATATTTATGACGGAAAAATAAAAAAAAGTGTCACAACTGAACGACCCCTCATGGTTCTGGGATTTGGCTATTTTATGCGACATCACATCACATCTAACTGTACTCAACACCAAACTACAAGGGAAAGACAAATTGATTTCACATGAGTATGCAGACATAAGCGGTTTCCAAACAAAATTGCAACTCTTCATTCAACAAGCGGAAAGGGTGCATCTTGTCCACTTTCCAACCTGTACCACTCTACGAAATGATAAGCAGCTCAATATGTCTCTCCCAAAAGAAAGAATGATCCAACTTCTGAGTCTCTTGATGAATAATTTCAGTGAAAGATGTGTAGATTTTCATAATTTAAAAAATGAAATCCGTCTTTTTGAAAATCCTATTGCTGCCGATGTGTCAAGTGCTCCGACAGATCTACAAATGGAACTGATTGACTTACAAAGCCAGACATCCCTGCTTGACACATTTCAAGTGATGCAGACCATTGACTTCTACTCCGTGTTACCTGCAGAATTGTTTCCAAATCTTCGAAAACAAGCGCTAAGGATGATCACAATGTTTTCAAGCACTTATTTGTGTGCACAAACTTTTTCAATGATGAAACGGGTGAAAACTTGAATACTTGAGCACAAACCTTCTATTTGATAGATATTGCGTTTTTGTTCCTCTCATAAGCAGTGCTGTATTTAAACTTTAAAAGCCCTTTAAACTATTTGCGATATGGGGCCAGATATTATGCTAAGTATTTCGTGGTAATAGCTTGTGTTGTTAAAGGTAAATCTGCCCCTGTTCAAAATGAGAAATAGTTCTTTTAGATTCCAGGAGAATGTATTTCAGGGACTATAAATGCAGGAAAACTTTTGGCTTGCAGTGCTCCCCCAGACCAAATAACTGGGTGGAGCTGTGTATGAATGTAAATGGAGGCTGTCTCTGGCAAAAATTAGAGAAACACTGTTCTAAACAAGTTTTTAACAAATTTAATCCTGAAAAGAACTTTAATCTAATAATTCTAATTGATTAAACACACCTATTTGAAGAAAGTCCATATATATATATATCTAATATTGGAGTGACAATTGAAAGTTTAATTTATGATAATTAAATTACAAGTTCTTAAGAAGAGTTTATCTATAGTAGGTATCTAACCCAGGTCTAATATTTAGATTAATGTAGAATTAGGCTTATGCTAGGTAATAAATTGTAGATATTTTATAAACCTACATATAATACAGTTGAAACATAGGTCAAACTTTCAGTTAATTTTTTTTTAGGATGTCTGTATTATGACCAGAATGCTGTCTAGGAAAGATAAAAGGCATCTTGGATCTATTTGCAGCTCCTTAAGTCAGCTTAATGATGATTTGGTGATAGCCTCTCGTTATGGGGATGCTCACAAAGTCTCACAGTTGCTGCAGATAGGAGCCAGAATTGATTACTGGCCCAAAGAAATGAAGGTTGTCGATTTCAATAACACTCCGTTTAGAGATCCAAGTGAAGTGAGCTTGGAGGAACTCTTATTTCACAGAAGCATGGCCATATATACTGCTTGCAATCACGGGCACTTAAAGGTCATCTTGCTGCTGTTTAAGCACCTCAGTCGCAGGGACATGGTGATGGGTTACTGGCTCGTCTTGCTGAAGACTTACAGAAACAAACAGAGTCTGCACAGTGAGCCGAGTGATGTTGCTGTTCTTAACAGCGTGCGTTGTATTCACAACATTTTGTTCACTAGAAGCTCAAACATGGGGATATTGAAAGAACTTATTGATGCTGGAGCGGATCCCAATGCAAAGTGCTTATGTGGAATGACACCTCTGGTGAGTGCGGTATCCTTAGAGCAATGTGATATGGAAGTGGTGCACACATTGCTACAGTCAGGTGCTAGCCCAAACCTTTGTTGCAAAGATAATGTATCACCTCTGTCCATGGCTGCCAAATTTGGAAATCTCAAGGCTATGGAAACTTTATTACAATATGGTAATACATTTATATATATTCTCTTTTAACAATATGGTAATACATTTATATATATTCTTTTTTAACACACTCAATACCAAAAGCATGGTATATTTTTAAAACTACACAACCCAGCCAGTGTGAGGGAATTTTCATTTAAAATCTTAGAATGTTTACTTATGCTTCCCCCTGTTTAATCTCCTTTTTTTGAAGTTTATATTTGAAATTAAACATTCATTTTAAGGTTCAATACAAATATATTTCAAAAGACTTCACTTAACTAATTTAAAAAAGAAAAATCTCTGTAAAAGGACTTAAATGAATGAAATACAATTTTAAAATGACACAGAACTTGATAGAATCAATTTTGAAATATCAATGTTGACTTGACTTTACAAAATAATAATAAATAAAACTCATGTTAGATGTGCTAAAAAGGTATATGGCTATTCTAACTCTTAGTTTTACTGAAATGTAATTTTAAAATTTGAAGTAACTAGCGTTTTGTACATTTTCAGGGGCTGATGCAAGTTTACACAATAGAGATTGGCAACATCCGCTGGTCTATTCTGTCATCCGTGGAGATGCTGCCCAAGTGAAATTACTTTTGAATCAGGGTCTCCGTCCATTTGCTATGTTGCAATTTGTCGTGCACGCCCATCATTCGTTGGCCTTCCAAGTGCATGACTGTAAATTTTTTGATAAACACGTTTCCTTGCTTTACATCGCTCTGTACTGTGGCATGGAGGATGTAGCCCAGCTGTTACTGGAGAAAAATTTCGTAACCATTTTCGACCTTCGCTGTCTTCAAAAAGACCAAGTTTTATACAATCATCTTTGTTCTGAACAGAAATACAAAGATACCTTGGCACTGTATGAAAAGATTCAATCCAAGCCTTGGTCCCTTTTTACTTTTTGTTTCTTTGTTATATCTGAACAAGTTGGATTTGGTTCAGAGAGGAGAGAAAAGCTTGGATGTCTAGGACTGCCCAATTTAATTGTCAGAAAGTTATTATTTTCAGACCAGTAATTCCATGTTAGCCAACATAGATTAGGAAGTTGTGTCTGTTGAATGTTTGGATGAGTGTATTATTTGATGGTTTTGAAAATGTGATGAAACATTACATCTCATTTGTCATGGACATCTTAAACTCAAGATGAATGTATTAACTCAAGATGGATGTGAACTCAAGATAATATATTGATAAAAGTTTAGTTGTTGATTTTGAAAATGAAATGAAGCAATGCATCTCATTTGTCATAGAGATCTTCAACTCAAGATGAATGTATTAACTCAAGATGGAGGTGAACTGAAGAATATATCGATAAAAATTAACTCTTTATCTCCATAATTATTTTTAACGTTCTGACAGATTTGTTCATTTTTTACATTTGTACATTCGAACCTGTTATTATTAAATGTCAATAACATTTATGTTTGTAATCAGAAAACATAACTTTTGGTATAGAATTATAGGAGAATGCATGCTCTTTTAAATAACACAAATACAAGTTTATAAAAACAAAAATTAAATTAAATTTAATGGGATCAAATCAATGATGGTATCATTAATTTGGAGAGAAAGAGTTAAGTTGTTGATTTTGAAAATGAAATGATGCAATTCATCTCATTAGTCATGGAAATCTTAAACTCAACATAAATGTATTATGATGTCTTAAAGTCTAGATGGATGTGTTATGGTACTGATATCTTGAACGAAAAAAAATATATTGTTACATTTTTAAAGTGTGTTAGACATTAGATCATATATTATATGTAATAGTATACTATACCACCAAAATAAATAAACAAAATAACTAACTATAGCATATATCTTGCAATTGTATATCAGAAACAATGTGCATAAAAAAATGTTTTTCTTACTGCCAAAAACAATTGCATCAATGTGATACTCATGCTTTACAATACTTCCATGATTTGTATAGAACAGAACCAAAACTTTCTCTCTTCCTGAATCCCATATTTTGATTGTCCTCAGCATAGTTTTTCCCCCAATAATACTAGACCTAGAATCTCTTCCCACTCAGTAGAACCAACCTGAACCCACCTCAGCAAAAAAATAAATAATTTTTTAAAAAGTATATATATATATTTGGTTTTAGGCCATTCAGTCTAAAATTTATTTAAAATATGTAGAGTCTATGTTAAATGAAAAAAAAAAAAAGAAGCTAATTAATCTTGGATTATAATTGGTACAAATCAGGGAAATAGTACATGAAATCTTTTAAACTGAATTTCATATCCTCTGTAGCAGGTAAGTCAATAATTAGTCATATGTGGCTTCATATTAACTGCCCCTTTGGACCATGAAGTCTGAAAATGTAACTGTACTTTGCAGTAAGAAAAATTACATAACTTTGATGGGATTTCATGAAACTAGCTTTGAGCTAATCTGATGATTAATAATGTGTAGGCTATGATTATCTTATAATGTTAGTGAAAAGTTTCAGTTTGTTTTCATATTTCATTTTTCTATAAGTTATCTTCTTAATATTATTTCATTTCGACCAAACAGAATTATGCCAACTAAAATATTTTGTTGATTTGTAAAAATGTGTGTTGGGGTGCAGAATTCTTTTGTTTTAATTTGAATAGCTTTGCAATATTTCACCATGTAACAAAAGCCTTGATATGTCAAATAGTTGAACTATGATTTAAAACAAATATTGAAAGTCTCAAGGAAATAAAGAAAGAATATGAAAGCAATCAAATTTCATAATGAATTCAAGTCTTGCTAATTAGACATGTATTTGTTTACAAAAGAATATGAGACAGCATTTCAAAGCTTCAAAAAACCCTGTGGATATTTTGCGTGTGTGTCCAATCTAATTGCAGCGACATTCCATTTTTCTCATTTAATATTAGTTGTACATTTTACCTTATGATTACTCTTGTATTAATTATTTATGAATTTACTGAGTTATATATATATATATATAATATATGCACACATATTTTTATTGTCAATTTTGATATAAACCTCATCATGACTATTTATTTCTTTAATATTATTATTATTTTTAAGTTGATTTTGTATAGCACAACCTCCATGCTTACAGCATACTCAGAGACCTGTGATCCAAAATCTTTTGTGAACCAGTGGGGGGCTGTACCAGGTAGGAAGTTTCCATGCTTACAGCATACTCAGTGACCTGTGATCCAAAATCTTTTGTGAACCAGTGGGGGGCTGTACCAGGTAGGAAGTTTCCATGCTTACAGCATACTCAGTGACCTGTGATTCAAAATCTTTTGTGAACCAGTGGGGGGCTGTACCAGGTAGGAAGTTTCCATGCATACAGCATACTCAGAGACCTGTGATCCAAAATCTTTTGTGAACCAGTGGGGGGCTGTACCAGGTAGGAAGTTTCCATGCTTACAGCATACTCAGTGACCTGTGATCCAAAATCTTTTGTGAACCAGTGGGGGGCTGTACCAGGTAGGAAGTTTCCATGCTTACAGCATACTCAGTGACCTGTGATTCAAAATCTTTTGTGAACCAGTGGGGGGCTGTACCAGGTAGGAAGTTTCCATGCATACAGCATACTCAGTGACCTGTGATCCAAAATCTTTTGTGAACCAGTGGGGGGCTGTACCAGGTAGGAAGTTTCCATGCATACAGCATACTCAGAGACCTGTGATCCAAAATCTTTTGTGAACCAGTGGGGGGCTGTACCAGGTAGGAAGTTTCCATGCTTACAGCATACTCAGAGACCTGTGATCCAAAATCTTTTGTGAACCAGTGGGGGGCTGTACCAGGTAGGAAGTTTCCATGCTTACAGCATACTCAGAGACCTGTGATCCAAAATCTTTTGTGAACCAGTGGGGGGCTGTACCAGGTAGGAAGTTTCCATGCTTACAGCATACTCAGAGACCTATGATCCAAATTCTTTTGTGAACCAGTGGGGGGTTGTACCAGGTAGGAAGTTTCCATGCTTACAGCATACTCAGAGACCTATGATCCAAATTCTTTTGTGAACCAGTGGGGGGTTGTACCAGGTAGGAAGTTTCCATGCTTACAGCATACTCAGAGACCTGTGATCCAAAATCTTTTGTGAACCAGTGGGGGGTTGTACCAGGTAGGAAGTTTCCATGCTTACAGCATACTCAGTGACCTGTGATCCAAATTCTTTTGTGAACCAGTGGGGGGCTGTACCAGGTAGGGAGTTTCCATGCTTACAGCATACTCAGAGACCTATGATCCAAATTCTTTTGTGAACCAGTGGGGGGCTGTACCAGGTAGGAAGTTTCCATGCTTACAGCATACTCAGAGACCTATGATCCAAAATCTTTTGTGAACCAGTGGGGGGCTGTACCAGGTAGGAAGTTTCCATGCTGCCTTTAGGCACTCCGCACAATTCAGCTCGTATCAGGATTTGAACTCAAGCCCCCCTCAGGTAGCCAAACAGTATTTGCCACTGAGCCACACATCCATTGTTCCAGCACAATGCCCAACAGCTTTTACTTCAACCAACTAAAGTCAGGTACCAATTAGAGTTGGATGGATTCAGGGGCGTCTTAGAAATCTCAAAATAAAAAATCTGTGTCTTCATTTAGAGTCGAAATTCTCTGTTCAAAAGCCAAGTGCTATATCACTTGTGATATGATTTAGCTTAAATGCAATATGAATTTCCATTGAATGATGGATGCTTAGATTTTTAGTCACAATTGAAATTACTTAGAAACAAACATACCGGTGCCAAGTAAAACTGGTGTTGCCAAACTTTTGTTTCATTTTGCTTGCAATCATCCCATTATATGAACTTAATGTCTGAGTATGTTGATTAGAATGGTAAAGATACACAATTGTCTTTCACTTTGTTGCTCAAAAGTATCAAATAGTAATTTGATATTCCTTTTATTCTGATGTTTACTATAACAATATACTTTGTAATATGTACATTCACTTTCTGTTTGAGAAGTCATATTATATAGGTATGTGATATACTTTGAACCATTGTTGCAAATGTTAATATTGTCTTTGAGCCTGTCTTTTATGTATCAAAAGAAAACGTTTTTGATAGAATTTATATTTGGTGCCTTACTATTTATGATATTAGACACTGGACTTATAGATATTACCTAATAAAATCCTTATTTACAATTGCACATGATTTGTTGCTTGTAGCCATTTTTAGCAGTTTCAGTGTTTTATGTTGCACTAGTCATTATAGGTTAACAAATGCTTTGTACTGCAAAGCTTGTACGCCTTGCGAAGCATCTCCTAAAGAATTGTTGCACCTTGGGCATATGGAGAAGGTTGCCTTAAGGATACAAATGACTAAATCTAATAAATCTCTTAGCACAAATGACCTTTAATAGCGTATAGGTTAGAGATATATATTTATTGGGTTTACCAGTAATACAATTATTTGATCACAGGAGCTCCACCCAGAATCCTTTCAACTTAATTTATTAAAAGGGTTATCCTGAACGTACACACTCTCACAAGTCAATAATACTTACTGAATTTTAACTGTACCGACTTCTCACCTAGAACTTTTTGATGTGACTCCATGCATGTACTCTTACTCTTTACTTTCACATTCACAACACTGGAGTTTAATGTTTGCATACCGGTACATTATCATTGTAGTCAAGTTCCCCTTTCAGACCTTGCGATCTCTAGGGCTGATGATGTAACGGTCATCTGTTTCTTTGGCCCATGGTTAACGAGGGTGTCATGTGGCCAGCACAACGACCAACTGCCTTTACTTTTCCTCAACTAATGTCAGGTACTCATTAGGGGCCAGATGGACTCAGAGGCACCCAAAGATCCCGAAATTAAATTAATTATCAATGTGGATTCTACCATTATTAACACCATAATTAAAATCACTAAATTTAAAGACACTTTAGGACAGAAGAATAAAAAGTAAAGTAGCGATAATACAAAAGCATAATCTACAATTAGAATAACTAAACCTATCCAATACTCAGACACAGAGATAAAGGCACACATCAGTGGTACTCACTGCCCATATAATCATGTTCCACAAAGTCCCTTACATCAGTGACACTCACTGCCTATATAATCATGTTCCACAAAGGCTCTTACATCAGTGGTACTCAATGCCCATATAATCATGTTCCACAAAGGCTCTTACATCAGTGACACTCAATGCCTATATAATCATGTTCCACAAATGCTCTTACATCAGTGACACTCAATACCCATATAATCATGTTCCACAAATGCTCTTACATCAGTGGTACTCAATACCCATATAATCATGTTCCATAGGCCTACATAACGTTATCCAACAAAGCTCCTTCACCAAGTTTACTCACTCCCACACAGTCAATGTGTACAATATCTTAAGAAAAGTGCATGCACAAATGTACTCACCGAATAGCCAATAATTTTTCCTCGGATAAATTCACGAATGAGTGGAAGCGGTGTCCAGCGGACCAAGATGGCCGTACTGTTATGAGTCTTCATAGTAATGTTCGTCGCCACACCAACAGGCACTGAGGAGTGATTGTAAGACAACAGACACTGAGGAATGATTGTAAGACAACAGACACTGAGGAGTGATTGTAAGACAACAGACACTGAGGAGTGATTGTAAGACAACAGACACTGAGGAGTGATGGTAAGACAACAGGCACTGAGGAGTGATTGTAAGACAACAGACACTGAGGAGTGATTGTAAGACAACAGGCACCGAGGAGTGATGGTAAGACAACAGACACTGAGGAGTGATTGTAAGACAACAGACACCGAGGAGTGATGGTAAGACAACAGACACTGAGGAGTGATTGTAAGACAACAGACACCGAGGAGTGATGGTAAGACAACAGGCACTGAGGAGTGATTGTAAGACAACAGGCACTGAGGAGTGATTGTAAGACAACAGGCACTGAGGAGTGATTGTAAGACAACAGACACTGAGGAGTGATTGTAAGACAACAGGCACTGAGGAGTGATTGTAAGACAACAGGCACTGAGGAGTGATTGTAAGACAACAGGCACTGAGGAGTGATTGTAAGACAACAGACACTGAGGAGTGATTGTAAGACAACAGGCACTGAGGAGTGATTGTAAGACAACAGGCACTGAGGAGTGATGGTAAGACAACAGGCACTGAGGAGTGATTGTAAGACAACAGACAATGAGGAGTGATTGTAAGACAACAGGCACTGAGGAGTGATGGTAAGACAACAGGCACTGAGGAGTGATGGTAAGACAACAGGCACTGAGGAGTGATGGTAAGACAACAGGCACTGAGGAGTGATGGTAAGACAACAGGCACTGAGGAGTGATGGTAAGACAACAGGCACTGAGGAGTGATTGTAAGACAACAGGCACTGAGGAGTGATGGTAAGACAACAGGCACTGAGGAGTGATGGTAAGACAACAGGCACTGAGGAGTGATGGTAAGACAACAGGCACTGAGGAGTGATTGTAAGACAACAGGCACTGAGGAGTGATTGTAAGACAACAGACACTGAGGAGTGATTGTAAGACAACAGGCACTGAGGAGTGATTGTAAGACAACAGACACTGAGGAGTGATTGTAAGACAACAGACACTGAGGAGTGATTGTAAGACAACAGACACTGAGGAGTGATTGTAAGACAACAGACACTGAGGAGTGATTGTAAGACAACAGGCACTGAGGAGTGATTGTAAGACAACAGACACTGAGGAGTGATGGTAAGACAACAGGCACTGAGGAGTGGTGGTAAGACAACTTACTAGTAATAATTATTTATTTGCTGAAGGCACATTCTGTTCTTATTAAATTCTCACTTTTAAACACGCTTAGTAGCTCTTTGGGAAGACACTACAAACGATAATAAACCTATTGCTGCCTGGTCGAGTGGTAGGCCTACGCGCTCATTGCTCTCTGGAATGTCGTCCCGATACGTCAGGGTTCGAACCCCTGTCCGCTGCTATTGTCCTGTGGGAGGTTTGGACTAGAATGTAATAATATTCAAATCTGAAAGAACAATCGTCAAGGATAGTTTTTTTTTAAATAAATATATTATAACGTCATTGGTGGCTAGATTGATAAGAAATCGAATCCGATTATCCGGTACTGATGAAGATTGGTGTTGAGTCAAGCCATCTTAGATTGGTTCTTGACTTTAATAATTCCCAAGATACACACTATACAAATGAGGTGCCCTTGATGACCCCTGACCTTTTCATATGTTTAAGCTACATTTAGTGAATAACGTAGTTCTATTTTTATTTTTTTTTAAATATAAATTTGATCGTACTATTCAACCAGATAGAGTTGTGTTTCCCTGTACTTACTGTCAGCCTGGGACATCACAATTTGAACAGACGAGTTAGGTCCCTCTCCGTACTCGTTGAATGCTGCTATCTTCACGTCATACTGCAAGTAATAATTGTCTGCACCAACCACAGCAAAGAACTGGTTCACTCCGCCTAAAACTTCACCCTGGCCAAAACAAGATGACTAGGTGAATAAGAATTTAAACTTGTTCACCACTTCTTTTTCAGTTACCTACGTCTAAGAAAAGATCACTCACTTTATTCCATTGTTCACTGTCAAATGGTACTCTTTTTCTATAGTATATCCTGTAGCCAATTTTATCACCAGTTAGGTCTTCCTCGGGCAAAGCCTGAAAGTACATTATTATTAATATGAGGCTACATAGTGATATAAGCTTGTAGTTGTATGATGGCTGTCTGGCTTCGAATGATTACCCAGAGGATGCTTGAGTTTCCTCTACTGGTGTTACTTGTACTCAATAACTTACTTAGACTTAGGTCCTCCCGCGCCGTTCGGCGCATTGGGCGGCAAGCTGTCTTCACAAAGATCTGTCACTGGCAATGTCTGAAGCCTCCTCCCATCTGGTGTCCACTGTTCTGAGGTCCTCCATGAAGGTGTGGCGCCAAGTTATACGAGGACGTCCCTGTTTACACTTTCCTCGTATTGGCCTCCATGTCATCGCAACTCTTGGTATGCGTAGTTCATTTTGTCGGAGAACATGTCCCGCAAACCTCATGCGACGCTCTGTCACAACCTCACTAAGTGTTCGACTCCCAGTTCGGCATAGGATTTTCTTGTTTGAGACCCGATCTGTCAATACTAAAAAGATAAAATCCTACCACATAACAAGATAAAGAACTAAAGTCCAGACCGTTAGATACTTGAATGAAGTTTAATGCATAAAGGCCACAGTCGAGTCTCTATCTGTAATATGATGTTGTCACCTTGAAGTCCTAACACCAACTAAAGAATCTTAACATAAACAAGCTTAACTACACTATCCGTAAAGTTCAAAGTCTGTCAACTATGGTGCGTCTCTGTACTGGATACTCTAAGCAACAAAATAAATTACAATAGCGTAGCTAGAAATTTGCCATCATTTGGGGGCTCCTGCATTTTGCGTAATATTTAATATTTAATGTAAATAAACACTCATTTGAGGGCCCCCTTCAAGTAGGGACCCGGGAACAATTTCAAATTCTCCCCTACCTATCTCCACCCTAGCTACGCCCCTGGGCTAAGTAATTCTTATTAAAGTAAATTGTTAAATCAGAAAAGGTAATCCATATCTACATCAGGCATGTCAAACTCATTATGGGCCACATAAAAACTTACTAAGACCTGAAGGGCCGCAGCTAAAAATCTGTTGGAAAACACATTGTAAATTAGGAACATTACAATAGAATACAATAATTAATGGAATACCTGTCCCTTAGTTTTCTGGGATATAAGTTTGTCTGCCACTGACACTTTCATCACTGATGACAAATTTTGATCAGATAATCTCGAACGGTGAGGTGTTTTTGTTGCTTTCATTATGGAAAAGAACTATTCATAGAGATATAAGTGCTTGCAAACATAGCAAGAATTATGGCTGCAAATTTCCGCAATTCAACGTACCGTTCAGGTAAATAAGTAAAACTGTGGCACTTCTATTTATTTTGCTTTCAATAAAGAATCTGACTGCAATTCAATCAGCTTCAGTGGCACATTACCAGCAGCATTTTCAGAAGCAAATGAAAATAGAAATACAAACAACGAAAATTCTAGCTCGTATGAAACGAAGTCACGAAAACTGTCATTAAAAGCATCTAATAACGATTCCAGGTGTAGGACATGTTTACCAAATGTCCCCTGCATTGCAATGTTTCCCATTGGCAATGAAAGAGTAGCACACATGAAATTTGCATCACCGCAAGGCAAAGTTAATATAATCTGTGCTTACTCACCAACCCTTGCTGCACCAGAAGAGGACAAAGACAGATTCTTTCAAGCTCTAGAGGACGTAATTAAAAGTATTCCAATATCCGAGCACCTCTATATAAATGGAGACTTTAATGCCCGTGTTGGTGATGGAAATGATGCATGGCCAAAATGCTTGGGACCTCATGGTGTTGGCAAAATAAATGACAATGGCCAAAGGCTACTCGAGTTCTGTAGCTCTCATGAACTGTGTGTAACAAATACATTCTTCTCTGGCAAGGAACGCCATAAAGTCTCTTGGCAGCACCCACGCTCAAAAAGGTGGCACCAGCTTGACCTCTGCATCACCAGAAGGATGGATCTGAAAAGTGTCATCCACACCCGTTCATACCATAGTGCGGACTGCAACTCAGACCATTCACTAGTGCTAAGCAAAATCAAACTACTTCTCAAGAAAGCTTACACTTCCACTCAACCCAGAACTAGGCGAATTAACGTCAACCATGTAGGTGACCCAGAGAAGTGTGCACTCTTTGGCGAGCTCCTGAACAGTTCAATTACCTCGTTAAGTGATGAAGAAGACATCTCGATCAGATGGGAGAAATTAAGAGACGTAATCTACAGTTCGGCAATCACCGCCTTTGGGCCTCAAAAACACAAAAATGTAGACTGGTTTGAGGCGAATCTAGCACATATGGAACCTTGCATCGAGAAAAAACGATCTGCACACCTCGCTCACAAGACAAAGCCTAATCCAAAATCTTTGGAGGCCTTCAAAAGTGCTAATAAAGAGGCAAAACAAATGGCTAGAAAATGTGCTAACAACTTTTGGAGGGATACCTGCAACAGAATCCAAGACAGTCTCCACTCATGAAATAGCAAAGCTCTATTTGATGTCATTAAAGCGGCCCTGGGTCCAGCAGTGTCTAAGCCTGCCCCCCTTCTATCCAAATCAGGAGAAAAAATTACAGATCAAACCAAGCAGCTAGAACTATGGACAGAACACTACCTCGAAGTCTATGCCACACAGAATTCAGTAGACGATGTCGCCCTGGCTTCTCTACCAGATCTTCCAGTACTGGAATGCCTAGATGAGCTTCCGAGCCTTAGTGACCTCAAAAAAGCAATTAACTGCTTAAAAAATAGAAAATCTCCTGGGAATGATGGTATCCCAGTGGAAGAAGTGAAAGTCAACGAATCACTCCTGCTCCCTGAACTCTATATTCTCCTCTGCCGCTGTTGGGAAACAGGTCATGTCCCACAGGACATGCGTGACGAAACTATAGTCACAATATACAAGAACAAAGGGGATCGGAGTGATTGCAACAACTATAGGGGTATCTCTCTCCTCAGTATAGTGGGCAAGATCTTTGCTAGAGTGGCACTATCCAGGCTGCAAGTGATAGCTTCTAGAGTCTACCCAGAGTCTCAGTGTGGATTCAGGAGTGGTAGGTCCACTATAGACATGATATCTTCTCTACGACTACTGCAGGAGAAATTTAGAGATAGAGACAGACCCCTTTACATTGTTTTTGTTGATTTGACTAAAGCTTTTGACATGGTCAGCAGAAGTGGCCTTTTCAAACTCCTGAGGAAAATAAGTTGCCCTCCCAAACTACTGAAGTTAATTGAGTGTTTTCACGAGGAAACTAAATGTACTGTCAAATTCAATGGAGCCCAATCAGCACCTTTTGAGGTTTGCAGTGGTGTCAAGCAGGGATGTGTGCTCGCACCTACTCTGTTTGGCATATTCTTCTCCTGTCTACTGCATTATGCGTACAGCGACATAAACGAAGGTGTGTTTCTCCATACAAGATCCTCTGGAAAACTATTTAATGTATCAAGGCTGCGGGCAAAAACCAAGGTTAGGAAGCTACTCGTCAGGGAACTCCTGTATGCTGATGATGCAGCTATTGTGGCTGATTCTGATATTCAGCTACAGTCCATGGTTGACAAACTATCTGCTGCTTGCCAGAAGTTCGGCTTAAACATCAGTCAAAGCAAGACTAAGATACTTGTCCAAAACACAAACACTGCACCTCAAGTAAGCATTAATGGCCAACCACTAGAAATTGTTGATCACTTTTGTTACCTTGGCTCCATCATATCCAACAACACTCTACTGGATAAAGACATAAACAACAGGATAGCCAAGGCAATGGCCACCATGTCACGGTTGCAGAAAAGAGTCTGGGACAACATATTGCTGACTAGCAGTACTAAAGCCCTAGTCTACCGGACCTGTGTGTTGAGCACCTTGCTGTACGGAAGTGAAACATGGTCAACCTACTCATGGCAGGAAAAAAAGCTGAATGTCTTCCACCTCCGATGCCTAAGGCGGATCTTTAAAATAAGGTGGCAAGATAAGATAACAAATGAGGAAGTGCTACATAGAGCAGAATGCCAGGACATCCGCTCTGTTATCAGCAGCAGACGCCTTGGCTGGCTTGGCCACGTTCGTAGAATGCCAGTAGGTCGACTTCCACAGGACATCCTGTATGGCGATCTAATTGAAGGCAGGAGAGCCGCTGGTCGCCCACTTTTACGTTATACGGATGTATGCAAACGCGACATGAAGCTCTTCAAAATCGACACTGGCAACTGGGAAGAGGTGGCACTGGACAGATCCACACGGAGAGAGAGCATAAAGGAAGGGTCACAGATTGCAGATGTAATACACAACAGAAGCGGAAAGAAGGGTGAAAATGCAATGGCGCCTGGTGATTTTATATGCCCAACCTGTGATCGCAGCTGTGTATCAAGGATTGGCCTCTTTAGTCACACAAGAAGTTGCAAAGGGAAAAGATCGTCTCACGAGACGTAAAATGCCACACAGATTATGGAAAAGAACTATTCATAGAGATATAAGTGCTTGCAAACATAGCAAGAATTATGGCTGCAAATTTCCGCAATTCAACGTACCGTTCAGGTAAATAAGTAAAACTGTGGCACTTCTATTTATTTTGCTTTCAATAAAGAATCTGACTGCAATTCAATCAGCTTCAGTGGCACATTACCAGCAGCATTTTCAGAAGCAAATGAAAATAGAAATACAAACAACGAAAATTCTAGCTCGTATGAAACGAAGTCACGAAAACTGTCATTAAAAGCATCTAATAACGATTCCAGGTGTAGGACATGTTTACCAAATGTTGTAGCCGTATTTAATCTTTTTAGTTCCTGACACGTTGAGAAGTGAACAAAATTGTCTCTTCATATTTGGTTTATCTACAGTCGTAGCTTTGCTTGAAAGCACTTCACATCATCACACACAGTTGTGACCATTTTGTCTTTACCCTGAAGTTTCAAATTCAAGTCTTGCAGGTGACCAGTAAAACCAACTGCAAATGCCAAATCCTGAACCCATTCGTCAGTTTGGAAATGTTCAATTGATTCATCTTTCATGTTCAGAAACAATACCATTTCCTAACGCAGTGCAAAAAATCTCTTCAACACTTTATGACACGACAGCCAGCTGACATTTGTGTAGTAGGAACATAATAAAATTCGTGTCCAATGTCATCCAATGCTCTATTTTGTCCTTGATTTTTCTTTTAGTAGCAATTGCTGTTATAGTTACTGATTTTTCCTCAGTATTTAAATCCATTATTCTGGGAAATTGAATTGTCAGTAAACTACTGTAAATTGTCTTGTGACCGAAGACAGTACTTAATAAACTGAATATATAGGGGGCCTAGTACTCACTAAAATAAAATAGAATTACAATAGTAATGACTGATAATTTTTCTGTACGTCTAACTCTTTATATTGGCTTATTTATGATGTGACTATTAGCAATTAATACTAATTAAAAAAAAACTAAATTGAAAAGTTAACTTGAGAGAGAATTCGAAGTTAGTAAATAAACGAAATTACCACAATTCAATTTAAAATACATTTTTGAAATATTTGTTTTCACTAATCTGATCATTCAAGATTCACAAATCTAATCCTTAAAGACTTACTAATCTAATCATTCAAGACTCACTAATCTAATCATTCAAGACTTACTAATCTAATCATTCAAGACTCACTAATCTAATCATTCAAGACTCACTAATCTAATCATTCAAGACTCACTAATCTAATCATTCAAGACTCACTAAACTAATCATTCAAGACCTACTAATCTAATCATTAAAGACTTACTAATCTAATCATTCAAGACTCACTAATCTAATCATTCAAGACTTACTAATCTAATCATTTAAGACTTACTAATCTAATCATCCAAGACTCACTAATCTAATCATTCAAGACTCACTAATCTAATCATTCAAGACTCACTAATCTAATCATTCAAGACTCACTAATCTAATCATTCAAGACTTACTAATCTAATCATTAAAGACTTACTAATCTAATCATTCAAGACTCACTAATCTAATCTTTCAAGACTCACTAATCTAATCATTCAAGACTTACTAATCTAATCATTCAAGACTTACTAATCTAATCATTCAAGACTCACTAATCTAATCATTCAAGACTCACTAATCTAATCATTCAAGACCTACTAATCTAATCATTAAAGACTTACTAATCTAATCATTCAAGACTTACTAATCTAATCATTCAAGACTCACTAATCTAATCATTCAAGACTTACTAATCTAATCATTTAAGACTTACTAATCTAATCATCCAAGACTCACTAATCTAATCATTGAAGACTCACTAATCTAATCATTCAAGACTCACTAATCTAATCATTCAAGACTCACTAATCTAATCATTCAAGACTTACTAATCTAATCATTCAAGACTCACTAATCTAATCATTCAAGACTCACTAATCTAATCATTCAAGACTTACTAATCTAATCATTCAAGACTTACTAATCTAATCATTCAAGACTCACTAATCTAATCATTCAAGACTTACTAATCTAATCATTCAAGACTCACTAATCTAATCATTCAAGACTTACTAATCTAATCATTCAAGAATACTGAATCAGTTCAACAAAGTTGATTATTACGTTTTATTTATTATTATTTATTTATTTATTTGTTTATTTTTGCAGTAAATATTTTACATGAAAATTAGTGGTGACTGCTAAACGCTTAATAATTTAACATTTTTTTCATAATTCTTAAAGGTGGCAACGCGGGCCGCATGCAAAGTGGCGGCGGGCCACATGCGGCCCGCGAACACGGTGTTTGACATGCCTGATCTACATATTCCTTTTTGTTGAAATAAAACATTCATTATGCTCGAGGGAATAAAATTGTGTAACTTACATTCCATTTGACAGCTAGAGTACCAACTGGTCCCCAGGGTTCGTCTGTGATCCCACCACTGATAGCAGTGATTGGTGCTGCGTTAGCTACTTTATAGAGTGCTTTTGGAAGATAAAACATGTCCTGATCATTTCATAATAAATGTCCTGATCATTTCATATAATGAGTATAAGTATAACAATGAAAACAATTGACAAGTTTGTTTTTTGAATACGTTTGCTCCGGAAATATTTGTTTTTAGGAGGAAAAATTCAACTTTCTTATTGGCCAGCTGATTAGTTTTAGGTAGTGGCGTAGCAAGGGATTTGGTGGCCCGGGGGGGGGGGCTTGGCCTCTTTAGGGGACCCTGCATTTTGACATTCGACATCAATGACATTAAAAAACGTAACTAATAAATGTATAAGTCTAATGTGTGGAATACATGCGACGTGGTCACTTATTTACATAACAACATAAATAGCAAGATATTGCATTCTTAATCTTCGGACTCGAAGACAAGCCTTATTTATTTATAAATAGCAAGATAACATGGCATTCAGGGCCGACCTTAGGGCACTGCAACCTTTGTGGCCGAAGTGGGCCAGGCACTTTTATAGGCTCTGCGCTAACTCTACTTGTAAATTATTAAATTTAACCATATTAACTTATAAAGGGTTCTCCGGCCTCCTGATTTTCTAGAAGCTCCCGGAAATCTCATGAAATTGCAAAGTATACGAAAAATGTCTTGAAAATCTCCAGAAATTATTAAAATATCCTGAAAACTCATAAAAATGTCATGAAAACTAGACAAAATTGTCATTTTGGGTGTTCTTCAATGTGGGAAATGCCCTATTCGAGATTAAAAAAACAAAAAAAAACGGCATTGTCAGCTTTCATTTAATACAAATAATTGGGCATAATTTAACCAAAACACAAAATTCCAGTACTTTATTTACTTTAAAAGTCACTGGCATATAAATATAGATCTTAATCTATCTCGATCTCTTAAAAAATCAAAAGCGATATTTTGTTAGTCTATAGTAAATCTAAAAGGTAGATCTGAATGTTTATCGGCTTTTTGTTGAAAAACTACCTCGTAAAGTTAATTTGATCATGATTTTGCACTTAGTAAAGTATGAATAAAATACAAAGACGAATAAATTTTCTAAAAAACATTTATTTTCTAACTAAAATTTTTTATTTTCACTTATTATCCTTATCCCTACCCAGACTTGGCTCCGCGCAATCCGTTTCGTACAGGGCCTCACAATCTGTAGGGCCGGCCCTGATGGCATTGGCATAAATATTTAATGCAAAAAAAAATTTCAGACACTCATTTGGGGGAACCCTTAAGTGGGGACCCGGAGGAAGTTTCAAATTTGGCCCCCCTCTCCCTCCCCCCACCCTAGCTATGCCATGCTCTTAGGGAGCCTTTGTATAAACAGGTCAATAAGTAGGCCTTAAGTCTAATGGGAGTTACCTCAATGTCACGTTATATGCAATTAAGCGTAAACAAAATAATATTTGGACCTAATATGTCTTCAAAAGCTTGTCACCAACATATGGAAATACGAGTGCCTATTCCGTATATAAATACCGATCGTCACAAAACGTAAATCTTATAACTACACATTGTCATGTATATTTTATTTCTACTTTGTCTGAAATATTTCTATATCTTTCAACGTGTAGGTGGTGTTTTCGAGTCTAGGTTTAGGCCTGTCTATCCTGGTCAAAGAATGTATTTAATTTTTTTTTCTTTTTCTACTTTTTTGTACGATCATTTATTATCTTGAAACACTGCTGATTCTTTCAGAACTTTTTGCTAAGAGAAGTTATTTTTATAACATTCACTTAGCACAGATTTTTTTTCTCATAATGACGACAACAGAATTTCGTTTGAAATGCTAACAAAACAAAAACAAAAAAAAAACAAAGGTGTGCTCAAAAACTGTGTAGCGGGTCTTGTCTGAAGTTGTTCCCATTAACTAAAGAGTTTACCTTGCGTGTACAACTGCGTGATATATAGGTAAGTGCTATACTTACTGGAAGGCAGAGATGCTGGGCCAGGTCCATATCTGTTGTATGCCACGACTCTAAATTTGTAAGAGGAGCCTGGTTTTAATCCCTGGACTTTGTAGCTGCACAGTTCATTCTTAACTGTACTTATAGCAGCCTCGAAAGCAATATCTGTTTGAAAGGTAATGAACACTTTCTAACGCACAGAATTGAATGATTCTACATACACACAGACGGATAATGTTTTATCTATGAATGATTTCGTTTCCACATTGCAAGGTCTTTTGGCCTCGTATGGGCTCATCTTCATTTTCATGCATACTTTTAGGATACCTATTTAAGAATTATAGCAACTTGAGTATTAATCTCAGAACCAAAAGGGTAAAGAGAATAAGACCGGAAATACGGCAAGCTTAGAGACACCAGAAGTAGTGACAATCGGGGCGCTTATTATAGAGGGCTTCAAGCAGGGGCGGGCTGGGTGTCAAAATCGGCCCGGGCATTTCTAAACAATCAGATCCATTAATTGCATATCATATGATAGTCATGCAATTGTAGGCAAACCTGTCCTCAAAATCATTATGTTAACAAAGTATCGATGACTGTACCCGTGCATACAGTAGGCTATATATTTTTTATAAGAAATACAGGACTTATGTTGTTTTTTAATCACTCAGTGTGTAGGTATAAAAGGATGAGGCCTACCAGTAGGCTAGCACTGTCTACGGATGTAGGCTATTACATTATTTCGTAAAATTTGTAGATTAAATTAGTATGACATTGTAGAGAGATTTATTTTTAAAACATGTCTCCAAGAGGGCACCTTTAAAAAGTGAATATTAACTATTGAATACATAGTGTCATCCATGCGGCCCTTTTGATGGACCTACCAACCCGTTTGGATATACCGCCCCACCGGGCATTTGCATTGATTCCAATACAGTTTTCCTTGTATTTAAATATTTAAAGGTTGATTTAAGTGTTGTTAAGTTATTTGAAGATCGTCTGAGAGAGTGAGTAGTTGGAACACAGCACTACATTACAGTACTTTCGGATAAGTCAGTGTCATTTTGTATCGTTGGTTTTAGCGCCATATGCTGTTTCTGGACTTTCTCACCCCGTCCATCAAAGTCAAGCCTTAGCAAGCGTTAGATGATAGTTAGATCAGTAATTTAAAAAAAAATAACAAAAGAATAATTATCTGACCATTGATCAATATTCTCCAGCTTGGGTTATAATTTGTGTTAAACTCGATGTGAAATTTAGTGACGTCTGCAAAGTTGGTCTCTCCTGGCATCCATTTTATTGTAGCGTTGAGTCCCGAGATTTCAGCTTTGACACCGCCGGGCTCACCAGGAGGGCCTGCAACAAGTGAAAGGTGTAGGTTAAAAACATAGACTGCATGATTGACTCAGGTTAAAAACATAGACTGCATGATTGACTCAGGTTAAAAACATAGACTGCATGATTGACTCAGGTTAAAAACATAGACTGCATGATTGACTCAGGTTAAAAACATAGACTGCATGATTGACTCAGGTTAAAAACATAGACTGCATGATTGACTCAGGTTAAAAATATAGACTGCATGATTGACTCAGGTTAAAAATATAGACTGCATGATTGACTCAGGTTAAAAATATAGACTGCATGATTGACTCAGGTTAAAAACATGGACTGCATGATTGACTCAGGTTAAAAACATGGACTGCATGATTGACTCAGGTTAAAAACAAAACGAAACAAAAGTTGTCCGGACTGTTAACAGGCGAAACAACAAAATTGACTCTACACATTTGTAAAGCACTTAAAATTCCTTTTTTTTTAAAATCACCTCCTCTAACAGAGGGAAAAACGCCAGAGCAACATGTACGTTGCTGACGGCCGTTGACTTGTAGCACCAAACTGCTGGTAGACAACTAAACCGCTGTAGGCGTATTATATTTTAACTTATATCACTTGAAATAACTTGAATAAACTTCGTTTTTGAACAATATATAAACCAACTCAACTTGGGATGAAATGAAATAAACTGATATTTAAACAAATCTAACTCACTATCAAAACAAGTTCTTAACACAGCTTACGACAATGCTCTTTATCTTGCATCATTTAACACAGCGGTTCTCAACCTTTTAAGCTCGGCGACCCCTTTTAACAATCCCCCACTCTTCCGCGACCCACCCCCCTCCATACACAAATACAGAATTGTAGGGTAGACAATAACAATCCATACTTTCGATGGTCTTAAGCGACCCCTGGCAAATGGTCAATCGACCCCCAAAGGGGTCGCGACCCACAGGTTGAGAACCCCTGAATTTTAACAAGACTAACATTAAATTAATGCCCCCCCCCTCTCTCTACAACTAACAGTAAACACTCCCTTTCCTTATAATCATCTTAGAAACATAAACAAACTCCATAACAACGCAACATGGCGGCACATGCAATATGGAGACACGCTCAACAGGGAGGAAAAAGCAACCGGGCGGTACGCACAACAAAGCGGGACAGGCAAGTGAGCGACACGACAGTACTCACCTACAACCTGTAGGTACGCTGTATTTCTTTTGAAACTGTCCACGGTGACAGCTGAACAGCCGTACACACCCGTGTGATGAACCTGGACGCTCAGAATGTAAAGACCAGGAACTGATCCTTGAAACTCCTGTCAGAAAACATAGACACATTAGCATTTTTAGCCCTGGTCTAATAATCTATAATTTATAAAGCATACTACTATATATGAAACTTCAAAGAGTGGAATGTAGGTTCAAGATTATGTAATATGTATTATGTAATATTATTATGTGAACGGTGTAAGTCACTAGATTCACGGGTGGTGAAAAGTCTATGTTAGAGGAATCTTAGTCTTCGTTAATTAGAGGCTAACAGAAAAACAAACAATAGAAAAAAAAACTTTTTAAAAACAAAACTTATCTAAGGGAAATACCCGACAATTACTGCCATTTATCTGAACATTACAGGGTTTAGCACCCTTTATGCTATATAAAACAAAACTAATTAATTACTACTAAATGATTAACTAATTGATTAATTGTTTGATTGTTTCATATTTTGTCATCGACTATGAATAATTATGCAAAATTTCAACTTGACCCGGAAATGTGTCAAAGCGTAATAGGGGAATTAAATCCATATATATATATATATTTAAGTAGCATTTATTCACCTTATATCGATATCAAACAAAATAATTAACCACCAACATATATTTAACTACCTGGGTTTTATTTTAATTGATTCATGTCTTGGCAGACAGACAGACAGACAAAGTAAATAAAAAAAAAGACTTATTCAAGAGAGACTTTAACAAGCATTAGTAAAATGAAGGTAGCCTTTAAAGCATGTAAACTTTTGAATAGGCCTACGAGAAAGCAATTCATATCATAATAAATATCTCAGAATAAAACAAATTCTACATCAATGTCAGACCAAACTGATGTATATGGACTTTGTGGGTTCCAATTAAACCTACATTCATATGGTTCCCACTAGATCACCTTTTTTTTTTCTCTCGCTCACATGCATTTTTTAAAAGTTCATTTTCCTTTTATTCTCTTTTTGTTAATTTCTTCCTTCACACTTTTTATTTTCCAGACAAGCGCACAGCACACATTTTTTACACCTGTCTACAGGAAAAGCTATAAAATTAATCACCCTAGGATTCGACCCACCAACTTGTAGGAAGGGTCCACCAAATCCAAGACGTTTTTGCCGCCAAAGTCCCAGACGTAGACAAGCTCCTTCTCCCGGACATCATAAGAAGCCTGGCAGGGCAGGAAGACAGTCGAGTTGACCTCGGACTGGACATCTGACGGCACGAGAGTCATTACGGTTTGCGCTAGAGGAGAATCAAGTGTTAAGATTAACACGTACACAAGATTGAGACATTATTGCTAAACCACAAGCAGTGGCGACTTTTTGAGGGGGGGGGGGGAGAGTGGGGCAGTCGCCCTTAGCCCCGCGATAGCAGAAATTATTATTATCTAGTTTGTAAATTTTTCATGATAAATATTTCTGAATAATTAGTTACGTTGATTTAAATTATGGCTTTTATATAGCGCTACTTTCATGTTTATAGCATGCTCAGAGCGCTTTGGTCCAATCTCAGTTGGTGACCAGTGGGGGGAGGGGGTATCTAGGAGAAGGTGTTTCCGTGATGCCTTTAGACTCTGCCAGAGACGGGTGTCGAACCTCGAGCCCCCTTCATAGGTAGCCAAGCCAAGCCAAGTTCAAGCGCACTTAGCCTCTCGACCACGCTTCCCATTTAAGGCCATACAATCAATATTAGAGGAATGGAATATGGAATAAGAAATGTACCTTAATCTTAGAGTCTTTAATCATGCTTTACTCATTAGAAAAAAAAATACTTTTAAAAAACTTTAACATACACACAACTGTTAGGAGTCCAGAGCTACTCTCAGAGCCAAAGTCATTTGAGGCTGTGCACTGATAGATTCCTTTGTCGCTGATCTGTAAATCTCTAATGAACAAATCTCCGGTGGTGAGTTGAACAATCCGTTCTTTGAATTCTGAAAGAACATTTATAATGCAAACATAGAGATCTACATGCTACTATACATGACCTACTAGAAGGAAGAATAAACAATCTCTCTATAGGATCTGAGTGCCTAGCACAGGTGAAAATGAATTCACCTGGTTAAGAGATAACCAGTTCTCCTGGTTATGAGTTCACCTATTTATGAGTTCACCTATTAATGAGTTTACCCGATTATGAGTTCTCCTGGTTGTGAGTTCACCCGGTTATGTGTTCACCTGGTTATGAGTTCACCTGGTTATGAGTTCACCTGGTTATGAGTTCACCTAGTTATGAGTTCACCTAGTTATGTGTTCACCTAATTATGTGTTCACCTGGTTATGTGTTCACCTGGTTATGTGTTCGCCTAGTTATGTGTTCACCTGGTTATGAGTTCACCTGGTTATGAGCTCCAAATTTAACGAGGATATAAAGATGTCACCACAATTACTGACCACTCTCTAATTTAGTGCTACTAATAATATTTTAAATATCCGCTCCTTATTTGTTTCACAATAAAAAGAAGAGCTTATAATGTCACCACAAAATTCACCACTCTCTTATTTCAAAGTAATCTCTCTTGCTAAATTGCTCTAATGTATAAGGCCAATAAGCTATGATAAAATATGTATTATCTCTTTATGTGAAAATACTCTCGACTACAATGTACTGCATTCACATTTAATATATAAAACATATACCAAAGGAAGCATTAAAGGAGGGGTACAAATAATTATGATATAACTCACATATAAATAATAAATATTTAAGCTTCAAAGAAAGGAAGTCACCTGTGGATACAGCCAATGGAAATCCGTTTTTCGACCACGTGATGTTGGGAGATGGTGCTGCCTCAGGTTGACAGGCTATGGAAATATTGCCTCCCTCTGTTCCCATCTGGGACGGGTTCACTGGACGTCTGATAAACGTTGGCTTGAAGGCTAGCAACAGATTGGGAGAAAAGTAAACTTAGGAAACAGAATTTTAAAAAATACTTTAAAACAAGGTTACAAAGACAGTTTTTTGTGGAAACACAAACTCAAAAATGCCTCCCCAAAGTGGTCCACCCAGGCAGGTAAAAAGGCAGGTTTCAATATTTTCAGAAAGAACACCAGAATGAAATTCTGTTAAAGACAAATGTCAGAGAAAAATGGAGAAAAAGGGTTAACAGATCGTGTGTGGTGCCCCAGCGGCCCAGCAGACCAAAGGATAGGTGAAAGTGAATGTGCATTTAAATGTGAACCTAGCCTAACGGATGTCTTATAATGAATATCTAATTGATCTAATTGTTTTGTAAAGGGTCAATCTCTTATTCAAATCCTCAAGAAAAAAACATTTCCTAAAAAAAATAATTTTTAAATCCCCCTTGGTCCTATGCATATGTAGATTGTAGGTCGGAGTTCACGCGAAAATATAAAAAAAACATACTTATTAATTGTTCTTTTTAAAGTATGTCCAACTTATATGCATACTAAATAGATTTTTTCTCTTTAATAAAATAGTTAACATTTTTGTGTGTAAATGTAATTAGTATGACAGAACTTATTACAAATAAAAAAAAAAAATTTGACACAAAATCTAAAACCGTTTGCATAAATGTGTTGAAGTGTGGTTTATATTAATTTCCCATACTAAAGAGCTTCCTGTGTTTGTTACTATCAATAGTGAATAGTTATAAAAGTGGTGTATTTTTAAGAAAAATCTGCTTGCATAGATAATTTTTAAAATTAGATGGTTCACTTTCGGAAAAGAAAAAAGTAACCGTTGCATCAGAACTTTGAATGATCTAAAATATCATGATGTCCGATTTTCATTATTTCTTCTAGTTTCTGAGATCTAAACGGGACGGACAGACGGACGGACAGACAGGCCACACAATAATAATAGCATCTATTCCCCTTCGGGGGCCGCTAAAAAACAAGCTTATATTGAGTGTAATTGTTACAATTGTATCAATTAAATTGGATCGGTCATGTGATTAAATTTTTAATAGATCTAGACTATAATAAATCTGTGTGATTAGAAACATTTTTTATCAACTGTTTTTGTTTAGCGCCATTTCAGGCTTTTAGCTTTCTCAATGCTCTGTGATCCAATCACTTGGCTGGACCAGTTACGAAAGGATAGAGGGCGGGGGAGGAAGGGGTTATCTGTGTGAATGTTACCGTGATCGCCTTGTACATGCATTCTATTTTTTTAAAACGTTGTACGACTTGAACTCAAACCCTACGACTCAAGCTCCTCAGGCCAATACACTAACCACTTTGCCAGCGAAGTGCTTAGGAAAATAGGTTGTATAGCTATCTATTGTAAACATTTTAAGCTCAGACCTAGTTCCGTACCCAGAGTATCATGTTCACCTTCATCCATACCTTAGTCTGTTGCACACAAAGTATAAAGGGGACTAATTCAACTTATACCACCAACTTTGTCAATTACAATTTCTTTCACTTGTTCAATACCAAATTCAATATAATTAATTATCAATAGTTAATTAACTATGAGGTTAAATAAAAAAAATAGATTTTTGTCTTGTCAGGTACTGGACAAGAAATAATTGTGCAAAATTTCAACTTCATCCGTGATTGGATGTGGGAGCAATATTATGAGTATCCTTTTTTACCAGACAGAGTGAGTTGATTTAATAGCTTTGTAAAAAGTCAAGGTAAAATAGGTTTTGGTGAATATTACTACTAAGCGAGTCCAAGAAGACAAAGTGAAAGAAAGAAACAGAAAAGATAAATAAAAAGAAACAAAGAAGCAGAAAGAGAAAAAAGAGAAACATATTAAAAAGAGGCACGGAAGCAATAAAACAAATATTACAAAACAAGAAAAACTCTTAAAAAAAGAGAAAGGAACTTAAAGAGACAGCCATCTGGGTGTAAAGATGATTTAGAGGTGAGAATTAAAAAAAAATAAGCCCGAGAGAGAAAACAAAGTGTAAGTTTAAAAACAACAACATCCACAGCATAATGTGAAAGTCAAAAATGTCAAGTTTTACCCAGAATTCTGAGCTGTGCAGACGTCAAAGTTGTTCCGTGAGTGTTGCTTGCTGAACATTGATACATTCCCTGGTGTTGCGTCTGCTGAGCTTTGTAGATCTTTAGGACATTCACGTGCACCTGATGATTATGTTGGAAGTCGCCTATTACTCCTAATTAATCTCTGATTGGTTTGTATCATTGATATGGATATCTTTTTGCTTGACAGCGTTCGTAAAATTGTTTTTCTCATAGACACATATACTATATCTAGACTGGACATGGAGACTTTTTAACACTACAAAAAATGTGAAAAATTTTGTAGAAAGTTGGATCAAGGCATTGTTTTGTAAAGTAGTTAAAAGAAGTTTATTTTTTTTTTCAACCCTAACCTATGTAACATATTTAATTTTTAGACCTTGATCTGGTAATTGAACATCAAAAATAAGAGTACTCTTGTCTCATAATTATTATTTTGAAATTTTTAGATACATAATCTAGAACGATCTAGGTAATCAATCTATTTAAATGTACATAAGATGATTTAAACCAACATGAATTATTTCAATCTAGGATTTTTGAAACATTATCTCAATGGAAACAAACAGGAAATGGCTTTGTTTCATATATTTACCCTCAATATCCGAGAAATGATTTTGCATTATTTCTAAACTTTGAAAACTAAAGATCATTACTTTTCTAAGACAGAAAAGATTGATCGGGGCGACTTCCCTTAGAGCTTGAAAAAAGAGTTTACGTACATAAAAATCTATATATAGATAGGTCTGTGAATCAATCAGTCGCGGATAAGAATTTATTTCCCGTTTCCAGTCTAGATATGATATATGTCTATGGTTTCTCTATACATCTGTGAATTATTATTTTGAAAGCCTGAGATAATCTGTATGTATTACGTCATTGTTTGATGCTGTCATTTTAGAGAAATCACGTGTAAGGATGTGACGTAATGAAATGAAAGCTTTAATGTCTTTTCTTACAATTATACAGAATTATGGATTTTATATAGTGCTCTTAAGTAAAGTAAAATATCGCCTTCACACCTTGCGATCTATGAGCAGATGATGTAAAGGTCATCTGTTTCCATGGTCAACGGTAATCGAGTAGAGTGCCATGTAGCCAAAACAACGAAAAACCGATTTTACTTTACCCAACTAAAATCAGGTAACCATTAGAGTTGGGTGGACTCAAGGGCGTCCTTAAAATCCCGAAATTAAAAACCCCAGTCTTCATAGAGATTTGAACCCGGGACCTCTCAGTTTACCACTCAGCCACCCAAGCCCCCATCCTGCTTATAAGTCTACATTATTTGATTTATATTTCTTTGTAGAAATAGATCAGAGTCTATCTACCCAGTGTTTTCATAGTCTATCTACCCAGTGTTTTCATAGGGTACAATCAACACGACTGAGGATAAAAGAACTGGCTAGTTGCCAAAGTGTCTTAAGTTATACAGAAAGATAGACAGCTGCTGATGCATATCTAGCATATGAAAACAGATTTACATAATGCTCAGGTAATGACAATTTTCAATACTCTGCTCGTTTATATATATATATATATATATATATATATATATATATATATATATATATATATATATATATATATATATAGATGGATAGATAGATAGATAGATAGATAGATAGATAGATATACATTTATACATTATAATATATCGCTTGTATATATTTTCTTGGTTGTGGAGACCCCTTTGGGGTGTATGCCTTGGACGGCTGCACTGTGTCCTCTGTCGTAAATCCGGCCCTGTACTTACTTTATTTCCCCCCTCCCCTTTCCTTTTTTTAGCGTCATCCAGGCCTACAGGACCGGAAAGGGAGGGAAGTTACTTGTATTAATAGGTAAATCATCTTTTCAACTTTTAATAAAACTATACCTCAATATTACCAGGCTGATGTTGGATTGGTAGACCATCTTTATACCACGAATAAACAGGGGCAGGCAACCCTTGCGCTTCACAGAACCAGACGAACTCTTGATTCACGTCAATATGCTTGTCAGAGAGTGGGAAAGTGAAGAATGGTCTGGCTTGATGAAAAAAAAATACAAAAATACAATTGTTTAGTTTAGACTTCAAATACTTGGCTAGGTCTGGACCTAATATATATGATGCGAACATTATTTCTTATATTAACATGTGATGATACATATATTCAGTGCTTTTTTAAAAAAAAATAGTTGCCGGTACTCAGTGATGGATTGCCTAACTTTTAACTAATAAAAAAATTAGTAAGAAACGTTCAAATACAAGAACAGTATTTTTTCCAACATTAAAAAAGGTGCCGGTACGCCGTACCGGTACACAAAAAAGACCCTGCATATATTCAGCACGACCACATGAAACCTAATCAGAAAACGTTCGATTCGATAGAAAATGATGTGACACAATCCCTAACCACAGAGGCGATGGGCTTTCAGTCTATCTTCTAACCACTTTCACCCCAACCGTCGTGCATTCACCAAATCATTCAGATCGTGTAGCGCCATTGAAGCACAAGAAATGTACTCCAAGGGGTGCAACTTTGGGGCTGTCAGCCAAGCATTGCGTCACAAACACATGACGGAATCGCTTTAAATGCATATAGTCTGCTATGATGATTTAAAAGATAAAAAAAAAAAAAGATTGCTCTTACATAGCGCATTTTTCAAGCTTATACCATGCTCAGAGCGCTTTGGCCTAATTTCTTTTGTGGACCAGCGTTTCTGTGTTGCCTTTTAGGAGGCGCTCAGCAAATACAACACTGCTCGAGTCGAACTGTTTGAGTTCGATCCATCTTGCTTAGTGGCCAAGTCGTAACCGTATCAGAAACCACATTAGTCAACGAAGATGCTGAGATAACTCCATTAGAGCACGTGAAAGTTTTAAGATGACCTGGATTACAGTATTAACAGATTTGAAGAGTTCGAAGATTTTAAACAGGGGGAAAAACCGGTCCATACGGGATTTCGTAATAGAATGGCGTAACGGAAGCGTGCAAGGCCCATAAGCCCATAACCCAGAGGTCAGTGGATCGAAACCACAATTTGCTACCACCTGTTAGCAAGAAGTGATACACCCTAAACAACGCCAACGCCATAACTTCACATTCATGAGTGAATTTATTTAGACACACTTAACATATAACATTAAAACATTTACTGTCTTGTCAAGGGGAATCACTCCAGATACTCAGAAACAATGTCAACACCGGATCTTTAAAATAATAAATAAAAAAAAACTAAAAAAAGAAAAGATAATCTCATTAAATATTTATAGTGAAACTCTCCCTTAAGTAGAACGTAAAAATACCTTCCACGATCAGCTGTATTGACTTCTCAACAGTGTAACTGTTTCCTCGGTTGACCATGCACGTGTAATCCCCAGCATCCTCCAACTGGGCGTCTGGAATGGTCAACACTCGATTGTGGTCAGAGTAGGTGACCTTACTGGGTATTGTACCGTTGCTCCGTTTCCAAGAGTAGTACAAGGGCATTCTGCAAGGTATGATTAAAAATGCACTAATTCAAGTAAACCAGGTAGGATTTGAATTGCGCTAAACAAAAACAGTTGGTAAAAAAAAAAAACTATTTCTAATCGCAATTAAAATTTTAATGGCATGATTGATCCAAAATAATTGATACACATTAATATAAGCTTTCTTTTTTATTAAGTATTTTATTTTTATGTTTTGCTTGTTGGATGGATGAAAATACTTGACTGAGTTCAAGATTCACGATTCAGAATTCAGAGGCATACAATTTTCTGTTGATTCACTAATGTAAAATTTTGTTTGTAGAATATATAAATTGATTTTTTCTCACTATTTAAAAGTTCTTCCAAATATTTTGTAAAAAAAAAAAGAAGTGCAGCTTTATAGGCTATTGTTGAGTGGGGTCCTTGAAATTTGATATGTTCTCAGAAGTCTAGTTTTAGAATTTATTTGGATACATCATGTGGCCCTCACAACATCACAACCGGCTTTACGTTATCCAACTTAAGGTACACACAAGAGCGAGGTGGACTCAGAGCTTTTCAGAATCAATGGTATTTGAGATCTTCTGTTTGGAAGCCAAGAGTTTTAGCAGTCAACACCCGCAGTGGCGTAGCTAGGGGTTTTGGGAGCCCCAGGGCTTGACTTCTTTGGGAACCCCTGTAATTCTACATCATGATATGAGATAATGGCGCAATATTTAATGTAAAAACTTATTTCGGACATTCATTTGGGAGCCCCCATCGAGTGGGGACACGGCGATATTTTCAAATGTGGTGACCTGCTAACTGTTGTAAAATAACGCAAGCTAAAAATCTATGGCCGTATTACAAGGTCTTAGAGGCTTGCAAAGACCTTCTTTTAGGGAAAAGTACCAGGAAAAAGAGGAAGAGGCAGACAGAGAAAGCGATGGGAGGACAACATAAAAAGAATGGCCTGACATTTAAAAAGGTTCTAACTAAGGCAAAAGACTGAGAGGTATGGAGAAAGTCGGTCGACGAATCTTGCATGGTGCCCCAGTGATCCAACAGACTATGGTATAGGTAAAAGGTAAAAAAAGATGATGAACATAGTCACACACATACTTGCCGTAGGCAAAGCACTCAATTGTAAATGTTCCTCCTCTTAGAGCAGGTGTTGGGAAAATGGCCGGAAAATCATTGTGGATCTCTGGACCATAATCACTTGGTGCTGGATGAATATAGAGATAACATTTTACAATCTGGCATTAAGAGTTACATTCTAGTTACACATTTTTTTAGATATTAAATACACATTCTACATGTCAACTTTCTGTTCTATGGAATTTTACATCTCGTGAGGTAATATTCTCCATTTGCAACTTCTTGTGTGATTAAAGAGGCCAATCCTTGATACACAGCTGCGATCGCAGGTTGGGCATATGTGATCACCAGGCGCCGTTGCATTATCACCCTTCTTTCTGCTTCTGTAGTGTATGGCATCTGCAATCCGAGACCCTTCCTTTATGCTCGCTCTCCATTTGGATCTATCCAGTGCTACTTTTTCCCAGCTGCTAGAGTCTATTTTGAAGATCTTCATGTCGCGTTTGCATACACCCGTTTACCGTAAAAGTGGGCGACCAGCGGCTCTCCTGCCTTCTATTAAATCGCAATACAGGAAGTCCTGAGGAAGTCGACCTACGACAAATTTGAATTAGATCTATACCAATATACGATAACTTTGTCCTGTTTCAGGGTCTACAAGTATAACGAGGCCTTTAACCTACATACAAAGTGCTTCTATAACTGGCAAAGTTTTGACACTGATCTATTTTGAGGTTTATTTAAGGAGTCAACTATAAACAAAAAAAGTGAAGCACCTTTTTTGAAGACTATTAGATATAAGGTTCATTTTTTATTCATGTTCTAGAATTATTCTAGATCAAACAAATCGTTGCCCTTGACACTCTTCTCATATTACCATTTTTTTTTATCTCCCTTACTCCTAAAGCAAACTGAAAAAAACTACAACCTTGAGATTTAATCGAGTAAAAGATCCAAGCTAGAACCTACTTTCACCAATAACGATAAGCTCCATGCCAAGGCTAGTTCGACTAGGACCTTGTCCTGAAAAGATGACCTGTCCTACTAAGGCGACTAGTGCCAGAACACAATGGTAGACACCTGGGGAGTAGAAATGAATGATTGATGGTCAAAAGTGACCCCAAAAGTGATTGAGTGAAATATGGACGCTGTGAAAATAGTGGTGAAATGATTATATTCAAAATCTAAGATTTAAATGACATTTATCATCCCCCCCCCCTTTCCGATGTAAAAAACAAAATTGGGCTAAAATGTATCAGGAGGGTTCACTGACTGCTGGGTAAGGTTCTAGGTCTGTGTTAGGCCTACAGACTGATAAGAGTCAGTATTGATACGAATGCGTCTTAAAGTGCGAGCATAACAAGAGCATTATTCTTTTGTATCCGCTGGTATACGTTATGACAAGGTAAAAGTAACTGTCGATAGATTTCTATACACATTAAATTCACTATTTGTGTTTAGACTTCAACAATAATGGAACATGATAAATTATGTGTGTTGTACTTTAGTACTTAAGTGAAACTAAAAATACATTTACTGAAAATCCTCTCATGTTTCGACCCAATCATATAATGTGTTTTTTTTTGTTTTGTTTTGTTTTGTTAAAGGTATGTAGCGACGCATTGATACAAGCATAGTTTCCATCTTATAGTGGAATTCACGCGAAGGCACTGAACTATGGCTAAGGTCACCAGAGGATCGTTAAATTTCACACGAAATATTGAGTTATTTGTGTGCAAAATGTTTTATGTTTCTCCTATAAAAATAATCTATATCCTAGTTTAAACTAACCGCAGCACGTCAGCGGGACAAAGCTTATATAAAGCGTACTTGTATCAAATAATTTGGATTATTCGTGTAATTAAATTTGTAATAGATCTAGACTAGCAATTAAAAAAAAATACTGATTGCCAGATGAAGGCGAACTTCGTTGGGCCTAGAGTTTCAAGAGTTATTTATAGATAGTTGGGACAATTGCAAAGAAGAAGAAGAATGATTTTTAAAATGAATTGAATGCTTCAAATATTGCCTAACAGGCTAAAACATAGAGGAATTTTATTTCCTACCTGCATCGGAGGTTGTCAGTTCTGAGAAATACAACTTTCCATTCTTTGAGTTGAACTGGTGAGGCTGGAGGTCAGTCCTCAGGAAATTGGGTCCCCCGTCCTCTTTGAACCATTTGATGTCCAGAGCTGCACAAATATATTCATTACACATTTGATGTCCAGAGATGCACAAATACATTCATTACACATTTGATGTCCAGAGCTGCACAAATACATTCATTACACATTTGATGTCCAGAGCTGCACAAATACATTCATTACACATTTGATGTCCAGAGCTGCACAAATACATTCATTACACATTTGATGTCCAGAGCTGCACAAATACATTCATTACACATTTGATGTCCAGAGCTGCACAAATACATTCATTACACATTTTCAAGGGCTGAAACTTTCCAGTAAAAAGAGAAACACAGTAACTTGCTCATTGCGTCTGTTGAAATTCCAACCATTTTTCAATAGGAAAGATAACTGATCCATGTAAGGGGACAAAGCGACCTTTATGACTCACTGCCCGATTTCTTTCACAAGTACTCTAAGGGCCTAATCACCGATTATCTTTTACTTAATAGAGTTTCTGATGCGGACAATACAGTTCCCGACTATGCCTTTTCAAAGTTACTAATATTTATTCTACAGGTTCATTTTATGCGTTTTTTTTCTATGATGGACAATAATTCTAAGTCTGTCATCCTATCCCAGACATTCTGAAGTCTGGACTTAGAAATTCAAAGTCTCGTTACCATTTGTTTTGTAATGAAAGTGATGCATTTGAAGTTATCTAAAAAACACTTACATACATGTATGTATATAATTGCTTTGGTAGACATAACATGATTGTCTACGCTTGACCAGTTGATTACCTGACTTGTATGCTGGCAAGCCGCAGTTAATGGCGATCCCTTGGTAGAGCCTACCAGTCACCGCTCCTGGTGGGTCGTTGGAGAACTCTGCCAAAACTAGAAAAAGGATTTAATTTTTTTTCATATAACTAGAATTTAAAAAAAATCATTAAAACAAAAATATAAATGTGACTCCTAATTTTCCGAGACAACGCACACACACACACAAATGAAACTCTCCCCCCCCCACACACACACATACACACACACAAAAAGGAAACTCTCCATCCCCCAACACACACATACACACATACACACACACAAAAAGGAAACTCTCCATCCTGCCACAAACACACATACAAACAGAGGAAACTCTCCCCCCCCCACAAACATACACAGACAAACACACACACACAAAGGAAACTCTCCATCCCCCCCCCAAACACACATACATACACACACATACACACACACAAAGGAAACTCTCCACCCCCCTCACACACACACACAAACGAAACTCTCCACCCCCCTCACACACACACACACACACAAAGGAAACTCTCCACTCCACCCCCACCCCCACATACACACATACACCTAAAACCAGTTCCTTGCCGAGTAAGTAAACGTAAAGTTCCCCTTTCAGGCCTTGTGGTCTATGGGGCTGATGATGTAAAGGCCATCTGTCAACGAGCGTGTCACGCTGCCAGCACAACGACCAATTAATGTCAGGTACCCATTAGTGTTGGGTGGACTCAGTGGCACCCCTTAAAAATCCCGAAATAAAAAATCCCCAGTCTTCAACGACATTTGAAACCTGGCTCCCTTAGTTTTGGAAGCCAAGCGTTTTACAACTAGCCCACCACGCCCCCCCCCTCGTGCAGACCCTTATGTTATACTTAAAAATAGAATGCAACAAATTTTGTGTCGATACAAAACAGACAAAAACAAAGAGTTAACGAGAATAAAAACGAAAACAGTCTTATCTTATATTAACTTATACATTACAGACGCTCCTTCAAACAAGAAGATAATTACGTCCTACACGCATTCATGTGTCCACCTAATCTTGCATGTACATTAGAAACTTGTACTAAATTATTGGTGCTGCCCCAGGCTCTAATGTTAGAAGGAGAACGACTTTGTCCCCGAATATGGAATAAGAAATATGCTTTTACTTTTCCCCAACTAATGTCAGGTACCCATGGACTTAGAGGCGCCCTAAAGATCCCAAAATAAGAATCCCAGTCCTCACCAGTATTCCAACCCGGAACCCCTGGTTCGGAAGCCAAGCGCTTTATCACTCAGCCAAGGCTACCTCCTAAAGTATCATATTTAATTTTATTCTTATAATAATATAATTCACTTCTCCCTTATTTGTCTATCCTGTAATTCTGCTTCCAGGCCAAAGGTCATGCAAATATGTTCTTACATCCAAAGCTTATGCTTCCAGTGTCGGAGATGATAGTTCCAAACTGATTGGTAGCCTGACACTGGTACTGTCCTTCGTCTTTGTCATCTCTTGGCTCTGTGATGGTCAGCTTCCCGCTGTTGATGGTGTAGCGGGAGTCGTCCGCTGCGTCCAGTCGTACGCCACCTTTCAGCCAGACGTATGTCGGTGTGGGATTACTGAAAAGGTAGCACAGCTCAGACTTTATTTACATTGGAAAAGAATGAAAGAAACGAATTTTGTTAGCTGTTTGTTTTAAATACCAATCACTTAGGTTTGTTTCATGCCTGCTAAGAATATCAGTAAATATGGTTTCTTGAATTGGCAATATATCGACGATACAGTAAATTAAAATAGACTTCGAATTTCAATTTTAATTGTCAAACAGCTACATACTATAATACTAATAACTTCTTTCCGCAGCGCAGACTCCTCTGCCTATTCAACAAATTTGGACTTCTCACCTGCCTATCAACTCGGGTCGTTTTTAACCTAGGAAGTCACAGTAGTGTAACCTAGGAAGTCACAGTAGTGTAACCTAGGAGGTCACAGTAGTGTAACCTAGGAAGTCACAGTAGTGTAACCTAGGAGGTCACAGTAGTGTAACCTAGGAAGTCACAGTAGTGTAACCTAGGAAGTCACAGTAGTGTAACCTAGGAAGTCACAGTAGTGTAACCTAGGAGGTCACAGTAGTGTAACCTAGGAAGTCACAGTAGTGTAACCTAGGAGGTCACAGTAGTGTAACCTAGGAAGTCACAGTAGTGTAACCTAGGAGGTCACAGTAGTGTAACCTAGGAAGTCACAGTAGTGTAACCTAGGAAGTCACAGTAGTGTAACCTAGGAAGTCACAGTAGTGTAACCTAGGAGGTCACAGTAGTGTAACCTAGGAGGTCACAGTAGTGTAACCTAGGAGGTCACAGTAGTGTAACCTAGGAAGTCACAGTAGTGTAACCTAGGAAGTCACAGTAGTGTAACCTAGGAAGTCACAGTAGTGTAACCTAGGAAGTCACAGTAGTGTAACCTAGGAGGTCACAGTAGTGTAACCTAGGAGGTCACAGTAGTGTAACCTAGTAGACTTTCTTTTACAGTGGCCGGGGTGTCAAGACGGAGGAGTAGATTGAGACCAATCGTTTTAGAAGGCCTGAGCACTGACCTGCAACGTCGTAACATGTGGGCAATGATGACCAATGGCTCATTGCCACGTCACGCGGTTCTTTCCCATTAATAAACTTTGTTTTTAGATAGTTTTTTTTTCAATTGCTTTTTAATTCATAGCTTTTGATATTCTTGTTAAAATTAGTGAAGCCTGCTTTTTTTTTTAACTATCTGAGTGGACCACTTCGGGGGCCGACTGTGAGTTTGTGTTACAACACAAACTATCTTTGTAACTTTGTTAAATAAGACTCTTTTCTCCTTTAATTGTTATAAAAACATTATTGCGTGTGTGTGTGTGGTGTGTGTATGTGTGAGTTGAGAGAATAGCTGCACTAACAGACAAGGATACGAAATGCCAAGGCTATTTAACGAAACTTTATTGAAAAGCTAATCTGCTAGTGACGTCACACGTTTTCTTGTTTTGTTTGTTTTTAAAATAGAAGAGCTGGGTGCCGAAGTGGTAAACGAAAAGTGACGATAATCACGTGTGTAAAAACAACCAATCACAATCATGTCACGATTGCAGGACTATTTTGACGCGTGTCACTCACAACACACACACACACACACACTTTTTTTTCTCACCTTTGTGCCTCACATTGCAGAGTGACGTAATCTACGTCCACTACAAGGATGGACATTGGCTGTTGGATAAATTTAGGACCCGTCAGTACGTCACGTGGGTCTGTAATGTTCGTACCGTACACTGTGGATAAAGAGAGAAAGCAAACAGCTTCAAAGATATTGTCTCCATTTAAGGTTGTTTCACCAAGGATAAAATAAGCAGGGGTTGGGGGGGGGGAATGGGCGGCAACTCTGGGCTACGCGATTCCCTAACACCACCTTTGGTAATAGTTCTTTTCCCTTTAAGTGACAGTTACATTTCAGCTCGATCTAAATACAATGTAAACTATTTTTGCAAGGTTGATCTCCTTTTACTTCTATGTAGAACAAAAGTAATTAATTTGTACTTAATGATCAACTAATTGGTTAATTTTTGGATTTGATTCCTGTATTAATATCGACTATGAATGAGTATGCAAATTTCAACTTGATACGAGAATGGGAAGTGGGAGAAAAAACCTTTCATTATAATAATGAGACTAAATACTCACAAACACACATACACACACACATACATACATACATACCATACATACATACATACATACATACTTACATACATACATACATACATACATACATACATACATACATACATACATACATACATACATACATACTTACATACATACATACATACATACATACATACATACATACATACATACATACATACTTACATACATACATACATACATACATACATACATACTTACATACATACATACATACATACATACATACATACATACATACATACATACATACATACATACATACATACATACATACTTACATACATACATACATACATACATACATACATACATACATACATACATACATACATACATACATACATACATACATACATACTTCCATACATACATACATACATACATACATACATACCATACATACATACATACATACATACTTCCATACATACATACATACATACATACATACATACATACATACATACATACATACATACATACTTCCATACATACATACATACTTACATACATACATACATACATACATACTTACATACATACATACATACATACATACATACATACATACATACTTACATACATACATACATACATACATACATACATACATACATACATACATATATACATGCATATATATATAAATATCGGCGTTCGCAAGGACATCCTTCTTATGGTCCGACAGCTACGCTGGGCAGGGCACGTATCCCTTATGGGAGACGAACGTATGCCAAAGGCAGTCTTTTTTGATGAGCTAAAAGGTGGTCGACGTAACAGAGGTGAAAAAATAAAATGAATGACTTTTAAGATTTCTACATAGTAACCTTTGCAACTGATTCTCTTAAACAAAACTGAGGACTACCTTCTCGCTCCCCCCTCCCCCCATGAGATTTAAGTTTATATACGCATAGGAATATGTGATTCTACTTTTAGCCCATAATATTACTTCTATTTTTTTTTAAATACTGAAGCTGTAAAACAGTAGAACATATTAGCAAGCATAATATTATTTCACTAATAAAGGAGAATAGATCATCAATCAATAGAATGAATGGCTGTTTACCGAACCAATGTCAGTACATAGTTAGGAATACTGCTCTTCCACATTTTTAATGACCCTACCAAAATAACTTAACTGTCTAGAAAACAATGCTTATAGGTCTAAAAAGTACATAACAAACTGTTGTTTTAATGGTTTAAAAAAATGTTTCATGGTCTAGTACAGGTACAATTTGACTGAGTGTGAAACGCATCGCTTTTAAATATAGTTTGTTTTCATTGTAAGCTTCAACAAAGCCGCAATATTCAATGGTCCTATTCATGGTTGTGAAATAGGAAGAAATATTGGTATAATTATTAACAATGGTAGCACGTAGCCTACTGAATGGAACATGTCCTGCCTCTCTACTGCTACACAGTGCCCCAGAGATCCTTATGCCCCACCCTGTAGAGTGTAGACAGTCAAACCGCTTAAGCAATATGTCTACAGTGAGAGTAAGGGGAGGGGGGAGAGCCCGAAACGTGATGTGTCGCGACAACAAAGACACACCCACACAATGATGAATATGTTTATATAGTTGGGGCCGTAACAGATAAGCCAGACGGTTATTTGTGTATTAACATTTTATAATAACACGTTTAGGGTATGTGCGACGTACTGTCTTTGGAAATGTTCAATGGAGCTGGCATGAGTGATAGAGTCAGGAGGTCGAAAAAATATATGACGCTCAAGCAGGGCCGGCCTTACGAATTGCGGGGCCCAATTTAATGGATGCCCCTCTTCTAGATTTGTTTTACGATAGCAACTATTACTATTAATTAGGTCATTATACCAACATTTGCCATACAACATGCATAGAACGAAATTCAAACGCAATAGGTGCCTGTGGGTTAATTAAAGTTACGTCAATCGTACGATAAGTCCACACTAAATGCGTTAACCCTTCAAGTCCTACATCTTTAAAAGTCTGTCACAAGAGCCGTGTATGCTTAATATTAATTTGCGGGGCCCTGCCAGGCGCGGGGACCAATTGGAGCAATCGGTCAAATCGGCCTAAAGCCGGCCCTCCGTTCAAGGTAGAAGTATCAAAAAGTACGATCTAAAATCAAATGAATAAAAGCTACAGATGTATTACAAGGACTAAGTATTATGACAATTTTACCAAGACTCTCTAAATGAGGAAGTAATTTAAACATTTGTAGACCATTAGTCTCACTTGCAAAGCTCAAGAAAATGTGAACAGACAAACCCTCGGCACAAAATTCAGACTGTTGCGCCATCTTGGTCATGGCGACTTCCGTACGCGCTTGCGAATCTTGGACTGCAAAATCAGAGAGGGAGAAATAAGATGTTACGGAAGGATTCTACAGAGACCGCATCACACGCGTGGACATTCAAAACAGGATCGCCATGGCGATTGAGCCCAACGATGACCCTCAGATCATTATTTAAAAACAAAGACTGTCCGGCAAAGTTACAAGATCCACAGGGCTCGCTAAGATTCTTCTGCGGGAAACAGTTGAAGGTAAAAAAAAAGGAGGTGGGGGTGAAGCAGAAAAAGCGACAGAAGAGGCGACAGAAGAAGCGACAGAAGAGGCTCTAATTCTGGTAAAAGATAGAGAGGAATGTACAGAGACAGTTGACAGTTCATCTGTAGGGCCCTAACGGTCCAAACAGAAGACTATTATTGCTAATTAGTTGCAAGTTTCCCCTTTCAGGCACCCTAAAGATCCCGAAATTAAAAATCCCAGTCGGTTCGGAAGCCAATCTCTTTACCACTTAGCGCCTCAATAAGGTGCATCCCCGCCGCCCCGGCATGTAAAAGGTAGATGTGAATGTACTCGAAAAACAAAAAGTCTACTCACTGTGATCTCTGGCATCGCTTAAGATTCTGTAAGCCTCGGTCAGACTGACTTCACATATAGATGAGAGGAGACTGTCAGGCGATGACCAGGTCCATTTATACTTGCTGGAGTCAGCTTAATATACAAGAAGATAATGAGACGGGAAGTAAGAGAGAGAGAGAGAGAGAGAGAGAGAGAGAAAGAAAGAGAAAGAGAGAGAAAGAAAGAAAGAGAGAGAGTGAGAGAGACAGAAAGAGAAAGAGGGAGAAAGAAAGAGAGAGAGTGAGAGAGAAAGAGAGAGAGAGAGAGAAAGAAAGAGAGTGAGAGAGAAAGAGAGAGAAAGAGAGAGAGTGAGAGAAAAAGAAAGAGAGAGGGTGAGAGAGAATGTGAGAGAAAGAGAGAGAGAGAGTGAGAGAGAGAGAAAGAGAGAGAGAGAGTGAGAGAGAAAGAAACCGGGAGAGAGAGAGAGAGTGAGAGAGAGAGACAGAAAGAGAGAGAAAGAGAAATATAGAGAGAGTGAAACAGAGAGAGAAAGAGAGAGAAAGAGAGAGAGAGAAAGAGTGGGAGAAAGAGAGAGAGAGAGAGATTAAAATAGGAGAATTACTATGTCTATCTATCTATCTATCTATCTATCTATCTATCTATCTATCTATCTATCTATCTATCTATCTGTCTGTCTGAATGTCTGTCTGTCTGTCTGTCTGTCTGTCCGGTGTGTCTAATATGCCATTCCGTCTGTCATGTCTGTCTATCTATCTATTTCTTCTTTCTTTCTTTCATTCTGGTGAAATATTCCAATATAAAGAGTTAAATATAAAATAAAATAAAATAAAATATAGTATAATATAATATAATATAATATAATATAATATAATATAATATAATATAATATAATATAATATAATATAATATAATATAATATAATATAAGGGATTCCGTTAAGAGAAGACTGTTGATGTCACTAACCTGTATAGAAAAATGCAAGTTGCAATCCACTCTCAGGTGTGGTGGTTTTCTTTGTTCCATTTGTCCAGAACTCAGGACCTTCTGTCACAAAATTGTCGTTTGTCGTGCTTGACCACCACATCATCTCTCTAAATATTTAACAAACATACTTATTTTTAAACTATCGATCGTTTAGCAAATTTCAAAAACCATTGTAAATATAGTCTAAGCAATCTTTAACAAAACTTAGTACAATTTGACGGTCTACGGAATCTTAAGCTTCTACGTCAGTACCATCAACGCAATCTTTATCATTGTCAATACGGTCAACGCAATCTTTATCATTGTCAATACGGTCAACGCAATCTTTATCATTGTCAATACGGTAAACTCAATCTTTATCATTGTCAATACGGTCAACGCAATCTTTATCATTGTCAATACGGTCAACGCAATCTTTATCATTGTCAATACGGTCAACGCAATCTTTATCATTGTCAATACGGTAAACGCAATCTTTATCATTGTCAATACGGTCAACGCAATCTTTATCATTGTCAATACGGTCAACGCAATCTTTATCATTGTCAATACGGTCAACGCAATCTTTATCATTGTCAGTACGGTCAACGCAATCTTTATCATTGTCAGTACGGTCAACGCAATCTTTATCATTGTCAGTACGGTCAACGCAATCTTTATCATTGTCAATACGGTCAACGCAATCTTTATCATTGTCAATACGGTCAACGCAATCTTTATCATTGTCAATACGGTCAACGCAATCTTTATCATTGTCAATACGGTCAACGCAATCTTTATCATTGTCAATACGGTCAACGCAATCTTTATCATTGTCAATACGGTCAACGCAATCTTTATCATTGTCAATACGGTCAACGCAATCTTTATCATTGTCAATACGGTCAACGCAATCTTTATCATTGTCAATACGGTCAACGCAATCTTTATCATTGTCAATACGGTCAACGCAATCTTTATCATTGTCAATACGGTCAACGCAATCTTTATCATTGTCAATACGGTCAACGCAATCTTTATCATTGTCAATACGGTCAACGCAATCTTTAACACCATCGTGGAACGTAATTAACCTAATCAGCCAACATTTATATAGATTTTAAATTCAGATTGGCGTGCTTGTATTCCACTGTTGGAGATTTTCATCAATGGCAGCCAAGCCAAAAATAGACATCTTTTGGGTGCATCCGGTGTACAAACTAAAAGAAGTGCAGATCATCTATGTTTTTATAAGTTCTTTGATTATCTGTGTGCATCTTCTGCATACCAAGAGTTGCGATGACATGGAGGCCAATTCGAGGAAAGCGCAAACAGGGACGTCCTCGTATAACTTCATGGAGGACCTCAGAGCAGTGGACACCAGGTGGGAAGAGGCTTGAGACATTGCCAGTGAGACTTTGTGGAGACAACCGAACGGCGAGGGAGGACCTAAGTCTAAGTAAGTGCATATTCTAGCCGTGCAGAATCCAATTTTCTAAGTTCTTCCATTTGTGGCTTATATTTTAGTTGGCAACACTTAGCGTCCTTGACATTGTTCAGTTTATCGTGAACATCTGCAAAGAAGGATTAATTGAGCTCTGATTGACACATTTTTCAAACAGTCCTCATAAAAAATATTGTATTCTAGTTAGCATGAAGTGAATCCCGTCTGGGGCATAAGCTACCAATCAGCTTCTTCCAGGCGTCTTCGTTTTGGGCAAGTTTCTCCAACTGTTACCTGTTCTTGTCCATCTACTTGGCACAGCGAAAAGGTGGGGGGGGGGGGGGGGAATATGCATTTACACATTAGATTACTTGAGCAATAAGGGATTAACTAGGTGCGTTAGCACTAGCAAGCGCACTTGTGTTTTGCAAATCTCTGTCGTCTCGGGTTTCTCTTTCGCTACCAACAATTACTTTATTTTTGTTTTTTTCTAGCGTTTTGTTTTCTTGCAATCCAACGTGTCCCCTTGTCATCTCAACTGTTTCTTGCTTTTCTTCGTAGGGTGGCTGTGACAGTTCTTAGGGGTGCTATGACAGTTCTTAGGGGTGCTATGACAGTTTGTAGGGGTGCTGTGACAGTTGGTAGGGGTGCTGTGACAGTTCTTAGGGGTGCTATGACAGTTTGTAGGGGTGCTATGACAGTTTGTAGGGGTGCTGTGACAGTTGGTAGGGGTGCTGTGACAGTTCTTAGGGGTGCTATGACAGTTTGTAGGGGTGCTGTGACAGTTGGTAGGGGTGCTGTGACAGTTGGTAGGGGTGCTGTGACAGTTCTTAGGGGTGCTATGACAGTTTGTAGGGGTGCTATGACAGTTTGTAGGGGTGCTGTGACAGTTGGTAGGGGTGCTGTGACAGTTCTTAGGGGTGCTATGACAGTTTGTAGGGGTGCTGTGACAGTTGGTAGGGGTGCTGTGACAGTTGGTAGGGGTGCTGTGACAGTTCTTAGGGGTGCTATGACAGTTTGTAGGGGTGCTATGACAGTTTGTAGGGGTGCTGTGACAGTTGGTAGGGGTGCTGTGACAGTTCTTAGGGGTGCTATGACAGTTTGTAGGGGTGCTGTGACAGTTGGTAGGGGTGCTGTGACAGTTCTTAGGGGTGCTATGACAGTTTGTAGGGGTGCTGTGACAGTTGGTAGGGGTGCTGTGACAGTTCTTAGGGGTGCTATGACAGTTTGTAGGGGTGCTGTGACAGTTGGTAGGGGTGCTGTGACAGTTCTTAGGGGTGCTATGACAGTTTGTAGGGGTGCTACGACAGTTCGTAGGGGTGCTATGACAGTTCGAAGGGGTGCTATGACAGTTCGTAGGGGTTCTGTGACACTTCATAGGGGTTATGTGACAGTTCGTAGGGGTTATGTGACACTTCATAGGGGTTATGTGACACTTCATAGGGGTTATGTGACAGTTCGTAGGGTTCTTAGGGGTGCTGTGACAGTTCGTAGGGGTTCTGCGAACCTTTCTTTGTGCTTTCTGTGACAGTTCGTAGGGTTCTTAGGGGTGATGTGACAGTTCGTAGGGGTGCTATGACAGTTTGTAGGGGTTCTGCGAACCTTTCTTTGTGCTTTCTGTGACAGTTCGTAGGGTTCTTAGGGGTGATGTGACAGTTCGTAGGGGTGCTATGACAGTTTGTAGGGGTGCTGTGACAGTTCGTAGGGGTTCTGTGACAGTTCGTAGGGGTGATGTGACAGTTCGTAGGGGTGATGTGACAGTTCGTAGGGGTGCTGTGACATTTTGTAGATGTGCTGTGATAGTTCGTAGGGGTGCTGTGATAGTTCGTAGGGGTGCTGTGACAGTTTACATAACAAAGTCCCTACACTCTTTCTGATAAGCAGCTGTGCTTAGCAAAATATCTAGAGGCTAGAGGCCTTACCACGAACTTTTCTTTGTGCTTTCCCCACTGTACCTTGAATGATATTCTTCTTTCTCTTTGTCATTGTTATGTTGGAGCGTTCAGATGACTAGACCAATATATGAGATGAACTGTGCAATGGTTTTCAAATCAGGGAGCTCTCCATATAGTTCTCTGTCTATTGGGGTGTTTTGAGGCCAGTGTCTTGTACGGGCCTCATGGTAAACAGTTTTGAAGGATATGCTCAGCATTCTCTGGTGACACTCCACAAGGACAGATTTCACTGGTTCCAATTTTGAGCTTCCGGTACATATGTCGTTTCATTCTGTTATGTCCGGTCCTGAGTCGAAAGATTAGACGTTGATCTTGTCGGGATAGCTTATAATAGGCATCATCTTGAAGGATGAATTTTTAAAAGAGAATCATGTCTTACAGTAGGACAGAACCAGCTTTCGTCTCTTTACAGTATTGAGGAGTCCCTCCTTTTTTTTGTCCCCTAGCCAGAGTGTTGACTTTCATACCCACTGTAAAACTTAAACATTAGAACTACCACTATGGACATTACATAACGTTGAATCATGTTCAATGAGCCTGTGAAGGGAAACAACTCCTGAGCAGGTCACGCTGAACTTGTGTTAGTCATGTCATTCTCACCTGAGTTTAACAAAGCTACTCCCCCCCCCACCTCACTTTCTCAGGACGTCGTCTGCACTTTCCAAATCACGAATCGTTCTCCCCCCCCCCCAATGTATTCCTCCATGTTACCTTCCCCTCCCCCTCCCTCCCCATTAACCACGTAACGAACATGACGTTGAGCTGAACGATTTATAGGCAGATAAACAGCAGCCGAAATGTTCACATTGTATTCACTTCAATTTCAATCACGTCTTGTTTGTATTTCACATGTTATTTATTGCGTAAGTATTAAGCTAAGACAAAAATTCATTGCAGTCTAGAATTAGTTTTTTTTCTCCTCCTGCTACGTTGTGCGTGTGTGTGTGTGTGTGTCTAACTAATGTCGACGTTGTCTCCAATAGACGCCATCTGGTCCATGGCTGCGGAGAATTCAGCCCCCCGTCTCTCCAGCGTGGCGCCTACGTGGACACGTCTAGTAGTGGAACTAAATACGCTAAGAGCGGGAAGCAAACATGGCCCCTGGATACCCTGGGAGAGACTTTTTTTTTTATCTCACTCGGGGTGGGGATGGAACAAAAGCCAGATATCCGTGCCAAAAAGTCCGCCACACCGTACAACAAAGTGGACATCAGTGTCCCGTTAGCTGGAGTGGCGGTCCTTGCACGGAACGTGGCGGGTACAGTATAGAAATATGAGGTAACCCTTCCCCCCCCCCTCCCATGGTTAGCGTTGCCCTCGGTCACTTATAGCGAGTGGACCCAGGACTGAAGCGAGGTGCGCTATGTACGCGGTACGGCCCCCTTTACTCCGTCTTTGGCCATTACTGCTGGGGGCCCTCAGAAAAGACTTTAAGCGAAAAGCTCCGGGACAAGCATGTTAGTTGAATAAAAGCTTTTCTTACGATCAATGGGCCTTCGTCGCCGATTCCCTACTGGACTTTATCGAAGGTCCTTGGCTGTAATATAAACTCACTCTGTCTAGTACAGATCATTTACACGTTACTTCTCCCACTTCCCATTCTCGGAGCAAGTGGACATTTCTCGAGACAAATCATGAATCAATAAAAAAATGTTACTAATTAGTTATATAATTAATGGTAGTAAATTAATTTTGTTTGAAAAGGGAGATAAATGTTATAGTATTGAGACATATGGCAAAAATTGAGCTGTTATTTGCTTGTTATAAGCTCCCCCTAGGATAATGACAAAGAGCGATTTTTTTTTTTTCAAAAACGAAAAAGTATGGTGTTTGCCTTGCAATAATGAATACGTATTTGATTATTATTCAAGAGAAAATGACATTATAAGCAATGTTCAAAAATTTAATTATTAAATTAAGTGTTTGCGTTAACCCTATTGACATCTGTATGGAAGGTTTAATAATAATATTAATATAATAATAATAATATTAATATAATAATAATAATATTAATATAATATAATAATATAATAATAATAATATTATTATTATGTTAGAAATGAACGAGTAGTCATTCTCTGGCGCTGCCAGGGTCGAGTTTCGCTAAAGAGAAACAAAATTCATCGTAGTCCATGAGGAATTTTCTGGTGATGTGGCAGGTCTGCAGCAGTACCGCCCTCTGACAGGCAACGAAGATGTTCTTAGGAATGTTAAGGGCCTTGAAGGTGCCTGTGAGGTCAGGGGGTTTTCTTTGTTTTTCTATCTCAGTTTTTCTTAAATTATGAGACAGTGGTACGGCGATATCGATAATGGTAGCGTTTTTTTCTTTTTTATCGATGAACAGCAGATCCGGGTGATTGAAATCTACCGTTTTGTCGGTCAGAATAGGCCTATCCCAGTACAGCAGATGTTCAGTAGACTCGAGAACCTCTTGCGGAGAGTATTTATAATAAGGGGGAGTGTCCTTACCGATCAATTTGTACGTCAAAGCCAGGTGTTGGTGTATTAACTTTGCAACTTGGTTATGGCGACCTAGGGTAGGCTGATTCTGATAGGGCTGGACATCCTGCCATAATGTGTTCAATCGACTCGCCCACATTTCCACATTTTCGGCATTTGTCGACAACATTGAGTTTCAGGATATGCTTCTCGTAATTTTTTGTCCTGATTACTCTGTCCTGTATTGCTGTAACAAAGCCTTCTGTTTCAGGGTAGAGATGACCTGCTTTGAGCCATGTTAAGGAAGCAGCCTTGTCGATGTTGTCCCCATGTAATGAAGCCGGAAATTTTCCGTGGAGTGTTTTTTCTTCCCATTGGCGAATCTCATGCCCTACGTCGTCCAAACCGACATTGACATCAGCATTGTGTAGGTTTATTATTATTATTATTATTATTATTTACGAACGGCTTTATTATTATTATTATTATTATTTACGGACGGCTTTATTAATGAGTGTGTGAGTGTGTGTGTGTCTTGATTGATACTACGACTATGTAAGAGATTGTATTGACGACTGTATTGGAAAATGTCTCGCTAAACTAGATAATGTCAAGGAGTTTGAGTTTAAGTTTTGAGTTTTTGGCACATCGGCACATTTTAGGCCATGGCGTGCCCGTAATCCTTCAAGGATTACTCTCCCTTCATCTCACCAGAGCTAAATTCCATACAGTTAACTCATAATGTCAAGGACGCAGAATTGAACCTCAATGTTGTTAACTAAAAAAAAAACATAGTTGAAATTCTAATTTTTTTATTGAATACACTAACCTAGTGATGCCAAAAATACGGCCCGCGGGCCAAATTCGGCCCGCAATGTGTTTCCATCCGGCCCGCCGAGCCGTTGGCACAAGTGTAAAAAAAAAAAACGTCTCTCAAAAACAAAAATAATTGAAATATGTATCTTGACCTACGTTAGGCCCTCACTTTTTCTCTAATGGGTTGGTACCATGGCCTTTAACGTGTCTACGATTATGAAATGGGAGAGCCGAAGACAGTACAAGTGGACTCTGAATTTAGAATCTACCAGGGAAAGTGAGCGGATCTTTACTTGTTTGTGTGGAACATGATAAAAATCCAACATATTTGTTTTTTTGGCATAATAAATAATAAAGTGTAGCAGTTTAAAACAACAACAACAACAACATATATAAACGGCATTATAAAACTAATATGACGGCATTCTTGCTTTGAGCCGTGAATACAGAAGGTTAAAGATTGGAGATTGGAGGATGGATGGGAATATTTACCAAAAAGAGACCAGAAAATGAGTCGGTGGTAATGGTAGCCACAATGATATTCACATTGTAGGTCAAGACGTGAAGCCATTTTCCAAAGCGTAGAATTAAATATAAATTTCCAATCTCCTATTAATTAATGTAAGTACTGGAGCCACACGTTTCTAATAAAATTGTTTCAGGTCGATTTCATTTCGTTTTTGTACCTTTTCGGTCATGTGGCCCACGACACGAGTGTCGGAAATTAAAACGGCCCGATGGTCGAATCAGGTTGGGCATCACTGCGTGGCTAGCCTATAAATGTACACATTTTATATCCTGGTGTGGCCCTTTTTTTTTTTGTTTGTTTTAAAACAAGTAACATAAAAAAAAAAGTATTTTAAAAATTCCTTTATGCAGCTGATAACTTTTTTGTTAGAGCGATTATTTTGCACTTAATAACTATGGAATGGTATATTTAAACAAGAACATTAAAAAAAACTTTTAATACAAAAATACAAAGCACATGTCAAATGTACTTGTATCAATTAGTTCGGGTCAGTCGTGTCATTTAATTTAGAATAGATCTGGATTAACATTTAAAAAATATTTATAAAAATTTAAAAAGAGGAGGGGGGGGGGACGAGCTCAATTCGAACTCATGGCTCAAGCCTTCGCAGGCTTCTCAAGGCAACACGGTAACCACTCTGCTAGTGGAAAGCTTCTGAATATGGAAGACTGTATGTAGTCTCGTCCTTTTTCTCAGGTTTGTGTTCACTAAGACTCAGACGATGACCTATAAAGGGGACTGATTCAGCTTATACCACACTTGAGTCAGTTACAATTTTCTTTCTCTTGTTTGAGATACGAAACACAATAATGTATTACCATTAGTTAATTAAATAATTGATTAATTTAAAAAAAACAACGGATTATTGTGTTGTCGGGTAAAAGAAATAATTATTCACAAATTTAGCCTACTCCGAGATCGGATGTGGAAGAATTAACCTGTACAAACTTTTGACCAGACGGACAGTCTGAGACAGACAGACAGATTGAGTTGATAGACTTGATAAAAGCTTTGGGAAAAAAATTGTAGCATTCCCTCCCATTCTCCATCCTCCCGAAAAAATCCCCTGGTTTAGCGAAGGAATACTGTACTCTGAGACTCTGAATATCTATAATTCTACTGCTAGGCCTATAGACCAAGCCCATAGACTTATATATTATATCTAGACTGGAAACCGGAAATAAATTCTTATCCGCGATTGATCGATTGTGAACATTTTTTTAGAAAGTTGGATCAAGGCGTTGTTTTGTAAAGAGGTTAAAAGGAAGTCAAGTTGTGTTGTTTTTTTTTTCAATCCTAACCTATGTAACATATTGTTGTGGCTCTTCCATGTCAAATACAAACAATGAAATAAACAGGAGGTAACCTTCCAACACCGTCGAAAGGCCGAAACAATCAAGATAGGTAGTCGACACTGTTATTGAAACTATAAACACGTTTAATACTTAAGAAGGGATCCGTCTATGTATACTGAAAAGCGTCTTGTTGATAGTATCGGAGAGAGCGTTTTTACTTTTTAACAAACTTTACGTCATCGTCGCTAAGTAAAACTTTTCCTCTATTCCCGAAACAAATAACTAATTCCTAATCATGTCATAACCATAGACATTTATTTATGTCTATGGTCATAACGATATAATTAAATTTTTAGACCTAGATCTAGTAAATGAACATCAAAAATACACAATCAAAATCACACTTTAGTGTTGCATTCAGTCTATTGATAAAGAAGTAGCATTTCAATAGATTGATGACCTAGATGTTTCTGGATTATGTATCTAAAAATTGCAAAATAATGATTATGAGACCAGAGTAGGCTACAGTTCATGGGCGTAGCCAGGATTTTTTTTCGGGAGGGGTTTTGGGGGGGGGGGGATTCGGGCGGAAAAAAATTATATGTGTGTGTGTGTACATAATTAATCTTTATTACATTGTGACCCTTTCGGAAGACGTTTATTATTTATTGTAGACTCCCCGCCCTTACTAGCAAGGGGGTCTGGGGGAGCTCGCAGCGCTCCCCCCAGCGCGGGGCGAAGCCCCGCCGCCGAGCACTATTTCTGGTATTGAAAGCCAACAAAATGCATATTCTGAGGTATCTACAGTTCATTATCTTGCTATTAAAAAGTTTTATTTCAAAAAGCTAATGTGCTATTCTTACTGACTTAGACCCTCTCGCGCCGTTCGGCGAATTTTCCGGAAATCTGTTTCCGCAACTCTTATTTTGCGTAATTCATTTTGTCGGAGAACATGTCCCGCAAAACCTCATGCGACGCTCTGTCACAACATTACTAAGGATTCGACTCCCAGTTCGGCATATGATTTCTTTGATTTAGAACCGATCTCTATGACTGACTCCTAAAATCTGTCTTAGCCATCTTTGTTGAGCCACATTTAATGTTTTTCAATTTCGGCAGAAGACTATTCACACTTTATTAATGGAGCCCAAGCCAATGGTAGAAATTTGTAACATTTCTTGACTACGCTTTTGGAATTATATGCCTGTATTTCGCTTTAGATTTTATATCGAAAAGGAAAGTTTTTTCGTCAAATCATTTGTTGAGGGGTTTTAAACTAAAAAATCTCAGGAGGTTTTTTTTTTTTTTTTTTTTTTAATTCAAAACCCCATTTAGCTACGATCATAGAATTTGGTGACTGTAGTTTGCTTTAAAATAATATTGAAGAGAGAGGTTTTCAACTCTAGACGCTCTGTATGGGAATTTTAAACTCAAAACCATCTGGAGGGGTTTTTAACTTTAAAGAAAAAGCCATCTGGAGGAGGGGATTTAAACTCAAAATCCCTTTGACTACGCTCATAGATTTTATAGTGTGTAATTTGCTTTTTTTTTATATTGAAGAGGTACTTTTTAGCTTCAAACCCCAACTGGAAGGGGGGGGGGGTTTAAACTCAAAACCCCTTTGGCAACGCTCATAAAATTTTGAATGTGTAATTTGCTTTTTTATATTGAAGATGGGGTTTATCGTAAATTTTGGAGGGGTTTTTAAAATCAAAATCTTCCTTAACTGTGCTGTTGGAATTTGGGGATTGCTGTTTGCATTTTTTTTTTGTTTTGTTTTATAGAAGAGGGGGATTTAACTGCAAAAACCTCTGGTAGGGGGTTTAAAACTCAAACCCCCCCCCCTGGTAGAGGGATTTGTATCTCAAAACCCCCTGATAGGGTTTTTTAAAATCTCAAAACCTCCTGGTAGGGGGGTTTAAACTCAAAACCCCCTGGTACAGGGTTTTTAACTCAAAACCCCCTCGGCTGTGCTGTGGTAAGTGATGATTTAGTATTACAATCTCACCTAAAATAAACAAAATGAAAGCAAAAATCAGTCACTTAATTCCGTTCCCCCCTCCAGGGGGGGGGATTTCATTTCGGGGGGGGGTTGATGTTCAATTACTAGATCTAGATCTAAAAAATTAAATTACATGTGAATTTTTGAATTAAGGAATTGTAAAGATCAGTTTGAAATATCTCTACTTTTATTTGATTCCCTTTGTATTCTCAATGTGGTCAGTACGTTGGCAGTCTCCATCTCACAATGATTCACACACATTTGTTTGTACGTTATGTTAGGAAGACTCGGTGAAGTCTGGGATTTTTAATTTCGGGATTTTTAGTCCACCCAACATTTTCCTTGGTACCTAAAATTAGTTGGGGAAATTAAAACGATTGGTCGTTGTGCTGGTCACATCACACCCTCATTATCCGTACGCCATAGAAACAGATGACCTTTACATCATCTGCTTTATAGATCGTAAGGTCTGTAAGGGGTACTTTACTTCTTTTTATTTGATTATTTATTTCTTGATCTAGCCATGACTATTTTTAGGGATTAAAAGTATGCACCACTCACTAAATCACAACCTATATACTCCTACCTTCTTTGATCGTTCGTATACACCACTCACTAAATCACAACCTATATACTCCTACCTTCTTTGATCGTTCGTATACACCACTCACTAAATCACAACCTATATACTCCTACCTTCTTTGATCGTTCGTATACATCACTCACTAAATCACAACCTATATACTCCTACCTTCTTTGATCGTTCGTATACATCACTCACTAAATCACAACCTATATACTCCTACCTTCTTTGATCGTTCGTATACATCACTCACTAAATCACAACCTATATACTCCTACCTTCTTTGATCGTTCGTATACATCACTCACTAAATCACAACCTATATACCCCTACCTTCTTTGATCGTTCGTATACATCACTCACTAAATCACAACCTATATACTCCTACCTTCTTTGATCGTTCGTATACATCACTCACTAAATCACAACCTATATACTCCTACCTTCTTTGATCGTTCGTATACATCACTCACTAAATCACAACCTATATACTCCTACCTTCTTTGATCGTTTCTGGTCAGCCAATCAGAGATGAATGTAAATTCTCTGAGACTGTCTACGCTGAGAATATTAGCACCTTGAGCCTGAAACAGATGACAGTTTTAGCACTTTCTTACTAAAACAAATGACAATGTTAGCACTTTGTTTCTAAAACAAAAGGTAATGTTAGCACTTTGTTTCTAAAACAAAAGGTAATGTTAGCACTTTGTTTCTAAAACAAAAGGTAATGTTAGCACTTTGTTTCTAAAACAAAAGGTAATGTTAGCACTTTGTTTCTAAAACAAAAGGTAATGTTAGCACTTTTTTTCTAAAACAAAAGGTAATGTTAGCACTTTGTTTCTAAAACAAAAGGTAAATTTAGCACTTTGTTACTAAACAAATGACAATGTTAGCAGTTAGTTACTAAAAAAAATGACAATGTTAGCACTTAGTTACTAAAATGGTTTAGAGTTTTTGTTTGAAGTCGTTTGAAGGATGTGACGTCTGCATGTTCTGATTAAAACATCTCACCTGACAAACTTGTTTTGCGTTTTCAAAATTTCTCGCCGGGTAGAAATGAAAGAAGTAGCAATCATTTTCTTCTCTGAGCCAGCCGTCAGGGCAATCTGAAGGAAAACCACAAAGTTACTGGATACATTTCAATGTTTGCATCATGTTTTTAAATAATGACCAATTTACTTTTATGTTTTTCCCAAGTGCACTTAACCATGTAAAAATTGAATGCTGGGAGTGTTTCCAGAATTGTAATTGAGATATGATAATATATCATCTCTTTTTAAATAAACTTTTGAACTGGTTGGTTATCAATTACATTATGAACTGGAAGGTTATCCATTACATTATGATCTGGTAGGTTATCCATTACATTATGATCTGGTAGGTTATCCATTAGATTATGAACTGGTAGGTTATCCATTACATTATGAACTGGTAGGTTATCCATTACATTATGAACTGGTAGGTTATCCATTACATTATGATCTGGTAGGTTATCCATTACATTATGAACTGGTAGGTTATCCATTACATTATGAACTGGTAGGTTATCCATTACATTATGATCTGGTAGGTTATCCATTACATTATGAACTGGTAAGTTATTCATCACATTATGAACTGGTAGGTTATCCATTACATTATGAACTGGTAAGTTATTCATCACATTATGAACTGGAAGGTTATCCATTACATTATGAACTGGTAGGTTATCCATTACATTATGAACTGGTAGGTTAGCCATTACATTATGAACTGGTAGGTTATCCATTACAATATGAACTGGTAGGTTATCCATTACATTATGATCTGGTAGGTTATCCATTAGATTATGAACTGGTAGGTTATCCATTAGATTATGAACTGGTAGGTTATCCATTACATTATGAACTGGTAGGTTATCCATTACATTATGAACTGGTAGGTTATCTATTACATTATGAACTGGTAGGTTATCCATTTCATTATGAACTGGTAGGTTATCTATTACATTATGAACTGGTAGGTTATCCATTACATTATGAACTGGTAGGTTATCCATTACATTATGATCTGGTAGGTTATCCATTACATTATGAACTGGTAGGTTATTCATTACATTATGATCTAGTAGGTTATCCATTACATTATGAACTGGTAAGTTATTCATCACATTATGAACTGGTAGGTTATCCATTACATTATGAACTGGTAAGTTATTCATCACATTATGAACTGGAAGGTTATCCATTACATTATGAACTGGTAGGTTATCCATTACATTATGAACTGGTAGGTTAGCCATTGCAATATGAACTGGTAGGTTATCCATTACAATATGAACTGGTAGGTTATCCATTACATTATGAACTGGTAGGTTATCCATTAGATTATGAACTGGTAGGTTATCCATTACAATATGAACTGGTAGGTTATCCATTACATTATGAACTGGTAGGTTATCCATTACATTATGAACTGGTAGGTTATCCATTACATTATGAACTGGTAGGTTATTTATTACATTATGATCTAGTAGGTTATCCATTACATTATGAACTGGTAAGTTATTCATCACATTATGAACTGGTAGGTTATCCATTACATTATGAACTGGTAAGTTATTCATCACATTATGAACTGGAAGGTTATCCATTACATTATAAACTGGTAGGTTATCCATTACATTATGAACTGGTAGGTTAGCCATTACAATATGAACTGGTAGGTTATCCATTACAATATGAACTGGTAGGTTATCCATTACATTATGATCTGGTAGGTTATCCATTAGATTATGAACTGGTAGGTTATCCATTACATTATGAACTGGTAGGTTATCCATTACATTATGAACTGGTAGGTTATCCATTACATTATGAACTGGTAGGTTATCCATTACATTATGAACTGGTAGGTTATTCATTACATTATGATCTAGTAGGTTATCCATTACATTATCAACTGGTAAGTTATTCATCACATTATGAACTGGTAGGTTATCCATTACATTATGAACTGGTAAGTTATTCATCACATTATGAACTGGAAGGTTATCCATTACATTATGATCTGGTAGGTTATCCATTACATTATGATCTGGTAGGTTATCCATTACATTATGAACTGGTAGGTTATCCATTACATTATGAACTGGTAGGTTATCCATTACATTATGATCTGGTAGGTTATCCATTACATTATGAACTGGTAGGTTATTCATTACATTATGATCTAGTAGGTTATCCATTACATTATGAACTGGTAAGTTATTCATCACATTATGAACTGGTAGGTTATCCATTACATTATGAACTGGTAAGTTATTCATCACATTATGAACTGGAAGGTTATCCATTACATTATAAACTGGTAGGTTATCCATTACATTATGAACTGGTAGGTTAGCCATTACAATATGAACTGGTAGGTTATCCATTACAATATGAACTGGTAGGTTATCCATTACATTATGATCTGGTAGGTTATCCATTACATTATGATCTGGTAGGTTATCCATTACATTATGAACTGGTAGGTTATCCATTACATTATGAACTGGTAGGTTATCCATTACATTATGATCTGGTAGGTTATCCATTACATTATGAACTGGTAGGTTATCCATTACATTATGAACTGGTAGGTTATCCATTACATTATGAACTGGTAAGTTATTCATCTTATTATGAACTGGTAGGTTATCCATTACATTATGAACTGGTAAGTTATTCATCACATTATGAACTGGAAGGTTATCCATTACATTATGAACTGGTAAGTTCTTCATCACATTATGAACTGGAAGGTTATCCATTACATTATGAACTGGTAGGTTATCCATTACATTTTGAACTGGTAGGTTATTTATTTCATTTTGAACTGGTATGTTATCCATTAAAAAAGAAAAGTAAAGTTCCCCTTTCAGACCTTGCGATCTATAGGCAGAAGATGTTAAGGTCATCTGTTTCTTTGGCCGACTGTTAACGAGCAAGGTGTCATGTCGCCAGCACAAAGATCAACCGCCTTTACTTTCCCCAACTTAAGTCAGGTACCCATTTGAGCTGGGGGGGGGGGGACTTAGTGGCGCCCTAAAAATCACGAAGTTCAAAACCCCAGTCTTCACCGAGATTCGAAACCAGGACCCCAATCGCTTAACCACTCGGCCTCTGCGTCCCCGCTGTTTTGGAAATCGGTGTCCAGGTTTTGAGCCCAGGTTCCACGAGTACGAGTTGAATAGAGGTTTATAAAAAAAAAATTAGAGTTTTGAATTTTTAGAAACTTAGAAATGAAAAAAAAAGAATTCTATTTTTTTGACTCGTATCTTCGTGAAAACGTGTGGGGTATGTGAGTTGGTGAAACCTGGTATTTGATATGTTGGGTTTTTGGCACATCGGCACAATTTAGGCCATGTCGTGCCCGACACAGACTCCGAAAACTGCTCTTACGATTTTCCTAGAAATTCGACTGTTGCTGTGTTTTGTTAGAAAAAGAATGACTAGCTCGTTGGCCACACTGTGAAAACCTTAGTTTGACGGTTATAATGTTTCAAAGTATACAAAGATACCGATTTAAATTAGACAAAAGAAAAAAAAAACAAGATTACAAAGAGAGTTTGTGTTACACAAACTCAGAGGCGGCCCCCGTCGAAGTCGGATCCCTGTCGGATCTGCATATTCGCAAATAATATTCAAGAGGTGATTTAATTTTGATGTAAAATGCTTTACACGTTTCGGATGTTCCTTCAGAGTTGAAGATAATTACTTCCTAGTCCAAACCTCCCGCAGGACGACGGGGGATGGGAGCGGGCAGGGTTTGAACCCTGGGCCATCCATAAATCTGAACGACAGTCCAGCGCGCAAACCGCACGACCAGGCAGCCATCCGATGGTCAAAAGTAATAATGTTTCAAAGATTCATTTGCCGTAAATTTAAATTTAAATTTAATAAAAAAATAGTAGATTAGTTTTAGTATATTAAAACATTACAATATTGATCAAAACGTTTGGAAATGAAAATCTACACTTTTTTTTACACTTTAAGTTTAGAAATTGAAATTCTACATCTTAATCTAGTCTATTTTAGTCTAAACTAGATCTAGAAATTCTAGATCTAGACTCTAAAATAATTTTAATTAGAATATTAATCCAGATCTAGATATACTGTAATAAAAATCTAGATCTAGTTTAAAAAATCTAGATTAGATCTAAATCAAGATATCATTCCTTTTTTAAACCCGAGTCACATAACGAGGCTTAATAAACATTACTATACCGAGTTCTTTTTTCATTTCATTTGAAGAATTAATTCCATATAACGTCAGAGGGAAAAAAAACACTACGTCACACGGCCTAGCTAGACTAAAAATCGCCTTCATCTATAAGAGCCTTTTATAATTGGTTTAGCACCTGGTCATGTTGCGACGTTACGCTACTGCACGAAAATCGCTGCATAAAAAGTCCATTTAAAAAAATGTGCGTGATATTTACATACAAAGTGCATTATTAGCCTTTATAAACAAACAGAAATGTTTTCTTTTAATTTTAGCAGCTAGTTGACCAGAAAAAACGACTTTAACTATTATTTGTATTTGTTGTAAACATTTCCTGTACATTTTAAAAATATATTTGACTTAGTGATACTGAAAATACACAAAAATTGTCCATCTTTGTTAGCATATTGTAACATTGCCTCCCTTACATTTACGTAATTGTTTTAGAATTGGTGTATTTTTATGAAAAAATCGCTTGCATAATTAATTTTATAAATTAAACGGTTTGCTTTTAGAAAACCAAAAGTAGCCGTTGCACCTAAACTTTTCAAGCCGGATTTAATGATGAAATAATATTTTTCATATCTCTTCTAGTTTTCGAGATCTGAGTGTGACAGACGGACAGACGGACAGACGGACAGACGGACAGACGGACATTTTGCACAAACCTAATAGCGGCTTTTTCCCCTTACGGGGGCCGCTAATAATATTTCGGCATTTCTCGAAGAGTTTAATAAATTAATGTTCAGGAAAATTGTGGGCATGTCTTTTAAGTCTAGATCTAAAGACCTATCATTGGAATATTATGAGGTCTTGTAAAGTTAAACATTCGCTTAACCTGGACTCTTTCTCGGGGGGAAGGGGATGGGTCGGGGTTAAAGTGTTCCATAGTTTTTTTGAACTAATATTTATTAGTTATTAGTAGAAAAAATCACTCTAAAAGTGGTATAAAAACGGTGTTTATTTACAAAGCTTATATCAAACAAATTAATTCCACTTATCTTATTCATGGCAAACCAGTAACACAGACTAAAAACGCAAAATACCTAGGTGTTATAATAAATGAAAAACTGTCATGGAATCCACATATTGATGAAACTACAAAAAAATCAAACAAAGCATTAGGATTTATTAAAAGAAATTTCTATAAATCAAATAAGAACATAAAACTAAAATGTTATTTAACCTTGGTTAGGCCAATAATAGAATATGCATCCTCTGTTTGGGACCCCTCAACTCAAGAAAACATTAAGAAACTAGAACAGACACAAAATAGAGCAGTGCGATTCTTAACAAACGAATATTCACATTTGACTAGAGTAACACCTTTAGTAAAATCACTAAATTTAGAAAGCCTTCAGGACAGAAGGCTCAAAAGTAAAGTAGCAATAATACATAAAACACTGAACCATAATCTTCAAATACAAAAACAAAATTTAATAAAATACTCTGAAAGACACAAAGATAAAGGCACATTCCTCGTCCCATATGCTAGGACAAATTTGTACAAATACTCCTTCTTCCATAGTGCTATTAGAGCATGGAATGGGTTGCCTGAGCTAGCCAGGAAAACCAGTGACTTGGCAGAATTTAAGTCATTGGTTAATATGCATGACTAAATGCATGACACGTAGGACGTAATCATCTTCTTTTTTGAAGTAACGTCTGTATTATATAAGATAAGATAAGATAACTCACTCTGTCTGTCTGTCTGGCAAAAACCCTTTTTCGGATCAAGCTGAAACTTCGCACATTTATTCAATGACATAAACAAGACATGAATCAATAATAATAATAAAAATTAACTAATTAGACAAATAATTACAGGTAACTAATGATTTTGTTTAATAGCAACAAGGGAAACAAATATTTCATTATTCAAAGATATGGGTAAATTTGTTGGGTTTAGTCCCCTTAACTAATTGTTAAAGCTATTTTTTCTTCACGCATTCTCAGATCAAGTTGATACTTGATACAATTATTTATTGTACCTAACAAAACACATAATACTCAATTGGTCAATTTACTATTAATAATTATTATTTTTGTTTCATGTCGAATAAGGGGAAATACTTTTACATTATTGATACATATAGTTTTTAAGGGTGGAGTTAATCCCCTTGAGATAAGATCTTTTTTTTTTTTAAAGGATTATTTTTTTATTATTTTTTTTTTTTGGACTTCGTGAGAGTCGCTTGAAATCAATTGAAGTTCACAGTTAGTCATTGTGTATTTATGTCTCCCATGTATGACTGATGTTTACACAATACGGTTTATCTAGGGCTGTCCTCTGGTAAATTAAAGGTCGGATTTTGAATTGAGCTTCCTTGTTTTCCTTTCATGAAGAGCGTACATGAACAGAAAAGCCTCTGTTGTGGGACACAAGATTGTTTTTTTTTTTTTGTTTTGTTTTAGAGGGTTAGGGTTAATATGTCAAATGTGAAAGTAAAAGGGTTAAACTGACCTATTGATTATGTGTCATCCATACATCAATAGCTATAAAACCTGTCATGTGACTTGCACGGGGACGTTTGTTTTTTTCCTTAAACAAATGTTTTGTCTGATTCACTTAATAAGGTCATATAGTAAGTAAGGTCACGTGACTCCTTAGCTCATGTCAAACTGATTAAACGAAGTTTTAAGTCTTTATTAACTAGGATATAGCGTCGATTGTAACCTATTGCCTCAAATGTGTACCAGATACAGAGAGCCGGAAGAGTGCCTAGACTAGTTCCTCAGCTCTTAATTAATGTAACCTTTCTCTTTGCGATCTATAGGGCAGATGATGTTAAGAGTGCCTAGACCAGTTCCTCAGCCCTGAATAAAAGTAAAGTTCCCCTTTCAGACCTTGCGATCTATAGGGCAGATGATGTTAAGAGTGTCTAGACCAGTTCCTCAGCCCTGAATAAAAGTAAAGTTCCCCTTTCAGACCTTGCGATCTATAGGGCAGATGATGTTAAGAGTGTCTAGACCAGTTCCTCAGCCCTGAATAAAAGTAAAGTTCCCCTTTCAGACCTTGCGATATTTAGGGCAGATGATGTTAAGAGTGTCTAGACCAGTTCCTCAGCCCTGAATAAAAGTAAAGTTCCCCTTTCAGACCTTGCGATCTATAGGGCAGATGATGTTAAGAGTGCCTAGACCAGTTCCTCAGCCCTGAATAAAAGTAAAGTTCCCCTTTCAGACCTTGCGATATTTAGGGCAGATGATGTTAAGAGTGCCTAGACCAGTTCCTCAGCCCTGAATAAAAGTAAAGTTCCCCTTTCAGACCTTGCGATCTATAGGACAGATGATGTTAAGAGTGTCTAGACCAGTTCCTCAGTCCTGAATAAAAGTAAAGTTCCCCTTTCAGACCTTGCGATATTTAGGGCAGATGATGTTAAGAGTGTCTAGACCAGTTCCTCAGCCCTGAATAAAAGTAAAGTTCCCCTTTCAGACCTTGCGATATTTAGGGCAGATGATGTTAAGAGTGCCTAGACCAGTTCCTCAGCCCTGAATAAAAGTAAAGTTCCCCTTTCAGACCTTGCGATCTATAGGGCAGATGATGTTAAGAGTGTCTAGACCAGTTCCTCAGCCCTGAATAAAAGTAAAGTTCCCCTTTCAGACCTTGCGATATTTAGGGCAGATGATGTTAAGAGTGCCTAGACCAGTTCCTCAGCCCTGAATAAAAGTAAAGTTCCCCTTTCAGACCTTGCGATCTATAGGGCAGATGATGTTAAGAGTGCCTAGACCAGTTCCTCAGCCCTGAATAAAAGTAAAGTTCCCCTTTCAGACCTTGCGATATTTAGGGCAGATGATGTTAAGAGTGCCTAGACCAGTTCCTCAGCCCTGAATAAAAGTAAAGTTCCCCTTTCAGACCTTGCGATCTATAGGGCAGATGATGTTAAGAGTGCCTAGACCAGTTCCTCAGCCCTGAATAAAAGTAAAGTTCCCCTTTCAGACCTTGCGATCTATAGGGCAGATGATGTTAAGAGTGCCTAGACCAGTTCCTCAGCCCTGAATAAAAGTAAAGTTCCCCTTTCAGACCTTGCGATATTTAGGGCAGATGATGTTAAGAGTGTCTAGACCAGTTCCTCAGCCCTGAATAAAAGTAAAGTTCCCCTTTCAGACCTTGCGATCTATAGGGCAGATGATGTTAAGAGTGTCTAGACCAGTTCCTCAGTCCTGAATAAAAGTAAAGTTCCCATTTCAGACCTTGCGATATTTAGGGCAGATGATGTTAAGGTCATCTGTTTCTGTGGCCAACGGTTAAAGAGCAGGGTGTCATGTGGCCAGCACAACGACCAACCGTCGTTGCGTTCTCCAACTAAAGTCAGGTACCCATTAGAGTTGGGTGAACTCAGGGGCGTCCTAAGAATCACAGTCTTCATTGAGATTCGAACCCAGGATCCCAGGTTCGGAAACCAAGTCCTTAACCACTCAGCCACTGAGCCACCGCACCCTTGAATACAAATCACGATATTTTGCCATAGTTGAATACTGGGAAGTCAGTGTGATAGCCCAGTGATTTGACACACTTATATTTCGCCAGATTTATGTTAATGGTTATGCACCACCTTGTACTGTCCAATAATATTGACCTCAACAATATTTCAGGTAGGCCTACTAAAGGGACATGGCTTCCAGTGTGTATGTCTCACATTTATGTCAGTGATGTTTATACGATCATGACTGCAGGAAAATATGCAGACACATAATATATATGTATATAAGTGTATTTATATAATACAATTCTCTTCATGGCTCAACATTCTGGACACCACCAAGAAGTAATGGAAATATCAGTCTTTTAATTCTGCAAGTTATCCAACGCAGATAATGAGTTTCAAAAAAAGGGGGGGGGGAACAAGTAATCTACTCTGTATTCACCCGTCAATAAAAAGAAGGGCCGGGGTTAAGTTTTGGTAGAGATACGATAAAAAGTGAAAATTAAGAGTTTGTACTAGAAAATAAATTTGTCTTTGTATTTTATTCATTCCTTACTTCGTACAGAATTACTTTACGAGCCTTGCGTGTATCGAAGTCATACAGTATATCATGATAATTCTATTTCCTACATAGATCACGCTCAGTAGCAAGAATCACTGAATGTTTCAATCTATCTTTGAGAATTGTTGACCTCAAGTAATTCTTTATTCGTTTAAAGCGCGAGAAGCTTCTTTCACCAGATTCCACAATTACGTGTATTGCATAATGCCGTTTTTTTTATCGCGCGTAGGACTAGCTTTTTTCATATTGAATGACACCCCAAAATGACAATTTTTTCTGTATATATTTCAGGAGATTTGTATGAATTTTCAAAAGATTTTATTTATTTCCGGAGATTTCCATGACTTTTTGGTATATTGTCCAATTTCAGGAGATTTCCAGGAGTTACTGGTAAATCAGGAGGGAGGCCCTGGGAAATCTGTTATAAGTTATAAAATGGCTTAATTTAATAATTTATTCCTAGAATTAACACGGGTCCTAAGTCCAGCCCTGCAAATTAGCGGCGTATTCTACGCAGGGGGTCGACTAGTATAATTCAAAATTCGTAACTTCGTGTTCAAAGATTCTAGAAAATGAGAACAAAACAACAGCAGGCGTCATGTGACTTGCTGGTGACCTGTAGGTCTGCTGGTTCACTCATGCAGCTCTTATCTTCAGCTCTTATCTGACACGGCCTTCAAACACAATTGTGCGAGCTAATAAGTTTGTATAACCTCTTCTTGGACAAAGTTTGACACGACTTAAAGTAGCTGGTCTGGAACAGACACAAGTATATTTACTATCTACAAAGTGTCTGGGGTCAAAGTCTGTAAAAAAAATTTTTTTGATATATTTAGTGTAGTTTATTTTGTTTGTTTGGGGTGGGGGGGGGGGAGTGAATTTTTAACGCTACTTTTATAAATTTTAATTTTTTTAAAAGTTGAAACAAACTTCAAATCAAAGTATGATTAGTGGATTTGGAGGAAACAATAGATATCAGTAAAAAAACAACAACAACAATCGTAAAACCTTTAGATAACAGCACATTTCTTATCCTTTATACCAGGACACAAACATCAAAAAACCCTTATATTACAATAACACATGAAATGGGTTGACTGAAAAGACAAGTAAACCATTTGATATACACAATTTCAGTAGTTTATGTGTAAATGTCAGTAAATGAGCTGAGATTTAAACAGGAACGCCAGGAAGTGACTTTTTTTCATTGTTACGTTTCATTGCAGTTCAAACTATCACCAAACACTTTCTTCATAGATGGTGAGAGATGTGGGGGTTTCAAGTTGGTCCAAAAACTCAAATAGTGTGAATATATAATTGGTGTGGGAGTAAATTGGTGTGAAAGTATCTGAAATATGGTAAATATAAAATTGTGTGAATGTAGAATGGTTTAAATGTGAAATATTGTAAATGTAAAATATGGTGAATGTAAAATAGTGTGTATGTAAAATGGTGTGAATGTACAATAATAGTGTGTGTGTAAAATGGTTATAATATATGTAAAATGTGTTGTAAAATATGGTGTATGTAAAATAGTGTGAATGTAAATCTATGCAAATGTAAAATGTGTGAATATAAAATGGTTGTAATATATGTAAAATAGTGTGAATGTAAAATAGTGTGAATGTAAAATAGTGTTAATGTAAAATGATTCGTGTTTTGAGTCATAAAATTACTGTCAAGCTAGAATCGTGTTTACAAACAATTAGCAACTTCCAATTTTCGGTTATTTTTTCAGTTCTACCATTAGCTCAAGACTTAATAATAATAATAATAATAATAATAATAATAAAAACTATTATTCTTATAATCTTTATTGTCCGTAAGGAAATTTGTCTTACAGGTTGTTAAAATCTGGAACATGGTATAAAGCAAAAGTAAACATTACAACTGTTTATTTTCATTAAAATTTTCAAGTATTCGCATGGTTGGTTCGCTAGGTTAATAGATCGTCTTGCCAATCTAGCGGGCTCAGTTGGTATGCTTTGGTATCGTTGTCCTTTATTTTCCAATTACAAAATATCAATGCTGAATTTACTATATTAGAATTGATTTTTAAAAAATGTATATTAATTTTTTTATTCAAAGAAAACTGCAGCATACGCTTTCTTTCTTTTGTTTTTCTGAGCGATGAATGACCTATTGTGTTATGTAATACAAATAATAACATTGGAATGATAGACTAAGGATACGTTCTGTGGGGAATGTTTGGATCTTTCGACTAGAACAGACAACAGACACTTAACAACAAAAGCTCCATGGTTAAAGTTGCATGTGTCCGAGTGCTGTCAAAAAACTGGCACCAAGAAATAAGAAACATATAAAATTTGTAGCAAAGATATTAAGTGCAGCATTTGGCATGCGTACTGAGGTCCCGAGTTCAAATCTTGATAAAGACTTTTAATTTCGGGATCTTTGGACGCTTCTGAGTCCACTCAGCTCTAATGGAGTCCACCCAGCTCTAATGGGTACCTGTCACAAGTTGGGGAAAAGTTAAGGTGGTTGGTCGTTGTGTTGGCCACATGACACCCTCGTTAACCGTAGACCACAGAGTCAGATGACCTTTAGATCATCTGCCCTATACACCAGAAAGTCTGAAAAGGTAAATGTACTTTACTTAGCTTAGTACAGTAAGGTTATAAATAACTTTAAATCTCGGTAAAACAAAATGTTAGCCGATTTTCATAATGAGAAAGACTATAGGATTTACAAAGCTGAGAAGAAGTCACTCTGTCTTTTTGTCTGTCTGGCAGGATTCTTCTTCACGTTTTATTTCTCCCACTTCCCATTCTCGGATCAAGTTGAAACTTTGCACAATAATTCATTGTCATTGACAACACGTGAATCAATCAAAAAATTAAACAAGTAGTTAATTAATTAGTCAATGAATTTTTTTTATTTAAAAAAGGGAAATAAAACTAAATAGAAAAATATATTAGGGACACTGCGATCACGCACATTTGCAAATTTTAAAAAAGTTTATTTAACAAACTTTTCTACCAGCTTTGATTTGTAACAATGCCATCTGCGTGATTTCGTGGTAAAATTAATTATCGAAATTTAGAATGTAATGAAAGTAATCAAATCGCGTAACTTAGTAATGTCAAGAATGGTTGAAACTCGACTTTTTAACAATCCTATACTCTCTCTCTCTCTCTCTCTCTTTCTCTCTCTCTCTCTCTCTTCTCTCTCTCTCTCTCTCTCTCTCTCTCTTTCTCTCTCTCTCTCTCTCTCTTCTCTCTCTCTCTCTCTCTCTCTCTCTCTCTCTCTCTATATATATATATATATATATATATATCATGGGCGTAGCCAGGATTTTTTTTCGGGGAGGGTTTCGGGGGGGGGGGGGAAAATCCCCCCCCCCCCCCATCCTCCCCTCCCCCCCCCGCGAAAAAAAAATATGTATGTGTGTGTGTGTGTGTACATAATTAATCTTTATTACATTCTGACCCTTTCGGAAGACGTTTATTGTTTATTGTAGACTCCCCGCCCTTGCTAGCAAGGGGATCTGGGGGAGTTCGCAGCGCTCCCCCAGCGCGGGGCGAAGCCCCGCCGCCGAGCACTATTTCTGGTATTGAAAGCCAACAAAATGCATATTCTGAGGTATCTACAGTGCATTATCTTGCTATTAAAAAGTTTTATTTCAAAAACCTAATGTGCTATTCTTACTGACTTAGACCTTCTCGCGCCGTTCGGCGCATTTTCCGGCAAGTTTTTTTCCGCAACTCTTATTTTGCGTAATTCATTTTGTCGGAAAACATGTCCCGCAAAACCTCATGCGACGCTCTGTCACAACCTTACTAAGGATTCGACTCCCAGTTCGGCATATGATTTCTTTGATTTAGACCCGATCTCTATGACTGACTCTTAAAATCTGTCTTAGCCATCTTTGTTGAGACACATTTAATGATTTTCAATTTCGGCAGAAGACTATTCACACTTAATTAATGGAGCCCAAGCCACTGGTAGAAATTTGTAACCTTTCTTGACTACGCTCTTGGAATTACATGCCTGTATTTCGCTTAGATTTTATATCGACAAGGAAAGTTTTTTCGTCAAATCATCTGTTGAGGGGTTTTAAACTAAGAAATCTCTGGAGTTTTTTTTTGTTTTGTTTTTAATTCAAAACCCCATTTAGCTACGATCATAGAATTTGGTGACTGTAGTTTGCTTTAAAATAATATTGAAGAGAGAGGTTTTCAACTCTAAACGCTCTGTAGGGGAATTTTAAACTCAAAACCATCTGGAGGGGTTTTAAACTTTAAAGAAAAATTCATCTAGAGGAGGGGGATTTAAACTCAAAACCCCCTTTGGCTACGCTCATAGATTTTATAGTGTGTAATTTGCTTTTTTTATATATTGAAGAGGTACTTTTTAGCTTCAAACCCCAACTGGAAGGGGGAGGGGGGTTAAACTCAAAACCCCTTTGGCTACGCTCATAGAATTTTGAGTGTGTAATTTGCTTTTTTTATATTGAAGATGTGGTTATCGTAAATTTTGGATGGGGTTTTAAAATCAAAATCTTCCTCAACTGTGCTGTTGGAATTTGGAGATTGTTGTTTGCATTTTTTTTTGTTTTGTTTTATAGAAGAGGGGGATTTAACTGCAAAAACCTCTGGTAGGGGGGTTAAAATTCAAAAACCCCTGTAGGGGGTTTTAAACTTAAAGCCCCCTGGTAGAGGGATTTGTATCTCAAAACCCCCTGATAGGGGTTTTTAAAATCTCAAAACCCCCCGGTAGGGGGATTTAAACTCAAAACCCCCTGGTAGAGGGTTTTTAACTCAAAACTGCCTCGGCTGTGCTGTGGTAAGTGATGATTTAGTATTAAAATCTCACCTAAAATAAACAAAATGAAAGCAAAAATCAGTCACTTAATTCCGTCCCCCCCCCCTCATTTCGGGGGGGGGGGGGGGTTTGAACCCCAAGAACCCCCCCCCCTGGCTACGCCCATGATATATATATATATATATATAGTGATGGGAACTAAACTAACTTTTAAAAGTTAAAATAAAACTAGTTTTCAACTAAAATAAAGTAGTTAGACTATTAGTTGATCATGAATTTCAAAAGATAGTTAAACTAAACTAAAGAAAGTTAATTAAACTATAACAAACTTTTCATAACTTTTTTTTTTTTTTGGGGGGGGGGCAGGGTCGAACTAGACCTATATAGATATAATCATGCAACTGTATGCCTACGGTTCGATCTTATTCTTTTAACATTGTAGAAATATTTATACATAATAAAATCAGTAATGAGGAATATGTTTCTTACATAAACGTTAATGCACAATAAAATAATAAAATGTCTAAATAAATATGTGTGCTTGTATTTTTGCCTTGTATTAAAACCTTTAGAAAATAATGGTACTCTTTTTTTTTAAAAGTATATTAACATATTATATAACGGAAAATCCTACTTATACTGGTAAAGCTTAAAATCTCATTAAATAACAGATTTAGAATTTCAAATTTAGATCTACTATCCAAAGAAATAGAAACGAAATAGTTGGAGTTTTTAAAACATTTGACCTGTATAACTATTTTATAGTGTAAAATACATGCTTGACTAACCATGCCGATGTGCTATTTTCTTGTCTGACCACTAAAAATACAACTAACACTATTACATAACCGTTAAACGCGCAAGGGGAAAAAACAGGGTGATCTTATCATTATGGACTGCACACTCAGTACACTATATAGGCCTACACGTGTACGTCTATCTGGCCAGGTTGTTAAATCGGTCGGACACACTGTCTATTTACTTTCATGGCAGGGAGGGTGGGTAACTATTTTAGTGTAAAGATATATCTACGAACATGCTTGACTAGCCACGCCAGTGTGTTATTTTCTTGTCTGACCACTCCACATTAAGCAAACATTATTGCATAAAGCTTAAAGCAGGGTATATAGTCTTACAGTATTATCGACTACACACGTACAGTACACTAGGCCTACATGTGGTCATGTGTATGTCTAGCTGACCAGGTTGTTAAAATCAGTTGGGCACAGTCTATTTACTTTATGGTCAGAGAGGGTGTGGATTAAGATTTTTTTTTAGAGTTGGTTACCCTAATGCTTTTAGGTCTATATAGGCCTAGCTGTTGATTTAGACTTAATGGATCTCAATAATAAGTCTTAAGACTATAAAAGAGTGTACTTGATGTTAATGCAGTTAACAAAATATTGTTTGCTGCAAATGAATTGATTAAAACCACTAAATATTGACCTAACCCACTAATCAGATTCCCACTAGAAACAGAAATTAAACACCTCCACGTGGCTCACAAAAAAATTCGGAACAACCTCATTCATAATATTGCATAGCTATAGAAGCTTTTGGCAAAAAAATGTTTAACATTTTATAATACTGCTACTTTCAGTTGCAAATATTTACTCCCATAACTTCTACCAGCATCTTACTTAACCCTCTTCAGATGTAGACTGACTAAATTGTTGTTAACTGCATCATTTTTTTGATACTCAAAGTTGTTGATATCACATGACCAGAATACAGCGATGTGCATCATTTCAACCCTGACCACATGTTGAAAAGTTTTACAAATTTTAATTAAACTTTTTAGTTAGTAACTAAAAAAAAATTAATTAAACTACGATTTTAACTAAACTTTTTTTTGCTAGTTAAACAATGGCCTTAACTAATTTTTTTTTCAGTTAATCTAAAAGTTTCTAGCTTTTTAGTTAACTTTTGCCCATCATTATATAATTTTATTTCGAAAACGGCTCTAACAATTACAATGTCAAGGTATGTTATGTGTATATTAATGAGAAAAAAAATCTCAACTCATAGGACAGATCGGGAAAACTCGAGGTCGACCGTTATAACGTTTGAAAATGTTTCATTATCGAAAAATTAATTTTGGCTAGCATGTTTTATGACGTCATAGGAAAAAAAAAACTTGACACCGCTTACGTCACTAGGCTCACAGCAGTACACTAAGACATTTCTTCGCAAACAAGAAAAAGTTTTAATGATTCAATTGGCCTAATTAAACATTTGCGCATCAACTTTTTATAGATTGATCTATTATGAAACTATGGGAAAAAAATGAATTAAATTTGTTGATGCTTGATTAGTTATCGTTTTTTAAAGGCTTTATAAATTGTTTACACTTTAATTGCGTACACCCGTAGGTAGCTTTTATTTTGTTATTATTTTGCTAGTGAATTATTGCAATGTGTTCAAGCTTCAAAGTCTACTGTCCCATACCAAAACATAGGAATTGGTCATAACAAAGCTTATCTATGCCTTACTTGCACACATGAACATGATACCCAGGGCCGGCCGTAACATTTGCGGGGCCCTATGTGAAATGGATTGCCTATTTTAAACACATTTTTATGAGTTTCAGAAGATTTTCAGGAGCTCCTTGAAAACAAGGAAACCACGGGAACCCTATTATAAGTTAAAATGGTTTAATCTAACCATTTACACCTAGAATTAGCGCGGGGCTTATGAAACTTCAGGGCCCACTGCGGCTGCATAGGTTGCAGTGGTTTAAGGCCGGCCCTGATGAAATCCAGATCGTGGTCAACGAATTTTCATTACGCTGCCGCCTCCTATGGTTTACCTATAAACCTCGGTAAAGCGGAAGTCATGTTCCAGAAGTCACCCAATAAAACCTACTCAGCCCCAAAGATCACCGCGCATAGACATCCCTTAACGTGGTAGATAACTTCAAATATCTGGGAAGCATAGTATCAAATGACGCATTGCTTTAAAGGGATTGTTGATATGTGATCAGGGATAGTCGTTCGTTTGGACGTCTTCTAGCGAGAGTTTGGCGCTTGTCTACAAAAATCAGTGTCTACCAAGCAGTGGTTCTCTCTTTGTGGATCTGAGACATGAGTACTTTATAGAAAGCAACTAAGACTTCTTGAACGCCTTCACCAAAGATGTTTGCACACCATCTTGGACATACGGTTGCAAGACCGCACTACAAACAGCGATATTCTTGCAAAATAGTATAAACTTCTTATAGTCCGACAGTCATGCTGGGCAGAGCACTTATCCCGGATGGGGCAATCATTTTTTTTAGTGATCTGAAAGGTGGTCGGCGTAACAGAGATGCTCCACAATAACACTTCTTTAGAATACTGACGCGATGTTTTTAAGTCTCTTAGGAAAAAATGCGCTATTTTGCTTTGCTACATGTAGAGATTTTGCATCACTTGATGCATCTTGATGCTTCGAACTAAAGCCATAATGAGTATAATAATTGCAATATTAAATGTCAGCACGTAACCATTTTAGAAGTTACACTGCAAGGACTTTCTTCCAAGTCAATAATAGCCCAATAGTATTACGCAAAAGATGCATTGCAAAGCGACACGATGTGAGTTGTGGTTTGTCTAGACTGTAGGAGGACTTAAGAGACTTTCTATTCTAATTGCCATGTACAATTACATTGAGAATTAACAGAACGAAAAAGCAACTCTTCAGATTGATAGTCTTTACCCGATCGTTCATTTTCATAAGTGCAAAAATATTCCCAAAATGACTTCGGGTATATATATCCTTCCTTAACAAATTATTCATCCGAGCGAGGCTCGGTCACATGGTGCTAGAAAAATAAAACGCATTACCACAGAGCTGGGCTATATTTATTATATAGGTCTGTGCGCATTACCATTCACCATAGTACATCCGGATGTCACGTCCTCTCCCGCTCTGTCATGACAAATGTCATCAAGAGCATGACAAGTTACTCGCCCTGGTATGGCGCAGGGCGCTGTCATATCAGTGGGAGTAGGAACGCAATTACATTTAATGACGATCACATGGCTCGTGATGGGTGCTTGCGATCTATAGGGCAGAGGAAGACGTTTCTATGACCAATGCTTAACGGACAGGGTATCATGTGGCCAGCACAACGACCAAACGTCTTTACTTTCCCCGACTACAGTCAGGTAACCATTAGAGTTGTGTGTTTGTATATATGTCAATCTATAAATTTAAATCTGCGTAGTGTCCTCTGCTACCGTCACATTTCCATATAGCTGTTAAAGAACTTTTATTATTTTTTTTAATTGTGTTTTAGAATTGATTAATACTTATGTGCATAAATATTATACTTAATTTTTAAAAAAAAGGAAGCGAACTTTTTCGGTACAGTTGCATTTTTATTAGCTTAATTAAGATGATACTGTAATTGCATTTCTAAATGTACTAGTAGCTTGGAAGATGAGGTAGTGTTAGCATAAAATGACTTTTTAGAACTTGTCTTAAAAATAGTGTATACCTATGTGCATACTTAATTATGAAAATAATGAGATCATAATAAATTTAATTAAACATTTGCGCTTATTAAAATGCTAAGAACAATGTTAAAATCGAATTTCATTTTTTTTTCAATAAGGCTTTCAGTTTTGGAGAACTAGCGAGACTGACAGAAAGACACACTGTTAGCATAAACACAACAACAGCATTCCCTCACCAGGGATGCTTAAACTGACGGTAGCCTTAAAACATGCTACATATAGATCTTTTTAAAAAATCAAGTAGGTCATAAAAAAATGGAGGCTAGTGCTGTCATTATTAATGCTGTCTTTACAGATTTTAAAAAAAATTGACACGTTTACGACTCGGTTTGAAAAAGGTAAAGATCGATAGTAAGTTTTAACTGAGGGGACATTTATTAGAATAACTTGTAGAATCCGAAATCTAAGGTTTACATTGAGGAGACATTTATTAGGATAACTAATGTAATGCGCACTTGTTATACAGATTTATTATGAGGATAAGTCAAGCAGAAAGTAAGAACAACAGATGATGGTATACATTTTCAAATCTTGCCTGTTTGGTGGTGGAGAAGGACGCGTGGGTGAGTTGCGGGGAACCATTTTTTACTTGTGCCCAGCTTCTCCTGCAATCATACGCGGGGCACTGGGCAGCCACTCAGGTGCCTTTCATTTGCACAGTTGGGGGGGGGGGAGGGTCATATGACCTTGTTCAGAACTCTTTATGTTGTCTGTTGTATTTATGTGTATTTTTCTGTTGTGTTGTCTTTATATGAGAAACGAGTCCTTGTAATCACAACAAATTTCCGTAAGGATCAATAAAGCAGTCTTAGTCTTAGTCTTAGTCGCAAAGTGACAATCTGATAAAATGAGTTGAATGCTTGGGCATTAGCTCTCTCCACACAGCTGATGTATCCAACCTCCAAAGTGTACGGCAATTGTTTGGGGGTCATGATAGACGTCGCAGGTTCTGCCAGAGTGTAGCACTGTGTGCAGCAAGCTGCCTAAGGATTGCCGGCTCTTGAATTTTCCCTCAGCTTTGACTCCCGAAGCCTTTTCCATGATGTTTCTGTATAGCCGCAAAGCAGCGGAGGTTTTGATTCAGATTTTTCCTTCTCCCAGAAGGCTAGCCAACCAAGGGTAACGGGCCCTTGTTGCCTGAAGGCTACTTTAGTGTAGCAGCCAGTTGCTCGCCTTTGCCACTTCTGTTAGTGATAACAGTTCCGCCAGACTAAATTGCAGAGCCATACGTAAAGGCCAACAGATGGACCGGTTGTCAGAGGCTATTTCAAACGCATGCCAGTGGAAGCTTTTTACGGGCAGTGAAGAGCTTATATCCATTATCATTTCCGGCAAAAACAATTTTATGGAACCGTTGGGGGGGGGGAAGAGGTAGAAGAGTGGAAGAAGAATCATAGCACTAAAAGAAATGTTGCTTTTAAGAAGTCATTCATTCAAGCTTTACTTTTTGTTGTTTTCGCCCCACTTCAGCAAGGATTTTCCTTCGGGTCTGTGTGCCCCGCGTCCTTCAGAAGAGCTCTCCATCAGTCTTGGTATGGTGGATAGTGACAGAATAATGAAAATGTGTTTCTTCTCCACCGAGTACTATGTATCCCCGCGGGGATTTCACTTAATGTCCCTTTCGACATGTCCATATGAACCTTTTCCTGCATGTCCATATGAATCTTTTTCCTGCATGTCCGTATGAACTTTTTCCTGCATGTCCATATGAATCTTTTTCCTGCATGTCCGTATGAACTTTTTCCTGCATGTCTGTATGAGCTTTTTCCTGCATGTCCATATGAATCTTTTTCCTGCATGTCCGTATGAACTTTTTCCTGCATGTCCATATGAATCTTTTTCCTGCATGTCCGTATGAACTTTTTCCTGCATGTCTGTATGAACTTTTTCCTGCATGTCCATATGAATCTTTTTCCTGCATGTCCGTATGAACTTTTTCCTGCATGTCCATATGAATCTTTTTCCTGCATGTCCGTATGAACTTTTTCCTGCATGTCCGTATGAACTTTTTCCTGCATGTCCATATGAATCTTTTTCCTGCTTGTCCGTATGCACTTTTTCCTGCATGTCCATATGAATCTTTTTCCTGCATGTCCATATGAATCTTTTTCCTGCATGTCCATATGAATCTTTTTCCTGCATGTCCATATGAATCTTTTTCCTGCATGTCCATATGAATCTTTTTCCTGCATGTCCATATGAATCTTTTTCCTGCTTGTCCGTATGCACTTTTTCCTGCATGTCCGTATGAATCTTTTTCCTGCTTGTCCATATGAATCTTTTTCCTGCTTGTCCGTATGCACTTTTTCCTGCTTGTCCGTATGCACTTTTTCCTGCATGTCCATATGAATCTTTTTCCTGCATGTCCATATGAATCTTTTTCCTGCATGTCCATATGAATCTTTTTCCTGCATGTCCATATGAATCTTTTTCCTGCTTGTCCGTATGCACTTTTTCCTGCATGTCCGTATGAACTTTTTCCTGCACTTTGAGGGTTAGCCTTGGTGCCCATATTATATTTCCAAACAAAAAACACATTTCGATTAATGTGCCAAGAACATCTTCAACTATAATTGTTATGCCTGAATATTGAGAACATATGCGAGAACTGATTCCATCTTCAATCAAGGATACACCACACAGGCTCGACTCCGAGGTTTGGGGGGAAATGCGAACATGACTTTAGTCCTTTCTTTCAACTGCTGCTTTGTCGTAGTAGTCACATTTTGATCTCCTTGTGTTTTTTTGGCATTAAAGGCGCTTAACAGTGCGCGGGCCACGACTATTTATACGATGGGCTGACGGTGGCAAAGGATTCTCTTTATCGCGCTTCTCCCCTCCCTAAAGCTGACTGTTGGCATGAAGGAAGAGGGGCCACACGTACCCAGTTGTCAGGGGCTTAGTACCACTCCAAGAAGGCTACAACTTTATGGACCATGCTTAAACTAAACTGCACTACAGAAAGGTTTTTGAATAGGGGGAAAAAGAATATAATAAAACGAGAAGATTAGAGACAGGATTAGTCCAGTAACTGGACACCACGATGACCTGCTAACTACTGTCAGAAACGCCACATTAAACTCTATGGCCACATCACAAGGTCCTCGGGGCTTGCAAAGACGTTCCTTCACTGAACAGTACCAGGAAAAAGAAGAAGAGGCAGGCAGACAAAGCGACGGGAAGACAGCATAAAGGAATGGACGGGCCTGCCATTGAAGGGGGCTCTATCCAAGGCAAAAGACAGAGAGGAATGGCTGGTCTACATATCTTGGATGGTGCACCAACGGTTCAGCAGACTAGGGGATAGGTGAAGTGAAAGGGTGTAAAAAAAAAAGAGTATACTTACCGTAAATAAACTGTGCTTCCATTGGTATAAACACCCAACACAGTACTCCGTATAATAGCATCATGGTTAACTTTTAGAATTCAATACGAATCACATCAAATAAAGTTACACAATTATATGGGCTTCCTTTTAACATCCACAGTGTCTTTTTGAAAATCAGTGTTCTAAAAGTGAACTCTTACAATATGACCGTTTCACGAACTGAAGCTTTCAAAGATAAAAAACTTATATATTTATTTCGTTAAGATTGCAAAGCGGAAATTATATATATCTGACTGGGTTTTTTGCTATTTTTTTTCGTGAGAAAGTTTAGCTTTTGCAAATAAACAAAAAAGAGCTTCATCTAAAATGCATAAATTGAATAATAACAACTTTATCTACACACAATATGAATATGAACTACCTGCAGTGCACACAGTATGTATATAAGCTAATTCAAATCTTCACTCAATACGACTACACGACATTTCACGGATGCTGTCAAAAATTTAAAAGAGTTAATTTTTTGACAAATCAATCAATGTTTAAAAAAACAACAACAGAAAATGAACATGCAAGGGAGAGAAAAATCAAACCAATAATGGATCAACGATCAGAAGTCGATCTAATACTTAGTAGCGCAGTGCACCTGAACGCGTAATCTGCACAGATGGCATGCTATTCGGTGACAAGTCAAGATAAACACATGACCACAATGGTAAGCGTAACAGTCAGAGGAAGAATTACGCCACAAGAGCAGTCTATTTGTCCAGGATGTATGTCAGTGCTGGTCTATTAAGTCTACTCGGTGAATCGTTAGTACGAAAACACTAACAAGTTTGTGACTTTAAGACAAGAGAGTCACCAACGTGCAACCCCCCCCCCACCGCGCACGCCCCGTTCATCGGGTTATACTGACCTGTCGAGACTAAGGTTTAAAAAAAAAAGAGGCGGCTACGAATGTAACCTGTTGTTAGAGTGAAAGAGGAGGACCTTTGGAGTGGGGGGGGGGGGAGGATTAATAGATGACATAAACAAAACAGCGTATCAAGGAAAAAAAATCGTAACCAGCACACAGATTGTGTGGCCGGGGGAAAAAACTGTTTGGACACCGCACAGATGGGCTAGAGCTTGAAACACAATATAGGCTAGGAATTGTTTACTGGTCGATTTATTTTTTATTTACAAAGTTTATATCAACTCACTAGATATTCTATCTGTCTGTCTATCTGATAAAAAGTTTGTACATGTTATTTATCACATACCAATTCTTAAATGAAGTCTCAACTTTGCACAATTATTCATTACCGTTGACAAAACACGAATCCATAAAAAAAAGTGAAGCAATTAGTCAATAAATTGTTGATAGATAATTATATTGTTTGATATCGAATAAGAGAAATAACTTCTACATTATTGAGAGATATCGTTTAATTAGCCGATTACAAATCGAGCTCAGTTTTTTTCCCAGGCTCATTAAGACAGATTACTCCCTCTCTGGTCACATATAAGTATAGAGCATGTTACAGAAGCTTAGAAGAGCCACTCTACACAAGTATTAATAATAATTTTGTTATATCAACCGAGGGGATAATAACAACTGACCTCACAGACATCTTCAAGGCCCTTAACATTCTTAGGAACATTCTCGTTGCCTGTCAGAGGGCGGTACTGCTGCAGACCTGCCACATCACCAGGAAATTCCCCAGTGGAAACTGTTAAAGGAGCTACATTGAATTTTGTTTCTCTTTAACGAAACTCGACCCTGGCAGCGCCAGAGAATGACTACTCGTTCGTTTCTAACATAATAATAATAATTAAACAAATTTCTAAATTTCTATTATATCAGGGAGGGGAAGGAAATCTGTAAACACCGCAAATTAAATCAATCCTTTCAAAACAAACAAACTGAGAGCTAGGCACGAGTCGAGACTTTTTGATAAGAACACTGTTGTATAGAATCAGTGATAAGACGATAGAAGAGACGCTATGTGCGTCTTGACAAATTGTTTTTTTTTTCCTACAGCGATGTTAATGTACTATGACACATTGTCAAGGGGCAAGCCCTTCGCCCCTGTCATTTTTCCTGCGAGAGGTGACATCATGTTTGCATGTCAGTGCGTGTTAGTGTGCATGTTTATGTCACATGTGTGTGTGTGTTTGTGTGTAAAAATTGTTGTGTGTGTGTGTTCCTGTGTGTGTATATGGGTGTACTCATACGTGTGTCTATATGTAAGGGAATGTTTGCCTGAACATGTGTGTGTGTGTAGGTGTGTTCCTTTATGTGTATGGATGTGTGTTATGAGAGTGCATTTTATAGGTGTCTGTTTGCGCAATAGAATGTAAGAGAGTTTACTTGCTTGAGTAGATACGTGGGGGAGTGGTAAAGCGCTTGGCCTCTGAGCCGGAGAGTCCCGGATTCGAATCCTAGTGAAGACAGGTATTTTTTTATTGGTCGCTTTGACACCCTGGTTAGCCGTGGGCCACAGAAACATATACATGATCTGTCCTCTAGATCACAATGTCTTGGTGTGGAAAGTAAAAGAGGGTTGGGGGGGGGGTAGCAAATGACAGATCAAGGTCGATAGAACAAAACGCTCTTACGAAAAAAACAGAGCTAAATAAGCCATGTAGAATAATAAATTCTAAGAAATTATTTCACATTGTAAATTATGAGTGAGTCTTGTGTGAATGAACATTTTGGTTTTGTATAGCTACAATGTTTTGTTTGGTGTAATGCACAAATTGTAACACAAATCTCCTTAAGGACAATAAAGATTATTATTATTATTATTATTATTATATTGTTATGGATTATGAAAAGTTTTGACTTAAAGACAATGACGCGACTAGTAAAAACTAGACGAGGTTTTGAGAAGGAGTAGCGAAAAAAAAAACAACCCCAAATATATACAGACTTCTCTTGACGACTTTAGAGAGGGAAGCTTTTTAGGAACGTAGAGATTTAGTTTGACGACATTCGACAGTTCCCTTCGTTATTATTAAACGTCTTGTTCGACATTCACTATCAGCGTCGACTAACTTCTATTGTTAGCATTTCGACTGTGTTATTGGATTTCGGTATGTGAGTGTTACCTCCGTTTGACTTATCTGCATTAGACAGCGCGAAAGCGCCTAACATATTGTTGTAACTCTAGGGTAGGCACTCAACGAAAAGGCAAGCAACACAACACAGTTTAACAGGAAATAAATACAGGTGTTTATTGACTAGGGTAAACACATAACATCCTTCCGCTTCCTCTGAGTCTTACTACTAAGTATACCAGTTCTTTGTTACTTAACCCGAATGTGTTTCCCAAGCATTCAGACTCTTCATAATCCCTGATGCACTGATAAGATGCCTCCCTGGAATACATTTAGCTGTACGGGAAATACTTCGCTCCTTACTAGTCTTCGGACTCGAACCCAAGCCTTATTATTACAGTCTTAGAGATGAACCAAAGTCCTTCTTTGTGTAATTAACACCAACCTTAAATTGATTTCTAATAATAACTATAATCTATATTTCAATATAGCAGAATTTTAAAGAGTAACCCCCCCCCCCCCCCCCACGAAAAAAAAAAGAAAAAAGAAAAGCCGGTATAGCTTGGTTATTTTTCTTGTCCGTCAACTGTCCGTCTGTCACGTTTAGAGCTCAACGTGTACAAAAAGTGAATGTATATATGGTGTACGCACGTTTATGCATAGGGTTATGGTTTACTGGGCGTTAGGGTTAGGGTTTGGAAAAAAAAAATCGACCCCCCCCCCTTTACTCCAAAGTTCTGGATCCGCTAGTGATTTAAATTATTTATCGCGCGTAGGATAGGCGTTTTCCATATTGAATGACACCCCAAAATGACAATTTTTGTCTATATATTCCGTATATTTTAAGGACTTTTTCGTATCTTTTGCATTTTCGGAGATTTCCAGGAGCTCTTGGTAAATCGACAGGAGGGCGCGGGAAATCTGTTTCAAATTATAAAATGGTTAAATTTAATAATTTATACACCTTGAATTTGTGCGGGTCCTATGAAAGTGCGGGTCCTATGAAAGTGCGGGTCCTATGAAAGTGCGGGGCCCACAGCGGTCGACTATATATATATATATATATATATATATATATATATATATATATATATATATATATATATATATAATTTTCTTCATGGCTCAACAGTTTGGACAAAAAAAAGTAAAGGAAAGATCACTCTTTTATTTCTGTGGGGTGAGAGAACAAGTATTTACCCGTCACTAAATAGCAGGGCCAGACTTAACCATTGTGACAAAGAAGTCATGGAAAGATCACTCTTTTATTTCTGCAAATCGGGCTAGAGTTACCCCACGTATTTTTAGCGGTGAAAAAAGAAGGCGGGGGGGGGGAGAACAAGTAATCTACCCTGTCTTCACCAGTCACTAAATAGCAGGGCCAGACTTCACCATTGTAGGGCCCTATGCGTAACGGATTTCGCTGGGCCAAGTTTGGGTAGGGATACGGATAATAAGTGAAAATTAAGAGTTTGTATTAGTAAATAAATTCGTATTTGCATTTTATTCATTCTCAAGTAATGACCTCAAGTAATTCTTCATTAGTTTGAGGCGCGAGAAGCTTCTTTTACCTGATTCCACAATGACGGCTAATGCATAATGCCGTTTTTATTAATAGCGCGTAGGATTGGCTTTTTCAATATTGAATGACCCCCCCCCCCCCAAATGACATTTTGTTTTATATATTTCCGTATATTTTAAGGACTTTTTTCGTATATTTTGCAATTTCGGGAGATTTCCAGGAGCTCCTGGTAAATCGACAGGAGGGCGCGCGAAATCTGTTTTAAGTTATAAAATGGTTTAATTTAAAAATATATACACCTTGAATTAGCGCGGGTCCCATAAAAGTGCGGATCCTTCATTCGCATAGGTTGCAGTGGCCTAAGACCGTCCCTGCAAAATAGCGGCGTATGCCACGCCACCGGTCGACTAGTATATAAAATTCTCTTCGTGGCCCAAACATACGATGAAAAATTCATGGAAAGATAACTCTTTTATTTCTGCCACGCGGACCATAGTTATCCCACGTAACTTTTGCAGTGACAGAGAGAAGGGAACGTATCTCCGGAAAAGTGCTCAATTGGCGCTAGAAAAACATGTTCTTCGAAACGATCCTTAGCCTTTCTACCAAGGAAGGAAGCAAAACAAAATGCGACAGACAGACGGACAGAAAAAAAAAAAGGGATAAGGGATTGGGAAAGGGCGTTAATGACAACAGCTGTGTTTACAGGTAAATAATCATCGTGGACCAGATGACCTACATGCATAGTTTTTATGTTCTACTTAATGTTTCGTCTTCCCAGGCCATACATAATTCACACATTCTTCCACGAAATGAAACTTCAAGGGAAAAAGAAACGTGTCTTATTAATTCTATACAAACAGGGAGTAACTTAATTTTTTTTTTTTTTATTTTAGTGGTGAGGACGAGTGGTGGCAGAGTGGTAAAACGCTTGGCTTTTAAACCGTTGCGTTCAGGGTTCGAATCTCGGTGAGAACTGGTATTTTTTATTTCAGGATTTTAAGGGCGCCTTGGAGTCCACCCAACTCGAATGGTTACCTGAAACTAGTTGGGGAAATTAAAGCGGTTGGTCGTTGTGCTGGCCACATTACACCCGGGTTAACCGTCGGCCATCGAAACAGATGACCTTTTACATCATCTGCACAGTAGATCGCAAGGTCTGAAAGGAAATCTTTACTTAACTTTTTTAAAGAGTCCCCAAAATAGTCGATATTAGTTTTATGTAGTCTCTCCGTCCATCCCTCCGTCCGTCACGGTTGCATCCCTAAAACTAGAATAGTTATTGAAAATCCAATCTTTCCTGACATTTGTTGCCTTTGACATTTGATGCACTTGATGTTTGTTGCACTTGCATCTAATCACACTGTCTGTCTGTCTGTCTGTCTATAACATTTTTTTTAGTAAACATTATTTCTCACAGCCATTTTGGATTCAAGTTGTAATTCAACACATTTATTTTTTGTATCTCTTTGGTATTAAAAAGGGGAAATAAATTATCATTATTCAAAGATGTGGCTGTATATGTAGAGTAATTTCTCTTTATGCGCCTTTCTTTCATTTTACATTTTCGAATTAAGTTGAATTTTTAAAAATTATTGTACGTAGTCGACAACAATGCGCGAATCCATAAAAATATTAACCAATTAGTTAATCAATTAGTGGTAATTAATTACTCTTGTTTTATGTAAAAAAAGGAGATTTTTCCTGCAGTATTGAGTTAATTGGCAGCGTTTCTGCGGTTATTTCCATTAGATAAGCTTTTTTTTTTTTTTTTAAAAAAAATTCCGCTTGTTAATTACTTAATGATCTCAATGAACTTAAAATTATACCGTAACTCAATCTCAGGGCCGATAATAAATACAGCGGTTTAGATCCACCTTTATGTCCCCCTACTCTTTGATAAGAATAAGCAGTACACTTAGGTTTTTAAAATACATAACTCTGTTAGTGGGGTGGGGGGTGGCAGCTGGAAGCAGGGCCGGCCTTAGATAATTGGAGGCAATAGGCGAAGTGAATTTGGTGGCCCCAAATAGACTAGAAAAATTAAAAAAAGAGAAAAAAAAACACAATATATTTACAACGACAAGTTCACTTACCTTGGCAGCATCATAACAAATGATGGGAGTGCCTATCATGATGTAGCGTGCCGAACAGGAAAGGCAGGGAACATTTTCCAAAGGCTACAGCCTATTTGTACAAGCCAAGTCATTGGACTCGAGACAAAAATACACCTTCTCAACACAATCGTCATTCCAACTGCAACATATGCATGTGAGACATGGAAGACATCTGTCAAAATTGAGAAAAGACTAAATGTGGCTCAACAAAAATGGCTGAGACGGATTTTGGGAGTCAGTTACACAGATCGGATCTCAAAAAAGAAAATCCTTTGCCGAACTGGAAGTCGAACACTTAGTGAGGTTGTGACAGAGCGTCGCATGAGGTTTGCGGGACATGTTCTACGACAAAATGAACTACGTATACCAAGAGTTGCGATGACATGGAGGCCAATACAAGGAAAGCGCAAACAGGGATATCCTCGTATTACTTACTTACCTTTATGGAGGATCTCAGAACAGTGGACACCCGGTGGGAAGAGGCTTCAGACATTGCCAACGACAGATCTATATGGAGACAGCTTGCTGCCCAATGCGCCGAACGGTGCGGGAGGACCTAAGTCTAAAGTCTAATATTAACAACGAAGTCAGGCTAGTGGCTCCAACTATAACATTGGGGACAAATTTAACTATTTCTTCTCATAAATATTGCTAGAGTCCTATTGGAGGCCCTAGGAGGCTGCCTAATTTGCCAATACTTAAGGCCGGCCTTGGTGTAAGCATCGGAAGCAACTTCCTCCCTTTCAATGACAATCCTGATTCAAACAATGGAAGCTTAAGATTGCACTCTGTATTCTGTCACATTTTTTGTGTGTGGCTAGTTTGTCTAGTAGGATTTGTTTACATGTTCAACAGATTTAGGCAGGTGTCAGCACAATAGATATATACTCAAGGTATAGTGTTATTTGATAGGACAAAAAAAACATAAACACCTAGGAGGAAAAAAAAGTTCTTGTCCATTCAGTTGTTTGTTTTTTCTTTTTCTTTCGGGAAAAAGGGGGGGGGGGGTAAGTTGTCATACCCTAGATAGGTCCTGGATTGAACCTCGCCGCAACGCAACAATTACATTTTTAGTTTGATTTTAGAAATACATTTTGTAAGGTGTCTTCATCAAAATATCTTGCTAGTCTTCTAGCAAACAAACAAAAAATTGATTTAAAATATTAAATGCACTTTATTGAGTCTAGAGACTGAAAAATAAAAGATGAATGCTTGAAATGTCTTTTTACAAAGTTTATTTCAACTCTGTCTGTCTGTCTGTCTGTCTGGCCAAAAGATTGTGCACGTTATTTCTCCCACACCCAATAGCGGATCAAGCTGAAATTTTGCACAATTAGTTAATTAACTGTTGGTAATAAATTACTTTGTTTGGTATTTCAAACAAGGGAAAGAAATAGTACTTGACCGAAGTAGTGGTATACGCTGATTTTGTCCTCTTTATATTAGGCTGCCTTCTCAGGTTTATATGTTTATGTTCATAGACTCTTCTCTAGCAGAGTGGTTACCGCGTTGGTTTGAGAAGCCTGAGAAGTCTTTAGCCCACAAGTTCGAATTCAGGTTGTTCCCTTAAAAAAACAACTGCATTTAAAAAGCGATCACCCAGATACCCCGTTCTTTCTCCCCCTCTCCAACTGTTCCAGAGAAGTGAAAGGATCATAGCGTATTCAGAACGCTAAAAGCACAAGTTTATTATTGTTAGTCTAGATCCATTATAAATTTAATTACATAACTGATTCAAACTAGTTGATACACATTAATATAAGCTTTAAAAAATATTTTTTTGTGTGTATTTTGCTTGTTGGCCTTCTTTTAGTGGAAGCTTGAACCCTAAACCGCCCCCCCCCCCCCCAGGCCTACGCTCATGGAACTTGGAACTTTATTTTGCTTTGGTTTTTCTCTGGCTAATTTTTATTAACGAAGTCCAGCGACTGGTCAATGTGTGAATTTGTTTTTTTTAGGGGTAAGGTTTGAGCTTCAACCCCCCCCCCCAATCGGCTACGTATAACTATAGATAGTTGTCTAATATAACAATTTTTTTTTTATACACTTATGCTTTTTCTTCCTTTATATGGCCTGCACACCAATGCCATCGCAGTATTTGTATCCTCGTGGGGTTCATAAATGTCAACAAGAAACATACGTGCCACGAGTTCTGACATTTTTTTTTTTGACACTGCATTCATTAACCCATTTTGTCCCTAAATCTCCACTTCCAAGCTACGTTGTTTCTCACGACTCCATGTAACACTAGCACTGAATGCAACAATGGTCGATCATCTATAAGAAACAATGGCTGCCTCTTGCCAGTGAGTGAAAGGCCCGGGAGAAGGCATGCTATTGTGTCGGTTAAGACGACATGTCAGGGGATCCCTACCTGGTTGTTATTAAGTCTCCCGGGACGTTTTCAACAACCAACAGCTGTTAATTGTATTTTCATTTCTAAGATTACATATTCAAAGACTGTAGGAGCAAAAACATAAACCAGAACACAATTGGACACAATGGAAATGGGCAGCTTAATCTGTCCGTCCCGTACAAACTTTCTCCCATTCACATTCTAGGCTCAGGTTAAATCTTTTTACACAATTATTTATTGCACCTAACAAAATATGAATCAATTTTAAAAAATAATAATAACTAATAATTTTGCTTGATATAAAAAAGGAAATTAATCATCCAGTATTAAGAGATATGACTAAATAAGTGGAGTTTTGTCCCCTTTACATGGTATCCTCTTCACACCCATTCTCGGATCAAGTTGAAACTTAACATAATTAGTTATAGTAACTTACAAACTTCACACAGTTAAGCTACCTAACTAAACTTGAATCAATAAAAAGATCAACCAATTAATTAATTAATTAATGTTAATTAATTATTTTGTTCTATATCGAAAAAGGAGATAAATTCTATTCTATTGAGATATATAATAGTAAATTTGGAGTTCTTCCCCTTGGATAGTTCCATATTTTCTAAATAAAGTATTTTCATATTTTGCGTGTTTACTTTTTAATTGAACCAACACATGTGTTGTATCTCTTTAAGATTGTCCAAGTAGAAATTTTCTTTTTATATAGCAGGTCTGCATCATAACCATCCTCTGACGAATAGTAAAAAATCTTCTTAGGAATGTTCAGGGTCAAGAAGACTTTGGAAAGATCACAAGTCACTACTCTTTAGCTGATATCCCAATTGGAAGTATTTTAGTTTTATTTGACTTCCTCGGCATTATCATTGTTATGTTTGAAACGAATGAGAATTCATTCTCTGGCACTGCCAGGGACGAGTTTCGTTAAAGAGAAACAAAATTCATTGTAGTTACTTCGTCAGTTTCCACTGAGAAATTTTCTGGTGAAACTGGCAGGTCTGCAGCAGTACCGTCCTCTGACTGGCAACGAGAATGCTCCTAGGAATTGTAAGGGCCCTTGAAGGTATCTGTGAAGTCAGTTGTTATTATCCCCGCAGTTGGTATACCAACAAGATATATTGTTATTTTAGATAACTTCCACAACCGCTTTATCTCCGCGCCATCCCATATTTTCTTTGTTTTTTCCATTTCGCTTTTCCTTATAGTATGGGCTAGTTGTAGGGCGATTTCAATGATAGTTGCGGTCTTTCTTTTGTGCCAATAAACAGCAGGGAGATTAATGACCACCGTTTGGTCAGTCACAAGAGGCCTATCCCAGTCTTATAAGTGATCGGTTAACTCGACAAATCTTGTGGCGAGTATTTATAATAAGGAGTATTCTTATTAATAAAATTATGTGTCAAAGCCAAGTGTTGGTGTATTAGTTTTGCCATTTGGTTATGGCGACCTAGGTAGGCAGATTCTGATATTATTATTATTATTATTGGTTTTGCTGTAAACTCCTGAAGCAAGCCCGGTGTGCTCTGTTCTTCTGGACATGTAAGGGGGTGGGGGAGGAGAGTATTCTTATGGTCCGACAGTTACGCTGGGTAGGGCACGTGTCCCGTATGGGAGACGAACGTATGCCAAAAAGCAGTTCTTTTTGGTGAGCTAAAAGATGGTCGACGTAACAGAGGCGCCCCACGTAAACGCTTTCAAGACCAGCTTAGGCGCAGTCAAAACTTGAATTTAAAAAAAATCGTAATCGAGCAAATAAATGGTAAAACGATACCGGAATCTTAACTTCAAGTAGTGGGAATTATTAATGTTCTAGTCGTAAAATATTATATTTACTTTTGGCTTCAATCCTAACAAACTTTCTTACGGTTATTATCAAATGTTTGAATTATTGAATGTTTGAGTTATTGAATGTAATTCAGTAAAGCACAATAGAAGAAAATAAATTTGAAGCATTAAATGTAACCTGCTTTGGTCCAACACAACTCACAATCAATGTTTCATAATGTTTTATTTTTTTTTTAACATGATATAACAACAAACACTAAGCACTGAGTCATGTTATGTTTTATTCATTTCTAGACAGCTCATATTGGACTGATGACCAAAGTTCACGGTGTGGCTTTCTATGCATAATGAACAGATCAAGAAATCAAACAAGCAGCGACGATTTTCAAAGCTCAAACGTTCAAACAAGCAGCCACTTACATAGTCTTCATTATGCTATAATTATACTTACAAAGATTACAGATGTAAACGTATATAATTTAAGCAAGGGAGATAAATGCCACCAACATTCATAATTTCATTCAGTTACTTAGTTCATGATCCTTTCAAGGGGAGATCACCAGGCGAAATGAGGAGAGGATAAGCCTCAAAATCCTGACACATCAGTGTCCGCTACCTCTGTCTGCCTCTTCTTCTTCTTTTTCCTGGTACTGTTCCCTGAAGGAAGGTTTTTGCGAGCCCTGACGACTTTATGATATGACCATACAGATTTAGTTATCGTCTTTTGACAGTAGCCTAGCCATTGGGCTTGGGACAAAAATACACCTTCTCAACACAATCGTCATTCCAACTGCAACATATGCATGTGAGACATGGAAGCCATCTGTCAGAATTGAGAAAAGGCTAAATGTGCCTCAACAAAAAAGGCTGAGGCGGATTTTGGGAGTCAGTTACACAGATCGGGTCTCAAACAAGGAAATCCTATGCCGAACTGGGAGTCGAACACTTTGTGAGGTTGTGACAGAGCGTCGCATGAGGTTTGCGGGACATGTTCTACGACAAAATGAACTACGTATACCAAGAGTTGCGATGACATGGAGGCCAATACAAGGAAAGCGCAAACAGGGATATCCTCGTATTACTTACTTACCTTTATGGAGGATCTCAGAACAGTGGACACCCGGTGGGAAGAGGCTTCAGACATTGCCAACGACAGATCTATATGGAGACAGCTTGCTGCCCAATGCGCCGAACGGTGCGGGAGGACCTAAGTCTAAAGTCTAATATTAACAACGAAGTCAGGCTAGTGGCTCCAACTATAACATTGGGGACAAATTTAACTATTTCTTCTCATAAATATTGCTAGAGTCCTATTGGAGGCCCTAGGAGGCTGCCTAATTTGCCAATACTTAAGGCCGGCCTTGGTGTAAGCATCGGAAGCAACTTCCTCCCTTTCAATGACAATCCTGATTCAAACAATGGAAGCTTAAGATTGCACTCTGTATTCTGTCACATTTTTTGTGTGTGGCTAGTTTGTCTAGTAGGATTTGTTTACATGTTCAACAGATTTAGGCAGGTGTCAGCACAATAGATATATACTCAAGGTATAGTGTTATTTGATAGGACAAAAAAAACATAAACACCTAGGAGGAAAAAAAAGTTCTTGTCCATTCAGTTGTTTGTTTTTTCTTTTTCTTTCGGGAAAAAGGGGGGGGGGGGTAAGTTGTCATACCCTAGATAGGTCCTGGATTGAACCTCGCCGCAACGCAACAATTACATTTTTAGTTTGATTTTAGAAATACATTTTGTAAGGTGTCTTCATCAAAATATCTTGCTAGTCTTCTAGCAAACAAACAAAAAATTGATTTAAAATATTAAATGCACTTTATTGAGTCTAGAGACTGAAAAATAAAAGATGAATGCTTGAAATGTCTTTTTACAAAGTTTATTTCAACTCTGTCTGTCTGTCTGTCTGTCTGGCCAAAAGATTGTGCACGTTATTTCTCCCACACCCAATAGCGGATCAAGCTGAAATTTTGCACAATTAGTTAATTAACTGTTGGTAATAAATTACTTTGTTTGGTATTTCAAACAAGGGAAAGAAATAGTACTTGACCGAAGTAGTGGTATACGCTGATTTTGTCCTCTTTATATTAGGCTGCCTTCTCAGGTTTATATGTTTATGTTCATAGACTCTTCTCTAGCAGAGTGGTTACCGCGTTGGTTTGAGAAGCCTGAGAAGTCTTTAGCCCACAAGTTCGAATTCAGGTTGTTCCCTTAAAAAAACAACTGCATTTAAAAAGCGATCACCCAGATACCCCGTTCTTTCTCCCCCTCTCCAACTGTTCCAGAGAAGTGAAAGGATCATAGCGTATTCAGAACGCTAAAAGCACAAGTTTATTATTGTTAGTCTAGATCCATTATAAATTTAATTACATAACTGATTCAAACTAGTTGATACACATTAATATAAGCTTTAAAAAATATTTTTTTGTGTGTATTTTGCTTGTTGGCCTTCTTTTAGTGGAAGCTTGAACCCTAAACCGCCCCCCCCCCCCCCAGGCCTACGCTCATGGAACTTGGAACTTTATTTTGCTTTGGTTTTTCTCTGGCTAATTTTTATTAACGAAGTCCAGCGACTGGTCAATGTGTGAATTTGTTTTTTTTAGGGGTAAGGTTTGAGCTTCAACCCCCCCCCCCAATCGGCTACGTATAACTATAGATAGTTGTCTAATATAACAATTTTTTTTTTATACACTTATGCTTTTTCTTCCTTTATATGGCCTGCACACCAATGCCATCGCAGTATTTGTATCCTCGTGGGGTTCATAAATGTCAACAAGAAACATACGTGCCACGAGTTCTGACATTTTTTTTTTTGACACTGCATTCATTAACCCATTTTGTCCCTAAATCTCCACTTCCAAGCTACGTTGTTTCTCACGACTCCATGTAACACTAGCACTGAATGCAACAATGGTCGATCATCTATAAGAAACAATGGCTGCCTCTTGCCAGTGAGTGAAAGGCCCGGGAGAAGGCATGCTATTGTGTCGGTTAAGACGACATGTCAGGGGATCCCTACCTGGTTGTTATTAAGTCTCCCGGGACGTTTTCAACAACCAACAGCTGTTAATTGTATTTTCATTTCTAAGATTACATATTCAAAGACTGTAGGAGCAAAAACATAAACCAGAACACAATTGGACACAATGGAAATGGGCAGCTTAATCTGTCCGTCCCGTACAAACTTTCTCCCATTCACATTCTAGGCTCAGGTTAAATCTTTTTACACAATTATTTATTGCACCTAACAAAATATGAATCAATTTTAAAAAATAATAATAACTAATAATTTTGCTTGATATAAAAAAGGAAATTAATCATCCAGTATTAAGAGATATGACTAAATAAGTGGAGTTTTGTCCCCTTTACATGGTATCCTCTTCACACCCATTCTCGGATCAAGTTGAAACTTAACATAATTAGTTATAGTAACTTACAAACTTCACACAGTTAAGCTACCTAACTAAACTTGAATCAATAAAAAGATCAACCAATTAATTAATTAATTAATGTTAATTAATTATTTTGTTCTATATCGAAAAAGGAGATAAATTCTATTCTATTGAGATATATAATAGTAAATTTGGAGTTCTTCCCCTTGGATAGTTCCATATTTTCTAAATAAAGTATTTTCATATTTTGCGTGTTTACTTTTTAATTGAACCAACACATGTGTTGTATCTCTTTAAGATTGTCCAAGTAGAAATTTTCTTTTTATATAGCAGGTCTGCATCATAACCATCCTCTGACGAATAGTAAAAAATCTTCTTAGGAATGTTCAGGGTCAAGAAGACTTTGGAAAGATCACAAGTCACTACTCTTTAGCTGATATCCCAATTGGAAGTATTTTAGTTTTATTTGACTTCCTCGGCATTATCATTGTTATGTTTGAAACGAATGAGAATTCATTCTCTGGCACTGCCAGGGACGAGTTTCGTTAAAGAGAAACAAAATTCATTGTAGTTACTTCGTCAGTTTCCACTGAGAAATTTTCTGGTGAAACTGGCAGGTCTGCAGCAGTACCGTCCTCTGACTGGCAACGAGAATGCTCCTAGGAATTGTAAGGGCCCTTGAAGGTATCTGTGAAGTCAGTTGTTATTATCCCCGCAGTTGGTATACCAACAAGATATATTGTTATTTTAGATAACTTCCACAACCGCTTTATCTCCGCGCCATCCCATATTTTCTTTGTTTTTTCCATTTCGCTTTTCCTTATAGTATGGGCTAGTTGTAGGGCGATTTCAATGATAGTTGCGGTCTTTCTTTTGTGCCAATAAACAGCAGGGAGATTAATGACCACCGTTTGGTCAGTCACAAGAGGCCTATCCCAGTCTTATAAGTGATCGGTTAACTCGACAAATCTTGTGGCGAGTATTTATAATAAGGAGTATTCTTATTAATAAAATTATGTGTCAAAGCCAAGTGTTGGTGTATTAGTTTTGCCATTTGGTTATGGCGACCTAGGTAGGCAGATTCTGATATTATTATTATTATTATTGGTTTTGCTGTAAACTCCTGAAGCAAGCCCGGTGTGCTCTGTTCTTCTGGACATGTAAGGGGGTGGGGGAGGAGAGTATTCTTATGGTCCGACAGTTACGCTGGGTAGGGCACGTGTCCCGTATGGGAGACGAACGTATGCCAAAAAGCAGTTCTTTTTGGTGAGCTAAAAGATGGTCGACGTAACAGAGGCGCCCCACGTAAACGCTTTCAAGACCAGCTTAGGCGCAGTCAAAACTTGAATTTAAAAAAAATCGTAATCGAGCAAATAAATGGTAAAACGATACCGGAATCTTAACTTCAAGTAGTGGGAATTATTAATGTTCTAGTCGTAAAATATTATATTTACTTTTGGCTTCAATCCTAACAAACTTTCTTACGGTTATTATCAAATGTTTGAATTATTGAATGTTTGAGTTATTGAATGTAATTCAGTAAAGCACAATAGAAGAAAATAAATTTGAAGCATTAAATGTAACCTGCTTTGGTCCAACACAACTCACAATCAATGTTTCATAATGTTTTATTTTTTTTTTAACATGATATAACAACAAACACTAAGCACTGAGTCATGTTATGTTTTATTCATTTCTAGACAGCTCATATTGGACTGATGACCAAAGTTCACGGTGTGGCTTTCTATGCATAATGAACAGATCAAGAAATCAAACAAGCAGCGACGATTTTCAAAGCTCAAACGTTCAAACAAGCAGCCACTTACATAGTCTTCATTATGCTATAATTATACTTACAAAGATTACAGATGTAAACGTATATAATTTAAGCAAGGGAGATAAATGCCACCAACATTCATAATTTCATTCAGTTACTTAGTTCATGATCCTTTCAAGGGGAGATCACCAGGCGAAATGAGGAGAGGATAAGCCTCAAAATCCTGACACATCAGTGTCCGCTACCTCTGTCTGCCTCTTCTTCTTCTTTTTCCTGGTACTGTTCCCTGAAGGAAGGTTTTTGCGAGCCCTGACGACTTTATGATATGACCATACAGATTTAGTTATCGTCTTTTGACAGTAGCCTAGCCATTGGGCTTGGGACAAAAATACACCTTCTCAACACAATCGTCATTCCAACTGCAACATATGCATGTGAGACATGGAAGCCATCTGTCAGAATTGAGAAAAGGCTAAATGTGCCTCAACAAAAAAGGCTGAGGCGGATTTTGGGAGTCAGTTACACAGATCGGGTCTCAAACAAGGAAATCCTATGCCGAACTGGGAGTCGAACACTTTGTGAGGTTGTGACAGAGCGTCGCATGAGGTTTGCGGGACATGTTCTACGTCAAAATGAACTACGTATACCAAGAGTTGCGATAACATGGAAGCCAAAACGAGGAAAGCGCAAACAGGGACGTCCTCGTATTACCTGGCGACACACCTTCATGGAGGACCTCAGAACAGTGGACACCAGGTGGGAGTAGGCTTCAGACATTGCCAATGACAGATCTTTATGGAGACAGCTTGCTTGCCGCCCAATGCGCCAAACAGCGCGGGAGGACCTAAGTCTAAGACTAAAGACAGTAGCTAGCAGATCATCGTGGGGACCGATCTTATACATTGTACAATTTTTAAAGAGAATACTTAAGCGATTGATTAGGAAGCATTTTAGTTCAGCAATCAACAACCATATAAATTGCATTTTGAAAAAAAAAGTAATTAGACATAATATAGACCTAATATAGACCTATATTGAGCATTTGAGTTCAACACATTATCTATCTAATGCTAAATATGTACATAAAACCGAGGCACTTAATAATAATATATTGAGAGGCCTAGTCGGTAGAGCAGCATTGAGGATATCCGTTGTCTCCGGGTTAAACATCACTTGTCCCTCTGAAACGAAACAAATAGTAAGTCAGCATAACTAGTCCTACATTATAGTGAGCTGGCTATTTATAGAGGGTAGATGATGCAACAATCTTCTGTTTCCATGACCGACGGTTAACGAAGACAGTGTATTAGAAGTAGGTCAAGAAAAATGTTTGGGGCGCGGTGGCCGCGAGTAAAGTGCTTGGCTTATGAACTAGGATATCCCGGGTTTGAATCCTGATGACGACGGATTTTTTTTAGTTCGGGATCTTCAGTGCGCCTCAGAGTCTACTCAGCTCTAATGGGTACCTGACGTTAGTTGGGAACAAGTAAACGCGGCTGGTCGTTGTGCTGGCCAAATGACACCATTGTTAACTGTGGGCCACAGAAACAGATGACTTTTACATCATCTGCCCTACATCACAAAGTCTGAAAGGGGAAACTTTACTTTTACAAGAATCAATTTGCAAGATATGATTATGTCAGACAGACGGAGAGATAGACAATGTCTTAGACACAGACCTGCGAAAAAGTCGTTTTTTAAAGAAATACAGAAGTCTGTTGACTTTTGCTGGCGGTCTTTGAACGTATCTCTCGAGAAAGTCAAATTAACACTGTATATGTAAAATTGAACTATGTATTCGAGTACCAGACTAAAACTCTCGATTTCAGACAGACACCCCATTCCAAGGCGGTCTTATCTTATTGTCACAGATTACATTATAGAATTGTTTGTACATTTCACTTTTATAAGAAAATATAAGCCCTCGACATGAGCCTCGGGATTTACCCCTCAAATTTAGACACTTGACATCACGTCAGGATTTACCCAAGGGACGTAATTATGAAGTTTGAAATCTATTGGTTGTTTTGAAATTAAACAAAGACATTTTTTTTAAAGAGTTAGCGCCAGAGAATTGGCGGGTGTAAGAAAGTAACGCCAGTCGATAAAATAATGTCCTTGTAGACAGTCACGTTTCTAAGAGCTCTATTTGAAAAGCCTTTGTAATATGTTCCATGCTCATTGATTTGTAATTTTGTACATAAACTGTACTTACGTTGTATTTGAATAAAGTTCCAGAGTTTTGTTTTATCAAAGAATCGTCAATTGTGATTCTAGATCGTCATTTTTTGTTAACTATTGAATTCAAGTAAAATCCCCGGCATAACAGCACATCGTACCATCTAAATGTTGTTACACTTATCTTATCTTATCTTACTTCAAAAAAAGATGATGATTACGTCCTACGCTTCATGTATGTTAAATTCTGTCAAGTTACTGGTTTTCCTGGCTACCTCAGGCAACTAATTCCATGCTCTAATAGCACTAGGGAAGAATGGACATCAGTTTTTGGTTGCTCGCCTTAGGGGGGCCCCGGGTTAAAAAAAATCTCAAGTCACCGTCAGCCCATCGTACAAATACTCGTGGCCATATTATGACGATCGTCAAGGGCCCTGATATGACACTCGCCCAGGGCCCTGATATGACACTCGCCCAGGGCCCTGATATGACACTCGTCCAGGGCCCTGATATGACACTCGTTTAGGGCCCTAATATGACACTCGCCCAGGGCCCTCTGGTATGACACTCGCCCAGGGCCCTGATATGACGCTCGCCCAGGGCCCTGATATGACGCTCGCCCAGGGCCCTGATATGACGCTCGCACAGGGCCCTGATATGACGCTCGCCCAGGGCCCTGATATGACACTCGTCCAGGGCCCTGATATGACGCTCGCCAAGGGCCCTGCGCACATCTAAGGCCGTCTCTGCCCTGTTTTATGTGTCCGCAAAATGACAGTAGATAACAGACGAGAGTTCTTTGAAGTCAAACTTACCCAGTGTAAAATACGTGGTGGGGCTGCTGACTCCGTCCCCTCCATTACTGTAGGCCATCACCCGGAGAGAGTAAACGATGCCTTTTCTAATGCCGTGAATGACAGCCGTCGTCTTCTTCTGGGCTATCACAGTGATATTGGCCTTTCTTATGTCTTCTGTAGACGGCCACCAGCGGAGCTACGGAAGACAATATAAATAAATACAGGTAGGCTTAGGCTCAGACACTTTAATCGCATTGACAGAATATGTTGCTCAGGGGCATGTTGCTATAACTCTAAACTAGGATTATATAAAGCTCGTTAACTAGCGATAGGAAAGACAACTCAATTAAAAAAACAAACTGCTGCCTTACTGAGGATAAGGTAAGGTCCAGGGTTATGGAATTCTACCCAGAAAGGAAAGAAGAGTGAATTCAAAAGGCATCTTGGTACAAAATTATGTTGGAACACAACCCTGATGTATGTAATAATGAGAACGAAGAAGAAAACCATACATTTGTTACATATTCATCAGTTTTAAGTTGGCTATTACCAAATATTTATTATGTAATAAGATAACACTCACTAATAATAATGCCATTGCACTTATTAAATGTTTTGTAAAATAAACTCACTATATATATATATATATATATATATATATATATATATATATATCTCAGTCTGGTTCAAACCTTGGCACGTCATATCTCCCACTTCCCCTTCTCAAATCAAATTAAAACGTTGTCCACAACTATTCATTGATGAGGACACCACACACAAATCAATCAAAATTTAAACCCATCAGGTAATTAATTAGTCTTGATCAAGTGGAAACAGCATACCGCCCATATAAACAAGATTACAAAGAGAGTTTGTGTTACACAAACTCAGAGGCGGCCCCCGTCGAAGTCGGATCCCTGTCGGATCTGCATATTCGCAAATAATATTCAAGAGGTGATTTAATTTTGATGTAAAATGTTTTACACGTTTCGGATGTTCCTTCAGAGTTGAAGATAATTACTTCCTAGTCCAAACCTCCCGCAGGACGACGGGGGATGGGAGCGGGCAGGGTTTGAACCCTGGGCCATCCATAAATCTGAACGACAGTCCAGCGCGCAAACCGCACGACCAGGCAGCCATCCGATGGTCAAAAGTAATAATGTTTCAAAGATTCATTTGCCGTAAATTTAAATTTAAATTTAATAACAAAATAGTAGATTAGTTTTAGTATATTAAAACATTACAATATTGATCAAAACGTTTGGAAATGAAAATCTACACTTTTTTTTACACTTTAAGTTTAGAAATTGAAATTCTACATCTTAATCTAGTCTATTGTAGTCTAAACTAGATCTAGAAATTCTAGATCTAGACTCTAAAATAATTTTAATTAGAATATAAATCCAGATCTAGATATACTGTAATAAAACTCTAGATCTAGTTTAAAAAATCTAGATTAGATCTAAATCAAGATATCATTCCTTTTTTAAACGCGAGTCACATAACGAGGCTTAATAAACATTATTATACCGAGTTCTTTTTTCATTTCATTTGAAGAATTAATTCCATATAACGTCAGAGGGAGAAAAAAAAACACTACGTCACACGGCCTAGCTAGACTAAAAATCGCCTTCATCTATAAGAGCCATTTATCGAGTGTTCATAGACTTTGGTGCACCGAGTGCGTTCTTTAAGCATTTCAATTAAAGAATTCATTCCATATGACGTCAAAGGAAAAAAAACACTACGTCACACGGCCTAGCTAGAATAAAAATCGCCTTCATCATTACGAGCCTTTTATCGAGTGTTCATAGACATTGGTGCACCGAGTGCGTTCTTTTAGCATTTCATTTAAAGAATTCATTCCATTTGACGTCAAAGGAAAAAAAACACTACGTCACAAGGCCTAGCTAGACTAAAAATCACCTTTATCAACACGAGCCATTTCTCGAGTGTTCATAGACATTGGTGCACCGAGTGCGTTCTTTTAGCATTTCATTTAAAGAATTCATTCCATGTGACGTCAAAGGAAAAAAAAACACTACGTCACACGGCTTAGTTAGACTAAAATATGTTTTCATTAATACAAGCAATTTTTTCGAGGGTTAATAGACATTGGTGCACCGAGTGCGTTCTTTTAACATTACATTTAAAGAGTCCATTCATATGACGTCAAAGAAAAAAAATTCCATTAGCTCACAATAGGCTACTACCGGTACCATAAAAAAAAATGTCTTTATTTACACGAGATATTTAACGAGGGTTCATAGACATTGGTGCACTGAGTTCTAATAGATATTATTTAAAAAGGATCAAAGCCACATTGTTTTTGCGTTTTGTCTGTCAGTCGGTCTGTCCGTTATCTTGATATAAAAAAAAACAACTAAAAGTTATTAAAAATTGATTAACCTTTATTTTACGTTTCAAAACATCGCAATAATTTTTAGGTATGAACACAATTGAAAAGTTTATATAATAGATTGTTCCGGATGTTTGTATAAATAGTAAAAGAAAAAGAGAATTTCAGATAAATGTAATACCGTTAATTAAATTTTTTGGATGGTCTCGTATAAAAATTAGATGCACTACAGCCACGTGGAGAGATTTTCATACCTTACTTTGGTGTTTGAATTCTGTTTTCCTTAAAAATCGGAACATAATATTAACGATAATTAGATTTTTTAATGTTTTAGGTAGAAAGTTAAATGTACTGTAAGAGAGTAGTGAGTTAAAATATTTTTCATAAAAATCCGTAAAAACATTATTTCGTAAATGAGAAGATTATTTGTTTATTAATTAGAAGAGGGAGTTCAAACAATTATTTGGCGTTAGTAGATTTTTAAATAAATTCGGAAATTTCTGGCGACGATTTGTAAGAAACAAAATCCGGAACTTTCTTTATCGATTACAAAACTTCTATGTTATGTTTTACAAGAAAATTAAATGTCTAAAAAGTAATTTTCAGTAATCAATTCTAGTAAATTACTTTTTTTAAAAGCCTTATGCGATTTCAAACAATCATTAGGCATAATTCATGTTTTATAAAACAATATCCGGAACATTTTTACACTTAATGAAATATAAGTCAGTATAGAGATTATGATTTAGCATTAATATGCTATTTACATAAAAAACGGAACAACATATTATTGATAATGTGTTTTTGCAACGTTTAAGCATGGAAATTGAATGTAATATAAGTTAGAAGAGCAAACAAACATTTGTTGGCGTTGATTAGTTTTGCACACAAAAATCCGGAACAATGAATTTTAGATACTTAAAACTATTGAGATGTTATGGGAGGAACATTAAAGGGTAAATCAGATTTTCAATAGCTTTTAGAGTTCTAGTTTTTTAAATCTAATCGTGACGGACAGACTGACCAACAGACAAAACGCACAAAAATAAGCTTCTTTTATTCGGATGGGGGCACTAAACAAAAAATAAATAAAATCTGATTTTTTAAAAAAAGTTTAAGGAATTGGTTTAGCTCCTGATCATGTTGCGACGTTACGCTACTGCACGAAAATCGCTGCATAAATAGTCCATTTAAAAAAATGTGCGTGATATTTACATACAAAGTGCATTATTAGCCTTTATAAACAAACAGAAATGTTTTCTTTTAATTTTAGCAGCTAGTTGACCAGAAAAAACGTCTTTAACTATTATTTGTATTTGTTGTAAACATTTCCTGTACATTTTAAAAATATATTTGACTTAGTGATACTGAAAATACACAAAAATTGTCCATCTTTGTTAGCATATTGTAACATTGCCTCCCTTACATTTACGTAATTGTTTTAGAATTGGTGTATTTTTATGAAAAAATCGCTTGCATAATTAATTTTATAAATTAAACGGTTTGCTTTTAGAAAACCAAAATTAGCCGTTGCACCTAAACTTTTCAAGCCGGATTTAATGATGAAATAATATTTTTCATATCTCTTCTAGTTTTCGAGATCTGAGTGTGACAGACGGACAGACGGACAGACGGACATTTTGCACAAACCTAATAGCGGCTTTTTCCCCTTACGGGGCCGCTAAAAATGGAGATAAAATTAGCAGTATTTATAAAAAGTGCAATAAGTATGCTGTTCTTATTTATTTATTTGTTTCACAAATAAAGTATTTTTAAAAAATTTGCTTATTAATGTTTTCTATACATATTTCCCCTATTTGTTTGTTGTGTCTTTAAATTCTTCAAGCTCAAATACAGCAGCACACAAAGATATATATATATATATTTTAAATCTAGAAAAGCTCTCACATTAAACACTAAACACTAAACTATAATTTTACAAAATGAAAACCTAATGAAACACAAAGAAACACAGAAGATAATGGCACATTCGTGATTCCATACGTTAGAACCAAATACTGGTACACGGCTCCTTCTTCGGTAGTGCAATAAGAGAATGGAATGGGTTGCCTGAATCAGCCAGGAAAACCAACAACTTAGCACAGTTTAAGGTATTGATTAACATGCATAACTAGATTGACACATGAAATGCGTAGGACGTAATTATCTTCTTTTTTGTTTGTTTGAAGTAACGTCTGTAACCAATAAGATAAGACTCAACGTTGGCGCTCGATGTCTGTCTATTTGTACGTTGACCAGTCGGGGACTATAAAGAAGACATGCGAAGGCTTTTAAGTGACCAGATAGGAACCCGTTCTTTAAGTGACCAGATAGGAACCCGTTCTTTAAGTGACCAGAGAGGAACCCGTTCTTTAAGTGACCAGGTATGAACCCGTTCTTTAAGTGACCAGAGAGGAACCCGTTCTTTAAGTGACCAGATATAAACACGTTCTTTAAGTGACCAGATATAAACACGTTCTTTAAGTGACCAGATATAAAGACGTTCTTTAAGTGACCAGATATGAACACGTTCTTTAAGTGACCAGATATGAACACGTTCTTTAAGTGACCAGATATGAACCCGCTCTTTAAGTGACCAGATATAAACCCGTTCTTTAAGTGACCAGATATGAACACGTTCTTTAAGTGACCAGATATGAACCCGTTCTTTAAGTGACCAGATATGAACACGTTCTTTAAGTGACCAGAGAGGAACCCGTTCTTTAAGTGACCAGATATAAACACGTTCTTTAAGTGACCAGATATAAACACGTTCTTTAAGTGACCAGATATAAAGACGTTCTTTAAGTGACCAGATATGAACACGTTCTTTAAGTGACCAGATATGAACACGTTCTTTAAGTGACCAGATATGAACCCGTTCTTTAAGTGACCAGACAGGAACCCGTTCTTTAAGTGACCAGATATGAACCCGCTCTTTAAGTGACCAGATATGAACACGTTCTTTAAGTGACCAGATATGAACACGTTCTTTAAGTGACCAGATATGAACACGTTCTTTAAGTGACCAGATATGAACACGTTCTTTAAGTGACCAGATATGAACACGTTCTTTAAGTGACCAGATATGAACACGTTCTTTAAGTGACCAGATATGAACCCGCTCTTTAAGTGACCAGATATGAACACGTTCTTTAAGTGACCAGATATGAACACGTTCTTTAAGTGACCTGATATGAACCCGCTCTTTAAGTGACCAGATAGGAACCCGTTCTTTAAGTGACCAGATATGAACCCGCTCTTTAAGTGACCAGATATGAACACGTTCTTTAAGTGACCAGATATGAACACGTTCTTTAAGTTACCAGATATGAACACGTTCTTTAAGTGACCAGATATGAACACGTTCTTTAAGTGACCAGATAGGAACCCGTTCTTTAAGTGACCAGATATGAACACGTTCTTTAAGTGACCAGATATGAACACGTTCTTTAAGTGACCAGATATGAACCCGCTCTTTAAGTGACCAGATATGAACACGTTCTTTAAGTGACCAGATAGGAACCCGTTCTTTAAGTGACCAGATATGAACCCGTTCTTTAAGTGACCAGATAGGAACCCGTTCTTTAAGTGACCAGATATGAATACGTTCTTTAAGTGACCAGATATGAACACGTTCTTTAAGTGACCAGATATGAACCCGCTCTTTAAGTGACCAGATATGAACACGTTCTTTAAGTGACCAGATAGGAACCCGTTCTTTAAGTGACCAGATATGAACCCGTTCTTTAAGTGACCAGATATGAACACGTTCTTTAAGTGACCAGATATGAACCCGTTCTTTAAGTGACCAGATAGGAACCCGTTCTTTAAGTGACCAGATATGAACACGTTCTTTAAGTGACCAGATATGAACACGTTCTTTAAGTGACCAGATATGAACCCGTTCTTTAAGTGACCAGATATGAACACGTTCTTTAAGTGACCAGATATGAACACGTTCTTTAAGTGACCAGATAGGAACCCGTTCTTTAAGTGACCAGATATGAACACGTTCTTTAAGTGACCAGATATGAACCCGCTCTTTAAGTGACCAGATATGAACACGTTCTTTAAGTGACCAGATAGGAACCCGTTCTTTAAGTGACCAGATATGAACCAATTCTTTAAGTGACCAGATATAATCCTGTTCTTTAAGTGACCAGATATGAACCTTTTCTTTAAGTGACCAGATATGAACCTTTTCTTTAAGTAACCAGATATGAACCTTTTCTTTAAGTGACCAGATATGAACCTTTTCTTTAAGTAACCAGATATGAACCCGTTCTTTAAGTAACCAGATATGAACCTGTTCTTTAAGTAACCAGATATGAATCTTTTCTTTAAGTAACCAGATATGAACCTGTTCTTTAAGTAACCAGATATGAACCTGTTCTTTAGGTGACCAGATATGAACCTGTTCTTTAAGTGACCAGATATGAACCTGTTCTTTAAGTGACCAGATATGAACCTGTTCTTTAAGTGACCAGATATGAACCTGTTCTTTAAGTAACCAGATATGAACACGTTCTTTAAGTGACCAGATATGAACCTGTTCTTTAAGTGACCAGATATGAACCTGTTCTTTAAGTGACCAGATATGAATCTGTTCTTTAAGTAACCAGATATGAACACGTTCTTTAAGTGACCAGATATGAACCCGTTCTTTAAGTGACCAGATATGAACCCGTTTTTTAAGTGACCAGATATGAACCCGTTCTTTAAGTGACCAGATAGGAACCCGTTCTTTAAGTGACCAGATATGAACCCGTTCTTTAAGTGACCAGATATGAACACGTTCTTTAAGTGACCAGATATGAACCTGTTCTTTAAGTGACCAGATAGGAACCCGTTCTTTAAGTGACCAGATAGGAACCTGTTCTTTAAGTGACCAGATATGAACCTGTTCTTTAAGTGACCAGATAGGAACCCGTTCTTTAAGTGACCAGATATGAACCTGTTCTTTAAGTGACCAGATATGAACCCGTTCTTTAAGTGACCAGATAGGAACCCGTTCCGTTACCTTGTATCCAATGATAGGCTCTTCACTTCTGGCATTGCTCACACCTTTCCACAAGACGAACACTGCGTTCCCTTTGTACGAGTTGACGTGAACATATTTGGGGTAAAAGTGAGGCTCTGAAAACAAAACAAAAGTAGATTAAAACTTGTTTTTAGTATAGAGTTCTACACAAATATTTATTATACCTGATAAAACAAGAATCAATTAAAAAAAATTAACCAATTTGGTTTCTTCACCTATCCCTTAGTCTGTTGGACCGCTGGGGCACCACATAAGATAAGTCAACCGTCTTTCTCCATTCCTGCCTTTTGCCTTGGATAGAGCCTCTTTCAATGGCAGGCCCGTCCATTCTTTTATCGTGTCCTCCCATCGCTTTCTCTGTCTCCCTCTGCTGCTTTTTCCTGGTACTGTTCCCTGAAGGAAGGTCTTTGCAAGCCCCGAAGACCTTGTAATATGGCCATAGAGTTTTATTTTCGTTTTTTTTTTTGTTGCTTTTTTCACAAAAGTTAGCTGGTCAACGTGGGGTCCGATTTTGGCCGGTTTAGTATAATTCTTGACAGGACTTTACAGAGATGGCTTATGTGGCTGCTGGTGAGGTAGTTTTGACATAGCTGTAAATTGCCTTTCTTTGGAAGAGTGATGATGAGTGACTGTCAGATCTTGCGGCAAATCTTTAAAAGTGCGTTTATCATGGTTTCTCCTCCAGCCTATTATTAGTAATTAACTGTTGTGTTTGGTATCAAAAAAGGGGGAATAAATGCTAATTTTAGTTAGATGTGGCAGTATATAAAAGTTATTCCCCTTTTTACTATTTGTACTCATTTTTTCTCTCACTTTTTAATTGGATGAAGTTAAAATTTTGTATAATTCTTCATAGTCGATGAGAATACACGAATCAAAGTAAATTTTAATTAATTAATTAAGCATTTAGGGGTAATTTCAAATTTTGTTTTATATAGTGTAATGGAGCGTATTCCTTCAGTTAAAAAATATATGGTTATGGTGTAATGTCCCCTATAAGTTTTAAAATGATTATATTTGGTTTATTTCAGATTTGCGTTTCTCATAATTCCACTACAAAAACAGATCTCCATTGTTTACAAGAGTTAAAAGTCTCTAAATACAAACTGTGGGAAATATTTAGTAGAAACATTTAGTTAACACGAATAGAGCAAGAAATGAAATTATGCCAATGGGGCTGGATGGGACATTAAAAAAAAAAAAGAACAAGGGGAAAACTTACAAAACATCCTCTGAAATGGAACCCACGGGGGAGATGAAACGCTGGGTGACCAAATCTAACATGAAGGAGCTCGGTAGAACTAGAAGAGGTCAGGGTGGACTTTAGAGGCGTAGTGAGTAATACGTTCGCCTGGGGCTAAGTACATTATTGGCGCCCCCACCCCATTTTCCATGAACATCACATAGAAATAAAGGCACTATATGAGGGTGGCGCCCTGGCCATCAAGACTCTTTGCCCCCTCACTACGCCTCTGGTAGACCCAGACAAAACAGAGGGGAATCGCCTAGAGCAGAGTCTGATGGAGACTTACTGTTGCGGCTCTATGCTCCACTAGAAATAAAAAGGATTGATCACAACCTGATTGAAAACTCAAGGACTAGACTCTATCTCGCTACCACAGGAGTAAAAGAAACTTTAAAGATTCGTGAAAAATTCTACTGGGTGGTAAAAACCTTCTGGGTGGACACCGATCTAGAAGACGGCTCTAACGATTTTACTAGCATTGTGTATCGTTGGGAATAATTTTTACCACCATATCATAAATCAGTTTGGAATTTGTAATAGGTTTCTCATTCAGAAACCAAACTGTTTACTACTGTATCGAGTAATAGGTTTCTCATTCAGAAACTAAACTATTTACTAATGTATCGAATAAGCGACACAAAGGTCAAACTACTTTCCCCAACCAACGCCGGGTCAACTGGATAGACTTGTAGATTCCTAAATAACAAGGATCTAAAACAAAATCTTATAATAATCTTGACATTATCTGCCTCAGGTGGTTAGATCTTTAAGACCAACTTAAAAACAACAAACAACGTTTCTCTATAATGTTATTCAAAAGGAACATTGTTATACTAATAAGAACAGACTGTCACGCCTTATCCTAAAATTTTTACGTACATTTATAATAAAAAAAATAATCTTTTATTGTCCGTACGGAAATTTGTCTTACAATTTGTGCATTACACCAAACAAAAAACATAATTTAGAACTATAACTATATCCTTTGTACCAATTTTGTGACTATAAACACGAAATATAAATAAATGTACGTTTAAAGAATTATATTTTCACATAAATTAGTCTCATATAATTGATAATTAGTTACTTGTGGAGGTTTCTCTACTAGTGATTTGGGAAAGCGGTCATAGTAATAGAGTTCAGCTTGTATACAATGGCGTGGAACTTATGACTGAGTGATGTACACGAACAATTTTTTGTGTTGATTAGCCCGCTTTGTGGTACATAACAGTTTCAGGAATTCAATCGCTCCAACAAAAACATGTATACTTCTTGGAACCTTTGGGCTTTCATAGGAAACAAGCACAGATCTTTCCGAAAGAATCCCAATAACTTCGTTTGTCTACAACACTGAACAATGGACAACCAAATGATCGTCAGCTTTGGACAGTTTATGAACAATTTTAACGTGAACTGTTGTGTAAACCGTAAACTTATGTTAGTGTCTTATGTGTTGTTGGCAATGTCATCTCTTCAGTACTGAATAAACAAAACAAAAAATAAAAATAATAATTACTTCTCTCTGTTAATAGCTAAAAATGTTTAAAATGTTTCCGATGTTCCTTTAGAGTTGAAGATAATCTACTTTCTAGCCCAAGCAGGACGACGTGGGATGGCAGCGGGTAGCGTATGAGCCTGTGACCATCAAGACAACAGCAATAGTCCAGCGCGCAACCGCACGACCGGGCAGCCATGAAAGATGTTTAGAAAAATAAAATGTTTAACCCTACCAAATTCTCCCCCCCCCCCCCAAAAAAAAAAAAATCCTGGTTACGACAATGTAGGTATAAAGCTACTTAGATTTTAGAAATATTTTTTGATATAGACTTAGATCTAATACGCACATTTAAAGACAGTAGTCTAGAGAAGAGTACTGGATCTAGTTAGTAATAGTGTATTGATATTGTGTTGTTGTCAAAATGAATTCTGGCAGTTCAGCTAATGATTTATACATTAGACGGTGCGCAAAATGTTCTTGAGCATCTATTTCATTACGCAACTGTTTTCTAAATACATGCGGAAATTCCCACTGACGTGTGTTCAAAATAATAAGAAGTGAGCCGAATTTAATTTAAGAGCATTATATTTTGAAAAATGAGAACGGTAAAAAACAGCCACTTCCCAGTGTCACCAATTAGCTTGTAATTGTTTTACCCAAAGACTGTGAAATTTGTAGGAAAATCAATAGAGCCGTTTTCGAGAACCTTGTCAACCTAACTTGCACCAATGAAGAGTTTGCGAGATAATACGGGGAATCGTAATAGTCATGAAAAGGGAGCTAAGAATTCAATCCCACTTCAAGAGACACACGAACTTTCTGTTAGTACAAATCACTTACGAGACCCAAAGGTTTTGCCATAGGCGTCTTCACTGAGGGTTCCCATCCCCGCTGTGGTGAAAACCTGCACGTTGACCCAGTAGTAGGAATCTGGCTCCAGCCCAACGAGGATCTCAGAACCGCAGTCGTCATAGCAGTACATATTGGATGAGTCCATGCCCTCGCCAGGCCTCCAGTAGTTGATCTGTTGCAAGGGGAAGTAAGGCAAAACAAGAAAAACGTAAAAAAAAAGGGTTTATATTTCGTGTAATGGAATCAATTAGTTTGGATCAGTTCATCTGTATTTATATCTGGAATTGCTTTCACGTAATACAGCTGTGCGATTAGAAATATTTTTACCAATTTTTTTTTGTTTAGCTTTTAGCTTTCTCAATGCTCTATGATCTTGTCTGGACCAGTTGGGAAAGAGAGAGGGAAGAAAGGGGTATCTTGGTGAATGTTTACATGATCGTTTTTTAAATGCATAAAAAAATTTTAGCAAAGGGTTTAAAGAGTCCTCAAGGGGACTAATTCTACTTATATTACCACATCTGTCAAGTACGATTTCTTTCCATTGTTTAATATACCAAACTAAATAATTAATACCAATAGTTAATGAAGTAATTGGTTACATTTTTTTTTCATTGATTCTTGTGTTGGCATTTAAAAGAAATAATTGTGCGAAATTTCAGCTTGATCCGAGATTGGGTATCGGAGAAATAACATGTACAAACCTCTTACCAGATAGACAGACAAATAGAGTGCGTTAATATAAGCTTTGCAAAGATGTGCTTTAAGCAAAACAATTTTGGTTTAGTTATCAGATTTTATGCAGAGATCCACTTACCAAATAGAATAACTACGAAAGACATTATCTATTTAGAACATAACCCAAGAAATTATAACACATAATAGGGGACACAATACTCACAGCTATAATATAAAAAAAAAAAGTGGGGTGATGTTGTATGGATCAGACAGCATGAAGAGTGAACGTCCTTGGAAAACGGTTCCAATTTAGTTAATGATTAGCATTTCCGTATCGGTAAGTTCAAAACAAAGAATGAACATTATAAATAATTACGTTATCACAACTGTCAGTATTTAAGAAACTAAAACCAAAAGAAGCCCGAACGACTAAAGACTAGTTACCCAATATTACTCAAGCCATCCAATTACTATAATAACCAATAGGATTGGGCCTGCCACACTGCGTACTGACAATCATCAATGCTTGCGTACTGCTAAGGCAGCCTCTGCAGGAAAGATCTAAAAAAGAACATCAAGCTGCATAAAACCTTACCCCATAACCAACGACTCGTCCTCTGATGTACTCTCTCAACAGTGGGATAGGGGTCCAGCGTACTACCAGGGCCGTAGCATTGTACGACTCAACATATACTTGTGTAGCCGCACCGAGTGGCACTGGAATGAATCAAAGTCAAAGAAATGAACATTGCGCTTGTGAAACACTTCTATCGGTATGGACTATTTCTTTGAAGCACTCACTGTCAGCCTGGGACATGATGATGACCACTGAAGAGTTAGGACCATGACCGATGCTGTTAAAGCCTGCTATCTTGACCTCGTACTCTAAATAATAGTTGTCCGCTCCGACAGTAGCTGCATACTTGTTTTCTTCAAACACTTCTCCCTAGAATAAAATAACATATGGTTAAAGTGACGGTTAGATGGTTATAGTGACGATCAGATGGTTATAGTGACGGTTAGATGGTTTAAACAGATAAAAAATATCTTGTAGGTCTCACCATTGTACAGGGAAGTTCTAAGAATGGAGAAAAAGGAAAATTAAATATTTCAATCAAAAATGAGAATGAAAGTAAATACTTCTAAAGGAACACATTAAAAAGTGCTAAAATGACACGAGAGCAAAAGTGAATATTAACAATGATAATAACTATAATTAAGAAACGTAAGTTTATTAAGGAACATAGAACATTAGGTTGTTATCTAGATCTTTATTAACAAAAGCGAAATTCTTGTTTTCTTCAGACATAAACAGCCTTCAAAAAATTGACACAACTATATATAGATACATTCATTAGAGCCCTATTATAGTTATTAGTACAATTTTAGTGTTAAAATTATTACATGGTAACCAGCAATACTAATATTTATTACCAACTTACAAGATTCCATTTGGCATCCAGCGATGTCGATTTTTTCCTGTAGTAAATTTTATACCCAACATCGTTGCCCGTCAGATCTTCGGGTGCCAGGAGCTAGAAAAGGTGTGAAGTGTTTCATTACATACAAACTAGTCATCGGACCCGTCTAACATACGAGTAGATACCTACACATTTTTTTTTAAACAAAGTAATTTTTTTTTGTTAGTTAGCACCTTAGTTTAAGTTTTCAGTTGACACTAACTTACATCCCATTCCAAGGCCAGAATTCCAACTGGACCCCAACCTTCTCTGATTCCTGTCACCATAGCAACTGGGGCGGCGTCCGGAACTTTGTAAAGAGCTGAAAAAAATGAACGCCAATTTTTTTGTTGTCTCAAGTAATTTTGTTTTCTATTGAAGGAGAATTATTTACATTAAATTTACAACGCAAACATCTGCTACTTTTAACCTTCAAAGTGCTGACCTAGTGCTTAGAAGCTAAACTACAACACGTGTCTGAATGGTTAAGGCATACAATTAAGAATGCCATTATTTATACAACATCAACGAATCTTTTAAACCATGCGACATCAGCCGTTAATATTCGAACCAGAGAACTGCTAAAAAATGAATTCTATTCATAAATGACACTGGGAAAACTGGAAAGGATCAAGACGTCTGTGTGTAGTCACGCAAAGAACTGTTTATTTTGTGTCAGCTCTATTTGTGTAAATGTTTTTATTGCCGGTTATTTTTGAGAAAAGAGTCCTTATAATCCCGACACATGTCGGATCCCAAGACAATGGACCTCATTCACCAATCGTAAACAAACAACATTTTGTCACTTGGTTCTCTATATCTTCTATACAAATTACGCTATCCATAAAGGCTGTCATGTGACACGTAATTTTCATTGTTTTATCAATATAATCACATGGCTAAATGTTGTTTGTTTACGATTGGTGCATGAGGTCCATTATACAACCTTGGATAACCTTTTTCGTCTGATTAACCAAAAAAAAAAAAAGAGTTTACCTATTACTACATAATAGAAGTAGTATTTGAATACGCCCGCAGATTACTAAGCTATTCATGTAGCTTCGCGCTTATCACTCATCAATATTGTAATTATTATTAACATCAATATTGTTCGGAATAGCAAAATGTCATAAGCAAGGGCACAAAAGGGACATCACTCATTAATTGACACTACATCATTTATGTTTTTGTTTCGACTTTGTGCATTACAAAGCTTGGTAAGGAGCAGCCTCGTTTTCATACACCATGATCAGCACGTGATAATACTGAAAAGTAATTAGCCTAACCAAGGCGTGTACTCACATGAAGGCAAGGACGGAGGCCCGGCTCCATATCTGTTGTAGGCGATGATTCTAAATCTGTAGGACGAGCCTGGCTTGAGTCCAGGCACATCATAAATACATCTCCCCTCTCTGTTGTGGTCAACGGCATCGACATAGGCAATGTCTGGGGGGGGGGGGGACACCATATTAAATAAACATTAAAACAGAGATCCAAAATGTGAAATCGTTGAAATATAAAACTGGACCAAAAACGAGAACTGTCGGATTTGTGTCGAGTTGCATAAACAGAGTTGTGTTTCCTGGGCGCCTAATTACAAAAGTGAACAAATGCCTGATACCCATCGCCCCAAATCTCCATAAAAAGATTGCACTGTATGCTATTCATGCTAAAATACGAAACAAACATTAGCTTAACTTAGGTATATAGATTTATGTTCTAATTATGGTTGCGACATGTATCTTTAAAAGAACAACAGCAATGAAATAACTCGGAAGCCAAGTAATAATTTACTGTGTACTGTTAACATGATGTAACACAACACAAAAATAACATATGCAGGACACTCTTAAACTTTGATGTTAACTCTTTCTCTCCTAACTGACGATACCAACGTTTGATTCCAACAGAATGTAGTAAATAATTTAGGTGAGAAAGAGTTAATGAAATGCATATATTAAAATTAATTAAAATGGACAACAATAGAAACCTGTCACTGTCCCTAATTTAAAAAAAAAGAAAACTATCACTCTTACGGTTAGGGTAAGTCCCCAGAAAAAGTACCCCTTTTAGACCTTGCGATCTATAGGGCAGATGATATAAATGTCATCTGTGCCACGTGGCAACCACTTTAATTTTCTCAAACTAATGTCAGGTACCCAGATTCGAGATACGAACCCACGACCTCGGCTCAAAACCCAAGCGCTTTACCATACGGTCACAACGGCCGTGTCCACAAGAAAGCAACAAAAAAAAAGATAGGTCCTCGAAGTGCACTGTTAAGTCTTTTGGAGTGACATTGAGACTAAAACATGAGAAATGGCTAGATTGTTTAGCAGACTAGGATTTGTCACGTGACCCGTTTAGTTACCATCTTTGAGCATCCTCCAGGTTTCATTAAAGTTGGTGTTGAACTCAATTCGAAACTTGGTGATCTCCGCCATGTTGGTGGGGCCCAGTGCCCACTTGATGGTGGCGTCACGGTCTGTGATCTTGGCAATGACACCGCCACACTCTCCCGGGGGACCTAATGTACAATTACAGAGAATGTCCATCTTACGTAAATATGCAAAGGGAGAATGTCTTTTTCATTTCAATAATCACACAGGTAATGTCTATTTTACTTTTAGAATAACACAGGTAATGTCTATTTTACTTTTAGAATAACACAGGTAATGTCTATTTGACTTTTAGAATAACACAGCAAATGTCAATTTTACTTTTAGAATCACACAGGTAATGTCAATTTTACTTTTAGAATCACAAAGGTAATGTCTATTTGACTTTTAGAATCACACAGGTAATGTCTATTTGACTTTTAGAATTACACAGGTAATGTCTATTTGACTTTTAGAATCACACAGGTAATGTCTATTTGACTTTTAGAATCACACAGGTAATGTCAATTTTACTTTTAGAATCACAAAGGTAATGTCTATTTGACTTTTAGAATCACACAGGTAATGTCTATTTGACTTTTAGAATTACACAGGTAATGTCTATTTGACTTTTAGAATCACACAGGTAATGTCTATTTGACTTTTAGAATTACACAGGTAATGTCTATTTGACTTTTAGAATTACACAGGTAATGTCTATTTTACTTTTAGAATCACACAGGTAATGTCAATTTTTACTGCAATTCAAATACATATTTATAATGTTCATTTTGTATTTAAAATATCACATGTAATGTTCATTTTTACTCTCACATATACATCCATAATGTGCATTTGAACTTTAATATACACATAGGGAATTGCCATTTTACTTCAATAGACACACACATAGATTTCCTATTTAACTTTAATTTGTTTCTTACATTACTAAGCTACTTCATTTGCACAGTTTAGCTAATGATAGATCAAATTATACACAAGTTGTGTTTTTCTGAAAAAGTTTTCATTGCTTGATCAAAACACTTATGTACATTTTTGATGTGCAAATAGATTAATTCCCCACCAATTGTAGGAGACTATTTATAGACTATGACTTTGTAGGCTCTACCTATGAACAGTAACTAAATCTATTCTTTTGGTAATAAGTCTATACTGTCAAATCCAATAATTTAAAATTTTTTTTTTTTTCACATATTGTATGATTACAATTAAGGCTTGCATGGATATTGAATTGAAACAATTATGAGACGAGATTCTCTGGTCTAGTAGTCTCAGTCTCAACACATTTCTGACAAAGACTCTCCGTCCCCACCTCTAATACCGCTGTCACCATGGAAACAGTCCACCAAGCATTTACTGGGTAATACTTCAATGTTTCGACCTACCAAACACCTGCAGGTAAGCTGTATGCCTGACACTATCATCAGACGTCACAGCTGAACAGCCGTAAGTTCCTGTGTGGTAGACTTGTGCATTGGTTATGTACAGCCCCGTTAGAGAGGTTTGGGTTCCCTAGAGATATACATTAAAACAGCATTGTATTACATCGTATTATCCTTATGTAATCTATATATTTTTTTTTCTATTTTAATCATTTTTCTCTACAACCAAACAAGATAAACAGATCCTAGAATTTAAGTCTACTAATCTGGCACTAAAACGAACACACCATCACTAAATGTAGCACTAAAATCAAATATTTGTGGCCTTTTGGTATCACATAATTTGTCTGTATCATCTCGTAATCTGACTCAATAGGGTTAGGAACATGTCACGTAACTAAAACAAAGTATCCCTTTAAGAAATTTCAGCAATTATTGGGTTTGGGTTAGGGTTAACGGGCGTGTTTCGTGGCCTACTGGATGACGAAACGTGCTCATCCAATAAATTGGACAAAAAGCATTTAATGTATGTTTCCATTTGAAAAATAGACATTATATAAAAAAAATTAAAATCTCATGACCAGGATAAGAACCCAAGACCTATACCACTCAGCCACCAAGTCCTCTACCATCGCTTGATCTTATGGTGAACCTGCCATCACACAATTTTCTACCATCACGTGATGTGACTATGGGGCACTTACCATCTCTTGATTAATCTCTGTTATACAACTATCATCTCTTAATGTGACTATTCAAATAACAACGTGGCCTTAAGATGGGCCTACCATCACATAATGTGGCTCCACCGTCATGTGACATGGCTCTATGGCGTACCTACCAAGACGTAATGTGGCTCTATCGCGTAGTTGATAGGTCGACCGTTGAGATCCCAGACGTAGACCATGTCTTTCTGAGCCTCGTCATAGGAGGCCTGACATCGCAGGAAGGCAGTGGCGTTGACTTGGACTTGAGTGTTGGAGGGTTTCACTGTCATAACAGTCTTAGCTTCGGGACAAAGTCAGAGTTTAGAGTTTAGAGTTAATATCATCATTTTCTTATTGTATATGAATGCAAAAATATCATTGCAAACCAAAAGACCAAATCCTATATAATTTAAGAAATAAATTGAAGACAAAATATGGAGTCCTATCTAACGTCATGGAAAATGTTTTCTTATCAAAAGTAAACTTAAACCAATGGTTGCCAGGTCTTGTGGTTTCTCTTCGAACTGTCGTCATGACGGTCACAAATATTAACCCCTGCCATCCTGCGTAAGGTTTGGGCTAGGTTGAAATAATATTCATTCCTATAGGAACATTTGAAACTTATAAAACAAATAAACAATCAAAATAACAAAGCTTATCTAAAGGGAAGAACCCCGAACTATATCACTGAAAAATGTAGAAGCTATTTCCTTTCTTCATATCAAATAAATAAACAAATAATTAATTGACTAATTGGTTAATTTTGTAATTGATTCTTGATTTGTTAGGTAAAAAAAAATGTTGAAAGTTTTAACTTGACCGAGAATGGTTAGAGGAGAAATAAACTGTACACTTATTTAAGGGGACATAATCCAACATATTTAACAGACGATTGAAGGATTAATTTCCCTTATTGCTGTCAAACAAAATAATTAATAACCAGTAATTAATTGACTAATTGGTTACTCTTTTTTTTATTCATGTCCTGCCTACTCCAATTAATACTTTCAACTTGATCCGAGCATGGGTGTAGAAGAAAAAACATACTTTTTACCAGACAGACAAACGAGATACAAGACACCTTCTTATCTTATATAATACAGACGTTACTTCAAAAAAGAAGATAATTACGTCCTACGCGTCATGCATTTAGTCATGCATATTAACCAATGACTTAAATTCTGCCAAGTCACTGGAGACAGAGTTGATACAGGCTTTGTAAAAACACATATACGGCCATAGAGAAGACAAAATTACAAATACCATTTACACAATAAGTTACTTTTTATCTTTCACATTACAAAAACAACAAAACATGCCTACTTATAATAAATATTATATTAATGATCAGTTAATTAAAAAAAATATTGCGATATTATAAAATAAAAGTTTAGTGTAAAAAAGAAAATCTTTTGAAACACGGATTTAGAAATTATTTCTTAAAAGTTCATTTTTTAATTTTTATTTGCACAGCTCACATATTTCTATGAATTAGATTATTTTAATCATTCAGACCTCTGTATATAATTAAAATACAACTTCTGTCAGAACCAATCAAAGCAAACATGAATAAGTTAGATTGAATTAAAGCAATCAGGCCACAACCAATTAAAACTTACACGATACTGTCAGGACACCACGGCTGCTGTCAGAGCCAAGACTATTAGTCGCTGTACACTCGTAGGTTCCACTATCACTTCGTTGCAGGTCTTTCATAAACAAGTTCCCGTTGGGCAACTGTACAATTCTTCCGTCAGGATCTGAAGACAATTAGGAACAATTACCTTCGATTCGTTTAATAATATTTTTAAATATAATCATTTTTGAATGTACTAATAATGATTAGCTAATCGAATGTATAAAGCAGAAAGTAAGGCGAATGTATGTGGGCTATGTATATCGCACATAGTATCATATCATATCGTATCGTATCATATAAGATAAGATAGAAATCATAATCGTGTGATTAATATTGTTAAAACGTGACATAAATGTTCCTTAGATCTTGGCTGAGACCGTAGTGTATGTTTAATACACCATCCACAACCGGAACGCGCTAAAAATTAAACAAAATACTTAACTATATCTCAATTAAAGGACGAAACTTTTTAACAAATCGGGTAAATCCGTTTTCACAGTATTTTATATTAGATGTGGCTGAACGGGTAAATCCATTTTCACACTCTACTTTCATTTTTGTGGCAAAATTAAAAAAAAATGATAAGGAAACATCAGCCATGTTTGACTTAGGTCTACATCGAATCCACTAGATCAGTAATACCCAAACTTAAGGCCCGCAGTATATAACATACCCTTATGGTTATTATTATTATGCTAGACCTGAACGATTATTCTTTCTCTGGCGCTGCCAGGGTTGAGTTTTGTTAAAGAGAAACAAAATTCATTGTAGTTTCATTATCAGTTTCCACTTATTAATTTTCTGGTGATGTGGCAGGTCTGCAGCAGTACCGCCCTCTGCCAGGCAACGAAAGGTTCCCACAAATGCCAAGAGCCTTGAAGGTATCTGTGAGGTCGGTTGTTATTATCCCCTCGGTTGATATAACAATGGGGTGTTTTGTTGTTTTAGATAACTTCTATAAACGCTAAATCTTTAAGCCAAGGTTTCCATATCTTCGTCGTTTTTCTTAAATTATGAGACAGTGGTACGGCGATATCAATAATGGTGGTGGCTTTTTCTTTTTTTTTATCGATGAGCAGCAGATCAGTGCGATTAAAATCTACCGTTTTGTCTGTCAAGATAGGCCTATCCCATTACAGCTAATGATCAGTAGACTCGAGAACCTCTTGTGGTGAGTATTTATAATAAGGAGGAGTATCCTTACCGATCAAATTGTGTGTCAAAGCCAACTTGGTTATGGCGACCTAGGTAGGCTGATTCTGCTAGGGCTGAATATCCTGCCATTATGTGTTCAATTGACTCCCCCACATTATTATATTATATTTTTTTATTATCCAGTAGTAAAAAAAAATATGAACAAAACTAAGAAATCCTGACAATAGAATATCATTTGTCTATATTTAGCAACACATGAATGATTAAAACATTTAATCTTATATTTTGTTCCTTCTCTAACTACTGGTTATTATTATTCTACCGTTGACTTTAAAACATACCGTTAAATAGACTACAGAAATTTGACTTATAAAATGACTTGGGTAAAGTTGAACCGTTATTCCGTATTGAACGAGACCAGTCTATAATAATGCCACATCCCGTGGGCAGTCTAGACCAATAGCTCGTTGCCAAAGGTCTGTGCAACATGACAACGAGCTATTGGTCTAAACTACCGAGAGATTGTGACGTTGCATGTCTGTGTTAAGGCCTTCTATAAATGATGGTCTTAGTATTGGGCCATAAGTGCTAAAAGAGATTCCTTCAGGTCCAACGAATATAATGTAACTTAACATTAGATTTAACTATTGCATCAAAACTAACCAGTAGCAGTCAAAGGGACATTATCTTTCTTCCAAGTAATAGTTGGGGCTGGGGCAGCCTCTGGTTGACAAATAAAAGTCAGAGAGCCTCCTTCAGTTCCTAGTTGAGTCGGATTTAAAGGTCTTCGCCTAAAAGATGGCTTGAAGGCTGAATTGAAAAAAAGAATTAACATGATCTATGAAGTCACACCATGGAAACATCTCTATAATTCATTTTCCCAAACTTTTTCTTTAACGGAACACTCAGCTAATTTAAAATAGTTTAACAGAATACTACGATTAATGCCCATGCTGCATAATTTCCTATTTATTAAAATGAAATAACAACAATAACAAAACCATATTCTAAATTTAACCTTATTATTTTATTTATTCTCACGCATATAAAGAAAAGAAAATATACAGAAAGATGAATAAAATAAAATAACATAACAAAATAACAGACATAGTTACTGTGACGGTAGTCTCAATATCACACATCATTTAGTAAACTGAATTATACCATGTGGTGTGGGGTCAAGTCTGTTTCTGTACTTATACTTTGTTGTAACATAATAATAAAAACGCCTGCATCGCACACATAATTATTAAAAAAAACGGAAGTAAAATGACATCATCATTATCAAACTTTATTTGATTGACGCCTTTAGAGGTTCAAGTCTTCTCTTGCAAAAGCTCTGGAAAGAGACCCTGTATTTGTGTGTGTGTGTGTGTGCAGTGCATGTATGTCACCTTACAGGTCGAAGGACCAAGACAGTGCCCGCCGAACTTTTCCTGGTGTCCTTTGGTAGCTGGAATAAGCCAGCCTCATGCTCTCGGGGTGCTCTGAAAGTATCCTTCCTGGTGCCCTCTGAGAGCTGGAGTAAGCCCAGCCTCTTGCTCTCGGGGTGCTCTGAAAAGACCCTTCCTGGTGCCCTCTGAGAGCTGGAGTAAGCCCAGCCTCTTGCTCTCGGGGTGCTCTGAAAAGACCCTTCCTGGTGCCCTCTGAGAGCTGGAGTAAGCCCAGCCTCTTGCTCTCGGGGTGCTCTGAAAAGACCCTTCCTGGTGCCCTCTGAGAGCTGGAGTAAGCCCAGCCTCTTGCTCTCGAGTAAAATAATGATCGCTTGTTTTGAAGTACTAAGGAACTATTCAGACAAACTCGAGCCAGAATCATTGAATGGTTGATCTTGATCCCTAACCCAAATTTGTCAGAATATACAATATTATGTTTCTTTCCGTTACCGAGAAAAGATAATAAATTCTTTGTGTGCCTAGTTACTCCAAAAGTATGTGAAACACTGCGAAAATAAATTTACATGTAAGCGAAGAATAGAATTTCGATTATTAGTATGTGAAAAATAAAAACTAAAGAAATATTCCACCATATGCAAGACTTTCACAAGTTTCAATAATAATTAGTAAACAGGAATAAAAGCAGAACGGAGAAAGTCTCCTATAATAATCCTAACCCGCAATTTAAAATAAAAGGGAAGTAAGTCTAACTGACCTAAGACTCGAAGTTGAGCAGACGTGAATACAGTCCCGTGGATATTGGAAGCGGAACACTGGTACATGCCTTGATGAACCAACGGCTGGGCTTGGGCAATCTTGAGCACGTTAGCTTTCACCTAGATACAGGACAGGAAAATAAGTTATTTCAGTTTCACAGGTAATCAAAAGTACATAGCACATTGTTATGGAGTGTGTGTGTGTGTGTGTGTTTCTATGGTGACGGTGGGAGAGGTTAGCGATTGGTTGTGAATGATGCAACATAGGTGGCATTGTCGTCACTTGGTCTTAGGGTAGACGATTCCAGAACGTGAGACTGAAAAGTTATGTGTGTTATTTTAGTGAATTAGATTTTTTAAAAACGATTTTATTACTAGTGTACATTTTTGTTAGTCTTCGCCAGCGTGAAAAAAACAAACACCTCTTATTCTTGGTTTTGAGTAAACTCCTACCGGTTATTATGACAGATTATTGTGATTAACACTAATTATTAACAAGCAAAATATAAAAATTAAAAAAAGAAAAAGCTTATCTAAAGGGCAAGAACTCCGTCCTTAAAAGTATATCTACTAATAATGTAGTTATTTCCCTTATTCGATATCAAAATAATTAATTGACTAATTGAGTATTTTCTTTTACTGATTCATGTTTTGTTAAGTAAAATAAATAATTGTTTAAAGTATCCACTTAATTGGAGAATGCGTGAGGGAGAAATAGCGTTTACAATTATTTAAGGGAACTAAAAAAAACTAAAAAAATTAGCCATATCTGTGAATATTGAAATATTAGTTTCGCTTGTCATCAGTAAACAAAATAATGAATTACCAGTAACTAACTATCAGTTTACTACTTTGTTTTATTGATTCATGTCTTGTCTATGTCATTGAATAATTCTGCGAAGTTTCAGCTTGATCCGAAAATGGGTGTGGGAGAATTAACGTGTACACCCATTTTACCAGACAGACAGACAGAGAGACAGAGTGAGTTGAAGCTTTGTAAAAATACCCGATGTTTCATGATAATGATACAATGTAGTGTGCTATGATTTATTCATATAATTATTTGTATGTTTTAAGAAAGAAAAACAAAACCAACAAAATGACTGACTTAAAAAAAAAAAGAGAGAGGAAACAGGGTGCTATTGTCTTACCTCGACTGTGGTATCAGCAGCAGTTATCAGCACGCCATTTTTGTACCAGTGGTACACGGGCTGGGGGATCCCTCTTGCTTCACACCGCCATGTAAACTGTCTGTCTATGTCTATGTGCTGGTCTTTCAATGGAAAGATGAAAAACGGTTTGGCTGCAATAAGAGTGTTACACTTGTGAGCATGTCAAGTTCGTTTTATCCAACAAACATACTTCGGAAATTGTATAGGTTTTATGATTTTTACATTTACTGAAAGTTCAATTGCAAAAGATCATGAACAAAAAAATATGAAGACCTAAAACCATGAAACCAACTAATAAGTTTTTGATTTCAGATTGCTTTGTGTAATTATTTCCATCATTCTGGTATCATAAATGTGTAGGGATCTGATGCTGATTCCTTACTCATCATCATTTCTGTTTTTTCAATATTTAAAACAAATTAATAATAATAATAATAATAATAATAATAATAATAATCTTTATTATCCGTAATAAATTACGGATTAATTAATAATTAATTTTCCATTTGGAAATTCGTCTTACAATCTGAGCATTACACCAAACAAAACAAGATATTTATAAAAACAAAATATACTTGCACACCAGACTCACTCATAATTTACATGTAGGCCTATAATGTTACAATTTGATTGATTTCATTGCCAGGGGAACAATATTTCATTTCATAAATGGAATAAGCCTTGTAAATTTGAATACGAGAGGTTCCAAAATTATTTTTTTTAATCTGTTTTCATATTTTTTTCTTTTGTTCAGTGAAATTAGTGGCTTAAGTCATTTCTTAAAAATAATTAATTAGTATTTGTGTAAGAATTGCTGAAGCTATTGGAAAAGTCAAGACAAAAAATAAGCTACTCTTCAGACAGAAATGGCATTTACATACAGGCAGCAGCCACTATTGTTTGCCCAGTTAGTACCCCAACAATCAGGACTAAAAAAGGCTCTGCCTGCCACATGAGCAGACATGGAAATGCCCTCAGGCTTCTGGATCGAATGCGATGGACAGAGTTCAGTGTATGATGGTTTTCCAACATTGTAAAAACATACATTTTACATGCTTACAAACTAATTACCTTCTATTTTAACATTGATTGATTTCTCAGCCTTGGCGGAGTTGCCTCTGTCTACCTGGCAAGTGTAGTTCCCGGCATCCTCTAGCTCGGCATTGGGCAGAGTGATGACACGATTGTGTTCTGAGTACTGGGACTTGCTTGGTATTGGTCCGTTATCTTTCCTCCAGGAGTAGTACAGTGGTAGCCTGGTCAGTGATGGGATATATACGTGTAGACACGTGGATAAATAGCAGCACAGGTCTGGTCGATCTTCTTACAGGTAGGGGAAGCTACTACATTCTTAGAGGGTTCATTGGATGCACAACAGTATATTACATACTTTTCATTACTTCCCTTCACCTTTCAAGTTATGACAACATACTGAATCGCTTTAAACAAGCAAGATATAAAAAAACAAAAAAACTTTAAAAAAAAAAAAAAAGAAAGCTGATATATAGTAAAGGGAGAAAACCGTCCGAATGATGCAATATCTCTCAAGGCTTATGTCCCCGTTTTCTATATGAAACAAAATTAATTAACACTTATTGATTAATAACTCGTTACTTTTTAAAATTGATTCCTGTGTTGTCTTTAAGAATGAATAATTGTGCAAAATTAAAACTTGATCCGAGAATGGGAAGTAAAAAAAAAACGTGTAAAAGAATCCACCCAGACAGACAGACAGACAGAGTTGATATAATCTTTGTACATATGGACTACTAGTGCATGTGATTTAACAATAAGTGATTTTAGCATCAAGATATTCCCAATTTACTAGCACTACGGACCAAATTATGGGTACTATATGATTTTCGAATGCTGTTATTATCTTATGTTATAAATTACAGACGTTACTTCAAAATATGTTATAACTCATTCATTTGTTTCTTAATTCTGGGAATTTAAAAACATAAATGTTCCTTAATGTATACAATCCCGCTATACGGCCGAGCGACCTCAATAGTCCGACGGTTACTGGACCGAGGGGTGTCGGATAACTGAAAACGTCGGATTACTAAAGGACAGCTGTCCTTCAAAGAATTTATCCGCATTTCAAGAAACGTCTATTTATGACGTAATGTGATACTCTCTTGGAAGTTCAAGGGTGTAAAAGAAACAATAGACGAAAGTGTTAAAATTATTGATCTAAACAATTCAAAACAAATTATTTCCATTTTCACATACTGTACAAACTTAGCAACATACTAAATTAATTTACTATAGTATACATTAGTTACATGAATGTACGTCGACACCGCGTCGGATTACTGAGTGTGTCGGATTATTCAATGATTATCAAGAGTCGACTGTAATATCGAAAACTAACTTTCCGTAGGCGAAGCACTCTAGAGTTAAAGTGTCTCCTCTCAACGCAGGCGTAGGAAACACCGCTGGGAAGTCGTTGTGGATCTCTGGGCCATAGTCACTAGGAGCTGTCACGAAATACAAGAAACTATTTAGACACTTTTTTGTTTACATAAGTTTTAACAAAATATTCAAAATATCTTCTACCACATCAATCAAAGCTAAAATAGAATTAAATGTGCAATTGAGAATATTGCTACAGACAATGGACCATAGCATGGAGAAACACATACTAACATAAGAAGCTTGTTTTAATAGGATTTCAAATTACATGCATGAACTCCCCCCACTCTCAATTACCAAATGGAAATCCTAAGATGCAGTGAGGTATATAAGAGAGGTAGATACAGTAATGTTGATGCTGTGATGTAGATCTTTGGTCAGGTACAAGAAATAATTTTGCAAAATTTCAACTTGATCCGGGATTGAGTGTGGGAGAAATAACCTTACCAACCTTTTTTTTTACCAGACGTACAGAGTGAGTTATTATAAGCATTGTAAAAAAAAAAATAATATCGGACAAGACTTATCTCTTATTAGTGTCACTTACAATCTCCTTTGATGATGAGCTCTATGCCGAGACTGGTCCTGCTGGGTGGCTGGGAAGTGGACATGATTTGACCAACAGGCGGCATTAGAGCCACCACGCAATGGTAGAATCCTAAAATAACATGGCACGTGATATAACCAAATGGACATTTATTTGCTGTGTTTAAAAAATATAACCAAAATTTCTACTGAAATATAATATTCCGTGTATATTTTGTATGAATTTGTCTAGCGATAATAGTATTTAGGGTTTGAACTAAACTTCTGTAGAAAACCCTAGAGTTGGGTCCAGTTATTTAGTTATTTAACTTACCGCCATCTTGTGAAGCTGATTCTGAAATGTAAAAATGTCCATTCATGGAGACAAATAAATGCGGATGTAGGTCAGTTCTCAGGAAGTTGGGGCCCCCATCCTCCTTGTACCACTTGATGTCTATAGCTGAACAACAAGAACAACAACAACAACAAAAGTTTAGCAACATTTTTACAATCTTAAATATTTTATGGGACATTTTCATTAACGAAGTCTCCAGTTTATCCATCTATCCATCCAACCCAGTGGCGCTACAGCACTAGGAGGGCTCTGGCCTGCTTGAACACATCCCTCCATTCAGATCTCTCCTGAGCCTTTCGTCTCCATGCCCAAACCAGAAGCTTGTTGTAGATCTGTCTCCACATTATCAATCCATCGCATTCGGTGTCTGCCTTTGGGTCGTCTTGCCTTTTAGTTATTACCTATATGCAATGTTCGGTCCTCTGACATTCTTTCAAGGTGACCTACCCAACATAGTCTGTTCTTTTTTTTTTATTTCTCTCCGGTTTATCAGGTATACCAATTACGGAAGGATTGCTAAGCTATGCAATTTTAAGTAGCCCCCTATAGGGGAAAAGACGCTATTAGTTTTGTGTGGAATGTCTGTCCGTGCATCCGTCCGTCCCGTTTAGATCTCGTAAACTAGAAAAGATATTGAAAATCCGACATAATGATATTTTACAACATTCAAAGTTATGATGCAACGGCTACTTTTTTCTTTTCTGACAGTGAAAATTTTAATTTTTAAAATCAACTATGCAAGCAGTTTTTTTTCATAAAAATACACCATTTTTACAACTATTCCTATTAATATTAACTAACAAAGTAGGCCGTTTAGTAAGTGGAAATACACCCTCATATTGTTAACACATTTATGCAAACGGTTTTAATTTTTTTGCCAAACAATTTTTTTTACATATGTATTGCTAAGTTATGTAAGTTCTGACATATTAATTACTACATTTACCAAAAACAATTGTTACTATTTTTCAAAGAGAAAAAATCTATTTAATATGCATATAAGTGGACCATAATTTAAAACAACAATTAATAACTAATTTTTCATATTATCGCGTGAACTGCAGTGCCCTATAACTACTATGGCACACTTAACTAAAGGAATTATTATTTTTTTTTTTACGGAATTTTTTTTTACTTGAGGCTTTGAGTAAGAAATTGACCCTTTACAAAACAATTAGATAAACATTATAAGACATCAGTTAGGCCAGCATCATATCGAACTTTACATTTACTTTCATCTATCCCTTGGTCTGCTGGACCATTGAGGCACCACACAAGATCTGTCAACCTTCTTTCTCCATTCTTCTCTGTAATTGGCCTTTGATAGAATTTCATTCTGATATTCTTTCTGAAAATATTAAAACCTTGCTTTTTACATGCCTGGGTGGACCACTTCAGGGGCCGACTTTGAGTTTGTGTTTCCACACAAACTGTATTTGTAACGTTGTTAAATCATATATATTTTTATTTTTTTTTTACATTTTTTTAAGAACTGCGAAATGAAAATTGGAACACAAAATATTTCCAATTCGTTTAGTTGGCAACACTTCCCTCATTCTGTACACCGGATACACCAAACATCTGTATAAACAGTTCTCCTGGCATTGTTACACATCTCTGTTCAGTATGAAACCATGTAAAAAGGACCAAAAGTATTTGCCTGCGTTTGTGTTACCTGGGTTATAGGCTGGGGCTTTACAGTTCATCACTGTGCCCTTGTACTGGAAAGCTGTCACAGATCCTGGTGGGTCGTTGGAGAATTCAAACAGATCTGAAAGGAAACGTTCCAATTGGTTTCCATTTACAAGATGTATGACACACACAGCAGTAATATTCATGAATTCACATGCAATTTATAAGACACCAGCATTACCAAACAGTTTGGCCCGATGATTCGTTCCCAGGCTAAACATTGTTTATTTTGCCACCCCTCCTTTTGTTCTTCTTTTCTTACGTAGAACAATGGACCCCCCCCCACCCCTTTTTTGTTTACTTGTAACAATATAATGATATACATTTAAACGTTCCCTTATACTTTCCATTGGCCAACTTATTTTAGTAACTATTAAGTTGGACTGGATATTGTTTTGGCCTTGGAACTTTTTTTTTTATTACATCCTGCAAATTTTCACATAACAAACCAATAGTTTCCATGACAACATCATTACAAATGTCCTCTCACATTAATGTATTGTACAAATGCAAATGATCACGTGACTTCAACAGCTCAGCTCTGCCCACCAAAAGAAACCTTAGGATTGTCTTTGTAATAATTAAAAGACATATTCACACGTTCTTATCTTATAAAATACAGACGTTACTTCAAAGCAAGAAGACGATTACGCCATAGTCATGTATGTTAATCAATTACTGCCAAATCGTAGATTTTCCTGGCTGATTGAGGCAACCCATTCCATGCTCTAATAACACGGAGGGAAGAAGGAGCATTTGTACACATTTGTTCATATGGAACAAGAAATGAGCCATTATCTCTGTGTCTTCCTCGGTATTATATTAGGTTCTGATTTCAAGATTATGGTTCAATGTTTTATGTATAGTTGTTTCGTTAGTTTATATTACTCTATAATCTAAAGTGTAGACAATGTATTGGTCATTTGTTTCTGTGGCCTACGGTTAAAGAGGGTGTCATGTGACCAGTACAACTACTAACCGCCTTTACTTTTGCCCAACTAATGTCAGGTACCCATTAGATCCCGAAATAAAAATCTCCAGTCTTTACCAGGATTCGAAACCAGGATCTTGGATTCGGAAGCCAAGCGCTTTGCCACTCAGCCACCGCGCGCCTTTTACTAATGGTGTTACTCTAATCCAGTGTTTCGTTGCTCTATTAGAGTCTATTTGAGGCTTAGAAAAATAACCCTTCCACACAACTTCAAAATAAAAAAATACAAAAAATGTTACATCCAAAGTAGATATCCACTGGATCTGATAAGATCGTTCCGAGTTCATTCTGCGCCTGGCACTGGTAGCTACCCTCGTCCTTCCACTCGGTGGGCTGGGTGATGGTGAACTTCCCGTTAGTGATGATGTAGTGGTCATCGGACGTCACCAGGACAGGCGGGTCATTGCGGACTTTCTTGTACCAGACGTATATAGGTTGTGGGTTGCTAAAACATTAACGAACAAAATAATTAAAATTTATTGTTCGTTTCTTATTGTTCGTTTCTTATTGTTCGTTTCTTATTGTTCGTTTTGTTAAGCTCTTTTTTTTTTGTTTGAGAAACAGATTCAAAGGTTTGCGATGACTTAAATCGGGCTAAAAATATGTTTTACATGGTAGGCATCTAACGCAAATGAGTGAAACTAACCTCCGACTGCAAGGAAAGAAATGGACTTTCATTGATTATATCATTTTTTCTTTTATCGAGATATTAAATCTATTTTAAAGAGTTTTACAGTCTCACATCGATATCTAAATAATATCTATGCATTTTACATAACAAAGCTCTTTGAAGAAATTAAGATTCGCTTCTATGATGTAAATTAAAAAAAAAAATTATATATATATATAAACGACAATTATTAAACATCTGCTACTGATGTTCAAATTGAATTGCAGGAAAAAATAGATTTACACAATTAGGTCTTCAGTAAAAAAGAATGTTTACATAGGAGGCACAATAAAGATATGGCTTCATTTGAATGTTTCAGTACAATTCCAAAAACTGTGGTCGAAAAAAAGAATTATGTTGCAGCTTTTTTTCATCAACCTACATGGTTCACCTAGATTTAGTACGTAACAAACTTAATGAATAAGCAAAGAAATAGACTGGATGTAGCGACTAGAGGTGACCTTCGCCTTGCTTTGGCTAATTTGGAGCTTGAAATTTTTAATATTGTCAGACTGCAGGAGGCACACGTTTTTCATTTGGTAGTGAATTCAGCAATAATAAAGTTTATATTAAAAATAAGAATACATTTACAATTAAACCTTAAAACACTAAGCCCTAATATACAAAAATTTAAAAGGGAGACTTTTCTTAGGATCTGAAAGAAAGTCATGACAATGAGATTAATTTTTGTGTGTAATTACTACAGATTATTTGACATAATTTTTGTATAATGATAATAATGGCAATGCCTTCGATTCCAAAGATTAAGTCTGAGTGCAGTGTTTCACATAACTAAGCTAAACCAGTTGCGACCTGCATATTTTCCCAAATATTATGTAGACAAAGCTGTTGTCTGCTGGCGGTCTATATTCTTTCCGTCTTTTGCGCCTGTCTTCAATAATGGCTTTTCTTTGAGTCTCAAATGTTTGTCCAGCAGCTTTTGTGAGAGCTTTTAACTGTCTGCCAGATAATCCTGCCTCTATGCAGTGAGGGCGAAATGGCGCCCGATTGTATCTTATAGCGCTTACAGGGGGCATCTCTGTAACGCCGTCCTACTCTAGGGGCGCCAAAGAAGATCGCCTTTGGCATGCGGTCGTGTCCCAAGACCGCATGTTATTGACAGCATAAAAGTTGATAAATACATGATATTTTGTTCAAATTTGATTTATCACGCTTCTTTATAAGTGTTTTTCTTAGAGGGGGGGGGGGCGCTGGCGGAGTATTAAAAGAAAAAATACGAAAAGGGGGCGGTAGGTTAAAGAAGGATTGGCCATCTCGGTTACATACTGTCCAGCACGTGTTAATATGAAAACCTACTTAATGGTTGTTTTAAATTATGTTCCACTTATATGCATATTAAATAAAGTTTTTCTCTTTAAAAAAAGAAGTAAACATTTTTTTTTTTGGTAATATGTTGTAGTTAGTGTGACAGAACGTACTTAACGTAGCAATACAATTGTCGAAAAAATAATATTTTGACAAAAAATCTAAAACCTTTTGCATAAATGTGTTTAAAAAAATGGTAAATGGTTAACTCCCTTACTAAATAGACTCCCGTGTCTGTTACTATTAATAGTGAATAGTTGAAAAAAATGGTGCATTTTTTTATGAAAAAACTGCTTGCATAGTTGATTTTAAAATTTAGAATTTTCGCTTTTAGAAAAGAAAAAAATTGCCGATGCATCAGAACTTTGAATGGTGTATAATATTATGATGTCGGATTTTCACTATCTTTTCTAGTTTACGAGATCTAAACGGGACGGACGGACAGACAGTCCACACAAATCTAATAACGTCTTTTCCTCTTTCGGGGGACGCTAAAAATTAACCACTCAATGCCATTTTAATAATCATGTCTCGATGTACACTTTAAATTTTAATTACTTTCAAGGGACTTCATTTTAAATGATAAAATAAAGTAGGAAGGGAAACAAAGAAGAGAAAGAGATTTAGAGAAATATGGGCAATAAAATGGAACCAAATAAAATTTTAAGAAAGTGAAAGAAAAAAATGCGAGAGTGAAGAGACTTTCAGATAAAGATCTAGTTGATGTAATAATGAAAGATGACTCTTGTCTTTTAATGAATAACATTACTTGCGGTACAAGAGTAGGTAATTGAAGTGCGATTCTATCTTAGCTTATAATATCACTTTATCACTACTTTTATCCATAACGTAATAAAGAAGTTACATTGTCTGATTATCGATTAAATAAGTAGGGTCTACATTTAATTTGAATCCGCTAGAGAAATACAAAGATGTTGGTTTATGAAGTTCTTATAATATTTATTATACATGTAAAGCTAAGTCTTGTGTTTTATAAATAATATTTAGAACAAAAAATAATAATTTAGATTTTTTAAAAATTTTTATAACAATTTTTTATATTATTAGCATTTATATTATTTTTCTTTTTATATAAAAATAATTATAGATTTAATAGCTTTTGATTAATCACAGTCTGCAAGAAAACAATAGTTTCATGTTTGAGTTATCTCTCTTAGAGTAATGTTTATTCCATTTTATACTTAACACTTTTAGTTGTTAGGAGTTCACTACAGTGTCATTAAAGCGTCCTATACTCGCATTTTGCGATCTATAGGGCAGATGATGTTGACGTCATCTGTTTCTTTGCCCAATGGTTAACGAGCAGGGTGTCATGTGTCCAGCCCAACGACCAACTGCCTTTACTTTCCCCAACTAAAGTCAGGTACCCATTAGAGTTGGGTGGACTCATAGGTGGCCCTAAAAATCCCGAAAAACGAAATACCAATCTTCATTGAGATTCGAACCCATTCGGAAGCCAAGCGCTAACCACTCAGCCACTGCGGCCCTCAGGTGGCGAATAAGGGAAATAAAATAACCGGGAAGGACCAAAATGAAACCTGCGGCCTTGCATGAAATGGAGGGATCCATAAAGGACAGGGCACCTTACCCGAAAATAAAGGCAGCTATCCAGAGAGCTGAAAGGTCAAGATGGTTATGCGCAGGGCCAACAACTCAGTCATATCAAAATATTGTGCGAAAGTTAAAGCGCACATGAAAAAGCGGACAGATCATAACTTTTGTTATCTAGAAACAGCTAAAAGTCCGGGCATGGAGACGTAAAGCCCAGGATAGATCAAAATGGAAAGATGTTCTAGAGCAGGCCAGGGCCCTCCATGGACTCTATTGCCACTGGGATGGATACATTTCTTTCAGTCATTAATGATTCAACTCTTGACAATGACCGGGCTATTTACCTTTGTGCTATGCACTCAATATAGGTCTGGGCCACTTCGCCCACAATGACAGTGGTCTGAGGTTGTACAAGAAATGTAGGTCCTCGTTTGATCTCATTGGGATCTGTTAGGTTGGTGCCAAACACTGAAACAAAACATAGCAACCTATACTTCAAGTGTACTTATTCTATAAATAATAGACTACTTAGTGACTTAGTGGCGTAGCCAGGGTGGGGGATGGGGGGGGGTCCAAAATTGAAAATTCCCACATGGTCCCCACTCGAGGGGAAACCCAAATGAGTGTCCGAAATTTGTTTTTTTTTAAACATTAAATATTACGCCATTATCTCGTGTCATGGTGTTGGTCAAAATTTAGCTTTGTTTTTAAAAAGTATTCTTTTTTTTCTATTGTTTGTTACTAGTGCAATTATTCTTATTTCATAAATGACGTAATATTCATTCTCTGGCACTGCCACGGTCGAAATTAGTTTTTTGAGGACCGCCTTCTGACAGGTAGCGAAAATCTTCTTAGGTCTGTTCATGGCCTGCGATGTGTCTGCGAGGTCTGTAACTTCCATAGTCTCCACTGAGTACATCACAGCAAGAAGCATTTTAAAAACCCATCTCAGATATTTGACGGTCACAATATTAACTAGTACTAATAATATGGCCAGGTATTGCCGTTGACATGATTACGTGGATGCTGTTCAGGTTTGGGTCCTACGGGTGTTAAATTAGAATCTCAAATCAAGAGTTAAAGATTAACACACTTAATTACCTATTAATAAAAGTTCAGTAGTTTTAAAATATCGTAAAATGGAAACTATAAATATATAATTGGAACTATTAGAACGACAAGCATTGCAGAGCAATAAAACAAAGCCAACAAAATAGGGCCAGGCCCAGATACAGATAAGAGTGACAATTATATACAGCCCCTAGTCAAGTCAGAAATGTCACAATCGAATAGGAAACGTTACGGTTTGGTACGAAAAGATGGCGCAATCGCTCTTGTACAGATCTTTAAACATTTTTTGACTTTACATGACTTGACTTTTGACTTTGATATTGACTTTGATATTGACTTTGATATTGACTTGACTATTGACTTGACTATTGACTTGACTATTGACTTGACTATTGGCATCACTTTTGACTTTGACTTTGACTTGACTATTGACTTGACTATTGACTTGACTATTGACTTGACTATTGACTTGACTATTGACTTGACTATTGACTTGAATATTGACGACTATTGACTTGACTATTGACTTGAATATTGACTTTGACTATTGACTTGACTATTGACTTTGACTATTGACTTGACTATTGACTTTGACTATTGACTTTGACTATTGACTTGACTATTGGCATCACTTTTGACTTTGACTATTGACTTTGACTATTGACTTTGACTATTGACTTTGACTATTGACTTGACTATTGACTTGACTATTGGCATCACTTTTGACTTTGACTATTGACTTTGACTATTGACTTGACTATTGACATGACTTTTGACTTTGACTATTGACTTTGACTATTGACTTTGACTATTGACTTTGACTATTGACTTTGACTATTGACTTGACTATTGGCATCACTTTTGACTTTGACTATTGACTTTGACTATTGACTTGACTATTGACATGACTTTTGACTTTGACTATTGACTTTGACTATTGATGTGAATTTTGACTTGACTATTGACATGACTTTTGACTTGACTTGATATGTAAATTTTAAGTCGTTACTTAAAACATGATTACATTCTCGCCCAAATCTCATAATGGAGGTCAGGGTTCAAACCCAGAACCATCGCGACTTCAGTCCGGATCACATATCACAAGACCAGGTTTTATTTCACGAGTCAAGACCCATTTGGAAGACGATTAAAAAGTACGCAGAGGAAAACTTAGGTTCTAGCACTACATGAGGCGAGTTGATGGTAAGTTGATGGCGAGTTGATGGCGAGTTAATGGCGAGTTGTTGGTTCGATATGACAAGTTATTGGGGAGTTAATGGAGAGCTAGTGTCCATTTAATCACGAGTTGATTCCGAGTTAATGGCGAGTTGTTGGTGAGATATAACAAGTTATTGGGGAGTTAATGGAGGGCTAGTGTCCATTTAACGACGAGTTGATTCCGAGTTAATGGCGAGTTGTTGGTTCGATATGACAAGTTATTGGGGAGTTAATGGAGAGCTAATGTCCATTTAACGAGGAGTTGATTCCGAGTTAATGGCGAGTTGTTGGTTCGATATGACAAGTTATTGGGGAGTTAATGGAGAGCTAGTGTCCATTTAACGACGAGTTGATTCCGAGTTAATGGCGATTTGTTGGTGAGATATGACAAGTTATTGGGGAGTTAATGGAGGGCTAGTGTCCATTTAATCACGAGTTGATTCCGAGTTAATGGCGAGTTGTTGGTTTGATATGACAAGTTATTGGGGAGTTAATGGAGAGCTAGTGTCCATTTAATCACGAGTTGATACCGAGTTAATGGCGATTTGTTGGTGAGATATAACAAGTTATTGGGGAGTTAATGGAGAGCTAGTGTCCATTTAATCACGAGTTGATTCCGAGTTAATGGCGATTTGTTGGTGAGATATAACAAGTTATTGGGGAGTTAATGGAGAGCTAGTGTCCATTTAATCACGAGTTGATTCCGAGTTAATGGCGAGTTGTTGGTGAGATATGACAAGTTATTGGGGAGTTAATGGAGAGCTAGTGTCCATTTAATCACGAGTTGATTCCGAGTTAATGGCGAGTTGATGCCGAGTTAATGTTAAATTGTTGGTGAGTTCATTGCAAGTGAACTGCGGGTCGATTTAGAGTTAATAGCAAGTGAATGTCGAATTGATGGCCAGTGAACAGCTACTTCAGAGTGAAGTCAAGAAATAACATCACAATAAACCACCAAGTAAACGAGATCAAATCGAAGGCTTGTTTGGAAGCCTATCTCTGACGTCATTATTGACACAACGAAGTAGACCAAGTTCAGCCATTTTCTTCGCTATTTTCTTTTCTTCTATGTATTGTTTGATTTATGCACTGCACTAGATATTTTACAGATTAGAAAGTGAACCAGACAGTCTGCGGTCGTAAAATGAAACTGTAACGCGGCTTTTGCTGCTGGTGATTATTTCCCCTCTTTTTTATGCTCATTTAAGGTTTAAATTGAATCATAAATGCAGTGGGTCCTACAATAACAGACCAAAATTAGTTCAAATGTTGAAGTATTTAGTTTGGCCGAGCTTTAAATAAATTCCTTTTTTTCAATGTCAAGACTGCCATTTAGGTTTGGGGTAGTTTGTAGTGTGAATAAGCAGGGCCGGTCCTAGCAATTGTGGGGCCCTATGCGAAACGAATTGCGCGGGGCCTATTCTGGGTAGGGATTAGAATAATAAGTGCAAATTAAGATTTTGTATTAAAAAATAAATTCGTCTTTGCATTTTATACATTCTTAACTAAGTACAAAATCAAGATCAAATTAACTTTACTTTACGAGCCTTGTGTGTAGCGAAGTCATACAGTAGATCATCAAAATTCTGTTTCCTACATAGATCACGATTAAGAGCCACATTGTTCAATCTCTCTTCATGAATTAATGACCTTAAGTAATTCTTGATTAGTTTAAGACGCGAGAAACTTCTTGACTTGGTACGAAAAGATGGCGCAATCGCTCTTGTACAGATCTTTAAACATTTTTTGACTTTACATGACTTCAATTTTGACTTAACTTCTGCTGACACAGAATATATCAGCCAAGGTTGCAAAACACTTTCACCATTACTCAGGTTTGGTTTGCAATGCACTTAAGAGAAATGTCTACCATCCTTATTTTTCGGAAAATTCTCCAAAGTAATCTCAGGTGGACCTTTTTGTAATAAATAGTCAATACAAGATCTTTCCATTTTTTCTAGACACATGGCATGATAATCCAGATTTCTCAATGAATCGACCACATTTAGCTCATTATCTATAACTACATGTTGATCAGTTTTTACATTATTGCCTTCATTTCTTACGACATGTTGATCAGTTGTTAGTGTTACAGCATTTTCTTCTTCTCTTACGACATTCACCACTGCAGTTTTTGCATACTTCATAGAATCTGTTTCAGCTGTCTCACTAGAAGTGATTATGTTCGCATTTTCGGGTTTTGATCGTTTTAAAAACGTATTCTAGTTTTATTGGAACTTTCGTTTCGGTTAAAATTCGCACTATTATTATATTTTTATTTAAAAATGAAAGCTGACAATGTTTTTTTTCTTTATTCGCGTAAGATTTGTGTTTTCCATATAACAATTTTGTCTAATTTTCAGGAGATATAAAAAATAATTTCCACGACTTTTTCGTATATTTTGCATCATTATGCAATTACAGATATACTTAGCGCGGGGCCTATGAAAGCGCGGGGCCCACTGCGGCCGCATAGGTTGCAGTGGCTTAAGACCGGCCCTGTGAATAAGTCGCTGTATGAATTGCAGTTCTTAGTTGCACACCAACATGCACATGTCCTGACCCGACTAGTGCATTGCAGCGCGAGTTATTTCATGAACGTATGAATCAGCCAGGAAAACAACTTAGCCGAGTTGAAGTCTTTAATTAACATGCATGACTAGATTATCTTCTCTTTTGAAGTACCGTCTCTAATTGATAAGATAAGTTACGAAGAAAAAACAAACAAAACAAACGACTAAGAGCAGCTACTCACTGTGATCTCTGTCTTGTTGGATAACTCTGTAGGCTTCGCTCGTACTTATCTCACAGATGTAAGGCAGGATAGCCTCCCGTCTGGCCCGCGTCCACTTAAACACGCCGGACACAGCTGTGGTCAATATTGAATGTCTTGTTAAAACATATTAGGTAGTTTAGACAAGCCTTTTTATGTATTGAACTTTTATAAGCTTTAAATGAGGCGCTACTAATTCTTTTGTTGCACAAAGATGAGATGTTAAGTGAAGCTATTCCCTTGTTACTTTATTAACCTGATTAACTTATTTACTCAAAAATAGTGGGGAAAAACTTTCTCACCTGGAAAAAAAACAACAATTATTTAACCTGTGGACAACTGTAATCTTTAAAATACTTGTATTTGAAAGTTCCCGTATACACGTCTTCGCTTTCGTTGGAATGCTTTTGTTTGTTTGTGTGTGAGCGCGCGAGCCGTTTTATACGTGTTGTAATTTAAGAATTAGACAAACTGAATATTGTGTCATTTCTACTCTTACACATCAACAATACCATGACATGTGACCTATGTAATATACATTGAATACATCATTTTCATAAATACTATACTATACTACTCGTCATTATGAGTAATGTGCCTATTTCTACAATTGTGTAATTGAAGTGGAGGGCTGGGTGACTTACAATGAAACGCATACACGGCTACGTCGCCGTTAAGAAGGGAGGTAAACTCCGACTCATCCGCCCAGTAGTGAATCAGGGGCGCATCTGTAGTTCCGTCCCCTTCCCACCGAAAGTTGGCACCTCCACCGACTCCACTTGTCCACCATTGGTTTCCTCTATACAGAGAAATAGAACAAAGTTTAGAACGTCAAACTAAACAAAAATACAACAAACAAACGCCGAAACATCGAAGTATGATCATTCATTAAAACAGTCACTACAAACAAATGTACAGCAATAATTAGAGTGTAAAATAGGAAAAGGTGGGGTGGGGGGGGGTGAAATGTAAGGGGAATAATTTCACATTTACAGACATTATTTTAATGTAGGATTTGTTCCCTTTTTTACGATCTCAAAGAAAATAAATTAACTGTTGTTATTCAATTAACTAATTATATTTTTTATATGGATTCGTATTTTATTGGGAACAATGAATAGTTGTACAAAGTTTGAACTAGATCCGAGAATGGAAAGTGGGAGCCATAACGTGTACACACTTTGTACAAGACAGAGCTTTATAAAAATGGTACTATCAACAGCATCAACAGGATCAACATTAACAACGCAAAAAATAAATTGGCGAACAATACACCACCACCAGGGCGGGCCTTACGCATAGGAAAACTAGAAATCTGCCTAGGGCCTCCAATTATCTAATAGGACTCTAAGGAATTTATTTTTAGAGAAGAAATAGCGAAACGTGGCCCCAATGTTATTGTCTGTGTACACTAGGTTTGAAATAAATTGCGTTATTATTGTCACTGTTTATTTTTTATTTTCTATTTAATTTGGGGCCACCAAATTCACTTTGCCAAGGGTTTTCAATTATCTATGGCCGCCCCGCGACACACACAGACCTTCAATATTATAGTAAGAAAAAGTTGCAGACGACAATTTGTATATAAAATCAACAACATGACAAAGAAAATAAAGTGAGGGTCCTGACAGTAGACGTTTTACCTGTTCTGGTCATGTTGAGTTAACCAATCAGAAATGAAGTGAACGTTTTACCTGTTCTGGTCATGTTGAGTTAACCAATCAGAAATGAAGTGTACATTTACCTGTTCTGGTCATGTTGAGTTAACCAATCAGAAATGAAGTGTACATTTACCTGTTCTGATCATGTTGAGTTAACCAATCAGAAATGAAGTGGACATTTTAACTGTTCTGGTCATGTTGAGTTAACCAATCAGAAATGAAGTGTACATTTACCTGTTCTGATCATGTTGAGTTAACCAATCAGAAATGAAGTGGACATTTTAACTGTTCTGGTCATGTTGAGTTAACCAATCAGAAATGAAGTGGACATTTACCTGTTCTGGTCATGTTGAGTTAAATAATCAGAAATGAAGTGGACTTTTTACCTGTTCTGGTCATGTTGAGTTAACCAATCCGAAATGAAGTGGACTTTTTACCTGTTCTGGTCATGTTGAGTTAACCAATCAGAAATGAAGTGGACTTTTTACCTGTTCTGATCATGTTGAGTTAACCAATCAGAAATGAAGCCAAACTCTGTTGGGTTGTTGATACTCAGTAGGTACGCTCCATCAACCTGGTGGGGAAACAAACAAAAGTTATCAAGTTTCCACCAAAAAACAACAAAAATTATTTATTTGGAATAGTCCTTCCGTGAAAGTCGGATCTGCGAACGTCAATGGACAACTGTAGCTCTTATCGCACATCTTGTTCTTACAGAACATTAATATGGCTTCGGTGTTCGGACCGCACATCGGGAGAGAAAATACATCATATTATTAGTGCAAAGCGACAAACCTGGAAAGTCCCGTGACTGAATCCGTCTGTGACCGTCTAAGCAAGTGTTCTAGTTCTACCTAATTAATAATCACTAATTACTTTCTGACTCCAGCTTAGCAGAAATTATTATTATCTAGTTTGTTGATTTTTCACGCAAATTTTTCTGTATCTTTAGTTACTTTTATTAACCTTAAAAGACGAAATCTTTCATGCAGGACAATTACAATACAGTATGTTATTAGTGAAAGGCCTATAGTACAGTACCTACGTAAAGTATAATGTTTAGTAGCAAAATAATCCTACAGCGTTAGAGACGGACGAGCAAGTTAGCGTGATAATTAGACATGGTACGGTATATATAGGCTCAAGGCCCCGCATATGAAACTCGCCCAAGGCCCCGTGCTCTGCTAAGGCTGCCTCTGAGTCCGGGCATGGAGACGTAAAGCTCAAGATAGATCAGAATGGAGAGATGTGCTAGATCAGGCCAGGGTCCTCAACTGGGCTGCAATGCCATTGGCATGGACGGAAGGTGAGCAATAAGTTGAAATTGGGCTGCAGTGCCATGGGGATGGACGGAAGATGAGCACTCATAAGTTGAAACTGGGCTGCAGTGCCATGGGGATGGACGGAAGGTGAGCACTCATAAGTTGAAACTGGGCTGCAGTGCCATGGGGATGGACGGAAGGTGAGCACTCATAAGTTGAGACTGGGCTGCAGTGCCATGGGGATGGACGGCAGGTGAGCACTCATAAGTTGAAACTGGGCTGCAGTGCCATGGGGATGGACGGCAGGTGAGCACTCATAAGTTGAAAGGTCACGAAAACATACTTCTAAGTAAGGAGGATGACGGGAAGGTTTGTTAAATTGTTGCTAGTCTTGGTTGAGTCAATACCATTCGTTCTAGAAGGCCTCAAAACTGATCTGCAACGTCACCTGTGACGTGGCAACAAGCTATTGGTCTAAAACTGTCCACAGGTGGTGATGTTGCAGATAATTGGTTAGGCCATCTGTAACGTTTGGTCTCGGTAGAGCACTGACAAGCGGGTAGACTTCGAGTCAGATCTTGTGTATATATAACTTGATGACTATTCTTGGTTCGTATATTGATTTACTGTGCGATCATACTTATTGGCTGAGTCTTATTCATTATATCCAGCAAGGATTCAGCTGGATGAGTCTATATACCACTTGATATTATTTTATAGTATTTATGCAATAAATCTTGGGGCGCGGTGGCTTAGTGGTTGAGCTCATGGCATTTGAACCTGGGGTCTGTGTTCGAATCTCGGTGAAGACTGAGACTTGAAATTTGGGATAATTTAGAAATAGAAATAGATCAAATTTAATGGATAACCTGGAGACGAGGAGGCCGAGTGGTTAACTGCTTGGCTTCCGAGTTTCAAATCTCGGTGAAGATTGGGATTTTCAATTTCGGGATTTTTTGGGGAGCCCATGAGTCCACCCAGCTCTAATGGGTACCTGACTTTAGTTAGGGAAAGTAAAGGTGGTGCCACGTGACACCCTGCTTGTTAACCATTGGCCAAAGAAACAGATGATCTTAACATCATTAGCCAAATAGATCGCAAGGTCTGAAAGGGAAACATTTTTTTTTTACAATAAATCTCCGCCTGCAACCATTTGACTTTGTCAGTGGGTCTTTAGAGTTAGTTGTTCTTCATGCATGCATAGTCTTCACCTCACTCTCAGTACTAAGTCAGTACCCAAGTAGAACTATACACTTGTCAGTAGCTACGCCCGAAAGAGTTTATGAAGGTCTACACACTCGGTCCCTAGTGTAAGCTTGGGGCTAGGGCGGCTCCTGACACTGATGGACAATATGAGGTTCATCCCAAGGTATAACTTACCTGGCAGGCTATAGAAGCTTCGCTGTAACTTCTGCTAGGGTAGTAATGAAAGTTGTAGCAGGTGCTACCCTGCTCCACCCACCCCGTCGGGCAATCTAGTCAAAGAAAAACAAGCAATAGAAAAATACATAAAAAAAACAAAGCTTATCTAAGGGAAAGAACCGCTGATTACTGCCATTTATCCCAAATTGCTATAAAAAAACATAATATATTAGTTAGTAATGATTGATTAACTAAGTGGTAAATTTATTCCTTTTTTTTTCGATATAAAAAAGCACCAATAATTAATTAACTAATTGGTTATTTTTTAAATTGATTCCTGTATTGTCAGGTACAATGAACAAAAAATGTGCAAAGTTTTAACTTGATCTGAGATCTGAGAATGGGAAATAGGAGAATCTTGAAACTTTTACCAGACAGACAGATAGATAGATAAAGTGAGTTGATATATAAGCCTTGTAAAAAGAAGAAAATTCCATTGGTACATTAAACATGGTTATTTCAATCTCTGTTTCTCATGCAAAATCTTCATCGGGTCAAAACAAACAAGGTTACAAAAGACAGTTTGTGTGGAAACACAAACTCAAAATCGGCCCTTGAAGTAAAATGTTTTACATAATTTGGATAATCCTTCAAAGGACGGGGGATGGGAGCAGGCAGGGTTTGAACCTTCGACCGTCGATAAATCCGAACGACAGTCCATCGCGCAAACCGCACGACCAGTGGTCCACCCAGGTAGGCTTCAATATTTTCAGAAAGAACATCCAAATGAAATTATATCAAAGACAAATGAGAGATAAGAATGGAGAAAGAAGGATAACAGATATTGTGTAGTGCCCCAACGGTCCCGCAGATCAAAGGATAGGTGAAAGTGAATATAAAGTTAGATGTGAACCTGGCCTAAATAGTTCCCCTTTTAGACCTTGTGGTCTATAGGACAGATGATGTAAAGTTCATCTGTTTTTGTGGCCTACGGTTAACGAGGGTGTCATGTAGCCAGCACAACGACCAACCGCCTTTACTTTTCCCCAACTAATGCCAGGTACCCATTAGAGCTGGGTAGACTCAGAAGTTCAAAATCCCAGTGTTCACCAGGATTCGAACCCGGGACCCTCGGTTCGGAATAAATAAAGTAATCGTTTTGAAAAGGCTCAATCACATATTCGAATGCGCAAAAAAAAAAAAAAAAAAAAAAAAAAAAAAAAAAAAAAATTATGCTAAGATAATAAAAAAATTTCACGAAAATGAAATTTATAAGATTACTATTTGTTTTAAATTAGGTCTAACGTATAATACATACTAATTAGCTTTTTCTCTTTAAAAAACTGCTTGCATAATTGATTTTAAAAAATTGAATTTTCGCTTTCAGGAAAAAAAAAAAGTAGCCGTTGCAGCAGAACTTTGAATGGTCTAAAATATTGAGAAGTCGGATTTTCAATATCTTTTGTAGTTTACGAGTTCTAAACGGGACGGACGGACAGACGGACAGACGGACAGACATTTCACACAAAACTAATAGCGTCTTTTCCCCTTTCGGGGGCCGCTAAAAAAACAACAACAACTAAATCCTGGGCGTACACGGTTCTCAAAAAGAGGTCTAACGATTTTCCTAGAAATTTGACAGCTTATGTATATCTTTGGGAAAAGAATTACTAGTTAATTGGCCACTTTTGGAAAACTCTGGTCTCACCGTTATAATTTTTTGAAAGTTTTATAAAAAATAATTTAATTTTGGCCTGAGGTCTAAACAATCTAGATCTTTAACACACATACACCAGCGGGTATTCCCACATGTATTCATTAAAGAGTTATATACATTAAATATAAATTAATAGGCGTTAAGGAACATTTTATGTACCGTCTTCTAATCCTGGATCTATAGGCCTATCATTAGAATTTTATATACCAGAAACTTTTTCATTCGTTATCTAAAGCAAGATAATTGCTCTTATAAAAGTTTGTCAGCTTTATAAAGGAGTAATGGTCTTTAAAAAACTTTCTTTTATGTCACTTGTTTATAGGGGTCTGGAGAAAAAAACTAAATTGGTAATCCACTGCTTCCAGCCCTACAGCACACAAGTGTATTGGTATCATTGATTCGACAATGTTAGCAAGTATACTAGTAGGAATCAAAGAAACAATAATCAAGCATTGTTCTTCTTCATAAAAAAACAAAACCTACACACACAAAAACCCAGATAAACCTAGCATTGCAACCTAACATAAAAACTAAATCAAAGCGATAGCAACCGCAGGAGTGTAGCAATGAGGGATTTTGTAACTCCTCCCCTCCCCCCACCCAAAAATATAAAAAATTTAAACGTGTGATTGTCTTCCTATTAGTTGATGGCATCCATTAATAGAGTATTACCAGAGCCGGTCTTAGGCCACTGCAGCCTATGCGGCCGCAGTGGGCCCCGCACCTTCATAGGCCCCGCGCGATGCGAATTCTATGTGTAAATGATTAAATTAACTTTTAACTTATTATTAAAGGGTTCCAGGAATTCTCCTAAAATAAAAAAAAATATAAGAAAAAGTCTTGAAAATCACCTGAAATTATTAAAATCTCCTTAAAATAGACAAAATTGTCATTTCGGGGTGTCATTCAACATGGGAAACGCCAATCCTACTCGCGATTTAAAAAAATACCGGCATTGTCAGCTTTCATTTAATACAAATGTAATAAGCCGAATTTTAACCAAAACAAGAAGTTCAAATACTTAATTTACTTTTATAGTCACTGGCATAGACATATAGATCTAAATCTATCTCGTCCTCTTAGAAGAAAAAAAACAACCAAAGCGATATTTTGCTAGTCGATTTTAAATCTAAAAGGCAAATCTGAATGTTTATCGGCTTTTTATTGGAAAGCTACTATCTACTGTAGATGGCTCGTAAAGTTAATTTGACACTGATTTTGTACTTAGTAAAGTATAAATAAAATGCAAAGACGAATTTATTTTCTAATACAAAATATATATATGCACAAAAAAAACAACACAAACAATTGCTTAGCGTGGACTTGCAACCTAAAAAACAAAAACAATGCCGAGCATGTTCAACTTAGGGGAACTAACCAAATTTGTAAATACCTATTTAGAAACATGTTTTGAAGACTTGCTTAATGTATTAGCTAAAGAAAAAAATAATACCAATCGGTCCTAATTACCTAGTAGATTATTTATTTCAATATAGCTTTTGTTCAAAATTAAAATGTTGATGATATAAAGTATTTTTTTAAATATTGAAATAACCATTGCATTTCAAATGTAAAATATTCAAAAGACATTAAACCAGAATATATAACAATTATAATGACATTATCTAATCTGGTAGCTAATACACTCATTATTGGCAGTATACCCTAGAACTTCTCAACGGACATTTCTCAACGTACATTGCATTATATCTATTGTTTCCCAAACTATTGATCCATGGTACCCCATTGATAATTTTTGTAATGTGAGTACCCCTAGCCTCCCACCATACTTGAATTTATTAACAGAACATAATAAATGGGTATTAAAAAAATCAGCATAATTAATGAGGTGCAACGCGTACCCTCTCCAAAGTCTTCCCGTATCACTGGAGGGTACGTGTACCCCAGTTTGGGAAACACTGCATTAATCCTTAGTCTATCATATCCATATGTTACATAAATATAATGTAGAAATGCAAGAAAATGAAACAGTGCAAGACACAATTAAATGTTTGACTATTCTTCAAGAAAGTGATTCAAATGATACGCAAGACCTCATATTCCCAAATCCGATATCAACACAAACAGAATCATGGAAAGACATAAAATTGAACAATTTATCATGTCAAAGAAAGCAAGAAGTATCAGAGATACTAAAGGATTACTCATCCATTTTTACCGACGTTCCAGGCAAAACATCAGTTATTGAACATGAGATCAATTTGACTAGCGACAAACCAACAAAACAAAGACCATATCCAGTTCCAATACATTCTAGAGACTTTCTACAAAAAGAAATCAACCAATTACTACAACAAGGCATAGTTGAACATTCAAATTCGCCCTACGCAGCACCTATCGTACTTGTGAAACGACACAATGCTACAACACCTAGAATGTGTGTAGACTTCACAACTCAACAAGATCACTTGCCTAGACTCTTACCCTATACCGAATACAGAAGATCTCATGACACAGTTTGCTGAAGCAAAATATTTTACAAAAATAGCTCGTTCATACACAGCTTTCACTTCTGCATTTGGACTTTACCAATTGAACTACATGCCATTTGATTTAGTCAATGCAAGTAGTACATTCAACAGAGCAATACATCGACTATTCGGACAAAAAAAAGATACTGTTTCATATATAGACGACATATGTATCTTTCACAAATCTTGGGAAGAACATTTGCAAGGACTCAAAGAAATCTTTCATGAACTAAGACAGCATGGCTTCACTATCAAACCCAGCAAAATGGAACTAGCCATGAATGAAGTCACATTTTTAGGTTACAAAGTCAGCTACAACTCTTTAAAACCTCAAGATGAAATCATCAAGAGAATATTAGACATTCAAGTGCCTAAGACAAAGAAACAAATCAGGAGTATACTAGGACTATGCAATTTCTACCGATGTTTCATACCTAATTACACGACTCTCACATCGCCCTTGACAAACCTTACCAAGAAAGGTCAACCAAACAAAGAACTTCATTCACAAAAACTGGAAGACACTATTAAGAAAATCAAGGACACCTTTTGAAACGAGTCCATTCTCAAGTTACCAGACCAAAACAAAGCATTCCCCTTGCGACGGACGCGTCCTCCAATCGGAGCCTGTTTAATGCAAGAGCACAATGGAACACTACATCCTGCATACGTCACAAGTTTATATCATCCAATCAAACAAACAGAATAAACACGTGACATTTGACACTTTTTCTACACTTGCTATCCTCGGATTAAGTTGAAAGTTTGCCAAATTTTTCATTGTCTTTGACAACACACGAATAACAAACAATAATTTTTAAATTCATGAAAAGTATTTTTAAAAGCCTTTATCAACTCAAGAATTTTTGCAACCGGGGGGGGGGGGGGGGCGAAAGGGTTGCAAGTTGCACCTTTTGGCTCTTAGTAGTAGCAACTACTCTCTTGTTAAGGGTAATATTAAAGAGAGTCTTGATGGGCGAATTGGCGATGAACGCTTATCATGCGCAGTGCTGAGAGTCTTGATGGACAAACTGGCATTGAACGCTTGTCATGTACTGTACAAAGAGAGTCTTTTATCAGTCCCTGTTGACCGCACCCAGGTTTTGGTTTGTCGTACTGGCTGAAATATCGTTCAATGCTACACGCAATAAAAATAGAATGATTAGAATTGTTTCTTTAACAGCCGGAAAAAAATCACAATGTTTTAAAAAGTTAGCAGTGTCCAACGTAGCGACATCTGCCACTTGTGATTGTGGTAGACAGGCATGAACCAGTAAATTGTCTCGTATTCCAAATGTTTTAAACGATACATTGCGTTGCTGACAGCAAGAAGTCTTCTAAATTCTTTAAGTTCCAACTTTTGTGTCGTTTTAGGATGCAGACAAAACAAGGTTGAACTGAGCATTACTATTGCTCCATAAGCGAGACGTTAATGAAGAAACTAACTAATTAAAATACGATGTTTGCTCAGTATGTTAGTCGACTGCAAATCTTTGGAAGCACCAAATCAAAACCTACATTCTCTGCCAAAGGTCTCGCCTTACTCGGGATGTCATCCATGAAGTGTTCCTCAGCATGGTCACGCTAGTTTTGGATTCTTTCATTGAGACTGCTCATTTTGCTGTTGAGCGGCCACCATGTTCAATTGGACAGGCCGCAACATCTGGGCAACTGGTTCAAGAGCGGATGAAGTATTGACACCAATGAAAAGACTAATCGGAAACACACGAGGCCCAGACACTTCATGGGGCAAAACTTGTGTGGGTGGACATGGTTCTCGAAAAAGCCTCTAAACGAGTATCCCATAAATCTGACAGTTGATGTATATCTTTGGGAAAAGAATTGCTAGCTATTTAGCCACAGTGGGAAAACTCTAGCGAGACCTACATATTATTTCAAAGTATAACGTAAAAATGTTTTCAATTTGGCTAAAGGACAAGACAATCTTTATCTTGAACCGATTGGGTAGTCGGAAATGGTCAGCATGTTGCCTTATTAGTTGACGTCCAGTAACATTATTCACAGCGTCTTGTAAGTATGGATCTGTAGGCCTAGCATTAGAATTAATAAAATCTACTAGACTTATACATTCGTTTGACCAGGGATTTTTTTCAAGGGTGTGTGTGTGGAAGGGGTGTAATGGGGCAGAGTAAACAATCTAACATTTGTTATATATTAAGACCAAAATAATCAATATAATCTGTAAATAGGAGACATTGTCTTTTGTTTAAGAATGTATTGCTTATCGTTCGGAGTTGATGTGTGCAAATAATTGCTGATTGAAATGAAACTATGTAATTCAATCCTATTTTATCTGTACTTATTTGAAACGCAGGGAGACCATTCAGAAAGTTACAAATATTTGTGTATATAATATATAGTTGCTTATTTGTTTTTGCGTTGATCACATCCGTAGACCTACTAAATGTAACTTGGTCATGATGCATAAATGTCTTGCTTAATCTTTAAAGACGGCTGGAATATACGAGGTCTGTAATTCTACTACATGACCCTTTTATTTCATTAAAACACTAGCATTTTTGAAGTAAAATGTTTAAACAATTAAACCAGAATAGTGACGATTGCAAACTTTGTATAAATATAGGTGAATCACATTTGCTTAATTATCCTAGGAGAGATTTTGGCATATTTAAATGTGCAATTAACAATTAGGGTAGAGAATTATCCAGTTTGACTTTCATGTACCTGTACAATGCTCAGGTAGTTTTCCAGAAATGGGGTGTTGGTGGTCAGGGATATCTGATATTGTGTTGATTGTTCTGGAGTAGAGGATACTTATATCATTTTTCTGTCTTTAGTGGGTTCAATGGTTAGGATGGTTAGGTAGTATGTCTTTGATATTAAATAATATTTCTATTACTTTATTATATTATTAGGTTAATCACTTTTCAATTGTTTATGATTTAATACTTGTGAATTATGAGAACTTACAAATAAAAAAAAATATTTAAAAAAGCCCACAAAAGAGGCGAGATGACCCATAAAAGAGGCACATAGAGCCCAAAAAAAAGAGGCAAAGAAAAGAGGCCCAAGGCCCAAGGATTCCTATGATGATAAAGCTAAAATTGAATAGCGCAAATTCTGAGGTTTCCTTTACAAAAAAAAAAAATACAACCAATTAACAATATCTGAGGTAGAATATTACTATACGTGTAAAAAAAGTTCCCCTTTCAGACCTTGTGGTCTATAGGGCAGATGATGTAAATGTCATCTGTTTCAGATGAAATACGGTTAACAAGGGTGTCATGTGGCCAGCACAACGACCAACCGCCCTTACTTTTCCCTAACTAATGTCAGGTACCCATTGGACTGAGGATCCCGAAATTAAAAATCCCGGTCTTCACCAGGATTCGAACCCCGGTCCCCGGTTCAGAAGGCAAGCGCTTTACCGCTCAGCCACCGCGTCTCCACTATACGTGAGAGACCATGACATTTTTTCCTTTGTTCTTGACGATGTAAAACCTTTTTGAGCTACTAAAAAAAAATTAGATGTAATAAACAAGAAAATCTATTTTACATTCGATTTCAAAATATTTTGCAGTTATGAAAGTTTTAGAGCAATGGTTAACCTTTCCACTCATGCGAGCGATCCGTTTCATTGTTGTACATACTGTGACGATCACACTTGCCGGGGATTATATTATCAAACTTGATAACTCAATGAAGTGAAGAAACATCTCTCTGTATTTTCTTCAAAACTTCTTTAATAATACTTCTTCAACTTTCACATAAAATTAACTTCTCAATTTAACAACAACTTGACTTCATACTTCTTAAATAAAACTTAAAGATACATGAAACTTCACTTTGTATAACTTCAACTTCAAGTAATATAACTTCAGATAATATTACTTCAACTAATAAAACTTTAATTAAATGGACCCGCTAATATCACAAACTTAACTTAAACCTTTACTAAGAGAGGACTTAAGCGATAACTATGCGAGGACCCCGTCTATCTGACTTTCCCCTATTTTATACTTTCTTTAATCGTACGTTCCAGAATCATGGAAACTTCTCCCCTAATTATTTTAGTAACTTTGACCTTCCAGAAACTGACGTATGCTATTTTTTTTCTTAACCTCTTTCTTTAATTGGATATCTAAAATTAACTTGTTTACGCTGGACACTTGCACTGGTTTGACCTCGCTTCTAGAAACTGGTCGAAATAGGTCACAGACTCGACTCGTGACACATACATCTTTTTGTTTTCATTAAAAATATCATTTTATTAATTTTTTTTTAAAATTCTGTAACTCCTTGTTTACGAATCAATAAAATTATTAAATGGTACACTAATAAAAAAAAAATCAATTAACATTCCATTTAATGCTCTTTTTATTCAAACTTACGTCCATAACATAATAAAACCACAAACTAGAATAAGATGTCTCTATGTATCGCTTAGCGTCAAATAACACAACGGTAAACTCCTTAAAGTCGTCAGTAAGGAATACCCACAACTCACTTTCTTGCTTTTGTTTGCTGCTTTATGTGACAGAAATATGATTTTGACCTATCCAACAATTTTTAGGACAGCAATGAAACCTGCTTTAACGTGACTCTAATTAATAATTTTTTTTTAATGATCCCATGCTTCACAATTACAATAAAAAACTTAATTATTTATACATGGTCAACCAGTTGCAAAGACTAAAAATTCTTCCGATTAAAAATGAAGTGAAAAACTCCAGAGTCAACATGGAATCCTTAAATTGATGAGATTATTAAAAAATCAAACAAAACATTTGGGTTTATTTAATAAATAAATGTGGGTTTATTTAAAGAATTTTCTGCAAATCAAACGAAAACAAAACTAGAAAGCTAATTAACCTTGGTTAGACCAATATTAGATTAAGCATCTTCTGTTTGGGAGCCCCTCAACTCAAGAAAACATAAAAGAACTAGAACAAACGTACCATAGAGCAGTAAGATTCATAACAAACGAATATTCACATTTAATTAGACAGTGGTTCCAAAACTTTTTTATCTCGTAGACCCCTTGCCATGGTTTCTAATTTTCCGTAGACCCCCTGCTTAACTTGTGTTGCATCATTGCAAATATATCATTTTTTAAAAACTAATGTCTAACTGTATTGAGTCTAAGAGTGAAAATGCAATTTAAAGCTACATTTGAAGTTATACAGATGGATAAAATTTAAATTTAAACCAATTAAAATAACAAAATATATATTTCTGGAATCAAAAACACAGGAAATGTTTGTTTTTTTTTTGTATGCTCATCATCCGTTGCTACGGATATTATGTTTCATATAGGAATTTGTTGTTCTATGAAACATTAAATATTAATTTAGTAATTTGCTTTAGGGATTCTTGTAAACGTTTTCACAAAGAGCAGGTTCTCTTGTATTTCTTGATCTTTCATGTGTGGCTCAAATATTGGGTCCGCATAACTGTTTTCACTAACAGGAGAAGGGGCAAAGATGAGTAACTGGCGCCAAAACCAGTAAGCTTTGGAAAGGCGGGCGCTTTCTACCCACCTAGCAGAAGGAGAACTGAATTCAAACCTCTGCTGCCTTGCAGCTATACCCAAACATGGAAAGATTTTGTGAGTCAACCCTGAGGAAAAATAAGGAGTCAGCAACCCTTAGGCAGTTTGTAGCAAACAACTCTACATCCTGTCAGAGCCTCCTTGACCGTTGATCCCAAACTGTATATGTCGTTTGCAAAGAATTACATAAGAAGCTTTTAATGTTATAATTTATACCACCGATATGCCCTTGAACTGTATTGCTGCTTTAAAAAATTCATAATATCAGATGTAGGTTTGTGTGTAATACAAGTTTTTAAAACTACTTCAAGGGCAGGTAAAATCAATGTTTTACCTTTAGTGTTTTCCGAGATATTGTAAGACGCTCACAAACGCATCATCTTCTCTATATGATGTCGAAGAGAGATTTTGTGGGTGTATTCTGAACTTTATCTTTATTTTTCACTTGAATAGCAGTATAAATATTTAAAGGATTAAAGGTACATTTACATATTAGTGTAGGAAATAATTGCATTAATCATGATTAATGGGAGTGAAAATTAAAGTCACAAATGAAATGAAATTCATTATCGTAGACCCACATGGACATCTCATAGACCCCCATGGACATCTCATAGTCCCCCAATTTATTTTCTCACTTTCGCAGACCCCTTGGAAGTCTTCGTAGACCCCTGGGGGACTATATAGACCACTTTGGGAATCACTGGATTAGAGTAACACCATTAGTAAAATCACTAAATTTAGAGACACTTCAGGACAGAAAAATAAAAATTAAAAAAGCTATAATACATAAACAATACATTTATCTACATTCATAAAAAAAAAAGCTAAAAAGATTCTAGAAATACAAAATCACCCTTTGAGTCAGGATTTTAAAATTTTTACCATCACAAAAGAGATACAAGACACCGATAGCAATAACAATGACATAGGAACTCTGTTGTTCCCCTTGTAATCAAATCATTAAATACAAACTTCTGATATAACCTTCCGGCAATTAAATTGTGAATTTGTTTGGAGTGAATGTGATTTTTTAGTTTTCTATAGTTCTAATGTTTTTTTGTTTTTTTTTTGGGTAATGCACAAATTTTAAGACAAATTTCCCTATGGATAATAAAGATTATTATTATTATTATTATTATTATTATTACATAATACATAAAACACTGAACCATAATTTACAAATAGAAAAACAAGACCTAATAAAAATACTAAGAAAGACACAAAGAGAAAGGTACATTTCTTATTCCCAATTCATACAAGTGTCTTTCTTCCCCAATAGCATTGGAATGGGTTGCCTTAATCAGTCAGGGAAATCAACAATTTAGCAGAGATCAACTCTTGATTAACATGTTAGATTAGATTGACGTATTTATCCTCTCTTTTGAAGTAACGTCTGTAATGTATAAGATAAGATTAGATAGACAATTACAAATATCTCCGAATTCATCCCCAGACGAGTTCCGTGAAATGTAAAAAAAAACTGAACTAAATATCATTGCAACACAAATTCGCACAAACACTATATATCTCAATAACATAGGAATTAGCTTTTATATTATAATCTCCCATATCTGACCATATTCTCAGTATTAGCTAGATGTCCATTGGTAGTGTATAGTACTTACCATATTGAATTTGACAGATCACAACTTGAACTAGGAGAAACTGAAACACAAATCTGCATCTAATCCACATTTTCATTTATTGGATACGAAATTGGATGCTCGAATGTATCCTTAAAGTGTAATTGCAGGTATCCATTTTGTGAATTAGGAAAACTTAAAAGTACCAAAGATATTGCGACCATTGGCCATCGACTGACTATGGACTTGTGTTTTCGCGTGCTCCAAACAGCGTGTAACTACTATTGTTAGCACTAAATAATTTCTTTCTTTATTCTTCAGCTCAAGATGATTAATTAAAACTATTAATTTCCTTTAAAGATATTAGCTCTTTTAGAGGACATTTTAAAATTAAAAACAGTACATAACAATAAAATGTTTGTGTTGGAATGTAGTATATATGCACATTATTTTGTCTAGCTCATTTTGGTCCTGTTTCTGAGTGAATGTTTTAGCCCAATTACAGTCTAGTTAGTTTATTGAGACAAGTTGAGTGTGGCACTACTTGAGCAAGGGGGCGAGGCTGTCACCAGACGACTGCCCCAGATGATACCCTCAATAAATCTGCCTTTCGTAACGAGCTTATCAATGTGAGGAAGGTATTTCCTGGGAGATAACCAGCTGAATGGTGGTCGCTCCTACCAAACGACAATAAAACATGTGTGTTTTATATTTAGAATAGAAAACATGGTAGAAAAAAATCGAACTTTCATTGTTTTTTAAATGAGAGAAAACAATAGCTACACATGCAAATATGTACACATATTCACGGTTTACAATCAGTTCGACAAATTCATTATCAGGACCATTTATTTATGGTATTCATTGCAGAATTTCAATCTTAATCTCTAATCCGAAATGAGGGGCCGTCGGACTGGCTATATCAGTGTTCAGGTAAATGCCCGGTGGGCCTGCACCACATGGGCCGATGGGCCGGCACAGTATATGGGCCCCTTTTAATGACAGTAAGGTCCGTAAACGACTTTAGATTATCTTATTAAAGGTGCCCACGGAATGTCATGACTGGACCTTGCCATCTAATAAGAGATCCTGAACAGATCTTACAGTGTTGTTATGGAATCATCTTCTTTTTTGAAGTAACGTCTGAATTTTTAAAGATTAGATAAGGGAAATGTGTGTGTGTGTTTCTATGGTGACGGTGGGAAGAGGTTAGTGATTGGTTATGAATGATGCAACATAGGTGGCGTTGTCGTCACTTGGTATCAGTTAGGACAGACGACTCTGAATCAGAAACCCCGTAATCGAACCATGCTGAGAATTACTCCCTTAGAGCACGTGAGCGGAAGCGAGCAGTGAGTCTTAAGGTCACCTTGTCCCTTTACAAGGACAGTCCTAATGTCTGACATGTACCAGTTTTCTCTCTATTAAATCCTTGTCCCAATCGTCTTTCGTGCAGAACTATGCATTCGTAAAGAATGTGTTCTATTGTCTCATCGTCCTCTATGCAGTGGCGACACCGTGTGTCGTAGTTTTCCGAAGTAAACACCAATTGGACAGTGACCGACTCGGAACTGGGTTAGGACGACCAGTTCCACACGATTAAGTTGCCACCACGTATCCTTTCTGTCCGGTCTACTCCTTGCCCTGTGGAGCTCACAGCCGTTATCCGAAGAATTCCAGCCAACGTACCAAAGCGCCAACAAACGCTTGTCGACCAGGAATCGTAAACTTTGGTAAGTGCACGGTTCATCATTCACGAGTGCCGTCTGGACCGCGGTTTTTGCGAGGTAGTCAGCCAAATCATGACTGACCACTCCACAATGGGCGGGCACTCATTGTAATGTAACGTTCACACGACAGACGACTCCAGATAACTCCAGAACGTGAGACTGAAAGGTTGTGTTATTGTAGTGAGTTAGATTTTGTTACAGAATAGTATTACTAAAATCTACTATATCTATTTCATTTATTTGATTTCACATTCACTTGATTTTGTTTATATTATAAAATGCTATTTAGTTTGTTAAAAAAAAAGAAGTTATTCAAGTTATTTGAAGTTTTATTAGTTAAGAAACATTACACATACAACGGTTTAGTTGTCTACCAGCCGCAAGACACCACAAACCCATGACCGGTAACAACAAGTGTAAAACTAACCTAACACTTTTCCAGTAATTGTGTTGTAGCCCTACACCCTTAGGCGGTGCTATTGTTTCACCGATGTTACACACAACGATGAAGAGACAGTGGTTTAAGTCTATGTTTCTTTCAGTCTTCTAGAACAGCTACAAGCAGGTGCTCATCATGGTACTCTGTATATGTGCTAATAGATAAATTAGGGTAGAAATAATTAATCAAAGTAGTACTTGCGCAAATTAATCCTATTATTTGGAATAAGAAATGTGCCTATGTTTATGTTTCTTTCTAAGTATTTTATTATTTCATTTCTTTTTTTTTTTGTAAGTTTTACTCTGGTTCTGTATACATTATTGCTACCTTTATTTTTAGTCTTGTCTATAAATTTTGTGATTTTACAAAATGGTGTTTTCTGTTTTGATAAGCACAACTCTTGATGTCGCTGTCACTTCAAATGTTGTACAGTCTCTCGATTTCTTTAAGGAAGGAAAATTGAGGAGGAGACTCTAATTCCAAACCAACATTTTATTGACAATGTGATATTAGTACGATACCTTTTTTTAAAAAAAATTTAATTGATGAGATTAACCTAAAAGTGCACTACTTAATTGCAAATAACAAATGAACATTTTAGTAGATATGTTATTTTTTCTCTTTCAGTTTAGACTAATATAAATGGGAGAATAAATATCTGTTTATTATTCAGTGGCGTAGCAAGGTATCCGTGGGCCCGGGTACAAGAATATCTTGGTGGGCCCCCTCCCCTAAGAATAGTGTGAGAGACCATTGAGTAATCTGAATGTATGGGTATATTAACCAAAAGACATTCCAATACTTTCTGTTTTATGTAGATCTTGCTCCTCATTTTTTTCAACATGTTCAACTCAACGCTGACTGCGCTTACAATTTAGTACTCGACAATAAGTAGGTCAATGTTATCGAATAATTCTAATTTTCCTCTAAGTGCTGCAGCTTCCAGGCGTTCTATTTCCTTTGAGAAACACAAAGTAATTTGTGTTAACAGTTTTAGTACATCAAAATATCCGAATCATTCATTGATGACCACCTTGTGGGCAAAGGCTCTTCCTATTGGATTCAATACGCGCCCATCTTGAGATGCTATGAGCCAAAAACACCAAGTCCTAGAAATCTGCTACGTCTTGAACACAGCTGACGGAATCATTGAAGACCAATTTTAAGTCATGATTAGCACAGTGAACATAATGCGCAAGCGGCTTCTTTTGGTGAAGCAATAATCATAGACTATTGTGGCCCTACTATCCACTTTAATTGGAGGTACTATCATAGCTTTAGCCTCACAATTTATTTAAGGATAAATGGGGATTATTCATTACTTGGAGCATTTGTTCCGCCAATCTGCAGACGTCTGGCTCTCACAAAAACTTTTTTTTTTTTTTTGGGGGGGGGGGGGTATTCCGTCATCGGAGATCGCAAAAGTTTAAAAAAAATGCTAATTTGATCAACTTTAAATATGTCTTGAGTGCTCTCAGAAAAATTGTGCGGTTTGGACCTCGGTATATTTGCCAGCACTGCATTGCCCAACAGGTCTGTTATCTCGTTTTGAATCTGTGGGGCTTTGTTTTCCTGTCAAATTTCAATATCATAACAATTTTTAATTAAAACCGGGCTAGAGATTTGTGTATAAATATAATGGTGATAGCTTTCTTTAAGAACTATAAACCAAATACTAAACATTAGTCAGAGTTCCACATACATATACACATATACCTTTGGATAGATCAGCTGTGTGGGGAGGGTGGGGGGAACCGCTGTGTGGGCGACATCGTTCCGACCACACATAATTCACAGGTATTGATCTCCGAAAGACATTATTCCGTGATTATGTATTGGTAAAAATATAATGGTGTTAACTTTCTTTAAGAACTATGAACCAAATACTAAGCATTGGTCAGAGAAAGACAATATTCCATGATTAATTTGGTCATCTTTCGATCTTCTACATATTTGTTATAAACCTGCTCCCCAATTTGGTTTCGCTATTCAGAACAAACATTTCAATTTTAGCGGTACATATGTCACATACTCTGGTGTTTGGTTTCCTTGCTAAATATTTCATGATATTTTTTAAATTTTCATCTTCTTTTTTTTTATTCTGTTCTTATGATGACATTAACATTGTTTTTAAACAATACTGAAGACAAAACAATGTGATGAAGACTTCCGAGTACTCTGTTGTCCTAACTGAGTGTTTTACACTATCTCAAAGTATCTACTTCGTTGGTTTGAACTGAGTGTTTTACACTATCTCAAGGTATCTACTTCATTTGTTTGGATGCAAAGTTTTGGAATCACAACTGTTGTGACAGTTTTATTATTCATTTCGAGTACATTAGTATATACTAAAAACTCAAGTCATCACATTTTAAATACAGAAAAAAAAAGAAACAAATTGAGCTTTGAGAAAATTGAATAATTAGCAGCTGTGTCGAAATGTTAATTCGTGAACAGCAGGACTTTTAGTGTCATCCGTAAGTTCTCACGTGGGCCCCAACTAGTCAAGAGTCATGAGCCCAAGTGCAATGAATCCCTTTGTGCCATTGTTGCTACTCCAAAGGCTGTGGGCCCCTAATGGTTAATTGAGCCCATTCATTGAGCCCCTTAAAATTTGTATGTTAGTTTAAAAAAAAAAATTAATTTTGTTATGAAGTCAAAATTGTATGCATAAAGTTGTTCATCACAATTTATCATCACTTATACCAGGGGTTCTCAACCTGTGGGTCGCGACCCCCCTTGGGGATCGATTGATAATTTGCTAGGGGTCGCCAAAGACCATCGAAAAAATGGATTGTTTTTGTCCATTCTTCTATAGGTGTGTGTGTGCCGGGGTGGGTGGGTGGGGGGGTCGCGGCAGAGTGGGAGATTGTAAAAAGGGGTCGCCGAGCATAAAAGGTTGACAACCGCTGTGATACAATAAGAGACAGAGGTTTAAGAAGAGATACACAGAGGCGGCCACCGAGGCAGTAAATAGAAGAAATAACTAGTTTATAAACATATATACACTAAACAGAGATAAAGAATGTCAAGCAATTTTGTACAAATATTTATTTACCTTAAGTATAAAATTCTTAATCAATGACGGTGCTTTATTGAAATTTATTTCATTACCGACAGACATTTTGAGCAGACAAAAGTAAAAATTAGAGAAAGTGTTTCCTCGTGGACATAAGTTAAAAAAAAAAAAAAGAAATATCTTTTTTCTAAAATGCTTATCTATGTATATCTCTCAATAGTTTTGAAGTTATCTCCCTTTTTTCGATATCAAACAAGCAAACAAATACCATTTATAATTGACTAAGTGGTTAATTGTTTAAATCGATGCACGTTTTGTTAAGTACAGAAGATTATTGTTTAAAGTTTCTATTTGATCCAATGGGGGTGGGAGAAAAAAAATATATAAAGGGGCGAATCCTCAAATATTTAGTCATAACACTGAATAATTAATTTCCCTAGTCAAAAGACTTAATTGTAACCAGTAATTAACTGACTAATTGGATTTAAAAAAAAATATTCACGAGTAGTGTTTGGCAATGAATAATTTTCCAAAGTTTCAACTTGATCTGAAAAAAAAATATGATTGGGAGAAATAACGTGTTCAAACTTTTTGCCAGACAGACAGAGTTTAAATAAGCTTTGTCAAAATGGCTGCACCAGGCATTCCTTGTGATTGGTTAAAAATTCACTAGGCCTG